>NC_141693.1:1867037106-1867637106 GCF_964263255.1 Lissotriton vulgaris | reverse complement strand
TCTGCACCGGAGCACGGGGTGGGCTCCCGTCCGCTTCCGGTTGTCCCGACGTCCCGCCCCCGGCCTGCCTGATTTCCGGCCGGGCGGCGGCGGCAATTCTTTCGCAGCCACGGGATTTAAAAATGCCGGGTAGGCACCGGCAAAGGGGGTGAAGGCGCTCCTTAGCGCTATCGACAAAAATAGAGCGCTCCCGGGCACTACAGACCAAAAGCAAGGTCCAAAATAGCAGTAAAGCGCTCCCAAGCGCTTAGGGCGGAAATAAAGCGCTCGAGCGCTGAAAGTACAATAAAGCGCTAAAGGTGAAGGAAAAGCGCTCCCAGGCGCTAGGGGCTAAAAGTAAAGCGCTCTCAGTGCTTGAAAGCAAATACAGCACTCCCAGGCGCTATAAGCCCAATAAAGTTCCAGCAAAGTTCTTCAGGTGGGCAGGGGGCAAGGCTGGGCCCAGAGCCAGCTCACTGGGCCTCCAGGCAGGGAGGCAGGCCAAGTGGCGGTCCTCCTGCCCAGCAACAGCAGCAGCCCCCTCAGGATCCTGGAAGAGAACAGTTTGTGTGGGACACAGCCCCATTTTTATACACCACATTCCTTTGTCTTTGTCACAAGGTGAGGGGAAAAACCAGTTGGAGCTGGTTGGTGAGCACCCTTGATGTGCTCAGCCCCTCACTCTATTCACTGGCAGGGTTAGGGTCATTAGACGCACCACAGGGGGCGGAGCCAGCATTGTGTGGGGAAAGCCCAGCCCTATTCAGGATCCAGGTGCACTCCTCCCCAGTCATCAGCATGCTAATCTCAACACTCACCACCGGGCAGACCCACCCAGACTCCTGGAGCCAGGCTCACCAGCCAGCTCCAGCCAATCACACGCCAGCCACATTTTACACTAATTTGCCAACTCCTAGAAGTGGCACTTCCACACAAGACACAATCATGCCACATACATCATTGCGAAGCATTCAATCACACGCGTCCGCACATACCAAACTCGAGCCTGCACACCATACGAATCAGGAACTACCAGGGAGACATACATTCCCCATGCATTCCTATGGGAGGGCAGGCCAACCTTACTCCACGCACTCAGAGTGCGCACGCACTTTCCACTGGGACACAGTGAAAGTGCGCAGAACCCAAAAATCACTACCTCCAACACAACCCCCTTCCCGCCAAAACGCAGGGCAGACCAATCACCACTGTGATGGGCTTCCCTGCTTGGGGCGATAAAACACGGACGCGGGCCCGCAACTGCAGGGACACCCTCCTGTTCTACGCCACCGTGAACCCCTGGGGTTCTTTCTAAAACTACTGTAGGGACTTAACTGGGCTACCTCACAGGTACTCTCCATCTGTCCTCGGCCAGGACCAGGGCCTAGGCCACCCAGGTGCCACTGGTTCCTGCCTACTCACAGAGTGGGGGGTAGTAACCCTGGCACATAGTAGCCACTCTCCACTCTTCCTGTCTGCAAGACAGATTTAGACTGCCACTGGTTCTCCAGCCTAGGGTCTACAACCTCAGGCGGACCAGGAGTCTCAGGGAAGACTCTCCTCCCCCTACCTCTTGTCCTAGGGTTCCTCCTCCTCCGGCGAGGGGTACACCTAGCACGCCATTCCAACCCAGGGTTTAACCCCTCAGGCTGCACCGGGGTCAGAGGTGGGCTTTCCCACCCTCTGCACCCCCTTCCAGAGGTCTGCACCCTCCCAACTGGAGGGGTTCCCCTGGAAGATGAACCGGTCAGGATGCTGCTTACAGACGTCCTACCCTTCAGGTCAGGCTGAACCTGAATCTGGCCTCCCAACCTCCGGTCTAAAACCTTTGGTGGAATAATTGCCTGGCACTCCAGGACTTCCGGGGACTCACACACCATCCCCCTGAGGCTGACACATGACCCATATGTCGTGTGACTGTCTGTCTGGCGCAGATCTCCCGTCCCCTGTCCACCTGACAGTGCGTGAAGATCCCCCAGAACAGAAGTGGCGCTACCCGGGTCCCCCCAAGGAGATCTAGCCCAACTGGCTAGTCCCTGGTCCACTGGTGCATCCACTGGGAAACTCATCCCCCAATCACCCCTCACTTCGGACTTGTGTGCCCTCCCTCCTGGAGTAGCACTGCCGGACACTGGAACCCCTGGAGCTCTAGTTACAGATGCTCCAGGTTCCCTAGACACTAGGAGATCCTCCTCAAGGGTACTAACAGGACAGCCTAGGTCCCCAACCTGGTGTTCCCTCAAGAAACCACCCAGGTTCTGAGTTAGGGCTTCGGGCCTCTAGGGACTCTCAGCCTCCCACTGACTCCTGCTCCACTGAGCCAGGTAGTCAGCCTCTCCACCCCTCTCACTATACTGGGACCTAGCTGGGCTACACTGAGCTTCTTCCACCACGCTGGGCTGGAAGATACTTGTACCACTACTGTCGGACTCACTCTCCAATGACTCTACAGAACCTCTGGCACTCTCCCTGCGCACTGCTTCTTCTGCAAGGGTGTCTGGATCAGTCAACCCATATTCCAACAGGTGTTGGCGCAACCCTGGTAAACAACTACTGAGCACCTGCTCTCTTAGAACCAGATCAAACAGTTTGACAAAATCAGATTCCGTGTGAACCAATGACCAATCAGACAGTGCATCTTGATATTCATCCACAAACTCCCCCCAAGACTGGTGAGACAGTTTCCTACTGCCCTGGAATCTCAACCTATACTCCTCCTCTGGGGAAACAAGTACCATACTCTGGTAACTGGGAATGGGATTTCCTGCACTGATGTCTATATAGCTGCCACCACTGGACTCAACCCTCCCTGGGGAGTCCAGGAAATTAAAACTGCGCTCAGGGGACAATCTACCCTCCTGAGCTAATCTCTCTCTGGCAAAGGCCCTCTCAGCCTCCGCCATCCTGTCCTGCACATCCAGCTCCGCTATCTCCTTGGCATGCTCTAACATGAGCTTTTACAAAGCCAGCTAGTGCTTCCTTTCTTCCCTCCTATCTACCCACTCTTCTGGGGACAGGGGCCGGGAAAGGGATGAGGCGCTGCCTCCTACACTGGACCCAGCAAGGGACTCCCTATCTATGGGGTCCTCGCTCTCTGCTGGCGTCCATTCACTGTCATCCTCATCCTCCTCTTCAGCCTCTTCAGGGCTCCCCACAGACCCACCACCCACATGGTGTGAGGCCCGGGCCCTCTCTTTCTCACTGTGCTCACGTTCCCAGTCATCCTTCTGCCATAGGATCAGGTTATCCCTAAGCTTGGACTCATTCACTGTGATGTCTCTCTCCTCACAAAACTGCACCAACCCATGCATACTGTACCTAAACAGGCCACAGAGGTTAAAAGAAGATTCCATCTTGGCAGGATGCTCACAGACACGTACAACACAGGGGACCTAACAGTCAGCGCTGAAGCAAGAGTACCAAATGTACAAAGATTCAGTGAGCTCCCTAGAGAACTCACCCTTCACTTGTCTAGTGCCACACACCATTCATTCAAACACAACCCCCCCTCGGACTGGTAAGGCAGTTTCTACCACCCCTGACTTCTCAACCTGACCACACGTGACACAAGTACCAAACTCTGGGTGCGGGGCAGGGGAACAAATGCACTGGACACTATTTGAAAATGACACTCTTAGGAGAAGAAATAATGGAACTTCAAAAAGACAATAATCCCCAAAATGTGGTCATCTAAAATGCAGAGTTTTGTAGTGCGGCCTGTTGCCACTGCGGTACAACGCAAACACAAATCCGGATCCTCACGCTGCTGCCAATGTTAGAAATGGGATCCCCGGCTGGCCAGGGCTTGCGCCAAAGTCAGTCAGAGAACACCACTCCTAAGTCAGGGCAAGGGAGTTACACGCCCAGATAACCCCTGCTCACCCTCTAGGTAACGTGGCACGAGCAACAAGGCTAAACTTGGAGGCTATGTGAGTTAAGTATTTGCACACGCACCCCAGCAACACCCCCCAAGGCCCACCACAAAGGAAACTCCACACAAGGTTATATATAAAAATAGCCTTTGTATTATACCAAAACACATTAGATAAAAACACACACTTTACAATGTGCCAACAGGCACGGGCAGAATTTACAGGGGATAGGTACAAGACAGGGCCACATGGATCACGGTCAGGAATATGCACTTTCAGACTTCGTACTTGGGAGAATTAGCACTTGTAGGAATAATAATTAGCACATATAGTAATATTCACTGTAGCACAAAATAGAACATAAAGCACACAACCAGTAACTACTGGTAAAGGTTAAGTACCACCTACGCAACCTTAACCACCTTAGGAACAGGTCACGCAGGGAACCAGGACCTCACTAGCACCGCCTATACTGGCAAGAACAACCACCTAAGTATCACAATACCTGTAGGGGTATAAGCACATTACACATGATGCATCACAACACATTCAGAGGTGTAGGGAAGCAAAACACATGATGCAGAACCTACATTCAGCGGTGTAAAAAACAAGGCACATGACGCATAAAAACACATTCAGAGGTGCAGCAAAAGAACAATTGCGCCAAACTCACATAAGTCACCACCTGTGACTGTCCATAGGCCAACTGGCCTTGTGGGGGCTAGGACGCCCTGTGTCCCAAAGTCAGGGGCCTAAACGTGGCAGCTGCCCACGAAGTGCTGGGCAGTTGTGTAGACAATGATGGGGCCAACGCTGGAGCCTCGCAGGCTCTGGCCAACTGACTGTCCCCTGAGCCCCTCTGGGCTCTAAACACAGGACTGGCCCCTCAGGAGCCTCTCAGGCTCAAAATAACTGATGCCCCTAGAGCCCTCGTGGCCCTACACACAGCAAGGTCGCCTGAGCCTCTCTGGGCTCTTAAATAATGATGTGCCCCTCGTTGGAGTTCATCCTGGACTCAAGACAAATAAATGCCCCCTTGAGCCTCCCGGGGCTCGTCAACACATGGGGCCGCTTGGGGGAGAAAGAAGAACCTGCTCTTGAGCCTCTCTGGGCTCTAATGAAAGAAATACAGCCTCGAGCCTCCCAGGCTTGTACATGCACAGGGGCGCGCTGAGCCTCTCGGGGCTCGAAAACAGGAATGCCCCTGGGCCTCTCGGGGCTCGTCACAGATGTGCCCCGAACGTCGGAGTCCCCCCCCTCTGGGGACTCGGATATGCACAAAGGGAAAACTGCCCCGGAGCCTCTCAGGCTCTCAATCACTCAAAAAGATGCACCCGAGCCTCGCACTTCTCGGCCACCACTCCCCCCTGGTCTCCACTCACCGAGTCTCCTGGTCAGGCGGCTGGCAGCGGGGCTCTCCTTCACGCTGCGGAGCTCCGCCTCTGCCTCAGACACGGCCTCCACTCCTCTCCGCCTGCAGCTGCGGGCGGACTCCTACAATTCTCTGCACCGCTCACCAGAAGCCAGGCGGGCTCTCCCGCTCCCCAGGGGGGGGCCCGCTCGAGCCGGCGCTGGTGTCTCTGACATCTCTCTCCTCCGCACCGGACCACGGGGTGGGCTCCCGTCCGCTTCCGGTTGTCCCGATGTCCCGCCCCCGGCCTGCCTGACTTCCGGCCGGCGGCGGCAATTCTTTCGCAGCCACGGGGTTTAGAAATGCCGGGTGGGCACCGGCAAAGGGGGTGAAGGCGCTCCTTAGCGCTATCGACAAAAATAGTGCGCTCCCGGGCACTACAGACCAAAAGCAAGGTCCAAAATAGCAGTAAAGCGCTCCCAAGCGCTTAGGGCGGAAATAAAGCGCTCTTGAGCGCTGCAAGTACAATAAAGCGCTAAAGGTGAAGGATAAGCGCTCCCAGGTGCTAGGGGCTAAAAGTAAAGCGCTCTCAGTGCTAGAAAGCAAATACAGCGCTCCCAAGCGCTATAAGCCCAATAAAGTTCCAGCAAAGTTCTTCAGGTGGGCAGGGGGCAAGGCTGGGCCCAGAGCCTGCTGACTGGGCCTCCAGGTAGGGAGGCAGCCCAAGTGGCGGTCCTCCTGCCCAGCAACAGCAGCAGCCCCCTCAGGATCCTGGAAGAGAACAGTTTGTGTGGGGACACAGCCCCATTTTTATACACCACATTCCTTTGTCTTTGTCACAGGGTGAGGGGAAAAACCAGTCGTAGCTGGTTGGTGAGCACCCTTGATGTGCTCAGCCCCTCACTCT
The DNA here is from genome assembly GCF_964263255.1 of Lissotriton vulgaris. Taxonomy (NCBI): domain Eukaryota; kingdom Metazoa; phylum Chordata; class Amphibia; order Caudata; family Salamandridae; genus Lissotriton; species Lissotriton vulgaris. Next base: position 1,867,630,997 of record NC_141693.1, on the reverse strand, counting down.
ATTCACTGGCAGGGCTAGGGTCATTAGTTGCACCACAGGGGGCGGAGCCTGCATTGTGTGGGGAAAGCCCAGCCCTAGTCAGGATCCAGGTGCACTCCTCCCCAGTCATCAGCATGCTAATCTCAACACTCACCACCGGGCAGACCCACCCAGACTCATGGAGCCAGGCTCACCAGCCAGCTCCAGCCAATCACACGCCAGACACATTTTACACTAATATGCCAACTCCTAGAAGTGGCACTTCCACACAAGACACAATCATGCCACATACATCATTGCGAAGCATTCAATCACACGAGTCCGCACATACCAAACTCGAGCCTGCACACCACACTCATCAGGAACTACCATGGACACATACATTCCCCATGCATTCCTATGGGAGGGCAAGCCAACCTTACTCCACGCACTCAGAGTGCGCACGCACTTTCCACTGGGACACAGTGAAAGTGGGCAGAACCCAAAAATCACTACCTCCAATTCACATTCATAAACAAAAAGTTTTAGGGGTGAACCTGCCAGAAGGGCCAAGTCCAACACCAAGTTTGAGTCTCAGCGTCGGCTCAACATCCTGTGATTCTGGGTAAGTCATTTAATTTACCCCACCTACCAAAAACAAGCATTGGCAGGGCCAATAGGTCTCGCAGATGAGGGACTAATTAGCTTTGTCAATGGGGTGGGGGTGGTGCACAGAGATCGCCTGAGTGACGAAGAAGAGAGCGTAAATGAAGAATTTGGTTTGAACTTAAACATTAACCCTCGAAGATTGTTTAATATTTTAAACTTGGGGTCATATAAGATAAAGCAGATATGCAGATCATACTCGTAATACAGTGTCCTTTGAGGTGTCGTACTTTTAAAAAAAAACATTTTTATTGTTTTGCAGCTTAGAAAAAACAGCTAACAAGCATGTCAGTGTCAAGCAGCATCCCCACGTCCCCAGCCCCTTATCCCTCCCACCTCCCACCGGTTCTAGGACCCCGTGCCATCATCCAAATGTCCAACCAACACTGTCCTCCAAGTCCTTGTCAGCAAGAGCTCCCGGTTTCTGGCGCTCTTCCCCTTCATAGTAATCCTACAGCCAAATGTTAGTGTCCCCTTAGAGACCTCCATCTAGTCCATGATAGTGTCGCCATTTACCCCACACTCTTCGGAATTTCTTGGGGCACCCTTGTGCTTTATATGTAACCTTTTTGGCCGCCATGTATTGGTCCATTCCCCTTCTCCATTCCCCCAGTTGTGGTACATCTGGTGCCCCCCATTTCCTAGCTACGTCCCTTTTGGCCACTACCAGAGATAGTCCCAGGAAAATCAGTATTGGACGGGCTAGGTCCACATCGTTGGTCATCCCCAGGAGTATGAGCTTCGGGTCTATTGGAATGTCTATCCTCAGCACCTTTCCCAATTCAGCGAGGATCTCCCTCCAGTATGTTTGAATAAGTGGGCAGGACCACCAAATAGTGTGTAAGAAATCTCCTCCATCAAGTCCGCAGTGCAGGCAGCAGGGGTCGGATATTCTTCCCATTTTATATAGCCTCACTCTATCAAAATAGACCCTGTGTAGGATCTTGAACTGGATCAAGCGGAGGCGCGACTTAATTGCCACCTCCCTGGGATGCATCAGTACCGTACCACAGTCTACGTCATCCATGTCCCCCACTTCCTGTTCCCATGTGGTCCGGAGCCCCTCTAGTCTGTTAGGTCTATTGTTCATAATAGTTTTGTATGTGAAGGAGACTGCCTTTTCGGGGATCTGTTCCTGCAGCAGGCGACCCTCCAAAAGGCGCATATTCGGGGAGCGCCTCCAGCAACGCCCCCTCTGCATGTCTCAGTTGCATATATTTAAAAAACTGGGAGCGGTGAAGCCCAAAGTCTGCCTGTAGTGAAGGGAAGGATTGCAGTGCCCCCTTTTTGGTTACGTCTCCTAGGGTAGAGATGCCAATGGCGTCCCACCCCTGAAACCCTTGGAGCTTGCTGAGTTCCTTCAGCTAGGTGCAGCCCCATAGCGGGGTCTGTTTCGTCGGTCTATGCTCCCATTTAATGGCTTTCGTCGCCCTTTTCCATGCCCCCAGCGTGATTTTAGTACCCGGCAGTAGCCTGGCCTGCCCCCTACCTTTATAGATGTAGTGGAGACATGTGTGGGTGCCCATACTGTGCCTTTCCAGAGCATAGGTGGGGTGTGTGGCAGGTGCGTGTATCCACTCATTAATGGGGGTCAGGTGTTCCGCCCAATAGTAGGCTTCTAGATCAGGAAGCGAAATCCCTCCATCATATTGGTGTCTCTGCAGGGTCGCCAGCGCTACTCTAGGGTGCTTTCCCAGCAATAGATAGGATCGCAGTTCCGCATGTACGTCCCGTAAGACCTTACTTTTCAGGGGGAAATACTCGTTCTGGAAGGCATAGAGGAATCTCGGAAGCGAGATCATCTTAAACATAGCTGCCCGTCCCCGAATCGCCAGGGGGAGCGATCGCCATCTGTCAGCGTCCGCTACGAAATTACGCAGAACTCGATCAATGTTCCGGTCGTAGGAAAGGTAACCGTTTGTGGTGATAAATATCCCTAGGTACGTAAATCCCTCTCCGGTTGTCAGCAGTCTCTCAGGCAGCCTGGGCTACCCGTCCCTTCCCCGAGGGTCATAGAGCGTTGATTTGTGCCAGTTGATCTGATAACCAGACTTAGCGCCTAGTTCCCCGTTGTATGTGGAAAGCCTTAGACATTGCCCCGTTCACCCGAACCCTGGCACTCCGGCACGTGTATAATAGACCAATTTTGCGTCTGTACTTGGGTCTAAATCCCATGCGCTCCAGTACCCCCTCCAGAAAAGGCCAGTGGACAGCATCAAACGCCTTTTCTGCGTCCAGGGACAGGAACCAGTGAGGTTCCGTCCTGTTTCTCACCTCCTGAAGCCAGTTATGGGTCCTCTGTATAGTGTACCTAGTGGCCCTCTCTGGGATGAACCCCGTTTGGTCAAGATGGACCAGCCCTGGTATGACCTGTCGCAGACGGAGAGCCAGAATTGTTGCGTAAAGCTTCGTCTCCACATTCAGGAGGGAAATGGGGCGGTAGGACGAGCAGTCCTCTGCTGGCTTCCCCGGTTTGTGGATTGGGACGATTGTGGCCTGTCTGAGGTCCAGTCGGAGCTGGCCTTCCTCCTCAGCGTCCCGGGAGAGGCCCAACAAGTGGCGTGTCAGGAGGTCCGCCATTTTCTTGAAGAATTCCGCGGGGAAGCCGTTCGGGCCCGGAGCTTTCCCTGCACGGAGTTTGGTCAGAGCGACCCTAACTTCCTCTTCAGTCCCCTCGTTCTCTAAGTCTTTGTGATCCGCCTCCTCTAGTGTCGGGAGGTCGAGATGTGCCATATATTGCAGCGCATCCTCTTTCGACCCTAGGTCACGTGCTTGGTAGAAGGTGGCATAGCAGTCCGCAAATGCTTCTGCTATTGTGGTATCCGTGCATGCCCAGCCGCCACGACCATCCCGCACCCTGTCCACCCATCTATCATCTCTTTCCTTTCTGCTGAGCCATGCCAGCAGCCATCCAGATTTGTCCCCTACATCATAGATACAATGCAGGGTCGCCAGTGCCTGTGACTTTGCCTCCCCTGTAACCAATTGCCTATACTGGAGTTGCTGATCAGCCAGGCGTCTAAGTTTCCCCGGGTCCCTGGTAAGCAGGTGCTCATTTTTCAGCACCAGTATCTGCACTTCTAGAGCCTGTATCTCGGCCTGGACTTTTTTCCTGTCTTCTGCCAATCTACACTGTGCTCGATCTCGGAGCACCACCTTGAGGGCTTCCCAAACAACTATTCGGGAGTCCACCGAGTCTATATTATCCGCCAGGTACACTTTCACGTCCGCTCGCAGTCCCTTCAGGATTTCCGGGTTCTGTAAATCCCAGGCCGATAGTCTAAGTATTTCGGGCCCCTCCCTCCGCTTCCTGCCCACCGCCAGGAGCAATGGCGAGTGGTCAGACACCCCTCGGGCGCAGTACTCTGCTGAATCTGATACCTGTAATGCCTGTCGCGCCATGAAAATATATTCCAGGCGAGATTACACCTTGTGTGCCCCGGAGAAGAAAGAGAAAGCCCTGATGTCCGGATGGAGCCATCGCCACACATCTAGGAGACCGAGCGCATTCATGGACTTGGCCAGCGGCGTCACAGTCTGTGGTCTGTCTCGATCCCCAGTCCTGTCTACCATGGGGTTCATTACGTCATTTAAGTCTCCCCCAAGAATTTGGATTGTGTCCGACGTATTAAGGATGATATCTGACACTCCCTTCAGCGTTCCTACCTGCAGTTTGGGTGGGGCATATGCAGAGACAAACGTGTATTCCTGCCTCCCCCACCTTCCGCGCACCCCCCACGTATATGCCCTGCTGATCAGTCCACACCTGTGCCACTTTCATAGGTGGATGTTTCGGGTGTTGTTCTTGACAGAACCGGAGCCGTCCGCCACCCTCCCCTCACCCCCCCACCCCCGCTCCCATCCCCCAACTCCCCCGAACTGGCAACACCCGCAACTGCCCCCCATCCCCCTCCCCGCCACCCCTCCTTCAGTCTCAGCTTCCGCAGAACTAAGACTACTGGCGGAGAGGGTCTGTCGCCCACCCCTGGAGCCCCCCCACTAAACCTACAAATGCACCTCACGTAACGGGCAAGTGTCCCTCCCACTCCTGATTAAACTGAAAAAACGAAGTGCATAACATAGAAATAAACAATAAACAATAAATAAAGGGGTGTGTATAACTTGCGTGCCCCCTCATCGATGAGCTGCCATTTCAGATATCAGTCCTATCCCTCGTCAGGAATGCGAGCCCTGCGTCCCAGTGTCCAGATCTTCGGTTGGGTCGAGAGCCTCCTGTTCCAGTTCTCGGATCGCAGTCACTAGGGGATGCAAGGATTGTTCCACCACCTCCTCCCCCTCCGATGTCTTGCCACCTAAGTCATCTTCTTCCTCTGAGCCATCGTGGTTGGCCAGACAACTGAACCTGGACCCCGACGCTGTCGCCCTCCCTGCGGAAGTTGCCGCGTTCCGTCTTCTCCGTTCCGACGTGGTAGGATCAGGATATGGAGTTGTCTGGACGCGTCTGCTGGTCCGTGGTTTCTTGACTCTTTGGGTCTTATGGGGGCTTTCTTTAGCAGGTTGGCAGCCACCAGCTCGTCCCTGATCCTGCGACCTTCATTCTCCGCCCCCTGGAGTATCGGACGCTCCTCCAGCCATTGCCATGCCTCTACCGGGCGATTGAAAAAGTGTGTCCTGCCCCCAAAGATTACTTTCAGCTTCGCCGGAAAGAGCAACATGTACTGTATATTTAGATCTATCAATTTCGCCTTCACCGTATCGTAGGATCGTCTTTGTTTCTGTACCTCCTGGCTGTAGTCTGGGAAGATCATGATGGTTGTGTTTTCTAACCGCAGTTCCCCTTTCTTTCTGGCTTCCCTCAGTATTAGATCCCTATCTGCAAAATTGAGAAAGCGGGCGATGATCGGTCTCGGCCGTGCTCCCTCCGGCGGCTTTGCCAGCAGTGCCCTATGCGCCCGTTCAATGACAAAACAGTTCGAGAAGTGGGCCTGTGGGAACATTGTCTTTAGCCAGGAGTATAGATAGGCCGCCACGTTTGTCCCTTCAATGCCTTCTCTAAAACCTACGAAGCGTAGGTTGTTGCGTCTGGCCCTGTGTTCGGCATCATCCACCTTCCACAGCAGCTGCCGGTGGGACGCTTGAAGTTCTGCCATGTCCTTTCGGAGGGTGGTGAAAGAGTCTTCCGCCTCGCTGATCCGTGTTTCCGCCGTCGTCACCCTTTCTGTCAAATTCTGAAAATCCTGGCGCAGCAGTAGTACCTCCGAGCCCACCTCGCCAATCTTGACCTCCAAGGCCGCCCTCGAATCCTGGATATCCGTCCTAGATGCCTGTATCGCCTCCAGTAGCATTGCGGTATCGGAACGTGCACCAGCAGCCCCCAGGCTCGCCTCCTTCTGCGGACGGGCCGTGGCATAGTTATCGATGGTCTCCTGCCGTGCGGGCTTGGCCACCGGATCCCTTTTCCCCAGCTCACCCTCCGTTGGGCTCACCTCTCTGCAGTCGGGCCTCTCTCGTACCCTTCCCCAACTGTTGGGCCGGCGCTGGGGTGTAAAGGATTGTGGAGGGGGTGTGAGAGCACGGTGGTCGCCTTGGATCACGCTTGCGAGGGTGACGTCATGCGACGGGGTCACACTATAGTTCTGTCCTACAGTTAGGGGACCTTCATCTGGGTCTCAGCCTGGTATGGACAGGACTTCCACGTGGGCCGCTTCCCCGCTTGTTGACCGGTAGCTGGGGGTAATCTTCTAGCTGGTACGAGGGGTATGTAGGGGCAAGGGGCCCTCCCCGGCCGCACTTCACTGGCCCCCCCGGAGCAGTGGGGTCACTGTGGCGCTCGGTCACTTCTCGTGGATCGCTCGTTCTCGTGGCGTTGGCGTTCCGCGTCTCTGAGCGGCGTCGCACCCCAGTCGTCTCTGAGTGTCAATATGAAGGGCCTCAGGGCGGCCAGCGGTGCAGCCGGGGTCCCGCCGCACTCTGCAGGGCCTCTGCGATACGCCTTCTATGTCCGGGCTCTCATATCAGGGTATGTGCGGCATGCTGGGAAGGCTGCAGTGTGGTGGTTGCGGTCCTCGTATGCCGTGACCCACAGAGGCACATGCAGTAACAATTTTGGAGGCCTGCACCTTATAACGCTGCCGCAGGCTTGCCCCTAGCCTGATTATCGCAACCGGTGTTTAGTCCCAGCCAGAGTTCAGGGTGGCCATGCATAAGGCGTGTGACATGTGGTGTTGCCCACTCTAGGGAGTCCAATTCCGCCCAGCCGAGGCCGCCTGTAGGAGTCCTGCCGCCCTCAGCCCGGTCGACACTGCCTCCAGTTCCCCGGGGATCGGCCTTCACTACGAGCCCTCCTCAGGCCTATGCCTTCCCCGCAGGCTGCTGCTCCCGGATCTCCTCACCGGATTCTCCCGCGATCTCAGTTCGGACATGCAGGTCCGGACGGACGTCTCCGCTCCTCCGCTTCCTCCCGCCCGTGCAGGTCGTCTGGGGCTGCAGCCGGGTTTACTCCGCGGCTCCTGTGTGGTCTGATTCACGGCTCGATTAGGCTCCCAGACAGGAAGCAAGCGCCTCCCGGGGGTTCCGCCTCCTCAAGTCGGCTCCAGCTTCTGAGCGGCCACTGAACCGGGGCACGTCCGATCGCAGTGGCGTGCCTCCTTCCCGCCTGCCTCTGCCAGCCGCAGGCACTGTCTGGTGCGCAGTCCGGGACCGGAGCACTACTCTTGTCGGCCCGTCGGAGTGCAGTCAGCCGCCATCTTGATGAAGGTATTCAGTGCGGCCAGGTGTTCAGAGTCCAGTTCCTCGTCCGCAACGGCAGGAGTCTGTGGTTTCTCGGTCTCCCTAGGTTCCCCAATCGTTCCGGTCGAGCATTCGCCATCGTAGGGAGGCAGGGCTGTGTTTTAAGACTGATTTTGTCGCAGCACATCGGGAGCTTTACTGAGGCACGTCCTACCTGGCCCTGCTGTTGGCCACGCCCTTTGAGGTGTCATACTTAACACATAAAATGTCACATATAATAATAAAATAATATGTAAGTAAATATAATAATATATAAGTACATTGCAATCGTTGTTTTGTCAGAGATGAGTACAAATATCTCTGATGAACTTATAATTTAATACTTGTCAGACAGTGCCGTAGCAAGTGGGGTGGGGGGGCGGTCTGCCCCGGGTGGCACGAGTTTTTGGGGCAGCGGCCTCACACCTCTCTTACCTGCTGCAGTCCTGGGGCAGCAAACGCCGGAATTGCCAGCACCCCCACCCCTGCTCTTACATGCAGCCGCCGCAGGTTGGCAAACATAGGGACCGCCACGGACAGCCAAAAGTCTGGCTACCCTGCTGTCGGCAGAGACCTAAAAGTAACCCAATATACAATGTTGACCAAGAATATCATTGCTTTAAAAAAAACATTAGCGTGCCTTCGAATGTTTAGGAGCAAGTCCTCTCTTTACCTGTCAGTAAACATGACAATTTGCATTTCATTTGCAAGTATTGAGAATGCATACAATCTCAGAGACTACACAATAAATGCTTATTACACAATAACAACAAGCATTTGCAATGCAATAGGTCTGGCATTACAGATAGTTTGAGGTACTGGTGTTGTAGATAATAATGCAACACCAATAGCTCATACTTTCAGTAACGCGAGACCTATTGCATTGCAAATGCTTGCGTAGTGAGCCAGCAACCAGCAGTGTATGTCTCGGTGCAGTATTGCATGCTGCTCCTTGTAAATCCACCTTACTCATAATCCATTGCATGCACGACAGTACTACGAATACATGCAAATCGCTATGTCCATTAATACAATTAGTAGCTTTGAAATGTGACAAAAAAATTCTGTTATGTTTGGATTTGGTTGTACTCTCTGTGGAGCTGATGAAGTGAAATTTATAGACGGTCTCATATAAATGTGAGATGTTCTAGTGAGTGAAGTAACCACTGCCAGCCTAGCTTAGGACCAAGTGTGTGCCCTGTCTTAAGCCTCTTAAGAAAATATTGCCCGAGGCTGGTATTAAAACCTAGGGAGTAAGAATACATGTAACAGGAGGTGTCCTCATGGAAGGTTACAAGAAGAGACAAGGCGGTGCTAAAGAGGGAATACTAACCCTATTGACCAATGATAAGCCACCATTTACAAAGGACAGACCCAGGAACCAATTAAAAAGATGGGCGGAAAGTGGACGGAGCTTTATGCCCATTTCCTAAATACAACATGTCTCAAAGAGACAGCGCAAGTGCTGCATCCGAGAGACCTAAAAAAACAATGCATTTATTGCTTGAAAAGCTTTTGCGAGTGATTACTAAAAACCCTGCTTGTGAGAAATAATTATGGACCCCCATACACACAACGAAAGGTCCATGAAATAAACCAAAGTAATACCCTTTACAGAGAGGAACAGAGCCACTCTGCATGATCACACTGGAACCTGTGCCATAAACCCCGCATCTCATGAAAGCGTATTCCGGTATTTCCAAACGTTCTGGAATTGAAAGCGGGACAATTTCAATTCAAAATATAATAAATGTGGCTCCTATGTGCTCACCCACAAAAAGTATCCGTAATAATTGTGTGATGTCAAAGGGTACTGTAATGAATGCGTGGTGTGTTGACGTTTTCAATAAACACATTGGCCCACGGAATGTGGGTTTCCAATAAACACATTGGCCCACGGAAATGGGCCCAACCCCGGTCGCGGTACAATCCGCACGCAACCTAGGGGTAATCGATGACAAACTGTCCATGCGTGCGCAAACAGCCAAAACAGCTTCAACCTGTTTCGCCATTCTTAAATGGCTGAGAAAAATCCTGTGGCAACTCCCTGAAGGGGCGCAGAGAACAGTAATATAGGCCTTGATTGGCTCAAGACTAAACTATGGGAATATCCTATATCTAGGAGCCATTAAAGAGATCACGCATCGACTCCAGGTCGTCCAAAATATGGCAGCTAGATTACTTCTCCATCTCCCTGGGCGAGCGAGTGTTGCTGAACACCTAAAAAAACTACACTGGCTTAAGATAGGCAATAGAGTTAAATTTCAAGCACTATGTTACATGTTCCAGATAAACACAGGGGTAGCACCTGCCTACTTATGTAAGCTGGCGCATAAATACATACCCTCCCAAAACCTCCGGTCGCTGCACCAGGCAATGTTTGTTGTCCCTAGGTTTAAACGGGTACGATTGGGTGGTCGCTCTTTCGCCTACATGGCCCCGGCTCTGTGGAATTCACTCCCGCTGAAACTACGTCTTGAACCAAGTTACATCAAATACCAGAAAGGCATCAAAGCATGGCTATTTAACCAATAAAATTCCACATTCTACCTTAAATTCCAATAGACCTGGTAAACTCGGATCCAAGGCGCCGGGAAACCCTCAGGGTAGCTGTTGCGCCATATAAATGTAATAAATAAATAAATAAATAAATGAATAAACATATACCGCTATATCCAGAAAAAAACAGATCTGATGTCATCTGTTGCTCTGGAACACAAAATCACTAACGCATGTTCCATGTGACAATCTGACTGCGAACAAGAAGGGCAGTGCGATAATTGAAGGAGCACACAACAGGCAGAGAAACTTACATTTTGAAGTACGCTGCCTCGGGTGTATTGTGGAATGTGTGAGGCGCATTTAAAGTCTGTTAATTCTGAGAAACGCTAAAATTGCCTGAGGCATAAATAAAGCCTGGAATTATATGGTAGACCTGCCAACTGACAGGGTGCCGCCATGTGTCACACGATTTCGGCTTCCTTCACACGGTCACCCAGTGAGGAGCCAAAATCAGACAGTGGCAGGAACAACGTACTGAAAACCACTGTAAACAGCGGATTTTCAGCACATTTTCGGAAGCCGTAGGCCGGCGATGTCCATTAAGAGGTGTGAAAGCACCCTAGGACATAGGCCACAACCTCACTTACCATTTGTTTTTATTTTTTATTGGGGCGGGGGCTTAGTGTGGGGCAGAGTGCCTCTTAGGTAGCTCTTGGCAGACGCCCGCCTCCTCCAAGGCCCCCCCCCCCCCTCACATGGTGGTATTCATTTCTAAGTTAGCAGGTATGATATGAAATGAAGGAACACAGTATGCCAACTACACAAAGATGAGAAATGTGGAGTAGAATATCTTAAAAAGAAACCCATTACACAGACAATCCCTTCATTTAAGTTCAATTTTTTAACCATTCCATATTCTACTGTGTAACAATTTCCTAACGCCTGCCCGTTAGCAAGTTTATACAGACAAAACTCCTCGACTGGATGGATTTTTGTTTTCAACCGGCTTTTAACACTTATGGGCCAAGGGGGCTGTTTTTTTGAGAGCTTGGCAGGTGGAGGAGACAATTTGTGCAGGACTGTGCAGTTGCAGCACTGCCTTTGTTCTGTAGTCTTACAAATGGCTTAAATGGAGCAAAATGGCAACTGGAGAGTAAGACGATCGACATGAGGACAGTGTATCGCCCATTTCTTGGCTAGCAAGAAATCACTCTGTCAACAACTTCCTAAAGGATTCTGGGAGACAGGCATTTTAACAGCATGTTCTAAATACTAAAATGAAACAATTGGGGACTTACACAGTAAACCCTGAAGAAGGTGAGCGACTTGTGATAGGTGGCACTGCAGAGACACGTGTCTTTCCTTGCACTGAAGTTTAAGCGATATGTGGAGAGTTCCCGCCTGGCTACCAGAACAAACTGAGCTGCAGTTCAGTCTAAAGTGCCAGGTGGAAGAAACAGACCTGCCAGCGCGAACAGGCGGTGAAGGCACGAAGCCGGCCAGCCGCAGACAGGAAAGATATGTGCACGATCAGCTCGCTGGCCAGCAACGCAGAGCCCACCTGCCATCACACCACGCCATGGAGACCAGTGCTTTTGAAAACACAATCGCATACATACACTGAAAACAGTTGCCCATTGCATCTGTACAAAGCTGTTTAAATGCAACAAAAAAGTACCTGAACAGCAAATAATAAAAAAAGCAGAAGCCCACAGGTCCTGCGGGGATTAAATAACTTCAAAAAGAGGAGGACCATGAAGCCCAACTGTAGGAAGCTGGCTCTGTATATAATATACCAAAGTTAGGTATAGTGTGCACAGAGTCCAGTGGATCCCCTGAGGCTTTACAGAGGTCAAATTAGACAATACCTTACTCTCTTTTGTGGTAGTGTGGTTGAGCAGTAAGGCTTATCAGAGGGCTGATTTAAGCATTTGTTGTACACACTCAGGCAAGAAATGATTACACACACAAAGATTAAATCCAGGGCCAATTGTTTTGAATAAAAACATATACTTTGTTACTTTTATTTCTAGAACCAAGAGAACTCAGTTGCAGGTAAGTACCAGTTTTAAAATAGCAATACAATTCAGGTACAGTCAATGGTGTGTGCAAAAGCAGTAAAACTACTTTACAGATATACTGAAAATACTTTGTGATGCCAAATCAACAGTAATAGAACTTAGCAATTGTAGCAAATAGACATTTAGGGCCAGATGAAAGACCACTGGAATTTATGACTCGCAAATTGGACAAATTGCGAGTCGCACTTTGTGAGTCGAAAAATCCAATGTACAACAGTTGTCTTAGACACTGTATGAGATTCCCAATGGGGTCTCAAATTGCATGCCTCATAAAAATTAATGAGGCTGTCGCAATTTGCGACCCCTTTGAGAATGGCTGGCACGCCCAGGGATGGTGGCCTGCTGGGGTCAGCAGACCACCATGTCTGGGACTGCTTTTTCAATAAAGCAGTTTTTTTAATGCAACCCGTTTTCCTTAAAGGAAAACGTGATGCATTTAAAAAAATAAAAATTCAACATTTCAGTTTAATTTTTTAAGGGCAGGCAGTGGTCCCTGGGCCCACTACCTGCTCTTAAAAAATATTTGCGCATCCATTCCCAAAGGGGAAAGGATACCCATTTGAAAGTGAATTACCACCCTTCAGACAAGGGGAAATCTCTACATAAATATAGAAAGAATATTTGGGAAAAAATATATTTTTTTTGTACAAGTCCGTTTTTGGATCTTTACAATTCTCTATGTACATATTCATTTTTTAATAAATGAAAATTCTTAATTTTGGAACATTTTCTTGTTCGATTTCATTCTAATCACAAGATTGCCTCCGCTACGGACAAGAATAGATATAGTAGAAAACGTCACATTTAGTCTTATCTGTGGTTATTATCATCTGTACATAACGTCTATTATCATAATCATTTCTGGCATAATGGGTAGTTAAATAAACTAAATTTATAAAAGTGCCTGAAGTGACAAAATTGGAACCACAAATTATTTAGGATCATAAAATGGTATTTTAAAATCGTGTTTCATATATCCACGTATTTCCATATTCTAATTAATTTCATTTCTATAATGTCATTATCTATACAATCATCTTCAAGATATTTATTTTGATTCTTTCACTTGGATCGGACAAATGTCCTTACGAAAGACTAGGATAATAGTTCATCATGCTAGCATTACTGTTTATCTAATATTGGGCAAGTGCCCCAATCACAAATCCAATATTAAGCATTTGCTTATTTGGTCTCAGATTCAGATCATGATAAAATGTGGTGTGTATTAAGTGTCCCCAAAAGAAAAATGTATAAAAGATAGCAAGAAAATAAAATCATAAAACAAAATATGATATTAGGACATCTCCTAAAAGGTTGATCTTAAGAATACAGGAGATCCAGTTAGCTGGAAAATTGCAGAGAACTATATTCCTATGTGTGTTGCCAATTCCTCCTCCCTGTTCCTGCAAAATGGCATCCGGGTATGTAAATCAATTATATAGCGTGATTAGAGGATGCATAACTGTTTTTCTCTATTGCCTCACCGTATCGGTTTCATTATCCACTCTATTTCAAAGAATTTGAGCAGTTTATTATCGCTATTATTTGTATTGTAAAAATGTCTGGCCACAGGATAACTAAAATCCAAATTCGTCATGGCCCTTTGATTCTCAAAGAAGCGTTTCTTTAACACCTTGGGTGCTTTGAGATTTCCCCTCCTGTGCTGAGGACCAATACAAATGAGTGTGGTCATGACGAGCTCAGCTCGTCATGAGCACAGCTCAACCGTGCCTCATGATGAGCTGAGCTAGTCATGAGCACGGAAGGGGTTAATTGCAGTATCGTGGTGCCTACGTATCTAAGGCCGCGCACGGGAACTCTAAGATGTAAATGACAAATTCAGTGGTGCAAGTAATAAACTTGCAAATCCGTCTGTCTTTACCATCCTGTGTCTTGAAGCTGCTACAACTGTAACTATATTTGAATGCTTTGCATGAGTTACATCAGTAAAATCCCTCCTTTACTCATACCCATATTCCTGTGGGCTCAGCAGTTTGAAAACGGTGTATTTATCCTTGATTGATCTTGCTCTTCTGTAGGTAACCAAAGGGGCAGTGCCTACACTCTTACCAAACAGGGTCAGCTCGAATGAGGCCCCAAATTTTTCATAATCGTTTTAAATTTATTGTATCTTGTATTGAAAGTTGTAATCATTTTGGGAATATCTCAGATTATTTCTTAGTTGTATTTTCCCTACTTTAAAAAAAGATATCTTCTTTTTTTACATCTCATAGTTTGTTCCTAGCTTGGAAAATCATTTTATCTGAGTACCTCCTCCTTTTGAATCTTTGCATTGGGTTATTCTGTTAGTTGCTGAAACCCTTGTCTGAGCTGCAGGTTCTGCAAACTTGTAGCAATTTCACATATGGAATGCTATTGATAAGTGAAGCGGGGTGATGACTTCATGCATGGAGTGTACTTTTGCCCGCTGTTTCTTTTCTAAAGAGGCTAGTGACCAACTTATTATTTTGGACAGGGATTCCAATGTCTAGGAATTCACAAGATATTTCGCTGAGTTTATGAGTGAAGCTCAGATTCAAGTTGTTACATTATAAGGTCTCAATAAAGTCCAAAGCTAGGTCTTTTTCTCTATCCCAAATGATAAAAAGGTCATCAATATACCTTAACCATAGGGGCCCATGATCAGTGTATTTTTCACTGGCATCTACCCATACCACCCGTTCCTCCCACTAACCTAGGGACAAGTTCGCTAGGCTGGAGGTGAAACAAGTACCCATGGCAGTTCCTGATTAATAATGCACACTTTCCATCATACCAAATTTATATTCTGCAGTTTTTTCATTATCAAACGAGAACACTGAGGCTGAGTCACAGGAGTCGGAAGAGGACCTCGAGCAGCTCACCAACGATGCAGGTCCACAGTGTGGAGGAGGCGGTGAGGAAAAAGATCTTGGCAGACAAAAAGGGCGGAGCATCTTGTAGTCTGAAGATCTCTGGAAGACGGAGTCAACAAGCCTTGGCAACGGCAAGTCTACGAGGTGCACAGGGATTCTGTTCCAGTGGTCTGACAAGGGATACTGGCCTGAAACTTGCTGAGAAGACAGTGCAGGCCTTCAGGGAGTTGCAGAACCACCACCTGTGTTGCTGAGCCTTTCAGAGTCCGTGGGACCTCAAGAGCAGCAGACCGGTCAGCTTCATTGCAGGGCTTGCAGATGCAGGGGAGTGACGTCTTAAATCCAAGGAAGAATACTTTGTGTGTCTTTTATGCCCACAAGTCTGGAGAAGTACCTGGATAAAGCACAGACACAGATGATGCAGAAGACTGGCAGGACAACAGGAGCAGGAGCAACAGGAGTCTTCCTTGATGCATTCTTGGTTCCAGACGAATTTCAAGGTGCTCAGACGGTTGAAGTGGATGTGGTTTCGGATCTGAATCTTGTCCCACAACGAATCTGAAGAGCCACCCACAGGTAAGCCCTTAAGAATCTTAGGGAATATGTTGGGATGATTCAGGGATTGCTTTCAGAGGGGCTGGACAGAGGGGAAGATACTTCCATGTCCTTTGTCCAGTTTCGCGCCAGAGTGGGAGCCAACGGCTCCCTGAATTGGTTCCAACTGGAGTATACAAGGAGGGCACCAAATGAGCCCCTCAAAACAGTATGGTGGTGCTTGCAAGCACCTACAGCCTAACCAAATACACTAAGTCATGACTGGGAGGTGGTTACAACTCCCTGTGGGCGTGGCTACGAGCCGATCATGGCGGACGTGTAGTGACAGAGCTCCGTCCATAGCCCTTGAAACTAGCTAATTATCCTGTCTGCCTGCAACGCGACCCACCTCAATTTTGCACCCGGAGCTTCAACAGGCGAGCGGTGAGCTGTGACGGCGAGCTGCCTCCCTCAGACGCAGCCTAACACCCTGGTGGATTGCGGCGATTGCTGGGGCCTACTGCCACGAGGAGAGCCGCGACCTCGATTTGCCCGGAGGCCTGCTTGCTGCTCAGTGCCGGCGGGCTGCAGAGGGGGCGCCGGAGGTGAGCGAGGGGGCAGGGCTCGACCGCGCGCCCACAACCAACATCTAGCGCCTGCTCCTTCCGACACCGAACTGTTTCCCCCCTCACTGGAGAGCCCAGGGAGGTCCGCCCTACCCTACCTGTCCCGACCGCAGCCGGAGAATCATCAGTACTGGCCCAGCGCCCGACTATACGGCGCGGAGGTGTCCGCACCCGCCTGCGAACCGGTGAGGAGCATGGGACTGTGGGAATTGGGACGAGAACTCTGACGCCCGGAAGACCGTAGCCGCTACCTAGGACACACGGCGATCGCACGGCACGAATCGGCGCCGCGGCGGTGCTGGCGGGCGCCATCTTGCCTCTTCTCCGGGCCCCCGAGATCCCTGAGAAGGCGGCGCGGAGGTCTGCAAAATCCAAAGCACAGTGGAACAGCAAAGGTGCCGTAGCCCTGGGGACACAACACAACGCCTGCACGGCCTCTGCAATCGCCTTGCCGGTGACGACCCCGAGCAGCATCGAGGGGTACAGCTGCGTGGAGACCCACGTGGCAGGTCGCCGTCTGCAGGACCACCTCTACTGGGGCAGGTATGCGGCGCTTCTCTTCTGTCCTGCCTCTAACGGACCCCCTCCTGCAACGCAATAGCCCATACCTGCCGCCTCGCCGAGGCCTGCACTGCAACCGCGCGGAGGATCTTCCACAGGGCGCCGCCGCACCCGCCAGAAGCGCTACCACTGCCACAGAGCCGGCGGCCCCACCCAACTCACGGGGACTAGTACTAACATTGCCTTCTCCACTGTAACGTCGGTGGCTGCGAAGACGCCCTGGACCCGGTTCGTTGTGTGTCGCAAAGCTGTAAAGACTGGGAACAGAGCGCGCGCTTGACCCAACGTCACCCTGCATACTAGATCGATGGGGAGACACAGGGGCAAGGCCCAGGACCACGGCGCGTCGACGGACATGCAGTCCACCGGCTCGGAGGACCCACTAGCCTCCTCCAATACAGACATTGTCCCACCGACAGGGAAGGGAACGCAAGACGCCAAACTGGACCTCATCCTAAACGAAATACGGGCCACAAGGGAGGCACTAGAATCACGTATGGATAGCATGGAGACGGGCCTCTCGTTGCTCCGGGCAGATCACAACAAACTTGCGGAGAGGGTCTCAGAACAAAAACTTGCGCTGAATGATCTCATACCACAGCATACGGAACATTCCACGAAGCTGGAAGGCATGGAGAAACAACTCAAGCAGCTGTGGGACAAGGTTGACGATGCAGAAGGACGAGCCCGCCGCAACAACGTCCGCATTTTAGGCATTCCGGAACGCAGTGAGGGGAGGAATCCTACTCAATTTGTGGAGGACTGGCTCAGGAAAATGGTGGGCCCGGAAGATCTTACTGCCCTATACAGCGTAGAACGGGCGCATAGAATGCCTTCAAGACCGCCGCAACCAGGGGCACCTCCACGTCCCTTAATCGCGCGCCTCCTTCACTATAAGGACCGCGACACTGTGCTGCGCGTAGCCCGAGAGAAAGCGCCGATCTGCTATGAGGACAAGAATATCTCCGTATATCCTGACTTCACGCCTACGGTGCAGCGAGCCAGGTCCACCTTCCTGGGGGTGAAACGCAAGTTACGTGAGAGAGACTTGAAATATGCCCTCCTGTTCCCCGTCCGCCTCAAGATCCTACATGGTAGCAAATCATACTTCTTTGATTCGCCAGAGGAAGCAGAGGAGTGGATGGAAGTGACGCTAACGCCGCCGGCCTCGCAAGACCCATTTACGGACACCAGGAGCGACGGACGTCGGAGCCCAACTGGCCGGAGACACACCGCTTCCAATACTGGACAAGCCACCTCACCAAGGTCATCACCGAAGGGACAAGCGGCAAAGAACCGCTCGGAGGAACAATCACCGGTGGTACAGTTGACGAAAGAGGCGCTCGCCGCTCATGACGCGGGCACAGCCAGGGACCTGGCTAGCAACTCTGACACACATACGGAGGTGTCAGGATCGGCAGACAGCCTACAGCTCTTCCCCAAGATCATGGCACCGATGGCAGAGGAATTTTAATACCAGCGCCTTGAACGGTAATGTATGAACCATATAACTCTCCGCACACAGGTGGGTTGCCTGAGGGTTTGGTTTACTAAGGGCTGCTATGCCACCGCAGGCCAGTACAAGTCAGGCACACGTAGTCTGCACCCCCCATCACATGCACATGGAACTGTTTGACTTATACCCATGTTGGGTATCATGGTTCGGACCCCGAGCCCGTTGGCCTGGGGACCTTAATGTTCAGGGGTTAACTGTTTGCATGACACTCCTCTCCTGTTGTAAGATGTACTTGGCGTGTACACCCACGAGCTCAGCATTTCCACGTTGCACGATCAGTCATGGGGCCACTTAATGTTTACAACTTGTGCACCTGGAATGTACGGGGCATGGGCTCGATTCACAAGAGACACAGGATACTGGCTCAGTTTAACCGTAGGGGAGTTATGATAGCTTGCCTCCAAGAGACACACTTGAACTGTGCTGAGAACTCGAAACTACAGAAGAAATGGAAGGGACAACTTTTCGCTATGTCCTACTCCGCATTCTCTAGGGGGGCCGCTATTTGGCTTCGTAATTCTGTTTCCTTCAAGCCAATAGAGCAGAGAATTGACAAGGAGGGTAGATATGTGTTTGTAAGGGGCTTACTAGATGGTACCGCTGTTGTGCTTGGATGTGTGTATTCACCAAACTCGGGCCAATCGGATTTTTTGGTCAATATCAATGGAGTCCTTGCGGATTGGGCAGATCATCAATGGGTGGTTGGAGGGGATTTTAACGCCGTGTTAGATATTGCACTGGACAGGTCACACCCGCCACTGCACGCCACGGAAAGCAGGAGACAGGCGGATGCGCTAGCACAATGGGCAGAGGGATGGGACCTAGCGGATGCATGGCGCAGTACACATCTGCTGGACAGGGAATATAATTTTTTCTCCCCGCCACACCAACTGCACACCAGAATAGACCGCATATTTTGCTCCCGCTCCCTACTAGGATCGATTATCCAGGCCCAGCACATGGGAAAGACCCTCTCAGATCACAATCCTGTCGAGTTGACTTGGCAATGGGGCCGGCTACTGGCACCAATTCCGACTTGGAGATTGCCCACAGAACTACTAGAAGACACGGTCTTCAGGTCGTCCATGGCAGACACCATTGAGAGTTACTTCGACACGAATGCTGACACTGCTAGCTCCCGACAAATAGAATGGGACACTTTCAAAGTCTTCATCAGAGGGGAAGCGATGGCCACCCGAGTGGGCAGAAGGAGGGAAGTGATCGATAATCTAAAAGAAGTGGAGGGTAGACTGGCAATGCTAGAGAGTGAAGCTGCGGGCACGAACTTACACTTCACACCGCTATAAGACGCACATATAAAACACGCTGAACTGCTAGAAGACTTGAGATTGTTAGACTACAAGGAATATACTAATAGACAGCACACGCAGGCGGATAGATCGGGCCCTCTGCTGGCCCGTATTATACGAGACTCTCCGGCGTACCACCCAATCTTGGGAATAATAGATCAGGAAGGCATACTGGCTTCGACTCAAATAGGAGTCAACCCTGCATTCAAGGACTACTACACCACACTATATGGCCCACACCAACGCCTTTCACAGACCGCACTTGAGGACTTTATGAGGGACTTAGAACTACCCCAACTCACTGCCAGGCAAAGCGACGACTTGAAAAGTAACATTACTGTTGCGGAGATTAGACAGGAAATACACGCACTCCCGAGGAATAAAACCCCTGGGACGGACGGCCTGCCGGCCGGCCGAATTCTATGCCACATTTATAGACCTACTAGCCCCGCGTTTACAAACCATTTATCTAGAAGCACTGCGGACCAACTCCTTACCACAGTCATCCCTTCAGGCTTTGATAACTTCCCTCTTAAAACTGGGTAGAGATGGCATGCACCTAGCTAACTACAGACCCTTATCTCTCCTTAACACCGACTATAAGATACTGAGCAAGGTACTAGCAACGAGATTGGCACAATACATCCCGCAGCTGATCCACCCTGACCAGTGCGGGTTCGTACCAGGTAGAAGCACAGCCATGAACCTTAGGAGACTTGCCCAACTGATGCTACGAGACCCGGCAGACATGGGCTCTGAGGGCTGCATCTTGTTGGATCTGAAGCAGGCCTTCGATTCCCTCAGATGGGATTTCATGTTTGCTACGTTCACAAAATTCGTGATACCTCCCGAATATATTGCGTGGGTCAAACTACTATACACCCGCCCCACGGCTCGGGTGCGCACATCCAAATACATCTCAGAACCCCTAGCCATAGCAATAGGTACCAGGCAGGGTTGCCCGCTCTCCCCGCTCCTATTTATCCTGGCACTTGAACCGCTGCTCTGTAAACTCCGGACTGTGGCTCCCCACCGTGGCAATCGGAGAGGCGAGACGACTCATATAGTGTCCGCCTATGCTGACGATATTATCCTATACCTACATGATCTGCGGGGCGACCTGGATCCTATACCTCAAATATTTGAGGACTTCAGATCATTATCGGGCCTCACCATAAGCGAACCCAAGTCATACGGGTACTGCGTTGCTGCCACTGGTTCGACTACACCACTGCCCTTCACGCCACACACCTTTCAAATGGCAGACACCACCTTCCGCTACCTCGGGATACAAATATATAGAGATGCCGAGGAAATGATAGACGGCAACCTCGGCAGAGCTATGAGGGCACTCAAATCACAGATACAATTTTGGTTGTCGTTGCCTCTATCGGTGGCCGGCAGAGTAGCCATCTCCAAGATGGTAGTGCTTCCCCGCCTTATTTACTATTTCACTAATTTGCCATTCCTGATCCCTGCTACGACGTTCAAGGCGCTAGATACACTCCTCACGGAACTCATATGGGGACCAGGGCGGAGGCGCATAGGACTTGCTAAGTTGCAGCTCACCTCTGGAACTGGAGGTATGGGAGTACCAGACTTCAGAGCCTACAACTTCGCATGTCAACTGCAGTGGCTGGCCTACTGGCTAGCGGGTCGGAACCTGCATGAGATTAATATGACAGAGGACGACCGCTCTAAAGGGAAAATCCATGTCTTACTATTACCCCGCTCGGAGTTGACGAGGGACACCTCACCACTTCTCCGGCTTGCAGTACAATACTGGCGGAAAGCGATAAAATACACGGCCCCAATGACATCATATGCCCCCACAATTCCACTACTAGGTATCCCGCTGGAGTCGGGACTGCTCACGACTCACAAACTCGTGTCATGGCACGACGCTGGTGTGATGCACGTAGGAGACCTCTTTGCAGAAGGACGCATGTTGTCCTTTGAAGACTTCAGGCCCGCACATAGTGTCCCCGGGGGATCGTTCCTCCTTCATGCTGGCCTCCGTCACTACGTAATGAGAAGGTGGGCGCACGAGGGAGTGGAACCACCCACGAACCCTTTGATGACAATGCAGTACCTCATGGGAACGGGAAGTCATCTGACTAAATGGCTCACTGCTGGTATCAGAACAGGAAGGGCGGTCTCGCTATCGCCTCTCAAAACCAGGTGGGAGGGCGATGTAGGGAGGCCACTTAGGGACAAGGAATGGGAGCGTATCCTCCAATTTCCCAAAAAAGTAGCTAGGAACCCAAAGTTTAAGTTCATTCAGCTAATGATCCAGCATAGAGCGTATTTAACGCCACACCGCATACACGCTATGTTCCCTGACGCTGTCGACACATGCCCCCGATGCGCTGCAGATGATGCATTACTGGTACACATGTTGTGGGACTGCCCAAAACTGGGCTATTACTGGACCACTATCAATGAGTCGCTCACCGGAGCAGGTGCCACGATACAAACACTCACCTTGGAGTATGCGCTACTGGGGCTGGGACCAGCAACACGTAAAAGGAGTGTAGCAACACGTTTCACTGATATGGCCATGCTACTTGCGAAACGTGCAATCACTATGAGGTGGAAGTCACCCAAGCCACCTGATCCTGAACTGGTGACATAAGCAAAGATAATGCAGTGGAATCGATACAACAATCTTTTACAATAAAATCAATGAAAACTTTAGTTAATCCACTGATAAGAAATCCTTCTCCAAGCAATCAGCTATTTTATTTAAAGACTACACTCACACCGATGTAAATCATTATACATCCAATTTTTTATATATATCTCTCCACTTTTCCTCTTTCTTTCCCTTCTTTTAGGATTTTAGTTCTTTAGGGCGACAGGCACGCTGCTAGTGGGGTTAGGCTATAGCCATCGGCAGGGGTGCAGGGTGGGGGGTTGGACGTTTTTATTTTGCCTTTCTTATTTTCTATGTCCTTTTTCTCCCTTCCCTTTCTTTCCTTTCGGGTCAGTATCGGCTGTGTTCTATTCTGACTACACTGTGTTCTGGAATTTTGTGCTCACGCTTCCTAGGTTAATCGAAAGTCCGGGTGGGCAGGATCTGGGAACCGGCGCTTACGAAACTGTATCCTGTATTGTTGTTCACTTCGATTCATAAGCATTGGCGCCGGGGTTCCTCATATTGTTGTTTCTAACGTATATCCTGTTTCTTGGCCTGTCCCCCATCTCCTTTAGCTTGATTGTATGGCACCTGATCCGTCTATTTCTATAATATAAAATGAAATCTTTATTATATCCTGTGACCCATTCATGCGTTCCAAGACAAACTTCATCCTGAATCGCTGCCGGACCTCAGGGCTGTCGGCTGATGAGCCGTGTTACACCGTGCTATGATTGATTACACTTATGACTAGCGGCCGGCCCCTGCGGTTGTAGGCCCATACTTGCACTTTCAGAGTGTTGCAATAAAGGTTTTCAAAAAAAAAAAAAAGGAGGGATCAATGATGACATTGCTGGTGTTGGTCACTTGGTATAGTTCACCAAGTATGATCTGTTCAGGGGATGCAGGTTTCTCAGTCACCATGGGGACACTGGCCCCTGTGTCCCTGTAAGCCCTAGTTTCCTCTCCATTAATCAAAGGCTGTTGTCTGTACTTGCCCAAGTTAGTGAGAATTACTAGTAAAGTGGCAAGATCCATGCCACTGTCACAAACAAGGAGAGCCTTAGTGAGAGTTCTGACTAGGCCAGAACCCACTTTAGAACCCAAGGTTAACCCTACTAATCCCCTGGGATCTGTACTACCACATATACTGGTGCTAGTGTGCTAGTTGTCTTGGGGCAGTGGTAGTAGTTGTCTTGGTGCTGACCTTAGGACAATTAGCATCCCTTGGCCAATGGCCTTTTTCCTTACACAGGTGGCACCAAGGTTTCTTTTTAGAGTTGTTGGAGTTTTGGGACTCACCACAAGAGGCAGGTTTTTGGGGAATTTGTGAAGACTCCGTTTTGTCTTTACCGTTCTCCCTGCCCTTCTCTTGGGCCTTAGAATAATCTTGCTTACTCTGGTCCCTTCTACCACCATTGTTTTATTGCTTTGATGCCTGCTTTCCCAATTCTCAGGGAGAGGTCGGATCAGAGTCCACCAAGTACTGGTGTAGTTGTTGATTCTGACAATTATTAAGGACGTGAGCCCTCATCAACAAATTGTACAATCCCTCATAGTCCTGTACCTTGCTTCCATGAAGCCAGCCTTCTAGAGCCTTAATAGCAATATCTATGAAATCAACCCGGTCTTGAGTGCGTGCCTTCTGTGAGTCCCTAAACTTAACTTTGTACTGTTTAGATAGTTAAACCAAAACCATCTATGAGGGCACTCTTCAAGATTGAGTAATTATCAGCATCCTTCTCTCTAACAGTAGGAGCTTGTCTCTTTGTTGGCAAAGGAGAGCAACGGGATAGCTGCCAACTGCCCTTGAGGGACCTTCTGTACCAGTGGTGGCTGGTGCATTGGGGCGAATGGGGCGTTGCCCCACTAGCCTCGGGACAAGGATCGGGGGGGAAGACAAGAGATACACCACACGCAATGCAGCAGCCTCAAATGAAGTGCTCATTGCCCTGTGTGTCGATCACAAATTAAATTCTGTCTCACACGGTTTTCTTTTCTTCAAGGGACATGACGACGAGGTCACAGCAGGTCAGAGACCTCCTGCGTATGTGCTGTTCGGGGGGAGGAATATTGCTCGCCCTGGAAGCACATGCGAGAGGAGTGATGTCATCATGAAGGGAGTAGCCAAAGAAAGCGGAAAATGCCTGCTTTCAAATGGGGCACCTATGCTGCGCCCCAGGCGTCTTGAGAAGCGCACCACTGAAATCAATGGCAAGGGGCAGGGCAGGGCAGTGGGTGGCAACAATCCGAGCACTCCCTTGCCTTTGCGCTGCTCCCAGCCTCCTAATTGGACAATGGGAGGCGGGACACCGGCACCGGCCACAGTCACTGCAGAACACTCCCGCCCTCCAGCCTCTCACATGCAGTCATCCTTGGGGAACAAATGGCGATCCATAATGAAGCTGGATTAAGTCTGCTTTATTTATTTTCCGGGTTACCTATATAATAATCAAGTGCACAGTTGTTGTCACTTGGCAAAAAGCAAGCGCTTTCCCGGCTTCCCTCCCTGGCTGTAATAATATTCTTTCCGCCTAAAAAATGCTTTACGATGCGATGTATATATCCCTACAGAGTTACTGCCCCCTGCCTCTCTCTCTCTCCCCAAGAGCAGACCCAAGAAGTCTTGTACTCTAAACTCCCTCTCCAGTATCCGCATTCACCCCTCCCCTTTCACCCTATCTCGCTCTCCCTCCATCCCTACCCCCACTTTCTTACAGTCACTCGTTCGTATGGTAACTCATTCATTCTCAGCCGTTCACTCCTGCCTCCATGACCTCCCGTCGACATTGTGATTTCCTCTTCAATATAGGTTTTGTTAAATGTAAACCTCCCTGTTTCTTGTA
This sequence comes from Lissotriton vulgaris, assembly GCF_964263255.1. NCBI lineage: Eukaryota > Metazoa > Chordata > Amphibia > Caudata > Salamandridae > Lissotriton > Lissotriton vulgaris. The sequence continues at coordinate 1,867,606,175 of NC_141693.1, read as the reverse complement.
ATGCGCCTTCATACCCATGGTTTTCTAGCGCTATACAAAACAGTTAAAATATATAAATACAAATGGTCTAAACCCAACCTCATGTATCCCCTACACTTATCTATCACCAAGACTCTTATACCCCATAATTATGTACCCCATATACTTACCTATCATGTCACCTTAGAATTGTGTACCCCTCTAGACTAACCCATCACCCTGCACTCTCGTACCTCAGACTCATTTATCCTCCTACACTTATCACCTGGACCCGTACACCCCAGATGTATGTACCCATATGAGGGTTACCTATCACATGCCACTCTGGAACTATGTACCCGTCGAGAGTTACTTGCCACCCTAGACTTTAGTGCCTCAGACTTGTGTATCCTCCCACACTTATCACCTAGACTTGTATACCCCAGAACTACATAACTCATATACGTACCTTTCGTCTGTCTCTCGAGGCTTGTGTACCCTAAACTTACCCATCACCCTCTACTCTTGTACCTCAGACTCATTTATCCTACACCTATCTATCATCTATCACCTGGACTCGTATACCCCAGATGTATGTACCCCTATATTCTTACCTATCACATGTCACTCTGGAACTATGTACCCATCTAGAGTTACCTGCCACCCTAGACTTTAGTGCCTCAGACTCATGTATTCTCCTACACTTATCTGCTGAGAATACTCGGAACAACAGTATTGATGTGGCATAACATTCACAGTTTCAATTATGTTTTAACAGACATGGCATGCCTGCATGGGGTAAATAAGAGCCTCAATGCCAAGCATGCCCCCTTCTCTCATTAAATGTTCTTTTTCATGATTTACTTCTTGTGCGCTATTACATTCTCGCGCTAGCCAGGCTTTAATTAGAGTTTTGAGAGGAGGTGCTAATGTGAAAGATCTTGGTGGTTACTGCAGAGCAGAAGTCAGAGTATCTCGCGTGTACAGTACTTTCAGAAATTTCCGAATGTGGCTTGGGTGGTTTAATTTATAGATTTGTGCACGCGCAGAGTTGAGCTTTGGCTGCCGAAAGGCGGAATCAGACATTGTTTCTGTTTGGCAGATGTCCCCCCCTCCCACCACCGGGCACTCAACTCGGACCTTCACGCCTCACCACCTTCAAATGTCACCAGCCGCCCCTGTTCTGTACTTTACAGGCCCTCTCTAAAGCATTGATCCATTTATGGATATCATCCCCCTCTTGGTAAGGAGGGACTATTCTGCTCAGGTTCCTAGTATCAAAGGATCGTTTCCTGACTCTAGGTACACTAGTGCTGCCATACTTGGATTCTAGTCCCAAATTCTTCCTACTCCTCCGGACTTCCAGGGTCTCTTTATCAAGGGCCAACTGTTCTTGTGTGAGCTTGAGTCTAACTCTCAAGTTTGATCAGGTGGTATTCGCTCTCTGAAGAGTCCTCCCTATTGCTAGTGATGGAGGTCCCCATGGAATTAACAGAAGCATTGGAATTAACAGAGGAGGACCTAGACCTCCCCTGCATTCTCTGCACCCACTCTGTACTATCAGTACTATTCCCAGGGGGATCAGAGTTCAGGAGGGTGGAGTCATCAGACTCCTCCCGGTCATGCTCAGAATTAAGGTCACTGAGGGAAACCCCTCCTGACCCATCTTCGGGAACATCCCCACCCACTTTGTCCTGCCCTTCAGACCTATAAGGATTTTGTAGGTCATCTAGCATAATCAGCTCTAAGAGGTGCATAGAGGTGGGGTTACTACCGGTCTTTAACTATCTAGAGGTACCCAGGGTCCTTAGTTCCTGGAACTTAAGACCACTGTATCTGAAGATGTGGGAACCACTGGGTTCCATAACTAAAGACATGGTGAAGTGTGGTGTTGCACCTACCTACCCTAGTGGAAACTAAACTTCCAAAGATTGGAGAAAGGGTTGTGCTAGTCCTTTAACAACCAATCTAAAATATAAGTAGAACATGTTTACAAAAATATATTTATATGTGCCTAATGCTAGTGATGGTTTTTCATTTAATCCACACTTAGATGAGCTGGTAAAACAGTGCAGGCTTAAATCCCAACTGCAGCACACAAATGTAGGAGGCTGGCTTAGTATGGATTACCCTGCACTAATCCAGACAACCCTTACGGTGATTTTAGTGGTCTTAGACAACCTTAGAAAGCTCTCTAAATGGTAGATGTTGCGAGCAGCCTTCAGACTAAGTCCAGAGCAGCTTGTTTTAAAACAATTTTTTTTTGTTTTATATAGCCCAAACTTGGCCCAAAAATATCAAGTATAAGAGCGCTTTACATGAGCACCAGTTTCATTACAGATGGACAAACTCATTTTTGTTAGGTGCAGGGAAATTAAGTGTTTGCCCAGAATCACTGGATGTTGAGCGTCCCTGCCGAGACTCGAACTCTGTTCCCAAGCTTCAAGGTTGACATCTATAGCCGTAAGGTTACATCCTCTCCCTGTGTTTTAACAGAACTAATCATATAGTGTAGGTTGAATGAAAAAGAACCACACAGTGTAGTTAAAAAAATAAGAAAACAATTTACTTACCTGCAACTACAGTTATCCAGTATTGGTATCTTTCATAGATTCACATGCCTGAATCATTCCCCGTCGCCGAGGCGGGAGTCCCACGGTAAAAATACATATAAAAGCAGTGCCTTAGAATAAGATTGTAGTAGGCTGACAAGACAGTAGGCTCAAAAGACCCAAAGCTTAGTAGTCTATCTACCTCATTATATGAAAAGAGCTGAAAACAGCTCCAACCAATCAGATGCCAGCACCCTCTAGAACCTTCCCAGCAGAGGAAGTTCTCCTCAGATTTTCCTCGCACAAGTGAGAAGTAGATTTCCCCATTAGAGAACTGTACTGCCAGAGAGGAGGGTGGGTGCATGTGAATCTATGAAAGATACCAATACTGGATAACTGTAGTTACAGGTAAGTAACTGGTTTCCTTATCCCGTATTGGGGTATCTTTCATAGATTCACATGCCTGAATCAGAATAGCAAGCAGTAAGCCCAATAATGTCGTTTGCGGAAGGTGGGAGACAAAGCGTAAATCTACATATCCCCCACACATCCGGAAGGTTATAGAGCAGAGGACTATGTAAAAAGCAGAAACCTTCTGAATGAAATAAATATAGTCAGGTAACATACTTCATATTAAGAAACATAATCTGACCACCAGAAACACTACAGTGCATATGATTATACTCATACATCAGAAAATGCAATAAGAGGAACATTAAAATCTAACCTTAATGAAGGAGATGCTGCAGAACAGCTTGTCCCACTGCTGCATCGTCCTGCGACGCAGATTGTAAGCAGTAGTGCTTCGTGAATGTGTGGACATTTTTCCATGTCGCAGCACGACAAATGTTCTCCGGTGAGACTCCAGCAAATAAGGCTGTAGAAGCCGACAAAGTTCTGGTGGAATGTGCTTTCACCTATCTGAGCAAAGGTTTGTTGGCTTTATCATGGCAAATCTGTACGACAGAAGATAACCATCTGGCTACCGTTGCTTTTGTAACGGCTTGTCCCATCGTGGCTTGACCATAAGCGATCAACAGCTGATTAAATTTTCTTATATTCTTAGTCCTTTGAAGGTAAAACTTCAAGCAACGTTTCACATCAAGAGAATGCAAAGCCTTTTCTGCCGGTGTAACTGGATCCGGGAAAAAGTCTTTAGCTTTACTGGCTGGTTCAGGTGGAATTGAGACGGCACCTTTGGAATTAATTTTGGATTTGTTCCCAAAGTAACGTAATCCTTAGAGAAATGTAGAAAAGGTTCTGAAATCGTGAAAGCCTGGATTTCGCTAACCCTCCAGGCTGAAATGAGAGCTAACAAAAGCGCCACCTTCCAGGTTAAAATTTTTAGATCAGTCTTGTGAATTGGTTCAAAAGGTCTCCTCATCAATTGAGATAAAGCTGTATTGAGATCCCACTCTGGAGGTCGAACTGGATGAAAAGCCCGGAATAGCCCTTTTAAAAATTGTTTCGAAGAACAGAGTGATGGCTTGTTAGAACTCTTTCTGAATCTAGAAATTGCAGCGAGATGGACTTTGATAGAAGATAACACTAGACCTGCTTTAGCTAGTGATAGCAAATAGGGAAGAATATCCTCTGGTGGGGCCTGAAGTGGATGTACGTTATTTGTTTTGCACCAATGACAGAAGCGCTTCCATTTAAAGCGGTATGTTTTGATAGTACTTTGAGCTAGGGGTTTAGATAGAATATCTCTACAGTCCTGAGAAATTCTGAGATCTTTGAATTCTAAGAAGTCAGGAGTCATGCGTGCAAGTGAAGCGATTGTGGATCCGGATGCAGAATCTGACCTCTCTCCCTTGTCAACATGGATAGTGTTGGATTGAGGCGAACCGGATGTTGTTGTGACAACAGAAGTAGCTCCTGGAACCAATACTGCCTCGGCCAGCGAGGAGCAATTAGGATAAGACTCCAATGTTCCCTCTTCATCTTTTGCAGAACCCTCGGGATTAATGGTATCGGGGGGAAAAGCGTATGCATAAATCCCTGACCATCGCATGGACAGGGCATTCCCTCTTGATCCCAGTTGAGGAAATCTGCTGGCGTAATAAAGGCATTTGCTGTTCTGTTGCATTGCAAACAGGTCTAGAGTTGGTGTGCCCCACATTCGGAAGATCCTGTTCACCTGCAATTGCTCCAACTCCCATTCGTGGCAACCTGCGAGAGATCTGCTGAGGTTGTCGGCTAGGGAATTTTGGGTTCCTTTGACATGCTCTGCTTTGAGTGTTATGCCATGCTTGATAACCCACTCCCACATCTCTTGAGCTTCCTGCGATAGGGAGAGAGACCTTGTCCCCCCTTGTTTTTTGATGTAATACATGCTGGTGGTATTGTCCGTACGCAACAGCACCGAAGAGTTCACAATTCTCGGAAGGAATGCTTGCAGAGAGAGGAAAATGGCCCTCAGTTAGAGACTGTTGATGTGTTTTTGCTGATAGTGTCGAGACCAACGACCCTGAATATGTAGGTCTTGGAGGTGTCCTCCCAACCCCTCCATAGATGCATCCGTAGTCAGGACAAACTCTGGGAAAGTGGCCAGGAACGTGAGATCCGGAGACAGATTGCTTCTTTTTGACCACCAGTGGAGAGCATGTATCATTTGTGTGGTCACCTTTATGGAATCGTCGAATGACCCTCCGGCCTGCTGCCATTGTTTGTGCAGCTCTTCTTGCAGCGGTCTCATCCTGAGTCTTGTAAGTGAGACTAGACTGATCGCTGAAGAGCACATCCCCAGAAGAGAAGCGAATGTTCGGACAGAAACTGACTTTTTTCTTGAAATCAACCTTGGCAGGCTTTGTAATTTGTTCTGGCGATCCTGAGTCAAGAACGCTTTGCATTGTTGGGTGTCTAGTGTTGCTCCCAGAAAGGTTAGAACTTGGAGGGGTTGCAACTGTGACTTGTTGGCGTTTAGAGTAAGTCCCAGATTTGACAATAGATGGAGGGAACTTTTTACAGCTTGTCTCGTAGCCTGCATTGATGGACCCTTGAGCAGCCAATCGTCGAGGTATGGAAAGACTTGTATTCCTTGAGACCTCAGTGTGGCTGAGACTGGAGCAAGGCATTTTGTGAATATTCTTGGGGCTGATTTCAGCCAGAACGGAAGCACCTTGAATTGAAAGTGGACGCCAGCCACTGTGAATCGTAGGTATTTGCGATGTTTGGGATGTATAGGGATATGTAAGTAAGCGTCTTCCAGGTCCAGAGAAGCCATAAAGTCCCCTTCGTTGAGGCCGCTCAACACATCTGTTAATGTCACCATCCAAAAACTCTGTTTCTTCAGAAACTTGTTGAGTCTGCGCAAGTCGAGAATCAGGAGCCACTCCCCCGATTTTTTCTTTATGAGGAAGAATCGAGAGCAGAATCCTTTCCCTTTTTGCGAGACTGGAACTCTTTCTATTGCATTATTGCGGAACATCTTCTTTGAACAGCAAGTGAAGTCGAGGGGGAGGGGGACCCTTGGGCGGGGTCGTAGGTGGTTTCCTTAAGAACTCCAGAGTGTGCCCTCTTAGAACAAGGTCGAGGACCCACTGATCTGATGTGATGTTCTGCCATTGTTGGAAAATGGCAGAGATCTTCGCACCCACAGGGAGGGGAGAAGGTTGGACTGGCATCCGGCAAAGCTCATTGTCGTTTATTTGAGTCCCTGCCTTGATTGCTCGATCGCTGACGTCCGCCTTGACGAGAGAAATTGTTTGAAGATGATTGCCAGTACGACGACTGGTAATAAGGCTGTTTGTATTGAGACTGGTATTGTCTGTTTTGCTGATTGTGGTAATTTCCTCTGAAAGATCCTCTTATATTGCAGGGTACCCAGCGACTTAGCCGTGTCCGTGTCTGTTTTGATGGTCAGTAAAGCGTCATCTATATGCTTACCAAAGAGTGATTCACCATCGTAAGCAATATCAAGAATCTTATTCTGCACCTCCGGTCTAAAAGAGGGCGCTCTGAGCCATCCCTGGCGTCTGAGAACAGCAGCTCCTGCTAGCTGCCTAAAGTTAGTGTTTGCAATGTCTAAGGCGCAATCAATTATTTCTGATGCAGTCCGTTCTCCTTCGAGCACTATCCTTCGTGCTTCCTGCTGATGATCTTCAGGTATCAGCTCCAGAAATTCCAATAACTCTAACCACATCTGGCGGTCATAACGTGCCAAAATTGCCAGAGAATTGGCTGCCTTGATGGACTACGCAGCTTTGGTGGAGAACTTTTTTCCAATCAAGTCCAATCGTCTGCCCTCTTTTTCTGGTGGTGTAGAGATTGGGGTAGACGGATTTTTTGACCTCTGTTGTGCGGCCTGTGAAATTACAGAATCAGGGCGCGGGTGACCCAGTAGACAAGATGGAGCATCTGGTGTTGCCCGATATTTCTTCTCGATTCGAGGAAGGACTGCAGGAATAGTGGCAGGCGTCTTCATAATCTTAAGGCCTTCCTTCCAGATGAAATCTTTAATCGATATAGCCCTGGTGATTCTTCTATACCCTTCTTTAAAGTCATGAAGAAAACAATCCGACTGCTCAATAGTGACCTGAAGTTCAAACCGCATAGCAGCCCTTTGCATGATATTATGAAAGCATCCAATATCCTCCGGTGGTGAGTCAGATGATTGCGGTATAGGAGGCGAAGGCATGGGGATTACGTATTCATCCCAAGGATCTCCAGTCACATCATCATGAGGCAATTCGCCTTCTTCTCTTCCGTCTTCATCTGAAGATGAAGTATCCTGATTACCTTGTGGTATTGGCTCTACAAGGTGTCTTGGTGAGGCAGGCTCTTGTGACGGTGGTGATGGAGTAGGTGTAACCACCGGTACAGTCGGAGTAGAGGTTGTAGGTGGAAACCTCTGCCAATAATCGGCCAACATGGCTTGTAAATCCTGAATTAATGAAGGAGGAAGATGACCTGTGTCTTCCGAACGTGGATCCCTATGTGACTGTCTATGATAAGGCGTAGACAAGTCTTCTTGGTAAAAATGTTCATGGAAGCCATCCTCTTCCTGAAATTTTATCTGTAACTCTGATGGATGGCGTGCAATCCCAAAAGGGCCTTCCTCCTCATCATCATCATCATCTTCATCAGAATCTTCTTCCGCTACATATGTCTCTAAGATATGTGAGTGTAACAAAGGGGAAAAGTTGGTATATTCCTATCTATGGTAGGTTTTCAATTGAAAATGGGTATACGTAACAGGTGATGCTTGAGACCCTTGAGTTAACACAGACTAAGATTTCAAAGGTGGACTTTTGGTCATAAAAGGGCTCTTCGTCGACATGGGCGTCTTGACCAAAGGTGCAACAGCCGACTGTGTCATAGATGGACTCGTCGTCGACGGTGCTGCCGTCGATGGCTCTTCGTTGACAAGGTAGTCGTCGATGGGGCCGTCGTCGATGGACTCTTCGTCGACGGAGCCGCCGAAGGACTCTTCGTCGATCGGGTCTTCGTTGACAGGATTACCGTAGACGGAACCGTCGTCGATGGGGTTGCCGTCGAAGGGGCAATCGTCGACAGGCTCTTCTTCGAAGGACCTGCCGTCAACAGGCTCTTCGTCGACGAAATCTTAGACGTCGATGGGCTCTTCGTAAACGAGGACTTCGACGCCGACAGGGTTTTTGTCAACTATGAATTCATTGATGGTACTGTCGTCGACGGGATTAACGTCGATGAGGTCTTCGACAACGATTTTGAAGAAGTAGTGACAGAAGCAGATTCTTTAACCCCAGAAGTTTTCTTAGAGGACGAAACCTTAGATGACACTGTCGGAGAAGTTATAGCTCTAGTAGATACCGTAGTAGAAGTGCTTGAAGTAGAAGAAGTCACAGAGACTGTGTGAGAAGACACCAGTGAAAGAGTCTTGACCTGGACTTTACTCACTGTTTTAGTTGCTGAAGACTTGGTAGATTCTGAAGGCGGAGGTAAAGGTGATCCAGAAGGAGGTGAAGACGACCTCCTTGTGTGATCTGAAGCTCTATGAGAGGATTTATGATGTTTTCTCCCCTCAGGAGAAGAGCTGTCTCTGGATCTGGCTCTTTTGCTGGAAGTAGAGGCCCTGTCCTCATCATCTGTAGAAGATGATTTGAGCCATAAGAGAACTCTTGCCTCCCTGTCCCTGATGGTATTGGCAGGGAAGGTTCAACAAATCCTACAATCCTTTACAATGCGATTAGGATGTAGGCAGTAGATGCAGTCTTTATGCTTATCATCTACATGGACCCTCTTTTTATCACAGGTCCTGCAAGCCTTGAAGAGAGCTTTCTTTTCAGACATCCTGAAAGAACAAAGAAGAAAAACTGAGTAGGCACTCAGGGAGACTCCCTTCCACACGACGTGCGGTGAAAATCTGATAACTGCCTCTGCTGGGAAGGTTCTAGAGGGTGCTGACATCTGATTGATTGGAGCGGTTTTCAGCTCTTTTCATGTAATGAGGTAGATAGGCTACTAATATTTGGGCCTATTGGACCTACTGTCTTGTCAGCCTACTACAATCTTATTCTAAGGCACTGCTTTTATATGTATTTTTACTGTGGGACTCTCGCCTCGGCGACGGGGAATGATTCAGGCATGTGAATCTATGAAAGATACCCCAATACTGGATAAGTATATTTATTATACACACTCACTAACACATTGGTATATCTCCTACCAGGAGACATCAACACAATACAAACAATATTTAATAAGTAGAACAGGTAAGAACCACAAATACACAGCGATCTTCAGTGGGAGACCAAACTATATACTAAAGAAGTGGAATGCGAACTGTGACTGAAGTCGAGACATGGACCAGAAGACTCAGAAAAGCTGGGGACCCAATGAACCACCCGAGGTAAGTACCCAGGAACCCCGCAGAGGATGTGTGTAGAGTAGAAACACAGCCTCTACTCAATGCAAGTCAATGGGAAAGTCACAGTTGCAGTTTTCAAGAAGAAGGACCCTTCCCAGTGGACCCTGAAGAAACCTTGTGGAAGTTGGAAGGTCCTAGAGTCACCCCACACTTCGATATCCAAGGAACCAGGATACCTACACTAGGGAAGCCAGGTGCATAGGTGTGAAGTGATGTTAGAAACCGCCGTAGACTACAATGGAGGACTTCAGTGAAGATGCCACTGACGAAGAAGGGGAAAAGTCTGGTGGAATCCAAGGATGGATTCTTGAAGAGCAGTACCTGCAAGCAGAGGGGACAGAGTCTATGCCATTCGGGAGTGACTAGGAAGCACTGAAGACCAATGACCACCGATGATGGAAGATGCAGGAGAGTTGACAGTGACCTTGTCTCTGCAGCTGTGAGGACCAGGCGATGCTGTGAAAGAACAGAAGCCGATCACAAGTTGTCCCATGTTGGAAGTCCAAAACCAGGGGGTAGGTGTCCGGCAGGTGCACCAACAAGCCTTGTTAGCAGCAACAGACATGGTTAAAGAAGAAGGTGCAGTGTCGGGACCAGCAAGGTCCAGGGGCTTACCAAATGCAGGAGATTTAGATCAGTCCCTGAGCAAGCAGGGGAGCCCACTTATGAAGACCCAAAGAATACCCTCAAGAGGACCCACAGGCCGAAGCTACCTGGAGTCGCAAAAGGACCTTGAGCAGCTCACCAAAGATGCAGGCCCACGGTGCAGAGGAGGTGGTGAGGACAATGATTTTGGCAAGAACTGATGCTGGAGGCTGGAGCTTCTTGTGATCCGAAGATCTCTGGAGGACAGAGTCAACAAGCCTTGGAAACGGCAACTTGTTGTGGTGCACAGGGGTTCTGTTCCAGAGGTTCTGACAGGGGAAACTTGCCTCAAACTTGACGAGAGGACAGTGCAAACCACAACGGACTTGCAGAAGCAAGCCCTGTGTTGCAGAGCCTTTCAGAGTCAGTGGTACCTCAGAAGAGGCAGACCGGTCAGCTTTGTTTTTGGTGCCTGCAGATGCAGGGGAGTGACTCCTTCACTCCAAGGGAGATTATTTCAGGTATCTTTTATGCCCACAGGTCTGGAAAAAAACCTGGATGAGGCATAGGCACAAACAACACAGAGGACTGGCAGGACCTTGAGACCAGGGGCAACAGGAGTCTTCCTTGATGCAGTCTCGGTTCGAGGCTAAGCACTAGCACCCTGCCCTTAGGATTGAAAGGCCTGCCTTAGGGGTGACTTATAGGTTTTAAGTGCAGTGACCTCAGATATAAGGAAACTTTTATCTGTTGTAAGTGGTGCTAGCATCAGCTCACACAGGCTGCAATGGCAGGCCTGTAGTTGCAGTTTGAGTGGTCTCTCATGGGTGGCATAATACATGCTGCAGCCCAAAGGAGACCCCTGGTGTACCTATGCCCTGGGTACTTTAGTACCATATACGAGGGAGTTAGAAGGGTACAGCAGTAGCCAATTGGGAGGTACCAAAGTACTTACCATAGTCAAATGTAGGGAGAGAGCACAGTGAGGCAGGATCCCAGTCAGACTAGTCAGAAAACAGCATAACACCAGCAAAAAGTGGGGGTAACCACAAAAGCAAATCCTACTTTCCTACATCTGCCAACTGACGTTTGGAGTTCACCTCTTCTGTCTGGGACTCGGGAAGGACTTTCCATGAGCCAGGCCAGTCATATCTTTGCTAGTCGAATGATCACCGGGTGCAGTTAAGGAGTCGGTGCAGCAAATGGAAGAGCAGGGCAGTCCTTCAGTCGCTCTCCGATCCAAATGTGATCGGAGGTCTAGGTGCCAGAGGTGTCATAGTTATGCCTAGAAAAGGCCCTCGTGTTTGCTGCAGTTATTAGCCAATGGGCTACCAGGTCCCTCCCTGCCTGATGAAGACATCCTGCAATGTATGGCATCTGGCTATCCCAAGGTGAACCATTTCACTCACTCACAAGATGGCAAAACCCCTCACTCGGTGTGTGGAGCTTGGTATCCCACCCTAGAGTAGTTGCTACCAAGGGCAACATTCCCATAGATAAACCAGTTTGTCTGTCTGTCTCCGATGCAAACCCATTTGTTTCAATAAAAGAGCAGTCCCTCTCGTGTTTATCCACCTTTTGCCCTTCAAAGGCATCTTACCCTTTGATGCTTGCCTTTTGGGCTTACACACTGTGTGGCTTCCTGTAAGGAAGAAGTGACACCTCCTCTAATAACAGGCCTCTATTGTTTGTACTCCTGGGAGTCATTCACACTTCTCCCCAGGGGGGTAAAAGGCTGTCTTGTGGCCAGCATCTGGGATTGGCCAATGGAAAACTTCAGCAACAGAGTGGCAACTTTTTAAAGTTGCAGTTCCTAAATGGTTAAATTAAATTCGCCATGGGCATTAAGTTTGTTTTAATACAACAATTTTGATATCAATTTAAGAAACCACCCTTTCAGAAGTTAGCACAGCCGAGTTGTCAGCATTTAAACTTAGCACTCAGCAATGGGGCTACTAGTTTTTCTGCAGAAAAACTGACAATTTGGGGCTTTTACTGTTAAGGATTATATAAAAATACAAGGTCACTAGTTAATATGCAGCACCCTGCCGTAGGACAGGTCTTGTTAGACTGGTCAGCCTTAGGGTGGTCTTCCCCTAAATATTTTGCCTGCTTGTCTCCAATTTTGCTGAACTCGTTTTTGTTGGCGTTAGGACTCTGCACACTACCACAGCTAACCAGTGCTAAAGTGCTTGTGCTCACACCCCTTAACAGGGTTGGATTGACATATACATAATTTACATATATTTTTACTAGTAAGTTCCTTTTAGGGTGGAATCTCAGATACCCATGGCCTATAACTTAAATGCTTTCATTGGGCAGCACTTATTGTACGACCCACCTAAATAGCCCTCAAAAACGTGTCCAAGACCTGTTATTGCAGCATAAAAACAGTGCTGCACTGCTATATTGACATGGCATTTAAAACCCCATGCCAAGCCTTAAACTACCCTTTTGTTACATGCAGGTCACACCTAAAGGAGGCCCTAGGTAGACCATAAGGCAGGTGCAATGTAATTAAAAGGCAGGACATGTGGTTTTAAGTTTTACATGTCCTGGTAGTGAAAAACTCCCAAACTTGTTTTTCACTACTGTGTACCCCTCTCATAGAATAGCATTGGAAATTCCTTATTACATTTAATAAGCTGTAATTCCTAATTGAGAAGAGGAAAATCCATCATGTTTAGTACCTGTGGGATGGTAATGATAAATACTCTTTAATGTCAAAATCAGATTTATTCTTACTATTTTGAAAATACCACTGTTAGAAAGTTAGGAATTTTCCTAATGTTAGCCCTTTATGCCTGCAGCCGGTCTCTGATAGCTAGGTCTGGGTTGGGTGGCAGCTGGGCTTTGTGTATTCCCTCTAGACAGCGACACACAATGGGAGTTTAGGTTACATGATGGACCATCCTGAGAGGATAGGAAGGAGGAGCTAGGCACAACCTCACACTTACACCTGAAATTCGGTATCCTGTCCCCACACAAAGGGCTGCATGCCCCCCTGTAATGAGTGTGGAGCCAGGGCAGGAAGGGAGGACCTCTGTGCACTTCAGAGACCTTTCTTTGAAAGTTCCCCACTTCAAAAGCACAACTGGTAATAAGTACTGAATCTCTGACACAATGACCAGTACACTTCGGGACGTGTGGCCACTCTACCAGGAAGAGGAGCTGCTGTGCTGCTGATGGACTACCCCTCTGCTGGACTACTGCTCTGTAAGAACTGCTGCTTTGCTGTATTGTCCGGCTGATCTCTCTTGGCTGGGTGAGAAAGACTGGACCTGAAATACTGGAACCCAGAGTGACTCCAATAGCTAGCTGGCTGACCTCCTGAAACAAAAGTCTCAAAGACGTAAAAGACTTTCAACCACCCTGCTCCTGGACCATTGAAAGTGGGCCTAAGGTGTTAGCTCCAGCGGAACCAACACATCCTCCGCTGCAAAGCAGAATAAGCACATTACTGCTGTTGTCGGAACAGGATCCGTGCATCGGCTTCGGAATAGCTGCACCTCGGACTGGCACATCACCTTTGAAACCAGCGCATTTTCTGCTGTAGGAGTATAAAGGATGCATCACTGCAGTTGCAGGCACATAACATGCACACCCTGCCCTACATAGCACTTGCGGGCCTTGATACTCAGGCCTGCCGGCTAAAAGCCTAAAGCACTTTCTGGATGTGAAACAGGTGGTTCTCCCAGCTGAAGTTGAAGACAGCTATGTCATCGAGGTAGGCTGCACTAAAGGCCTCCATCCAAGCAAGGACTCTGTTTACCAGCCTCTGGAATATGTAAGGAACATTTTCCAATCAAAGGATATCACCATAAACATTATCTCCATCAGTTAGGGCAATCTGTCAGTACCCAGATGTCAGGTCAAAAGCGCTGAGGAACTTGGCAGCTCCTAAATTGTCTATGAGCTCATCAGATTGGGATGAGGTGAGCATCATGCTTGGGGACTGAAATGAGACAGCTATTATCCACACAAAACCTGAGTTTTGGGGTGGTGCCTTGAGGGGCAGATTTGAATACCAGCACCACTGTGCTGGACCAGGGACTTTTGGGGTCCTCAATCATCCCCATTTCAAAGTTCTTTGAGACCAACATCTTAATGCTAGCCCTCCTCTACGGGGTGACAAATGCAAAAAGAACAATTGATGGACAGAATGCAGAACAATGTCATACATTCACCCCAGTACAGAGATCTGGGCCTAAATCCATTGTTTTTTTGCTCACCATGCCATTCCAATTTGGACCCAGCCATATGCAAATCACTCGGGACCATGCGCCCAATGGGAACAGTCCAGCCTGAACAGCCAAGCCAGGTCCTGCCTGGACTGGAAACAAGCGTCCTTGGACCGGCTTTGGGCTTTCAGCCCTCATCAGCCAGGATAGCTTGACTCCCGTGGCATGGAGAGCAGGGGACCCATGTCTGGACATATCTGTCCCACTCGGGGCGACAAATGCAAAAAGAACATTGGACAGAATGCAGAACAATGTCATACATTCCCCCAGTACAGAGATCTGAGATTAAATCCATCGTTTTTTTGCTCATCATGCCATTCCAGTTTGGACCCAGCCATATGCAAATCAGTCTTGACACTGTGCCCAATGGTGAACAGTCCAGCCCGAACTACCAGGCCAGGTCCTCCCTTGACTAGAAACAAGCATCACCGGCTCACCCAGAGTTTCTGCTCAAGTTGAAACTATACCAGAATGGCCTTCTAGTCATGCTTGAGTTTAATTACCTCCTAGCTGGCCTCTAGGTTCTCAGAGGTCTTCTTCCAGAACTTTTGCATCTGGTTTCTATGAGCCACTATGTAGCTAAATGCAACCAGGGGTTGGGCTTCCTGGGAGCTTGTTCCTACCTCCCCTTTACCAGACGGAGAGGTTCCCTTTACAGGGTGACCACAGCGGAGCTCAAATTGGCTAAACCAAAGTCCCATCTGTGGTACTTTCGTGTAGGCAAAAAGCAGGCATAAAAAGAAGACGTCCCACTTCCACCTCCATGGCTCATGCAGGCCCAAAAGTATGCCCTTCAGGGTCTTGTTGAACCTTTCAACATCCCATTTGTCTGAGGCCGAGAGGGTGTGGAAAACTTATAGGACACCTCACGCTCATCCCATATTGACTTCACTTATGCAGACATGAAGTTTGTACCCCTTTCAGACACTACTACTTTGGAGAACCCCACTCAGGTATAAATCTCCATCAAGGCCCCAGTCATTGTAAAACCAGTCACAATCCTCAGAGGCAGTGGCATGGTCTACCATAATCACGATGACCCTGTTCACTGAGGCAGTTTTGGGGTCCAGGAACCCAGCAATATTGATGCCCAGCCTTTCAAAGGGGGTGCCAACGACAGGTAAGGACACCATGGGAACATTTAGCTTTTTCCCTGACTTCCCACTGGCCTGGCAGGTGAGACATGACCTATAGAATGCATCTGAGGCTATCTTCATCCAGGACCAATAAAAGTGGGTGACAAGCCTAGTAAAGGTCTTGCCCAGCCCCAAGTTTCCTGCTTGTGGTATATCACGAGCCAGACCCAGTGGGTTGGCTCTGTAGCACCGGGGAACCACCAATACATATGTTGCCCGAGGCCCAGGAAGGTATAGTTTCTTACCTGCAACTCCAGTTCTCACGTAGGGGTATTTCCATGATAGTCATAAGGGCAGAATAGTCCCGCCTGCCTGCGGGGGACCACGGAGCAATGTTTCCAATATATAAATGCTAAAGTTCGCCTTTCTTCAGGAAGCCTTGAAAAGTCACTTAAGAAAGACATAATGCACCCTAAGGGATTAGGCTACAGTGGACAAAATTAATCAACTTGAAGAGGCAAAAGGGGAATATCCAAGAAAATATGCACCTAATGCATAAATAAATTGCAAGGTCACAGTAAAAAATACCTTCACATACCCTTTTGCTATGAGAGAGAGAGATGTAGAAGTACAGGGCAATGTAGCCCGAGGCTGTAATTGTGAGCAAAGAAAAAGAAGACTGCCTTTAAGAACTGTGTGACCTCTAATATCCCATTTAGCTCAACCAGAGGCAGTTACCTCAGTTCTTTTTGAAGGCTGTACTAGCTGAATAATAGCAGAGCATGAAAGTGTCTGTCTACCCAACTGGAGTGGAGGTAGGACTGCTTATAACTATCATGGAAATTCACCCATAAGAGAACTGGAGTTACAGGTAAGAAACTATACCTTCTCTCGTAGGGAATTTCCATGTATGATCATAAGCGTAGAATAGAGTAGCAAGCCCATCCACCCTGAAGTGGTGGATTAGACAGAAACATACTTTAGTTAAGTGGCTGTGCAAAGAGATTTCATAGGGACGCCTGTCCCACTTGAGCATTTGCTCGAGCATCAAGGAAGTAGTGCATAGTGAATATTTGGACTGATCTACATGTTGCAGCTGTGCAGATGTCTGCCAATGGAATATTTCTCATCAAGGCAGTCCTGGCTACCTTGCCTCTAGTGGAATGTGCTTTGAGTTTGCCACTCAGAGATTTATTAGCAAGTTAATAACAGCAAAAGATGCAAGAGACAATCCAGAAACAGACTGTTTGGAGGTAGCCAGACCTGTGCGAACTGGGCCATAATTGATGAACAACTGTGATTTGCAAATAGATTTTTAAAAAAAATCTAATTAGAACGTTAACACTCTGCATCCAGTGAGTGAAGTGCTATCTCTGCAGGGGGAAAAGGATTTTGAAAGAAAGTGGGTAAAAAGATAGTTTGATTTATGTGAAAATCCCAGACGACTTTAGGTAGGAATCTGGGATGGGTCTGTAACACTACTTTGGAAGAGTATGTATGGCTCATTAGCACAAAGGGCCTTTATCTCATTAACTCTATGTGCTGATGTTAAAGCTCCAAGGAAGGCTGTTTTCCAAGTGAGATGTTGAAGCAATGTCTTATGTATAGGCTCAAAAGGAGGTAGCTTGAGATGTGAAAGCACCATGTTAAGCTCCCATGGTGGAGAGGGGCGTCTAACAGGAGGAAAAAACTTTTTTAACCCTCCCCAGGGAATCTTGATAACTGGAACTCTAAAGAAAGAGGTTTGTGCAGGACTTTTCCTGTATGCTGTGAGTGTAGCCAGGTGCTCTTTGATGGAAGAAAATTATAGGCCAGATTTTGCAAGGTGCAACAAATATGGGAGAATGACAATCTCCTGGCAAGATGTAGGGTCTATCTGTTTGGTTGAGCAACAGATACAGAATCTCCTCCATTTGAAGGCATACGCAGATCGCGTCGATGGACGCTTTGCCTCCTTTAGAATCCCTAAAATGTCCTGAGTCAGGGTCAGATGGCCATACTGCACTATATCAGGAGTCATGCTGCCAAGTTCAAGGAGGAGAGGTCGGGGTGTAATAGTTGTCCTCTGAACTCCGCGAGAAGTTCCGGCCTACATGGGAGCCTGAGATGTGGATGGAGCGCTGGTGAAGACGGTCCGGGAACCACAATTGTCTTAGCCAATCTAGAGCGATGAGGATCATCTTGGTTGTCGTAGCTGAAAGCTTGCATAGGACTGCCGGGATCAGAGGTACTGCTGGAAAAGTGTATAGAAATTTGTTGGGCCATTCGATCCATAGAGCATTCCCCAATAACCTTGGATGGTCAAATCTGGCAGAGAAGTTGCTGCATTTTTTGTTTTCCGCTGTGGTGAAAAGGTCTGAAGAGGGTGTGCCCCACAAGCTGAAGATATCTTGCATGACCTCTTCATTTAGCACTCACTCATGGCTTTTGTTGAGAGCCCTGTTGAATGCGTCTGCTTGGACATTCTGAACACCTGGTACATGAATGGCTAATATCTTCAGATTCCTAGCGAGAATCCAGTGCCAGATTATCTGAGCTTCTTGTGACAGAGCTCTGGACATTGCTTCCTCCTGCTTGTTCAGGCAGTACATGGTAGTTGCTGAACAAGCAGGGTGTTAGTCATGAACGACGGATACAACACCTTGACTTCAAGGTGAACTGAACAGAGTTTGAGGAGGTTGATGTGATATGTCCTTTCCTTCAAAGACCATGTGCCTTGTATATGCAGGTGACCCATGTAGGCTCCCCACCAGAGCAGAGAAGCACCTGTCACAATGGTCTGTGGGGGTCCGGTTGGTGAAAAGGAATCACCTGCAGGAGAATGATTGGGAAACACCACTACTGGAGTGACCTGGTGACATGCATGGATAGGGTGATCCTGTCCTCCCAATTCCCTGATAAATTGTCCAACTGATCCTCCAAGCACTCCTGGAGAGGGCGCATGTGGAGGCAAGCTTTGAGGGTCATAAAGAAGAAGGAGGCCATTAAACTGAGGAGTGAGGAGACCCTGTGGACTGTAGGGTGATCCATCCGTTGAAGGGTGTGATACTTCTGGAGAATGGATAAGCGTAGTTCCTCTAAAAGAAACACCCTTTCATGCAGTGTGTCGATGGTAGCTCCTAAGTAGTGCAACTTCTGGACTGGTACTGACATGAATTTGTAAAAATGTACATGAAGACCCAATCGATGAAGAAGATCGCCGTGAGGAAGACCCCGGGAACGGCCCCACTACCACCACCAAACCCCCAGCACAACCCGCGTGGGTGCCCTACCTTACCAGTGAAGACGATGAGGCATCTGAGAATCCGGAAATAACAAAAGACTTCTCCCTCGTCCTGCAGCTTGAAGAGAGTGACCCGGAACCAAGAGGGAGGAGGGATGACTACACAATCTGACCAATCAGCAATGTCCGACAAAGGTCACGCCAGGCAGAAAAGACCAATGTGTCGGCTGGTAGGAAGCATCCGGGACAGAACAGTGTAGACGCCAGAGAAGCTGAGACGCTGCCAGAGATCGCTTCTGTCACCAGACCCGAAGACGCTGAAGAAGAGGATCCAAAGGATCCTGATACCTGGACGGTGGACTGGTGGATCCCAGAGGATATGCACGAGCCGCCACAACTCAGTAGAGTTGTGGCATCTAGCGGTACGTGATTTGGGCGTAGGGACATCACAGGGAGCGGGGTACACGGGGAGTGGGGTACATGGGCAGAGCTGTGTCTGTGGTGGTTGTTCTCTTTTTAAAACCTCAAATTTTCTCCCTACCTCGCATGTCTCGCACCTAAACCCCCCAACTCAGTCACGTGAGTTGTCAAGCGGGCGCCACAGGCAACTGCATTAGGGATCAGCAGCCGACTGATCCACGCCTACTTTGATTATCTCCTCCTTCTTATTCTTTCCTTAGCCCTCACCCTTTTGACCAATTTTGCACGTGGTTCGGTGATGGTTAGCAAACTCGAGTAGGGCATAGTTACTGACCTCATTTCAGCCTGCTCTTGCCGTTTCTGCATTCCTGTGGACAACTGCTGAATCCTACTCCACGCCTCGCGGTACCCGCTGCGCGGGTCCCGCTTCGCAGAGAGGCACTTTCCTTCACCTGGGAGCTGCTGCTGGGGCGTACCAGGGGCTGAGGGCTGCGAGCACAAGGGCTGGGACTCCATCTCCCAGGAGTCTCAGGACATCCCGAGCCCGCTCCACCTGGGCCGCTCTCCCTCATCGCCCCGCCCCCAACAGACTTGAACTCGGAATAAAATCCAGGACTGCTCATACCTTCTTGGGACCTCATTTCAGCCTGCTCTTGCCGTTTCTGCATTCCTGTGGACAACTGCTGAATCCTACTCCACGCCTCGCGGTACCCGCTGCGCGGGTCCCGCTTCGCAGAGAGGCACTTTCCTTCACCTGGGAGCTGCTGCTGGGGCGTACCAGGGGCTGAGGGCTGCGAGCACAAGGGCTGGGACTCCATCTCCCAGGAGTCTCAGGACATCCCGAGCCCGCTCCACCTGGGCCGCTCTCCCTCATCGCCCCGCCCCCAACAGACTTGAACTCGGAATAAAATCCAGGACTGCTCATACCTTCGTGGGACCTCATTTCAGCCTGCTCTTGCCGTTTCTGCATTCCTGTGGACAACTGCTGAATCCTACTCCACGCCTCGCGGGACCCGCTGCGCGGGTCCCGCTTCGCAGAGAGGCACTTTCCTTCACCTGGGAGCTGCTGCTGGGGCGTATCAGGGGCTGAGGGCTGCGAGCACAAGGGCTGGGACTCCATCTCCCAGGAGTCTCAGGACATCCCGAGCCCGCTCCACCTGGGCCGCTCTCCCTCATCGCCCCGCCCCCAACAGACTTGAACTCGGAATAAAATCCAGGACTGCTCATACCTTCGTGGGACCTCATTTCAGCCTGCTCTTGCCGTTTCTGCATTCCTGTGGACAACTGCTGAATCCTACTCCACGCCTCGCGGTACCCGCTGCGCGGGTCCCGCTTCGCAGAGAGGCACTTTCCTTCACCTGGGAGCTGCTGCTGGGGCGTACCAGGGGCTGAGGGCTGCGAGCACAAGGGCTGGGACTCCATCTCCCAGAATCTCAGGACATCCCGAGCCCGCTCCACCTGGGCCGCTCTCCCTCATCGCCCCGCCCCCAACAGACTTGAACTCGGAATAAAATCCAGGACTGCTCATACCTTCTTGGGACCTCATTTCAGCCTGCTCTTGCCGTTTCTGCATTCCTGTGGACAACTGCTGAATCCTACTCCACGCCTCGCGGTACCCGCTGCGCGGGTCCCGCTTCGCAGAGAGGCACTTTCCTTCACCTGGGAGCTGCTGCTGGGGCGTACCAGGGGCTGAGGGCTGCGAGCACAAGGGCTGGGACTCCATCTCCCAGAATCTCAGGACATCCCGAGCCCGCTCCACCTGGGCCGCTCTCCCTCATCGCCCCGCCCCCAACAGACTTGAACTCGGAATAAAATCCAGGACTGCTCATACCTTCGTGGGACCTCATTTCAGCCTGCTCTTGCCGTTTCTGCATTCCTGTGGACAACTGCTGAATCCTACTCCACGCTGCGCGGGTCCCTCTTCGCAGAGAGGCACTTTCCTTCACCTGGGAGCTGCTGCTGGGGCGTACCAGGGGCTGAGGGCTGCGAGCACAAGGGCTGGGACTCCATCTCCCAGGAGTCTCAGGACATCCCGAGCCCGCTCCACCTGGGCCGCTCTCCCTCATCGCCCCGCCCCCAACAATCTTCCCACCATCGCTACAGCCATAAAGGAGATTGCGACTTCCGCTGCGCGGGAGCGCGCGGGAGCTCGCCGGGAGAAGCCCGGGACAAGGGCGGGACCGTCTGTGGCCGTCATAGGCCGGAGTAGGCTGGGCTGGGCCTACTCTCTTGGTTCTGCCGTTTGCCATCAAGTCCCTAGCACAACAAGCTGATAAATTGCCCCATAGCTATTATCACATTCTAAGACACCATGCCGTCCCCGGCAAGGGAAAGTACCCCCATAAGGCAGGGAGGAGCAAAAAACATGACACTAGAGAATTACTTTCCTCGGGCTGGGGGAGATGGGGACAAGGAGAACGCACTAAACCGGCTCAGAGCTGAGCGGAGACGCTCTATAGATAACTTGAAAGGTAGACCTCTAGGAGATTATCCTCCCACACCCAGCGAAGATTTGACACTAATTGAAGATGTTCCGATCCTGCTTAGGGATTTTACAAAAACGCCCCCAGTGGTACTTATGAGCTCAACCCCAGTGAGTAGTACAAGCCCAAGTAGGGGGACGATTGATCTAATTTCTCAACCTCCCCCAACATCGAAGCCTAGGAAAGCCAAACCTAAACTAGCTGCAGCACAAGGGGTATTTGGCCCCCCCCCAAACAAACGTAGGAGGAAGTCGAGGTGCGCCCAGGTAAAAAACAAACCCAAGATCCCCCATTCCGACTTTGGGAAGTCATTTAAACCCTCCATACCGACTGTGACAACAGTGGATGACTCACATCCTAAACCTGTGGCCCCCGCCCTGACTAAAGAGCCGGCTAGCAACATTGTTAATGCCCCCCTCTCTGTTGCCCCGCTGGGTAACTTGGAATTCCTGCTCAGGTCACTTTTGTTACCAATTAGTGAAAGCATCAAAAAAGTGGAAATCAGACTAACCATTCTTGAGGCTACACTAAGTAGTATGAAAATCCCGGCCAATTCTCATGAAAGGGCTCCTAAGACTACTGCCACCCCAACAGCTCCAAAAAGTGTTACGCATCTTGCCCCCTCACAGGTTGCAACTGGGGCCGCCCCACTACAAACTCAGAGGAATAACCCTGCCCCAAATAAGCCATCTAACCCCATAGGATCTATCCCCCCTGCAAACGCTGCTCCCCCAGTACAGCCCATAGATAGTGTTGCACCAACCCCACTAATGAAGCTTCCCCCCAGGCCACGTAGACCCAATTTACCACCAGAGGCGAATGACTTTACAGTAGTCATGGCGGGTGTCCCACCGATAGAGGTAGGTGAAGCTGAGGATTTCTGTGCCCTAAAAAGCAGGGTGATTAACACCTTAGCTGTGTGTAAACATCCCTCCCCAGTGCTGCGCTGTCCATTGGAACCAGTGCTGAATGGACGTCCAATGGTCGTGCGCAGCACTGGGGAGGTAGCGCTGCTGACGACCATTGGCCGTCAGCAGCACTTAAGGGGTTAAGTGGTTAAATCTGAATAGACCCTTACCAGTACACTTAAGCAATGAGATCATAATGGTTAGATGGGTGCCTTGGGTAGGGAGAACACGCAAATCCATCATAGGGGATTGCATATTGGTGAGCTTCAGGGATGCTGGAACAGTCGCTCACATATGCCAGGGAAAGAACAGATCACAGGTGTCAACAATTCAAACACTCCATGTGTCCTTCTTTCCCCCCATCTCAGCCCCTGTACACGTGACCCGTTCATATGACAACTGGGAAAGGGTGGGTCGGAGGGGGGTTCATCACGAGTTCAATCCCAGGCCATTATTTAGCCGCCCAGAGCCACCCTTCCACACATTTAATCGGTTTCACTGCCTGGATGGTCTTGAGGGGGTAGATTGACAAACAGATAATGGTATATGGGGAGCAGGGGGTAGAGGGGTTTTAAATGATGAGCTGGAGAAGCAAAGCCCTGAGGCAAAGCAAATGTCATCGAGTTGTGCCCGGATGCATGTGCTGGATGAACCTAGGGCTGTAGATATTGCATGTATAGGTGATGCACAGGGACCGGAAATGGAAAAACAAGGGCGTGAATCACTAGGAGGGCCCCAGGGAGGAGGGGTCCAGGGGGGTGAGGCACTAAAAATCATCTCATGGAATATAGCTGGCTTGGCTGGAAAATTTAATAATAAAGAGTGGCTTGACTATATCAGAAAATTCCATGTAATTTGTCTGCAGGAGACCTGGGCCCAGGAGAATAACTTTCATTTGCAAGGGTACAAGTGCTTCTTTGTACCCGCTCAAAAATCAAGATCAGGGAGAGCCATGGGAGGTTTAGCTATTTATATAGATCTGGGCCTTCCGGGAAGTTACACTTGTCTTGATTGGAATTCCCACAGGATCCAGGCAGTCAGGTTCTCTGGGAAAGGTCTTAGATTTGTTGCAGTAAATCTTTACCACAATGAGACAGCGGGATCTAACATCTCTCTTGTCACTGAATTAGATAATAGGTTGGGCCAGGTCATAACAGGCCAAAAAAAGGGGCAGTCATATGGGTTGGTGGTTATGGGAGATTATAATTGCCACTTGTGCCCGGTACTGGTCCAAATAAACACAGATTGGTCCCGATGCCCCATGGAGAAGGGACCGCACTTCTCTCATACGCCGTTAGGCTCAGCTTTTAGAACGTTACGGCTTAAGTATGACCTTGAACACACCATTAACATGGTAGGGACGCAGGAGGATGGCACACTCCCCCCTACATTCAAGGTTAGAGGATGCTCTTCCTTCATAGATTACATTCTGGTCTCAAGGTCCCTAATTAATAAGACAACCAGTGTAGGGATTGGATGGAGTGGCTTTAGCGACCATAACCCTCTTGTCTTGGAGCTGTTGTACAGGGTGGGTCTAAGTATTAGAGTCCAACGCACCTTCACTGAGAGAGCAACAGACCAGGGCAGGAGATTAAAATGGGCTAAAATAGATGGGGAAAAGTTTTACAAGGGCCTGGTGGACGCAGGCAAACTTGCTATCAATGATTGTCTGGACACAGAAGTCCACGGATCGAGGATAATGGAAGCTTTCGACCAGATCGCTAATCTGGTCGATGGTTTACTAAAGACCAGTGTGCCACTCAAGAACCACGGGAATCCCCGATGGTTCGACAAAGACTGCTCCAAAGCTTTGAGGGAGCTGAAAAGCTGCCTTAAAACTAAACCAAGGGTCCCCCATAAAGTTAAGGAGTGTAGAGAAATTTACAAAAAGGAGATTAAGAGGAGGAAATTTGCCTTGCAGGCGGAAGCGTGGGCAGATTTACGAGAAGCAGGGGAAAGAAAGGATCTAGCAGGTTTCTGGAAAATAATTAATAACCCAACTTTCCAGGAAAAAATACCCCGGATATAGGGGCCAACATTCTCCCAGAGCAGTGGGTCACCCACTATAGGAGCCTGTATAATCATGAGCCTGGTTCTACTGTAGAGCTACCGGCCATTCCAACTGAGGCTCCATTGGTAGAATTCTCCATTAAGGAGATCACTGCAGGGATCGAGGGCCTGACCAAAAATAAAGCTCCGGGGACTGACGGAATCCCCCCAGATCTGTTCCTGAGTAACATCGAACTCTGGGCTCCCCTAATGACAAGGGTTATTAATACTGCTATTACCTGTGGCCTGCCCCCGTCTTGGTCCACGGCAGTAATTGTGCCGATTTTCAAAAAGGGCAACAGGGATGACCCAAAGTGCTACCGCCCGATCTCCCTGATCGATGTGTCAGCAAAACTCTTGGGGAGGGCAATTCTTAATAGACTGTCCGAGTGGACCGAGGAAAAAAACATCTTCTCGGACACTCAATACGGATTTAGGGCAGGGAGGTCCACTAGTGACCAGTGCCTGAACCTTTATATGCTGACTGCCAAGTATACCATGGCTAGTGATGAATCCGTTTACATGGGTTTCATGGATCTGGCAGCAGCATTCAATCACGTCAATAGGGAAAAATTGTGGGGTATGATGCTTAGTATGGGGATAGAGAGTGGTCTAATTAATATATTGAGGGAACTGCACAGTGACACCACCGCTAAGGTCCGTTTTAATAGGGAGGGGGGACTGACTAGTTCTTTTCCTTGTATGAGTGGAGTCCGACAAGGCTGCATTCTTGCTCCCTTTTTGTTTTCCCTTTATATTAATAATCTGGAGCAGTTTCTGTTAGGTCTGAAGGCAGATTGCCCAAGGGTTGGGTCGCGTCATATTCCTGTTCTGCTTTATGCAGATGACGCGGTACTGATCGCACGCACACCAAGGAGCCTACAAATCTTGATTGATGGATTTGATAAGTTCATGGTTGCCTTGGACCTTTCTGTTAATTTGAGTACATCTTATGTGCTCCTGGCGGGAAAAAAAAACACCTCTAAATTTACATACACAATAGGGAGCCACATTGTGGAAGAGGTTAAAACGTTTCCCTACCTTGGTGTAACATTTGATGGTGCCTTGCGGTTTGATACCTTGGTGGAGGAACGTTGTGGTAAAATGATTGCATCTAACGGGGCAATTGCTAGCTATGGCAGGAGGCTAGGAAGATGGTCCCCGAAACAGGTGATAAACTTGTACAGCTCTATATCATGCTCCAAGGTAATCTATGGGGCAGAAGTATGGGGCTTTGTCAATACCACTAGTATCCAACGAGAAGAAAATAAATACCTGAAATCACTCTTGAGGGCACCACAAAGTACTGCTGGTTTGATTGCCCACAGGGAGTTAGGGAGACCATATATAGAAGATCTGATAAAACTGAGGCCTATTATTGCTTGGTTAAAAATCTGGGTCAATCCTGATGCGACACTTAGTAGAGAGATCTTATCGGACTGCCTAGAGAGGGACAAGTGTATGCGCATCCCCTGGCTCCTTTATGTGAAGAACACCCTAGAGGAGCTAGGTTTTGGGAACCTCTTTACTCATCCTGCAACTATTGTAGCCCAGAACAAACTGCATGTAGGGAGAATTTTTCTAGAGCGGAAAAACCTACGCAGAGATGAGGCTGAAGGGTGTAAAAAGACAGTGAGGGCCCATCACCTAGTGAAGAGCGTGGAAGGTATGGAGCCATACTTGTACCTCATGTATAATGCACAGGATAGGTTCTTGATGTGCCGTTTCAGATTGAACCTACTCCCATTTATGTTGGCATCACCAGCGGGATTTGCTACATCAATAGAACAGAAGGGGCCCTGCGGCTGCGACAACAGGTCTCCGCAGGACTCCCTTCACTTTGTTTTACTCTGCCCCTTTTACTCAATGCCCAGACGCAGATACCTTGTAAACCTTTTGAAAAAAGCTAATTTGGTCCACGCTAGGGAGGCACTAGTATTCTTACAGAAAGCTGCGGAACCCTTAATACTGTGTAGCATTATGAATTTTATTAAGGTAGCACTTCGTTTAAGGCTTACTAGAGGAGAAGACTGAAATGTTTTTATTCTAACTTTTAAGTGTTAAATATGGCTATATAGTTGTATTTATGTTTTGTAAATTCACTGTACAAAGAACCTTGAAATGTTTAATGACTTTTTACTATGTATACATGAGTGTGCTTTTATGGTGTTTTTTAATCACCGAATAAAGATTCTTGAATTGAATTGAATACTGACCACTGCTTTTCTTACTTTCTTTTTGGAGTGAAATCCTAAACTCCAGGACCCGACCTGAATTCCCCAGAAGCAAAAGAAGCTCCTTTGGATACCCCAGAACACCGACATCAGACAGAACCCTGCAGGGAGCACCCTACACCACAACCCTGTGCTGAAACAGGATTATCTTCTACTGTTATTTGTTTCCATCGTGACTTTGAAATCCCTTATCATTACTGAGCGGTGCTTTATTACATCAATAAACGCTACAGTATTGATCCTATACGGCCTCCTCGCTTCTTCTTCCGACCGTCCCTCCGACAATCGCAAGTCCATTTCAAATGCAATAGGGCTTCTGGGCAGGTGGACACCTTGATAAACCAGTCGTCTAGGTAAAGATGCACAAAGATTCTGTGCTTACGAAAATATTTTGCCACCACATGCATTTGGAAAATGTCCTGAGGGTTGACTTGAAACCTAATGGTAGGTCAGCGTATCGGTAGTGGTTTTGCTCCTCGATGAACCTGAGGAATTTCCAATGTTTCTTTGCGATGGGAATATGAAAATAAGCATTGTGCAGAGTAATGGAGCAAAGCCAGTCTCCCTGGTGAAGCAGAGGGTATATTTGGAGTAGCATCCTGAGCTTTTGCTTTCAAATCCATTTGTTTGCGATCCTGAGGCTGAGAAATGGTTTGAACTCCTGTTTCCCCTTCTTTGGCACTAGGAAGTACCTGGAGTAAATACCCTTTGCAAGATGACATAGGGGGACAAGTTCCACCACTTCCTTGTGACACAGAGTGTTGACTTCCTCCTTTAGGAGATCGAAGTAGGACATAGATGACGGTGGTGGGGCAGTAAATTTGAGACAAAAGCCTTTTTTGACAATATTCAGGACTCAGTTGTCTGTTGTTAAGCGTTACCAATCTGCCAAGTAATTTGATATGCTTTCCTCTATCGGAGTGGGTAGCGTAACAGGGGTAAGAGGGGATTCAGGGTTTTCATGCCGTTGGTTGTCAGCCCTCTTGGGTAGCTTGCTGTACAGAACGTCCCCCCCACTGCTTGCCCGGAGGTTGGTATGAACTTTGATACTGTTGCGAGCTCCCGGTCTGCCATTGAGGGGTTTGAACCCTGTGAGAAGCTTTGGTAGGGGCGGGAAGAGCAGCGCTGGTCTTTTGATTTCTCAAGCCCTATGGCTTTCAAGGTATCCATCGCCATATTCATTCTTGCCATGTGGTAGTCAGCATGTGAGCCTAACAGGGTGGAACCCGAAAAGAGCAAGTTCTGAATATGCAGCTGAGAGTCAGATGGAACCATGCATGTCTGCATAAGGAGATCCTCTGGCAGTAACTGTGAGCAGCCAGAATGGAGGTATCTTCTGTGGCACTGATGATCTAGTTAGAGACCATGGCTCCTTCCTGGACAATTTTCCTGGAAATCCTCCCGGTGTTCCTTGGGAAGGTGATCCCGGAAGTGGAGAATGGAATCCCACAAGGCTCAATTGTATCTCCCCAAGAGGGCTGTTACGATGGCTGCTTTCATAGACGTTGCTGCCATATTGCAAACTTTACGACCCAACAAGTCCAACTTTTTACACTCCTTATCTGGAGGAGACAATGGCAGACACCGACGTGGTGTGAGATTTGCGGGCAGCTAAAATCCCCACGGAGTCCGGTGAAGGGTCCGCACGCAGAAAAATGAGATCTTGCTCCAGAGGGCGATATTTCTTTTGGAGCCTTGAGAGTGCCAATTTTGCTACAGCTGGTGTGAGGAACAATTCCATGGCTGGCTCAAGGAAGAAAATGTCTCGAGGCGTGTGCTGGTGAAGTGTTTCAAACATCACCAATGTCAATGGTGTTGGAACTGCCATGGTATATTCAATCTAGCCGCACCTCTAACAAGAACCTCCTCAAAAGTGTTGATGACATCAATTGGTTAGGAACGGGGTAGAGGAGAGTCTGATAAGCTGGGAGAATAGTCACTGTTGGAAGATGGCGTATTCCCATGGTGATGACGGTGGGAATGCGATCTTGATCGGTGATGAGATCTGTGATGTGAACAAGAGTGTCATGATCTAGTCTGAGAATGCCCAGATGGATGATGGCCATGGAGAGAGCAATGGCGCATCCTTGAGAGCGATTGCCTGGGAGCTGGTGTGCTAAGCACCTGAGGCACCGGGTGTGGTGGAATGATAGGTGTCAGCAGAGCTGGTGGAGGCAAAACTGGAGGCTGTGGGCCTGAGGTTGGTAGAACCGGTGGCAGAGTGGCACGTGGAGCAGGTGAACCAGGCGGAGAACAAAGTAGGAGAAGATGGGACTTCTACCAGAGAAGGAGGCCTGGAGTGAGAATCCGATGAAGAATAGATTCTCTTTTTTTTTGTGGGTTCCGAGATCTCTTCCATGTTGATGGCCTTCTCAATGTCGACCTCTGTCATCGACGACTCACTCTCGACTTTGATCAGCTTCTCGACGTCGACCCCGGTCGTCTTTATCTCGATCTCGAACTGCAGGCAGAGAAGAAGCCGGTATGGGAGAATATGGGACTTCTACCAGAGAAGGAGGCCTGGAGCGAGAATCCGATTAAGAATAGAGTCTCCTTTTTAGGTCGAGGACTGCGTCGCACTGCGTAGCAGTGTGGGCAGAGCTCCGAGATTTTATGTTTCTTAGAGGGGGCTTGAACCCGCCCCTCTTCTCCATTGGCTGGCCTCGTAAATGCTGGCCAGCCATTGGAGGAGAGGGGCGTCACTCCCTTTAAGCCAAGTCTTTTTTCGAATTCTGGGGTGTATTTTTTGCATTCTTTCTCACCGTGACGTCATCCGTCACTCAGCAAAAATCATGCCCGCAGTCTGAAAAGGACGGGGCTTATGTGCCTCTCTCCCATGTGGCAGCGGTAGGCATCTAGTCAAGGCTGAGGATGGTAGCACGTGTGTGCACTTTCTGTGAGGGTGGTTTCCTCCACTCTCCGTCACGTCTGTAGGTGACTGACATTGTGAGAGGGGGGCTGTTTGAAGCGGGTAGGTGGTCTGCATGTCTTTAGTGAGGTTTGCACAGCGTTTGTGCAGCTACCCTTTCTGGATAGCTGGTCATTTCTTGTGCTCAGCACAATTTCTGTGTGTTTCCATCATAAGATTTCTTGGAGATTAGAGATGGAAACAGATAACAAAAAACACACTGAGGAAGATTCGAAAGCGTGTGGCAAAGATTTAATTAAAGTCATGTTCAGCGCTGCTTCGGAAGAAACACAACGGGTCCGTGAAAGAAGACCGGCGTGCTAAATTTTTAGAAGGAAAGGGGGTTTGTTTCATTCAGCCCGTGTGAAATGTCACATTACCTTTCCGAAATGTCGATAAATCTCTGCAGTATCGGCTTTGTTACAAAACAGAAAGAGGGCTGTCCTCTCCGCCCCCACAGGGAGCACCCACAACCCGATGACTAGTATTTTGAAGGGAAATACTCAATATTGTTACTGGAAGCAAAACTTTCAGAGTCCTTGTTCACACTTTTGACTCAGCACATACGCCATTTACCAAATAGAAGCAAGAACCTTTCTTGTGAAATATCAAAAATATGTGGCGTGGAGAAATAACAAAAAGATGATGCCAAAAATTGGAGTGGATGTCGTTCTTCTGTGGTACCCGGTTGTAATTATAATTCGATTTACATAGCGCTTACTACCCCTGACGAAGCGCTGAAGCGCTTTTTGGAGAGTAGCACGCAACTCCAGAACCCAAAATGGTAGATTGGTTTAGGGAAATATAAATTATTAACTCCAACGGTGGACATATGAGTTTGTTGGTTGGATTTAATAGGATAAGGGAAGAATAGTTTTGGAATAGTCATCAATGATTGTTGCTATTGCACTGGCATTGCAGGAGTGAGCCCTGGGAAGGAAGTTACAATATAGTTCATCATTTCAGCTTCGCGGTGCACATTCCCATAAGAATTGCGCGCTGATCCTTAATTCCAGCAAATCCACGCGTCACAGGAAGAAAGAAACATGTTGCTCATGTTGGAACAGAAGCTCTCCCATTGCAGGTCTTTTTCATACATTTCTTTTTTTTTTTAATTTGCAACAATTCTTGTAGTGAGAGAATACAAGATATTCAGTTTGATGGATCCAGAACAATTATTGATTACATTTCCTATGTCATCCATTCTCAATAGTTCTTAGAACGAGTCTGTTCACTTTTTTTTAAGGACTCGGGGGGATCCAGGGATCTTAGATGTTTCTGAGAAGGGAAGGTCAGAAGGATGGTCCTGGAGATGAGAGGGCCATTCTGACTCTTGCCTGGGGCTCCACCCGTACAAGTTAATGAGGGCTGTCTTTGATGCTCACACAAGATGAAGGTTGTGGAAGACATGGGCCTCTGCTGTGGTTCTGTGGACAAGAATTAGGAGAGGAGGAGGCCGTGGCCTATCACAGGCCCACTACACATGGATACATGTTGTGCTGGCTCAAAGCCTACAGTTCCATGTAAAGCGGCTGGTGCAGATGCAGTAATGGCCTTTGATGTGAGACTTTCTCTTGCAAATGCAGTTGTACACAGACGTGGAACCGCCTCCCTCTTTCACAATAGCTAGAATGAGATGCACTGCATTGGCCGGACATAGAGTTCTCATCTAGCATGTATTATGTCTTTTCACATTAAAGCCACTAAGCACATGGGACCTCACAAAATAGATGTATACTCAGGTTGCTGTGTTTTGGGGTGTTCACTGTTCCTGATAACCTGCTTTTCATGGAAGCGCACATCTGTCAGCTACTGTGGCGACATTTGGTGTTGTGAGCTTAATACAAAAACTGGAAACAGTCTGATGCACAAATGCATCTACCCACTAACCGATTTACCCACTTGCTCACCCTATCATTCATCCATCCATTCATTAATTTACTCACCCATTAATCCACTCACTGCCTTATCCATCTGTTCACTCATCTACCGACTCACTCACTCATACACCTAAACATCTGTCCACCACATCCACACCCACCCACCCAATAACTCACCCATTCATTCACCCATCAATATTTCTTCACTCGCCCCTCTGTTCAGTAATTTATCCATCCATCCACACACTTATTCATTCACCAATCAATCATTCCATTTACTGGCCAGCTCTTACTCATAAATTCATTCAGTCATCCATGAATTCACCCACCCACTAACTTATGCACCCGATCATTTACCAATCTACACATTCAGACATGCTCGTAAACTCAAGCATCAATCAACAAACACACAACTCTTCAGTCAGCAGTACTTCATCCATCCGATAAATCCCTATTCACACGTACACAAATTAACCCTTCAAATAACGGACTCATCTATTTTGCCATCCATTTACCCCCCCATTCAGTCACTCATTTACCAATCACCACAAACAGACACGTATATAATTTCACCATCAATAAACAAGCACAATAACACAACACTTGGGCCAGGCACATCACATTACTTTTCACGCTACTAGATCTGCTATCCACATGCTCACCGTCTTGCCCCACAATATATCACTGATTCATTCTTTCACTCACTCATTCACTCACACACTCACTCACAAATCCATCCGTTTATTCACATACCCATCTGTCTATCCACTAGCACAGCAATGCACTCACTCATCAATGCACTTGTTGACTATGTCCCTAATTACGGTTGACTCTTACATATTCAGCTACCCACTCATCCATCCCTACTCCTCCATCCACCTATTTCCCTGTGCATCCACCAATTAACACATCCTCTCAACCTCACCCACATTCACCAATCAATAACCAAACTAACAATTAAACAAAACACTTAAAATGTGGACTCTAAAAGTTGCGGCGAAACGCCAAAAAGGCCCCCTGAATCTTGAGATAATATTCTAGAAGTAGCCCATAGAACTGAAGGCAGTACTTTAGGGTAGCCCTCAAAACTGGATGCAAAATGCCAGAGGTGGCCCCCAGAACTGAACACAAAACGTCACAGGTGATATCCAAATATGGTCATCATACCACCAGAGCCACTCTCCAGAAGTAGACATATTACTCTGTATGTTGGTTCCTGAAGTGGCCTAAGGAAGGGATTGGTCATTGCATAGTTATCCAACTACTGATCTATAAGTCCAAAAGCTGCCACAATGAACACACTAAGATTTGGGCCTATTGGCAAGAAATCAGAGGGATTACCGTGGGGGATGGGGAGCCACCAAGTACTGGGGAATGGTGGCTCTGTGTGTGTGTGTGTGTGTGTGTGTGTGTGTGTGTGTGTGTGTGTGTGTGTGTGTGGCTCTGTGTGTGTGGCTCTGTGTGTGTGTGGCTCTGTGTGTGTGTGGCTCTGTGTGTGTGTGTGTGTCTCTGTGTGTGGCTCTGTGTGAATAGCTTTTTTTGTAAGTGGCTCTATGTGTGAGTGGCTCTGTCTGTGTGTGAGTGGCTCTGTCTGTGTGAGGGTGGCTCTGTGTAGGTGGCTCTATGTGAATGACTCGGTGTGGGTGGCTCTGTGTGTGTGTGTGTGGTTGGCTTTGTGTGTGTGGCTCTGTGTGGGTGTAAATGCAATAGGTCATGCATTTGCGAGTGATTAAGCTATTGGCATTGTAAATGACAATGCCATTTATTTAACGATTAAGCTATTGGCATTGTAAATGACAATGCCATTTATGATTTTAAAAAAAAAAAAGTAATGAGCAATGCCAATAGTCCTACCTTTAATAATGCCGAGACCATTGCTTTGTAAATGCTTGTTTTGTGGGGTTTCCGAGGACTCCTCCATGTTGATGGCCATCTCGATGTTGACTTCTGTCGCCGGCGACTCGCTCTCAACGTTGATCAGCTTCTCGACTTCGACTCCTGTCGTCTTCATCTCGAACGGCTTTTCAACGTCAACCACTCCTGTCTTTCTTTGGCTCTCGACATCAATCAAACGCCTACCTTTTGGCAATGGCGAGTCAGAGTCCCTCGACATCGATGCATCTCTTGCCATTGAGAGGCGGTGTGAAGAAAGTCTCGATGTGGCTTGAGTGTGTCTTGACATCGAGCGGCGACGTTTATAAGTCATCGATGGCGAGCATGTCGGCACAGTACCCCCTCTCAACGTCGACCGCCTTGACCATGACCAATAGCGTTTCCTGCCTGAAAAACACCTCTCAGACTTCCCACGACCACTGGAGGCTGAGGGAAGAGCTCTAGTAGAAGAATTACCACCCCCTCGCTCAGAGGTCCCACTCACTTTTTGCTTTCTTCTTCATTCTTCTTTTCCTTGAAGATGAATTTTCTCCGTGTCACGTAGGGACCCCGAAAAGGTCTTGTAAATATCACAGGAGGCAGGAAGGCATGAAGATGGCAGACAGATGGCCAGCTCTCACTCATAAATTCATTCAGACCTCATGGGGGTCTGTTTTGGCCTTTTTCCTGCCACAGCGAGGACATTTGTCGAATAGAGAAGGCATTTTAAGCAGAAAAATACCTTTCCTGTCAAGAAAATACTTCACACAATAGAAAGAGCCAAAAGACGTTGAGTAAAGTAAAAATCATTGAAAATTAAAGCTATATTTTGGAGAGAAAACCTAAAAAGGTTAAGCTAAATGCTCCAAGGGTCATGTCATGCTCTGGCTGAGCATGATGGGATATTGGAGACCACAAATGTTTTAAAGACACAGTCTCCTTTTTCTTCTTTAAGTCCTCAAGAGTTGGGAACTCTTACTGAGCTCTTAAGAACTCCTCACTGGTGGGACAACCCTCAACTTGCCATTGAGCAAGCTTAGGTAGGACTCCCAGGGCTGCAATATCATCCCGATAGGCTCTAGGGTAGCATCCTCTGGCACCCCTTCAACCTGCTCCATGGGAGTTTCAGGTGCTGTTTTTCCATGCCCCTTTTCTTCCTCCTCCGCAGCTGCCTATCTTATTTTTCCAGGCTCCAGGTTGCCTTGACTTTGCTTTAGGACTATCATGGACCTTGTGGCCAGGCACACCACACTCACTCAGGCAATCCTAACATCTCCAGGTGTGAAATGAGCTCCACTCTTTTCCAGACAGTATGCTCCAGATCACTTCCTAATAAACAATCTACAGGAATGGCAGGGCTCACAGCTACTTTTAGAGAACCGGAGATCCCCCCCCCACTCAAAGGGGACCAGAGCCACTGGGTAGTCACTCTCCTGGTTGTCTACTACTACCATTTTCACCCTCATTTGCAAATCTTTTCGTGGGATGGTTAAAGAAAACATTTATTTGGTCAAAATGTCCTGAGTTGTTGAATAATCATGTAATTTATTGGGGGTGCTATATAGATGATGTCTTGTTAATCTGGACTGACGACATCAATATGTTACTTCATTTCTGCACTTTTCTAGGACACCCCGCGCCGCACGGCCACCAGCTGCTGCGTGTGCCTCCCCTGCCTGTCTGCCTCGCTACCGCCGCGTGACCACGCCCCCTGCTCCCGAGCGGCGTGGTCCGTGCTAGACTGAACTGCCCCTGCTGTTAGCTGTATTTAGCTTGTTTTGGCGTTTTATATTGCCTGTTTTTCGTTTTGTATTGCCTGCTTTGTTGTCACTGTATTTTCCTTCCTTTCTCTGCCGCCGTTCGTCCCCCCTCCCCGCTTCCCGCCGCTAACCCCGCCCCTTTTTGCCTTCTGTACCCTCCCCGCTCCCGCCTCCCAGCTGCTCCGCCCCCCGCGCACTTGGCCATATATGGCGACCGTGCGACGCAGGTGAGTGTGACCTAGTTCTAGGACACCCCCGCGCCGCACGGCCACCAGCTGCTGCGTGTGCCTCCCCTGCCTGTCTGCCTCGCTACCGCCGCGTGACCACGCCCCCTGCTCCCGAGCGGCGTGGTCCGTGCTAGACTGAACTGCCCCTGCTGTTAGCTGTATTTAGCTTGTTTTGGCGTTTTATATTGCCTGTTTTTCGTTTTGTATTGCCTGCTTTGTTGTCACTGTATTTTCCTTCCTTTCTCTGCCGCCGTTCGTCCCCCCTCCCCGCTTCCCGCCACCGCCGCTAACCCCGCCCCTTTTTGCCTTCTGTACCCTCCCCGCTCCCGCCTCCCAGCTGCTCCGCCCCCCGCGCACTTGGCCATATATGGCGACCGTGCAACGCAGGTGAGTGTGACCTAGTTCTAGGACACCCCCGCGCCGCACGGCCACCAGCTGCTGCGTGTGCCTCCCCTGCCTGTCTGCCTCGCTACCGCCGCGTGACCACGCCCCCTGCTCCCGAGCGAGGTGGTCCGTGCTAGACTGAACTGCCCCTGCTGTTAGCTGTATTTAGCTTGTTTTGGCGTTTTATATTGCCTGTTTTTCGTTTTGTATTGCCTGCTTTGTTGTCACTGTATTTTCCTTCCTTTCTCTGCCGCCGTTCGTCCCCCCTCCCCGCTTCCCGCCACCGCCGCTAACCCCGCCCCTTTTTGCCTTCTGTACCCTCCCCGCTCCCGCCTCCCAGCTGCTCCGCCCCCCCGCGCACTTGGCCATATATGGCGACCGTGCGACGCAGGTGAGTGTGACCTAGTTCTAGGACACCCCCGCGCCGCACGGCCACCAGCTGCTGCGTGTGCCTCCCCTGCCTGTCTGCCTCGCTACCGCCGCGTGACCACGCCCCCTGCTCCCGAGCGAGGTGGTCCGTGCTAGACTGAACTGCCCCTGCTGTTAGCTGTATTTAGCTTGTTTTGGCGTTTTATATTGCCTGTTTTTCGTTTTGTATTGCCTGCTTTGTTGTCACTGTATTTTCCTTCCTTTCTCTGCCGCCGTTCGTCCCCCCTCCCCGCTTCCCGCCACCGCCGCTAACCCCGCCCCTTTTTGCCTTCTGTACCCTCCCCGCTCCCGCCTCCCAGCTGCTCCGCCCCCCCGCGCACTTGGCCATATATGGCGACCGTGCGACGCAGGTGAGTGTGACCTAGTTCTAGGACACCCCGCGCCGCACGGCCACCAGCTGCTGCGTGTGCCTCCCCTGCCTGTCTGCCTCGCTACCGCCGCGTGACCACGCCCCCTGCTCCCGAGCGGTGTGGTCCGTGCTAGACTGAACTGCCCCTGCTGTTAGCTGTATTTAGCTTGTTTTGGCGTTTTATATTGCCTGTTTTTCGTTTTGTATTGCCTGCTTTGTTGTCACTGTATTTTCCTTCCTTTCTCTGCCGCCGTTCGTCCCCCCTCCCCGCTTCCCGCCACCGCCGCTAACCCCGCCCCTTTTTGTCTTCTGTACCCTCCCCGCTCCCGCCTCCCAGCTGCTCCGCCCCCGCGCACTTGGCCATATATGGCGGCCGTGCGACGCAGGTGAGTGTGACCTAGTTCTAGGACACCCCCGCGCCGCACGGCCACCAGCTGCTGCGTGTGCCTCCCCTGCCTGTCTGCCTCGCTACCGCCGCGTGACCACGCCCCCTGCTCCTGAGCGGCGTGGTCCGTGCTAGACTGAACTGCCCCTGCTGTTAGCTGTATTTAGCTTGTTTTGGCGTTTTATATTGCCTGTTTTTCGTTTTGTATTGCCTGCTTTGTTGTCACTGTATTTTCCTTCCTTTCTCTGCCGCCGTTCGTCCCCCCTCCCCGCTTCCCGCCACCGCCGCTAACCCCGCCCCTTTTTGCCTTCTGTACCCTCCCCGCTCCCGCCTCCCAGCTGCTCCGCCCCCGCGCACTTGGCCATATATGGCGACCGTGCGACGCAGGTGAGTGTGACCTAGTTCTAGGACACCCCCGCGCCGCACGGCCACCAGCTGCTGCGTGTGCCTCCCCTGCCTGTCTGCCTCGCTACCGCCGCGTGACCACGCCCCCTGCTCCCGAGCGGCGTGGTCCGTGCTAGACTGAACTGCCCCTGCTGTTAGCTGTATTTAGCTTGTTTTGGCGTTTTATATTGCCTGTTTTTCGTTTTGTATTGCCTGCTTTGTTGTCACTGTATTTTCCTTCCTTTCTCTGCCGCCGTTCGTCCCCCCTCCCCGCTTCCCACCACCGCCGCTAACCCCGCCCCTTTTTGCCTTCTGTACCCTCCCCGCTCCCGCCTCCCAGCTGCTCCGCCCCCCGCGCACTTCGCCATATATGGCGACCGTGCGAACGCGCAGCGGCCACGCGCAGCGGGCGCGCCGATTGTGCGCCGAAGGCGCGCCAAAGGTAAGCCCGTCTATGCCCGTCCGTGCCTGGACCGCGCCCAGTGCCAGGACCCCTGGCCCCCGAGGACCCCGGCCAACCCGCCTGACGTACTCCTCCGCCGCCCTCATCGCACTCAACACCGGCCGAATCCCGGGATGCTACCAAGCCACCCCGAGACGCACCCACGGACCCTTCAGCTGCCACGCCTGCAAGCTCACCTGCATCCGGACCTGCCCGGCGCCAGCACCGACCAAGCCGAACACCAGCAGCATACACCTCAAGTGCATCCTGCTCAACACCCGCTCCGTCCACAGACACGCCATCGAACTCTGGAACCTCCTAGACGCAACAGCCCCTGACGTTGCCTTCATCACGGAGACATGGATGAACACCTCCTCAGCGCCCGACATCGCCATCGCCATCCCAGAGGGCTACAAGATCACCCGGAGGGACCGCACCGCCAAGCAGATGGGAGGAGGAATCGCCATCATCCACAGGAACACCATCCGCATCACGACTAGCACCGACAACACCCTTACAACCGCCGAACACCTGCATTTCCAGATCCACACCGACCCGAAGACCACCCTCAGAGGCACCCTGATCTACCGACCCCCGGGACCACGCACTCAATTCAGCGAGGACATCGCCGACTTCGTCAGCCCGCATGCCCTCCCCTCCGCAGACTACATCCACCTGGGGGACCTCAACTTCCACCTGGAGAACAACAACGACCGCAACACCAGCACCCTGCTCGACAACCTCGCCAACCTTGGACTGAAGCAACTGGTGAGCACCCCCACCCACCTCGCCGGACACACACTCGACACCGTCTTCTCATCCAGCAAAGACATCGCCTTCAGCCACGCCACAGAACTCCACTGGACGGACCACAGCTGCGTACACTTCACCTTCAAAAGAACGACGATCCACCACCACCAGCAACAGGTTGCCCGTAGAAGCTGGAACAAGATCACAGCCGACCAGCTCGCCGCTTCCCTGAGCCAGCACCCTCCTGCCAGCTCAGCGAACCCCAGCCAGGCCGCCGACAACCTCACGAAGTGGATCAGCAACTGCGCGGACGAACTCGCCCCCCTGAGGACCCCGCCCAGCCGACCCGGCAGCAAGAAAGCCCCATGGTTCACCGACGAACTCAAGAGCTCCAAGAAGAACTGCCGAGCCCTCGAGAAAGCCTGGAGAAAGGAACCCACACCGGACAACAAGACCACCCTCAAACTCGCCACCCGGAAGCACCACCAACTGATCCGAGCCGCCAAGAAAGCTGCATTCAAGAACCGGCTGGACAACAACGCACACAACTGCAAGGAACTCTTCAACATCGTCAAAGAGCTCTCCAACCCCAACGCCGGAAACAACGACATCACCCCCTCGCAAGATCTCTGCAACTCCCTCGCCTCCTACTTCCACAACAAGATCGCGGACATACACAACAGCTTCACCACCCAACCGACGCACGCCACGACCACAGCTACGCCGCCCACCGCCACCATCCGAGCCTGGACTCCAATCAGCACCGAAGACACCGTCCGCATGATGAACTCCGTCCACTCCGTATCTCCGACCGACCCCTGCCCTCACCACGTCTTCAACAAGGCCGACGCTGTCATCGCACCCCACCTGCGGAACATCATTAACACCTCCTTCGACACCGCCACCTTCCCCGAGAGCTGGAAGCACGCCGAACTCAGCGCACTTCTCAAGAAACCGACAGCAGACCCCACCGAACTCAAGAATTACCGCCCAATCTCGCTCCTCCCGTTTCCAGCCAAAGTCATCGAGAAGACCGTCAACAAACAGCTGGCCGCCTTCCTCGAGACGAACGGATCCCTCGACCCCTCGCAGTCCGGCTTCCGAGCCAACCACAGCACCGAGACCGCCCTCATCGCCGCCACCGACGACATCCGAGCCCTGATGGACAACGGAGAAACAGCGGCCCTCATCCTCCTAGACCTCTCCGCGGCCTTCGACACTGTCTGCCATCGCACCCTAGTGCAACGCCTCAGCAACGTCGGAATCCAGGAGAAGGCACTGGAATGGATCGTCTCCTTCCTCGACGGAAGAACACAGAGAGTCCGCCTACCACCGTACAAGTCAAAAGCCACCGAAGTCATCTGCGGCGTCCCTCAAGGATCCTCGCTGAGCCCTACCCTCTTCAACGTCTACATGAGCCCCCTCGCGGCCATCGCACGCCGACACAACCTCAACATAATCTCCTACGCCGACGACACCCAGCTGATCCTCTCCCTGACCAACGACCCCGCCGCCGCCAGAGTCAACCTGCACGAAGGGATGAAGGAGGTAGCCGAGTGGATGACGACCAGCCGCCTGAAACTGAACTCAGACAAGACGGAGGTCCTCATCCTGGGCTCCACGCCCACCGCCTGGGACGACTCCTGGTGGCCCCCCGCCCTGGGCACCGCACCCAAACCGACTAACCACGCACGCAACCTGGGCTTCATCCTGGACTCCTCCCTCTCCATGACCAAGCAGGTCAACGCCGTCTCCTCGGCGTGCTTCAACATCCTGCGCATGCTACGGAAGATCTTCTGGTGGATCCCCACAGAGACCAGGAAGACCGTCACCCAGGCCCTCGTCACCAGCCGACTGGACTACGGCAACGCCCTCTACGCCGGAACCACCGCCAAGCTCCAAAAGAGACTTCAGCGGATCCAGAACGCCTCAGCCAGACTCATCCTCGACATCCCACGTAACAGCCACATCTCCGGACACCTGAGAGACCTGCATTGGCTCCCCGTCAACAAAAGAATCACCTTCCGTCTCCTTACCCATGCACACAAAGCCCTGCACGATCAAGGCCCGAGCTACCTTAACAACCGTATCAACTTCTACGCTCCCAAACGCCACCTCCGATCAGCCAGCCACGCCCTCGCCGCCGTCCCACGCATCCGTAGAGCGACAACAGGAGGAAGGTCCTTCTCCTACCTGGCCGCCAAGACCTGGAACTCCCTCCCGACCGACCTGCGCCTGACCCAAGACCACCTCTCCTTCAGGAAGAAGCTCAAGACCTGGCTGTTCGAGCAGTAACGGCACCCCCCTCCCCCCAGCGCCCTGAGACCCGATGGGTAAGTGGTGCGCTCTATAAATGTCTTTGATTGATTGATTTCTGAACTCGAATGCTTGCAAAATTGCTTTTACTTACCAGTTTAGCAAAGATGAACTTGCCTTCCTTGATCTGAAACTCTATGTTAAAAATGGCTCTATTCTATCCGCACTCTATAGAAAACATACTGAATGTAATGCAGTTTTACATACAAATACCTCACACCCCAAATCACAAATAGATTAAATACCATTCGGGAAGCTAACACGCATTAGACGAAACTGCAGTGAGAATGGGGTCTTTAAGAAGGAAATGGATGATGCCATTATAAAGTTTAAAGTCAGAGGCTACAGTTCTAGGAGACCGGAAAAGGCCCAAAACAAGGCGCTTTGTCTCAAACGTAATCAATTGTTAACTTACAAACCAAAGTCAAAAAAGGGTACTAAATACAAAGAATGAGTGTCTCTGATAACCCCATACAATTCATCTAGCCATGTGCTTTTACAAAATTCTGAACAAACAATGGCATATCTTACGGGTGGATCCTGTTGTAAACAGGGTTTTAACAGAGAAACCATGTATCATATATAAACGTGGTCAGACTTTACGTAACATTCTCAGCCCAAGTTTCTTTAATCCTAAGAAACAAAAATGTGTCACACGGCTGGGCTCACCGCCGGCCATTGTTCTATCTGTCCCTTGATGCTAGATAAGCTCAAGAATTTCAAATACAATACTCCGGACAGAATATAAGATCAAAATGTTTATGAATTGTAATACGAAATTCATGGTATACTGCATTATCTGTACATGTAATACCATCTATGTGGGCAGTACAATTAGACTGGTCAACGAGGAAATAAATCATATCAAATCAAAATATGCTTTATTCGATTTTAGTCATTTAAAATCACAAAAGCAAACAGATAAAACGATTCCTGTTATACAGATGTAAGAATAAATATACAATTATTACACAGATCAAAAACAATTAATGCAAGCATATTAACATTTGGGGATATACTTTTTAAAAATGGAAAGGCCTGCAGGAATTGATACAGTCAATTCTACACACTGGGAACTTTTAGTAATTTAAACTTTTTCTAACTTTCAATATACTTTTTTTAAAAAAACAGCCATTACAGCAATACAGTAGGGAGAGAGGATACAAGAACACATTCGGGCTATTAGAAATGGAAATACCAACTATTCTCTAGTTGTACATTTTAATGCAAAACATGGACTATCAGAGCTCTTTCGTGTGCGGTTCCATGGCCTTTACACAGTTGCGGACAACGCGAGAGGTGGTGATAAGGTACATTGTCTGCGCAAACTGGAGGCTACTTGGATCTGTAAATTAAGATCAGTGGATTATGGTCTTAATATTGATAGATAGATGTTCTTATTTCTTGAAGACTGATTTGGAGACATACATATGTTATGTGTTCAACTTTGAAAATTTATGATCAATTTTATACAGTTGTTGTGTAGTATGTATGCTTCCACTATATGTGTTTATAATATCTCACATGTCTGTCGTTCCACGTACTTTAGATTACCAACAAAAGTCTTAGTCTAACTGCATTGTACTGCTTTTCGTGTGCTTCCACTAAATGTGTTTATAATATCACACGTTTGTCATTCCATGTACTTTAGATTGCGAACAAGAGTCTGAGTCTAACTGCATTGTACTGGTTTTCGTATGCTAGTGTTAACTTGTTTGGACTTACAATGCCCATTAAAAGGTTAGCTAGTCCAAATATAATCATGTGGTCTATTTTCTGTATTTAGATGCTGCAAGAAGCTTGGTAAAATATATTAATCAGGGCATGGTCTTGTGTTCAATGCAAACTGTAAATGGGAAACAAACATGTTAAAAATCTCTAACAGTATGCCTCTGCACTGCTGTAGGGTATGAGTGGCTCTTTTTGGACCTGTTCTTTTTACCCTTCTGTCTGTCTTTCTTGGCTTTCTAATGATTATGACCTGAGTAATTTCTCCTATATGAGATATATGTTGTCTACATTCTGAAATGCTTTACACTGCATTTCGTTATTCGGGTGTCCTGCATTTTATGTATCACAAATCAGGTTTCTTCCATCATTGTAGGTTGTAAGTGTGTACGGGGCATGTACTAGTTTTAGTGCCTACACTCGAACTTTAGTTAATATTGTGGTTACCATTATTTTTTTGTACTAATAAAGTTGGCCGAAATCATTGAAAGCCATGTGGCTTGGCACATATATTTCGCCAATTGCCCACATTATGGCACGACTCCACCAGTAATAGATGGTACTATTATCACAAACTACTAAAATGGAGTCATGCGGTGAAACCTTATGTGACCACAGAAGTCCGCTCTATATGTTGATGGACACGCTGCACACATCCACAGTACTCAAGCCCGCAATTTAGAATATACCTTTATTCGTACGTATATTGATATTGCAGCTACCACTGTCTTTACGTATTAATAAAGTTGGCTCAAATTATTGAAAGTCACGTGGTATGGCGTATATATTTCGCCAATTGTCCACAATATGGCACGGTTGCTCCAGTGATAGATGGTATTCCTATCAAGAACTACTAAAATGGTGTCATGTGGTGAAACTTTGTGACCACTTTTCATGTTGATGAACAAGTTGCGCGCGTCTACAGTATTTAAACCTACGATTCAGAATGGCTCTGAGATAACTTCAAAGAAGGTTAGCAGGGAGCAGCTTATACAGGTAAGATGAGCTCAACCGCTTGTCTGTCACAATTAGGTTGTTAGGGAGACATAAAAACTCAGGGCCAGATGTAGCGAATTTTAGCTTTTGCGGTCGCAATTCAGCTATGTGCAATGTAGAAAGGCAAATACCTACACGCAAAATAAGGAATCGCTAAAATTGTGATTCCTTATTTTGCGCGAGCATTTAGAGAATCGCAAATTGGAATTCCCTAAATGCTATGCTAGTAGGCATCACACATTGCGATATTGCCTTAAGGAATCGCAAATTACCAACAACTGTAAGTTGGTGGTAATTTGTGATTTCCTTTAAAAAAGCACTTTTTTGCTTCATTTCAAGTGCCATGTGGCACACATTCATGCCCTTAGGGCATGTATGTGCGCCACATGTGCACGCATGCACATTTCAGGGATGCAACGCGGTCTCCCTTTGGAACCCTTGCACCTTTGAAATTGCGCACGCAATTTGTGAGTACCTATTGGGTACTCTCAAATTGCTTGAGCCATTCTCTTTCATTCCTATTACAGTGCCATGCCCATGTGCGACAACTGGTGCATTTGGTAGTTAAAATTGGTGCTCATTGGACAAATTTGAAATGGAGTGACACCTACAGACCTTCTAGGACCAAAGAAAGAGGTGCCTGAACTGATCACATTTTCTTACTTGGGTACTATTCTTATGATTTTCAAGGTAATTGTGTATGACTTTTATTCCTTCCAGCCTCCATTCCTCCCTTTTTCATACATTTTTAAAGTTGTAGGGGCTGACTATTCCCTTCTATCTCAGTTTTTCACTTGTTTCACACTTTCTTACCACCGCTACGTTTCTGGTTATAAGTTTCTTTTGTTTCTGGGATGTGGCTCTTTTTCTCTTAAATGTTCGAAATAAATATATAGTTTTATTTGTGTTTGGTTCACTGTTCCACGTGGAGAAAAAGCTTTGCCAGGTCTCTACCGACACTTTCTTTTCTACTTTCTTATTTTTGTTGTTTGATATGGGTCACTGAACACTTTTGTGCTACAAGTCGCTTGGAGTGTTTTTACACTGGGAGATTTAATTTCCCCCAACTGTGCTATTTTCGTATGTACATTTTATATATTCTTTTTCCAACAGCCTTGAGAAAGTCGTGTTACGACGAAACATGTGTAGGCTGTTTGAATATACCCAAAAACTGTGTGTCAACAAATCAAGAACTGATCCATTTATGTTGTATTCTTTTGGACATTATTACACTGATTGTCTTATAGTTGTAATTTTGAAATTAAATTTTACTGACAACATAGTCAGTTGAAATTGTACTATGGTGTTGTGCTATGTTGTCCAAAGTATTAACTGCTACTACAACCTGGTCCAATGTATTGGGGATAACCTGTTCTGAGGACACCAGATGACACCTTACAGTAGTCTTACCGCTCATGTGTCCATCAGGGCCTCCAGTCCCTTCCCACTGCCTATACTTTGTCTTCTTAGACATGCTGGTGCTGACCAGTGGTAGTTCACTGTGGCTCACTGT
The DNA here is from genome assembly GCF_964263255.1 of Lissotriton vulgaris. Taxonomy (NCBI): domain Eukaryota; kingdom Metazoa; phylum Chordata; class Amphibia; order Caudata; family Salamandridae; genus Lissotriton; species Lissotriton vulgaris. The sequence goes on along the minus strand of NC_141693.1, from coordinate 1,867,561,273 downwards.
GAAGTAGTGTGGCTCACTGGTTAGAGGCGGCAGACCCGAGAGCAGAGGACGGCCCGGGACCAGGGTTCGATTCCCGGCGCGGCAGGTTTCTGGACCAGGGTCAGCGGACTCGATAATTCTCTCGCCTCGGTGCCCACTCTGATCAGCGATCACACTCGGCAACTCTGGGCATTAGCTTGCCTCATCTTCACTAACGGCCCCACCAGACCGCCGGGGATGCCTGGTCTCACCCTGGAGATACCCATTAAGGGACCATCTCTCAGGGAAGCCAGAAAGGGTTTCGCAGCGGTCGAAGCGCCTTGGGACCCTCCGGGTAAGTAGTGCGCTATATAAATGCCTATACATTACATACATATACATACCCAGAGGTCTGTATCCTTTGAAATCTCCTTTGGGTCAGTTAGCTTGTTGTCAATTAGGTGTTGGTGTAGCTCTGTACAACAGGTACTGAGCATGTTTTCCCTCAAAATTCGATTGTACAGCTCAGTAAATTCATTGATTTTGCTGACCCTCACCCAAACACTCAGTGCCTTGCAGGAGTAATCACGGAAATTCACCAAGACTGGTTTGGTAGTTTCTAACTGTCCCTGAACCTGATTCGAAACTTCTCAGGGAGTCAACCGTAACTTTGGGAGTAAAATAGCTTTCATGGGAGTGTACTCCATTCTGGCACCCTGCAATTGGAGAATATTCCCCCCAAGTTCCTGAATCCTCAGAATAATCAATCATTTTAGGACACCGAAGTGGGCAGCGGAAGAATGCAAAGAAGAGCATCCTCACTACACATTCAATGGACAGAGGAAAACCAGATTCACTTGGAGCAAAACTAGGAACAATTCAGTGATGACAATGTGATAGTCATCCTATCAGACCGAAAATTGACCTGAACCCTGACATGGGATTTTTACCAACTCCAAATACTGATGCATTCCAGCTACACTGTGAACTCAAAGACTTCTTCAGAAAATTACGACTGAAGCCTTTCTTCATGGCAAACACTGATGGTCTACAGAAAGCCAACACTGATGGTCTACAAAAAGCTAACACTGGGCTACACAATCCCTCTACATTCAACCTGCCAACCTCAGGAACCCCAATTGAAGATTAGATTTTCGAACCAGTCGTTTTAAAAGATGTTGTGCAAAAAAAAACACCTTCCACAATATAACAAAAGAAAGAGATGCAAACAATACCCTCTCAAAGGCCTAATCAATCACCATAAAAACACCTGACATAACGAGAACCATTGTGATTATGAATACAGAGGATTGAAAGGGGGCGTGGCCAGCAGTCGACTAATATGGCCGCATCTTGACAGAGCTCCAACTGATCTCTACACATCTGCACACTTATCTGGATACTGCAGATGATACTGACTGTGAACACCAACATAATGCAGTAGGGTGATCAGTACATCTCTTTCCCAACTGATTTCGTATATTGCAACGGAGCTGGCAGCCGAGGCTAAGACGCTGCACTGAGACGGTGGCATTGCGTGAACACGTCCCTACGCAGTGGTACCGTAGGTGGAGCGAGGTCTTGCGACACGCCACTGAAAAGTGTGGGGTTGCTGAAGACACAGCCATGAGAGTAAGCTGTGGCGGTGGTGTGGGGCCAAGCAGAAGAGGAGTCCACGCGTGAGTCCACCCGAGTCGAGTGCACCAACATGGTTGTTGACGGGGCATAAAAAGCGGCCTGCCAGCCAGACGGACTTATACAGCCCTGCTGGTTCTTGCGAGGAACTGGTGAGTGGTCGGAGGGCAGGGGCCGCAGCCTGGCTCTTGACCGAAAGTACGAACGGGTCTGGCGGAGTTGTTTGACCCCAAGAGGCCCTGCAGACTGTTCGACTCGGGCCGTGGATGGCCTTGCATTGATAGGTCCGGAGTGACCCCCCCCCCCCCCAAGATTGGGCCCTGGAGAAGTGACAAGGAGGCCCACTCATTTGGACCAGAGGTTAGCACTCTTTGGGGCATTTTGTGACAGCAACGCCCCCCTCCTACAGTGAAGGGATGTTTAACACTGCAAGACTTAATGGCAACAATCCAGGGTATTTTGCATGCTCCTGTAAACAAAATAGACACACTCACATCTGAAGTTACACTGATGCACCCAAACCTACAGAATCTGGGTTCCGCATCAAAGTTGTTGAGACAGAATTTTCGCTGCAGGCTAAAACAAAGACACTCCAGGCCCAAGTTAAAGAACTTTAATCCACTGCAAGTGTCCAGAAGCCAGCGTGGAAGATTTGAGGAGTGCTCCCCACAAAATAACGTGCGCATTCTCAGGGTCCCTGAGTGGGCGGAGAGCCCATCAATGGACTTATTTGTTGAAGATCTAATTTTAAAACATCTACAACTTTGCGGTCTCTCCAATTATTTCTCAGTGGAGAGAGCCTACCATATTCAGGGCGGTCCTCCGAGGCCAGGTGCACCACCATGCTCTGTAGTGGAGCGAATATTTAACCACAGGGACAAAGACTTAATACTGAAGATGGCACATAGTGCACCACCACTCAAACTGGAAAATGCAACTATCACATTCATCCTGGATTTCACCACCCTTGTGCAGAAGTTGCAGCACTCCAATTGGTCTCTCCAATTATTTCTCAGTGGAGAGAGCCTACCATATTCAGGGCGGTCCTCCGAGGCAAGGTGCACCACCGTGCTCTGTAGTGGAACGAATATTTAACCACAGGGACAAAGACTTCATACTGCAGATGGCACATAGTTGCATTTTCCAGTTTGAGTGGTGGTGCACTATCACATTCACCACCCATGTGCAGAAGTTGCAGCACTCTTTCCTCAAAGTCAAAAAGGTTTTGCATGAGCGGAAAGTGAATTATGCAATAATCTTCCTGGCCAGACTTCCAGTGACAGCGGAGGGGCAGAACCCAGAGGAAGGGTGGAATTGGATTGATGGTTGGCGAACGGTCAAGGATAAGAGATCCCACACATGTCACCCCAAAGGTGCAGGGGATAAAGGACAATAGGAACGACAATGCCAACTGGCTGATGAGGACATACCAAGGGACAACTCCGGAACTGCGGCACCCTAAAGCCACTCATGGGGAACAGATATTTTGTGGTATTGCAGTGGTGGCTAACACAAACTCTCCAGCTGAACTGTTCTAAAATAGTGCTGTAACTGATTTAATTGGTTATGTAGGGAGGGTGTGGTGAGATGGCACTCGGGCTGGTCCACGCTCCCCTACAATAGGATACAAGGGTTGGGGTAAAAAGGCACTTTGCAAAGTTAGAGACTTTGCATGTGCTAGGGTGGAGTTAAGGTCTCATGCAGCCATACTTGGTATCTTGGAACATTTTTGTGGCAACTAGAGCACAGGTCAAGAAACAGTAAGATCAAGGAGCAGTGGAGCCTGAAATAATGGTCCAAACTGCTACCAAGAAGAGAGATAGGAAGGATAAGAAATTATCCTCCCCACAGACTTCATGTGACCATAAGTCTTCTCAGGAAGATGATCTGGTCACTTGTGAGGGAACTGCTCCAGAGGATCTTGGCCCTGACATGGCAGACCTGCTGGGAGCAGGGGGAACCCTCAAGGGAGGAATTGAGTCTGGAGCAGAAATCATGCCCCTCTCTTGTAGTCCTCCCACAATAAGCTGTTGCAGAAGAGGCAGGGGGTGTCAGTGGATCCCATAGGATTTACTGGGAAGATGGATTACTTTATTCTGAGGCTAAGGATCCCAAGCCTGGTACTACCGGAAGGTTGGTTGTTCCTCAGACGTTTAAGGAATTTCTCTTAACCCTGGCACATGACATTCCCCTTGCAGGACATCTTAGATGAAGCAAAACCTGGGGCAGGATTTGTTCTACAGTTTCACTGGCCCTACATGTCTGAAAATACCAAGGAGTTTTTCTGTTCCTGTGTCACCAGTCAAGTCAATGATAAGTCAGGTGGCATTTAACCCTGGGCGTAGGACTACGCTACGCTTGTGTAGTTTGCGCAACTACGCACTACGCGAATTGCACGTAGCACAGTGCAAAAACGCGTAGTGGCATTTTTTGCTTGCTCGCGGCCCTCAACATCAAGTTGGCGACCACGACCGAGCAAAATAACATCCTGGCGAAACGTATTCCTCATTCGCGATCAGCAACATCAAGATGCCAATTGAGAGCGTGGAAAATAAAAATCCCTGCGAGAATTTCAACGCGGGGAGGTCAGGTTTCTCATTGCGAGTGGTCGCGTATGCTCGTGACCGCTCGCGATAAGAAACTACCAGTCCGTGTTGATAAAGCTGCCACTCAAGTACAAATCTACTCGAGCTGCAGAAAACAACAGCTTGCAATGTGCAAGATGCGGTTTGCAATGATTGCACAGTGCGGACAAGCATCCGGCACTGTGCAATCAGTGCGAACAGCATTTTGCACAATGCACTATGCAGTTTGCATAGCTTGCGTAGTGCGAAGTGCACTACGCGTAGCTATGCGTAGCGCTACTGCGCGAACGACGCCCAGGGTTAGTGGTATTACAAAGGCCCCTTTAATCCAACCACCAGTGGTTGGGGTTCCCTTTGAAAGGGTAGGGATTGATATAGTTAGGCTCCTAGACCCTCCAACAGTCTCTGGGAAGCTGTTATATCCTGGTGTTGGTGAACCGTGCCACCAGATGCCCAGAAGCTATTCCCCTTAGGACCACAGCAGCGCCTGTAGTAGCCAAAGCCCTCTTAGCTTTCCTAAAGAGGTGGTGTCACAGCGAGGGAACATTTCATGTATGGCTACCTGAATGCTATGTGGAAAGAGTGTGGAGTAAATTACAAATTTACCACACCTTACCATCCACAGTGCAATGGGTTAGTTGAAAGGTTGAACAAAATCCTCAAAGGTATGATTATGGAGATCTCTGACAAGCTCAGGAGGAGTTAGGATGTACTATTACCTTGCCTTCTTTCTGCCTACATGGAGTATTCACAGAAGGGAGTGGATTACAGATCATTTGAACTTCTGTATGGAAATCCAGTAAGGGGTCTACTTTGTCTGCAAAGCAGCCTCCCAAATCACCAAGCAAGACGTTGTAGACTGTGTGCTAGGCCTGTACTCACGTATGGCTGAGTACAAGTAAAAAGGCCAGCGAGTACAAGTAAAAAGGCCAGCAAAAACATGTAGGCCAGGCAAGAACGTAATGACGTTAAGCTTTACCTAAAATCTGTTTTGACTGTTTACCAGCCAGGGCAGAAGATGTGGGTCTTGGAGCCTGTGCCTCCAAGAGCACTCCAAGACAGGTGGAGGGGCCCCCATACCATCCTGGAGAAGAAATGTGAGGTCACCGACTTGGTGGACCTAGGTACTCCTAGAAACCCCCATATGGTGCTTAATGTGAACCATATGAAGCCTTACTGAAGGAATACCACCAGCGCATAAGAGACACCAAACGGACTGTCATAAGAGACAAAGTCCAGACCAAAGTGACCAACGCAAAGGAGCTGTTCAACGCCAACCAGCAGTTTGCAAAACCCACCAGCGAAGCCACTGACGTCACACCCTCCCAGGAACTCTGCGACAAGCTCAGCTCCTACTTCCAGATGAAGATCTACGACAACTTCAGAGAAGCAGCCCCAGACACCACCCCCCTACCCACTACCGCCGACAGCCCAACCATCACAACATGAGATCCCGCATCCATCGAACTCATCTCTGCGTCCATGAAGAAAACTCACTCAGGAGCTCTGATAGACCCCTGCCCATAGCACATATTCCACAGGGCCACCGCCGCCATCGCAGCCGAGCTAGGACGGAGCATCAACGCCTCTCTCAGATCCAGCATCTGCCCAGACGACTGGAAACAGGCAGAGGTGAAATCCCTCCTCAAGAAACCAACGGCCAACCCAATGGATCTGAAAAACTACCGGCCTATCTCTCCTCCCCTTTGCGGTCAAAGTCACAGAGAGACATGTAAACACCCAGCTGACAGCTTTCATCGAAGACAACTCCATCCTAGACACCTCCCAGTCCGGTTTCCGTGGCAACCATAGCATCAAGACCACCCTCCTTGCCGCCACTGACATCATCCGCATACTACTAGACCAGGGACACACTGCAGCCCTCGCCCTTTTAGACCTCTCCGCAGCCTTCGATACCGTTTCAAATCACACACTCACAGCCACACATCACGACGTGGGGGTACCAGGAGCCGCCCTCGAACCCAGAACCCAGAGGATTAGACTCCCTCCCTTTCTCTCCGAACCCATGGAAATCAATTGCCGAGTACTCCAGGGATCCTCACTCAGCCCCACGCTCTTCAACTTCTACATGGCCCCACCTCGCTGCCATCGTCAGACAGCATGGGCGCAGCATCATATCCTACGCCAACGACACCCAGGTCATCCTCTCACTCACGAAGAATCACAATGACACCAGACTCCGCTTCCAGGACGGAATGCAGAATGTGGCAGCATGGATCAAGAACAGCTGCTTGAAGGTCAACGCTGAGAAGACTACGGTCCTCATCCTCGAACCCTGCTCCTCCGCCTGGGACAACATCTGGTGGCCCTCTGCCCAGAGAACTCTCCCGTCCCTACAGACCACGCTCGGAACCTCAGCATCATCCTCGACTTAAAGCGTCTCCATGGACGGTCTGGTCAACGCCGTCGCTTCGACTAGTTTCAACTGCCTTCGCATCCTCCATAAGACCTTCAAATGGACCGGCCCCGGCTGTAGAAAGACCATCACCCACACACTCATAACCAGCAGACTGGACTACGGCAACTCCCTTTACGCCGGGATCAACAGAACTCTTCTACATAAACTCCAGACCATCCAGAACGCCGCACCCAGACTCCTTCTCGGGACACCACACCACGAACACATGACCCAACACCTTCAAACCCTCCACTGGCTCCCCATCGAGAAGAGGGTCACCTTCAAACTCCTCACCCATGCGTGCAAATTCCTCAACAACATCGGACCCAAATACCTCAACAAGAGTGTATCCTTCCACTTACCCAAGAGGAACCTCCACTCCACCAACCTCGCCCTGGCAGAGGTCCCCCGCATTAGCAGAAACAGAACTGGCAGGAGAGCTTTCTCCTTCATCGCAGCCAAGACCTGGAATGAGCTCCTTTTGCACATCAGACGCTCCCCCACCCTGCACATGTTCAGGAAGGACCTCAAGACCTGGCTCTTCAACTGAGCTGGAGCCACCCCTCATCCCCCAGCACCTTGAAACCCTCTCGGGTGAGTAGCACACTGTATAAACCCCTGATTGATTGATTACTTTGAGAGGGCTGACATGAGATTGCTCATGGCTACAGATAAGGGACAAGAGGAAGAGAGTGACCCTACCCCTGAACTCCTCTCACACAACCCGGTTGATGGTTCAGTAGATGGAGAAGTCTTGGCAGACAGCCTCACTGACCAACAACAAAATGATAGTAGACAGGTTCTCAGTCAGTTCCCAGAACTCTTTTCTCTGACAACCATTCAGACTACCATTCAGACTACCTGGTGTACCCATGAGGTGGGCATGGGTGACAGTCTGCCTTTCAATAGTAACATCTACAGGCAGCCTGACCATGTCAGAGATTGCATCAGGACAGAGGCCCAGAAGATGCTAGAGTTGGGGGTCATTGAGCCTTCAGACAGCCCTTGGATAGCCCAGTAGTTTATGTGCCCAAACCTCATTCACAAGTCGAAAAGACAGAAATGAGGTTTTGTGTAAACTACAGAGGCCTCAATGCAGTCACCAAGACTGATACCCCTCCTATCCCCAGGGCAGATGAACTTGCGTCTGCCAAGTATCTCTGCACTTTTGACCTGCCTGCAGGCTATTGGGTAACATGCTCTAAGATGCTGCCAAACCCAAAACTGTATTTTCAATCATTGGTGCACACTACCAGTTTACATTAATGCCTTTTGGTTCAAAACATGCAACTGCCACATTCCAGAGGTTGGTGAATCAAGTTATGACAGGCCTGGAAGACGTTAGTGCAGAATATCTAGGTTATATTGCTGTCTTTAGCTCCAACTGGCAGGATCAACTGGTCCACCTCAGGAGTGTACTTGAGGCCCTGCAGAAGGAAGGCCTCACTATCAAGGCCAGCAAGTGCCAGATAGGGAAGATTATGGTTGTAAACTTGGGCCACCTGGTAGGTGGAGGCTAAGTTCTACCATTGGGGAGCAAAATCCAGACCATTATGGATTGGGTTGCTCCCACTATCCAGACTCAGGCCAGTGCTTTTCTGGGCCTGACTGTGTACTACAGAGGATTTGTTAATGGGCATGGGTCTACTGTGATACCCCCTCAATGATCTACCCTGTAAGAAGATGCCTAAGAAGGGGAATTAGACAGTTGGATGTCAAGAGGCATTTGATGTCTTAAAGAAGGCCATGTGCTCAGATCTCATTTTGCAGAGTTCTGATTACTCCAAACAATGTATTGTCCAGACAGATGTCTCTAAGATAGGAATAGGAGCAGTGTTAACACAACTCAAGAGGGCCAGGACCAACCTGTTCCTTTTATCAGCTGAAGGTTGACCCCCAGAGACAAGCGTTAGCCAGCTATAGAGAGGCAGGCCTTTGCGGTGGTCTGGGCCTCGAAAAAGTTGAGGCCCTACTTGTTTGGTACTCATTTCATTGTCCAGACAGGCTACACGCCCCTCTTGTGGCTAAAACAGCTGAGGGGTGAAAACCCTAAACTTTTAAGGTGGTCCAATTCCCTATACGGGATGGACTACTCAGTGGAACATGGACCTGGAAGTAACCATGCCAATGCTGATGGAATTTCCAGCTATTTCCACTTAGAACATTAAGACTCAACTGGGCAAGGTTAGTCTTATCTTTTTTAGTTTGGGAGGGGGTAATGTAGGAAAATAGGGTCTTTCTGGCAGTTACCCTCACTTTTTGCTTGGTCAGTGTGTTTTTGAATATAATATACTGGGATCCTGCTAATCTGGACCCCAGTGTCTATGCGCTCTTTCCCCAAATTACTGGTAAGTACTTTGTGCACCCCACAATTGGCATACTGGTGTACCGCTGTAACTCCCTAGTCTATGGTACTAAGGTACCAAGGGTGTAGGCACACCAGGGGTGTCCACTGGACTGTAGCGTGCATTGTGCCACCCAAGGGAGCCTTTCCAAACTGTGTCTGTAGGTCTGCATTCACCTTTCACATGAAAGATTTTTGCTTGCACTTAAAAAAACGTATAAGTTATCCCTAAGGTAGGCCTTACAGTTCAAAGGCAGGGTGCATGAGTATAAGTGTGAGGGGGTCTATGAACAAGTAGAGACACCTCGACACACTCGGGAGTCCATTCTCTGGCTTTGTATGTGCGGTAAACCATTTTAAGGTATGCAGTGGACACTGGCAAACCGACTACATAATGACTTGCCCGAACCTGGTCGTGTTTGGTATCAAACATGTTGGAATTATGAAATTACACCAATTCCTGTGTTGGTTGCATGATATTATGTACTAGCAGGCACCTTAGAGGATACCCCATATCTACCTGTGTAGCCTTGTAGGGTCTGCGTGCAAGCTAGTGCTGCTGCCGACCCCAGACACTGTTCTGCCCTCCTGCTGCTGAGCTTAACTTGGTGAGGGGGAAGGCAGAACAAAGGAATTTCTGTTTTGCATAGGAATAGCCGCCTCGCATTTAGAATTGGGTGTCTTAGGCTAGGGCGGGGGTGTTCCAGGGTGCCTCAATACTGCTTTGAAGAGCACATTTGTTACCCTCCTTGCCTAAACCAAATTTGCCCAGCCCAAGAGCCCTTGGCCTTTGTGAAACTACACAAAGGACAGAGGAGTGTCACCCCCTTGTGCAGCACATTCCCTGGGAGGTGCCCAGAGCTCTGTCAGGTAGCCATTTGATTTTGCCATCTTGAAACTTAGATGGGCAGAGCCAGTTCACCACAGTAACAACCCTCCTGATAGGTGGGTCACCGCATAAGTAGTCCTACCCCCTTTCTGGGTTACTTAAGGGCTTCCCTAAGGGTGGATACTCAGGTGAGGCTGGACTTCGTCTTCAAGAACCGACTGGCTTACCCTGAAGATCCGTCTAAAGACTCTTCTGCTGTTGGGCACCGAACTTTGCTGCTGGAATCGAGCCAAGAACCAAGGCAAGACTGCCTCTGGTAGGGAGAGTCCTACTGCAACTTTGTCTCAGTGCTCTTCCAAGTTCTGCAACTTCCGTGGCTGTGCATCCTCCAGAGTCACCAAGGAGTCTGCCTGTATCAAGTTAGCAAGAAGGAATCTCCCTTGGAGTGAAGGAGTCACTCCTCTGCATCCACAGGCACCTCGAAAACGACGATCGATTTGTGGATCCTGCGGTGCCACAGACACCTCCCAGCTCTGCAACACAGGTGATGGTTTGGTGGCTCTCCAGAGGCCTGACTTGTCTTCCCTGCAACTTAGGAGTCTGCAATCCTTCGACAGCCTAACCGAATTCCATCCCTGTGCACCGCGTCTGTCTGCCATTGCCAAGGCATGTTAGCTTTCCTGACCGAAGATCTTCAAAGTCCAAGAAGCCCCAGCCTCAAGCATCACACAGCTCCGAGAGTATAGTCCTCCCCGCATCTCTTGCAACGTGGGCCTCCATCTAGTGTGCATTGCTGAGGACTCCTTGCGACTCCCAGTGCCTGCTACCAGAGGGTCCTCCCAAGTTCCTGACATAGCCTTGCTGGGTGAGTTCCTCAGACCTTGCTGGTCTGCAACACATCATTAGTGAAGCACGTCTGTTGCACTTGCCAAGGCATGTTGGTGGTCCTTCCGGACACTGATCCTCTTGCATCTCGACAACCGATCTGGGACAGATTGTGGACTTCTCCTGTGCTTCTGCCTCTTAGCATGGGCTTCACAACTGCATCTTCAGACCTCTGTGCTACAGCCAAGTACCTCCAACAAAGGCTGGCATCATGCTCCTGCGGTTTCACCTCTGGGTGGTTTGGACTCTTACTTCTCTTTTTGCAGGTACTCCTCAGCTGGACTCCACATCTGGGCTCCACCAATCAGGTCCAAAAGAATTTGTAGCAGCTGGAAATCCAAAGTTCCCTATTGAAGTCAATAGGGGGTCCCGACACCACTTTGCACCTATGCACCTAGCCTCCCTGGTGTAGGTATCCGGGTCTTCTGGGTATCCACGGGTGGGGGTGTCCTCTAACCTTCCTGTTTCCAAAGGGTTTCCTCCAGGTCCTCTAGGAAGGTTACTTACCTGTGGTGGTTCCATGCTCCCCCTGGTCCCTAGTTCTTTGGACGGCAGTCCTGGTTTGGTACTCACCTTGCATACAATTTTTTTTAGTAGATGGTTTGGCCCGCTCTTTGGGGCCTATGTGTTTTATGTGCTTGGAATTCTTTATATTGATAGTTATCCGCACTTTTTGTAAGGGGAATGTTTTTATGAACGGAAAGCCACTTGAATTGGTCAAGGCTTTTACTTATTTAGGTGCCCATTCGGGCAAGGACCTTAAATGGGAGCATCATATAAATTTGGCAGCCATTAAACTCCGCCAAATTGCAGGTGCTCTCTCTCTGAAACATAAAAAGTCATTGTCCAAACCAATTCTGCCTGTACTGGAGGTTTATGGATGTAAAGCAGTTAGCTCTGTCCTCTATGGTACTGAACTTTGGGGCTTTGAGAAGTTGGCACCATTGGCCCTTCCTGAAAATAAGTTTCTTCGTAATATCACTAGCCTCCCGCAGAGAACACCTCTAGTACTACTAAGATATGATCTGGGAAGGAAAGCTATTGTTGATAGTGCCAGGTTACGCCCTATTTTATACTGGCGTAGGCTTTGGACGACACCTGAGCTTTCAGCACGTTTCCTAGACGTCATTTCATCCAATTCATTCCATAAGATTCGTTGGCTTGCCCATTTAAGAAATAGCTTGGTAGCTTTGGGCATGCAAAAGCTTTGGGACAGCCCTACAGAAGTTGCATTTCCTTCGAAACCAATCCTGAAGGAAAGGTACTGGGAGCAGATTGCGTATCAGACATGGAGTGGTGTAGATTCTTCCACCATGGCGGGGGTCTTTCTAGGGGCAAAAGTATTGCCCAAATTCGAATCTTACTGGGACATTATTACTAAGCCTGGAGACAGGAAGCTATTTTTTCAGCTCAGAGCCGGTTCTTTGCCCCTGAAGGCTTCAACCTCTAGATGGGCTGCTGCAAGTTCTTTTAATATTTGCCCGGTATGTGAGGATTCTGTAGCAACTCTTGCACATTTTCTATTTGCCTGCCCATTGTATGCAACCCCGAGGCGTGTTTGGCTGACACCAATGTGTAAGTTACTGGGTACCAACAAAAGTTCTGTTGCTGAGAGACTGATAAGTACTTGCACCACGCCATTTATTGCAATAGCTGTAGCCAAATACTTGGAATGGGCATGGGTCTTACGGCAGAATTTTACTTGCGGTCAATTGACTGTTGTGGAATAATGTGTGAATTTCTTTGACCATGTATTGATTATCTTAGCCGGTTTTATTATTATTATTTTTTTTAAAGTTCAAATCAAATGGTTTTATCTATTTTACTCTATGAAATGTGTTGCTTATCTCCTCCTCTAGTGAATAGTTCATGTATTTATTTTTCTATTTGGTGTCCAAATAATTTTGTTTTTAAATTTAGTATTATGTAATCCTGTCTGAATCAAGGATAAATTGTACTTGTCTAGCTTTTATGAGTTTTTATCTCGAATAATGCAAATTTGACTGACTGACTGACTTTATGTGCTTCACTTACCTGTTTTGAAGTAGATTTCTATGTGTATTGTGTATTGATGTGTTCGGGTAGGAGATATACCAAAGTAGTTCTAGAGTTGGTGGATAATAAATACAAGGTATTTTCTAATACTGGTGTGGTTCTCTCTTGTGTGTAAGCTTCATTGACTGACTGCGTGGTTATGTACCCTCTTAACACCCTCCTGAATAAGCCTTAGCTGCTCTCTATAGCTGCCGCTTGAGAGCTTTGGTTATCAGCGACCCCTACTACTGTCACTAAGGGATGCCTGTACTCAGTACAGGGTGCCTCACCAATAGGTGTACACCATAAACTGAGCCAGCCTCCTACAAAGAGGAATGGCACACCAAGTATATTTATGTATTGCTACCGTGGGTATGCCAAATGTCTTGGCTGCCCTTTGCTAATGAGCATGTTAACAGGAAAAGTAATCAGCAGAAGACTCGGGCTGTCAATACCTTGAGATGCTATGTAGTCTCTCCAGCCATAGCATTCTTGATGATCCTCCTATTCACCCTGGGTAAGAAATCCCCCATCTTCTTCATTCTTAACTTCTTCCAGTTTCTGCTCTTCATCTTCACTGATTTTCAGTCTGGTTTTGGTCACTGATGTGGCCTTCAATTTGAAGTCCAAATTTTGCACTGGCTAATAAATATGTGTACACATTTTGGGGTCGATTCCGATTCGGAAAAAAAAACCGTCCGTACGATTTGTATCCGGAGCCCTCTCCGTACGAATCGTACCCGTCCGTCCGAGTCGCGTAGTACGATCCGTATTCCGTGAATCCGTCCGAATCGTCGCGATCCGTACGTATTGCAAGGCTGAAACCGTGAACCGTACGACTCGTACACATGCCGTACAACTCTTACACATGCCGTACCACCCGATGAGTACGATCCGGACCGGGGTATGAGGACGCAAATCGTACGGTCCACGTCAGGTAAGGGCGAGTCGTACGGAAAAGCACACAAACACATACACACCGTACGGTTCGTACACCCCATGATCGCAGGGGTACGTGCGTACCCCTGCGATCATGGGGTGTACACACTGTACCCCATGTACGCTGGGTATACGCACCGTACCCAATGTACGATGGGTGTACCCATCGTACATGGTGTACGGTGCGTACACCCCATGATCGCAGTGGTACGCACCGTACCCCTGCGATCATGGGGGGTACGCACCGTACCCGGGGGGGGCGTTCCATACCCGTTTCGGCACGAACTCTGCTTTTTCGGCCGTTTTCAGCTCCCATAGAAAAAGGGTCGTACGGTGCGTACCCAACACGTATGGTACTTGCTGGGTCGTAAAAACCAGAGCTGCGAACCGTACAGATGTCGCGTACAGCGGGTTCCGAGGGAGAATCGTACGGAGATTAGAGTTGTACGGTCACTGTACGACTCGTACGGAGTACGGCTCCTGGTACGAATCGTACTTCGTCGTACGTACGGGGGACGTTGCAGGGTACGATTCGTATGGGAAAAACACTCCGAACTACTATTCGGAGCGTTTTTTCCCGAATCGGAATCGGCCCCTTAGTGTATATGACTGGAACCACAAATACAAAAGCAACATCTACAGTGATGGCGGGAAATAAACATCTGCCAGCTTGGCCATCAACAGGATCTCAATGATGTATGCTGGAGTTGTCGTTCACTACGATTTTGTTGACGAGGCCTTCACTGGGAGTGGGATTTCCCTTTTCTCTCCTAATTAAACATGGCTAGAACACTTTTCTTATCTTTAACACCTTCACTGGAATGTGAAAAGAAATTCTCCAGATGTCACAGTGAGAAGCCTTGTGCTTTGAAACAAGCAGTATAGACACTGCATATAAGAGAACTAAACTTTTTTTTCTTTTTTTACTGTCTGCAAAAAGAACATTTTTCTAAAAGAGCGCTCCTCACCTTGTCTGTCTGGATGGCAGCGGAACCTTTTCCTGGGGTCAGAAAAAGTCAAATAATTCCTTAAAAAACTAAATGCACAGTGTAGCTAAATCAAAGGCTAACAGAATTCCAGGGGAGCTCAAGAAAATGTCTACTTCCATTGAAATATAGTCGCTATGTCAAGATACAAAAGAGCTGTATCCATGGACTTCCTCACTCTTTACATGCAAAAGAAAACGGAGGTATGACAGTCTCTACAAGGAGTATTCAATTCGATTCAATTAAATCAAATTTCAACTTTATTCGGTTTCAGCGTATAAAACCATAAAAGTTATCAATACATCAAAGTTTCATAAGATAAAAACACAGACCATCACTGATAAAATACAATCCATGAATGTCCATAGTACTTCACAACATAAGGCACAAATTAGGTACAAATAGACTTAACCCTTAACTTGAAAACCCGCTCGCAAAATAAGTTTATCCCAGGGTTTAATCCTTGTCGACATTTAATCAAGACAAGACCTGGCTTTCACCGCAGATTTCAAATAGCTAAAGACAAAAGATACATTCATCCTGCAGCAGTTGTAGATAAAGTAGAGTTGGGCGAGCCGCTTAAAATTCAACCTCTTTAAAATCAGGACCATAAAAGACTTCCGGGAAACCTCATAAAATTTACAAAATAATACAAAGTGTAGAACATCCTGTGGAGACTCACCGTAGCAGCCACAGGGTGCTAACAACTGGCCTCTACTACTCCTTCTGGGTATGGCGAGCAGGAGGTGAAAAAAAAACCCAGGCGAAACCTGGTTAGAAAAAAACGTTCATAAATACTTAAAACCCCCAGAAGACAAGGCTCAGCGAGTGGTGTTGTTTTTAACATTAAAAAAATTGAGGACACTGGGTTTACGCAATTCCAGTTCATCCCTCTCCAGTTTCCTTAAACTGCAAAAAGACTCCCTTATTAACCCTACATCCCTTTTGGTTATTTGTTCAGGGTTGGTATATAGTTCAACTCGTCCTAATTTATCGAAGTTGCTCTTAATATATCTAAGCCAGGGCGTACAAGGGGCAATATCAAGGGTCATGCACTCTTTTAAAAATAGTCTGACTCAAGGTTATTGTCTCGCTCATCCAAGTTTTCAGCCAGAAGGTTAGGGGATGGAGTGTCAAGATGTCACTTAAGTAAGGCACCCCCTGTCCTTTATGTACCACCAGGTTAGATGATCCTCGAGGGACACCCAAGAGGTGCTTCAAGAACGTGTTCTCAGATACCTGTAGGTCCTCTGTGGTAACATGCCCCATATTTCGCTGCCATTAGCAGCTGTTACAATGCACTTGGCTTGCTAAATCTTTAGAAGCCATGCAAAAGGTCTATTTCCCAGTTCAGAGGTAACATTAAGAATAGCCGCCTTCACCCACACAAAGTCCCCCCTCTTTCTTTGTTTGGGAGGCCCCCATTTGATACGTTCATCCAATACAACCCCCACATATGAAAAAACGTCAGTACGGGGTACCTTAGCCTGACCTACCTTGAAGTGAAAATATTTTTGGGGGCGCATGCCCACCTGCATAACAAATGATTTGGAGTCATTATATACAAGTCCCGGTCCGCCATAAAGGCCGAAAAAGTATCTAGCAAGGTTTGTAGCCCCCTATCGGTCCGAGATATAAGGTCCGCATCATCTGCTTAAAGAAGTACCGGGAGGACACGTCGGCCTACATGCAGGTAATCTACCCCTATTAATAGAAGGGTTTTGTCCTAGTTAGTACTATATAGGTTAAATAAATATTGAGCCAAAATGCAACCTTGACGCACACCTCTTATATCAAAATTCTGCGACACACGTAAATCCTGCGAGAATCTAACATTGGCCTTAGTTGCAATATAGGGGCCTTCTAAAAAATAAACAATGTTCTTGTTTACCCAAATATCTATCAAGGACTGCCATAGTTTAGCCCTGTTCACGCAATCAAACGCGGAAGACAAGTCCATAAATGCTTGATAAATGGTGCCTCTACAAGGAGTAGATTGCTCAGCACAGTCACCCCAGTGGAAATGTAGGGGTCATTTAAAATGATGGGAGCGTGATGTATCCATTTCAAAGTAACAGGGATTCCCAGGATGATGGCAAGAAATGGTTCAAACATGTAATCTATAAAAGCATCAATGTTGGTGAATTAAGTTTATTAAATCAATGTTTTAGTACTTTGTTACTTTTGCACCCTTTTTCTGAGAGGGTGACAAACTGTTGCCCATGAGAAGATATATGGAACCAGTTTTTCTCAAACTAGACTAAAAAGAAGAAGGGGTGGAGCCTGGTGGACTTCAAGATGGCCACAAATTCGGAGGTTTCTACAAGTCTCCGAGTCTGGTACCCTGGTATTAGATCTTAGGAAAGAAGTGTTCTGGGTTTCAGGGAAGCCCAGAATGAAGACAATGGGTTCTTGAATGAGATGAAGACTACCCTTACTTAAGTAGAGGCAATGATAATGGTTGCTTTGAAAGATCTCCAGCAAACAGCCCTCTGCACAGATTAGAAGATGGCCTCGCTGGAAGGTACTATGGAGAAGATGAAGAAACTAATTACAGGTACCTAGAGAGATATGGGAGCCTTTACCCAGCAAATGCAAGTGGTATGCAGGACAGGGATCAAACAGACATGATCCAGAGTATGCATAGTTTCGAGAGGTGTGTTTAAATCCATATGAAATCTGGAATATAAACAGGAATTTCTTGAGAACAACATCAAATCTAGAAGGAATGGCATTATTTATTTCAGAATAATGAAGAGTCATCGGACTTGAATTTAGAGGTGCAATAATTTATAAGGCAAATGTCTTTTAAGATGAGGGACAAGCTGTGGTGGCTGTGTTGAGGGCCGTACAATTAACAACTAAAAGTCTGACAGGCAAGAAGAATGGCACAGGAACGATCCTGGTGGAGATGGCAAATGCTGGGCAATTTGGATAAGTTTCAATGGGAGTAGGAAAGAAGAGTCAAACAATGTTGATTGGAAGCAGAATATAAATGATAAATATTACCAGACCTTTGCCTTGCAACCCTGTGGCACAGGCAGGACCCGAAGACCAGCAAAGAAAAAAAAAGATCTACAGGAATAAGATGTGGAGGTGACTGTGGCTTAACACAAAGCTGTGAGTAAGGGACAATGAGAAGACCTTTATTTGAACCAATTCCGAGGGAATTCACAATCTAAAGGACTGACTGTAAAGTGCAACCAGAATGACTGGAAGAGACACGCTTGGTCAGCTTTTGGAGAACAACACCTATGAGGAACCAGTCTGTCAGGATCTCACACATGCGAGATGTTTCACTCCACAGGATTCAGGTGATGCAATAAGGGGTCCACCCCTTGACATCCTCAACTCCAAGTATAAGTTGCGGAGTATTAGGGCGATCAAGTGAGGGAAGGGTAAGATAGGAACAGCGGGGAAGAGAAGCTAGAAAACAAAGAGCAATCAGAATAAATGTAAGCACATACATAAACTACTCTCATATGATCTCGCAACAGCTACCCAAAAAGGGTTTCCCAGTGTCAGGACGGACTGGGTGAGAAACAGAGCGGCAGGGAGTTAGATTATTGGTTAAATAACCACGTCTTCAGGGATATGCGGAAACAGGTGTAAATAGTTTCTTTGCGAATAGTAAGGGGAAGAGAGTTCCAGAGGGAAGGGCCGAGATAGGCAAAAGTCTTCCACCCATCCTGGAAAGTTTGAACCTGGGTACCGTAAAGTTTTCGTGAGTTGCAGACTGGAGATGGCGAGTAGGAGCATAAGGGCAGACAAGAGATTGCAGATACTGTGGTGCCGTGCCTGTTTTGATTTTGAACATATAGCTCAGGGCTTTGAACTTAATATGGTACTCCACCCTGAGCCAATGTAGGTCACGGAGGTGGCTGGAAATGGAAGTGGCTCTGGGAACCCTGCTGAGTAGTCTTGCTGCAGAGTTCTGTACCAGCTGCAGTCTACGGTTAACAGCCTTGTTGGAGCCAAGGTATAGGACATTTTCATAGTCAAGCAATGAGGTGACAAGGGCTTGAACCACTGTTTTCTGGGTAGCATCTGGCAGCATCCAGATAATCTTCCTAAGCCATTTCAGGATGGTGAAACAAATGGCAGTAACCTTGACTGCTTGATGGTGCATGGTCAATGAGTCGTCAATGGTTACGCCCAAGTTGCGGACATGGCTGGAAGGACAAGGGAAAGCACCCATCTCGTCAGGCCAAAGTAGTGGGCCCCAAAGATCTTTCTTCATACCAAGGATCAGGACCTTGGTTTTTTCACCATTAAGTTTAAGGTGGTTGTGGTTCATCTATGTTGCAATTTTTCCAAGACCTAGCTGAAGGAGAGATGTAGAGCTAGGAGAGAAAAAATGATCTGGGAGTCGTTGGCGTAAGTAAAGAGGGTCAGGACAGCCTCTTCGGCTATATCAGCTAGAGGCCTGACGTATAAGTTAAAAAGCAGCGGGCTAAGGATGGAGCCCTGGGGTACCCCTTAGGGTGATGAGTGAGTGTCAGAGCTAGCAGTGGCAGAGAAAATTTGAAAAGTGCGGTTATCTAAAAAAGAGATGAGCCAATCCAAGGCTGAGCCACGAATGCCCAGAGACTTCAGCGTATTGATTAATATAGGATGGGAAACTGTGTCAAATGCGTCACTTAGGTCTAACAGTGTGAGCGCAACAGTATCTCCAACATCCAGATGATGGCGCAGCCTCTCCGTAACCCCCAGCAATGTTGTTTCTGTGAAGAATCCAGCTCTGAAACCAGATTGAGATGGGTGGAGGATTTTGTTTGGTTTCAACAAACTGGGAGAGATGGGAGTGGATGTGTCTCAAGAATTTTGGAGAAGGCTGGCAAAAGGGAAATAGGTCGGTAATTAGAGAGTACGTCAGGGTCCGCAGTGGGCTTTTTTAGGAGAGGGTTCACCATGGTGTGTTTCCAGTGTGAAGGGACTGTAGATTCAAGTAAGGAAGTGTTAAGGACATTCAGGATGACACACAAATGGAGAGGGTCAAGCTGTCTGAGTATAGAAATTGGTAGAGGATCCTAAGGAGAACTGGATTTCACATTATCTAAAGTTATTTTAAGGGAGTCTATATTAACCTCATGCGCTCTAGCGGAATTCCGCTCGTACGCTGAGATTTTTAAAAGCGCATGTTACGTGACGAGCTGGGCTCGTCATCAGCGTGCGAGGAGGCTACGCCATGACGAGCCCAGCTCGTCATCAGCGTGGAAGGGGTTATGAAGGGGCCAGGAGTCTAAATGGAAAAAAGGGGTTTCAGACTCAATGTGGGATTCCGTGCGGTTTGAAACTGTCATGTGGGGAGAGGGAGTTGTCTGGGGAGTGATTCTGGATTGAAACAGAAGGGGACTCCTTGTATGCGAATTTGCGATATCAAGATACATTATCTCAATTTTGTGAATGAAAAAGAGGGCAAGATCCTCGCACTGGTGTTTATTTAAAGGCAGAGGGTTTGCTATGGTCTCTGAGCCGGCAAGCTCCTTAACTAGGCCAAAAAATGTTTTTGAACAGTTTGCAGTTTCGGAGATGGTTTTAGAGACAAAACTGGCCAGAGCGGAATTACAGAGGTTGTGGTATAAATGTTTGCCTTTTTATAAGCATTCCTGGATTCAGACGTGTAGTCTCTCCTCCATATCCGTTCTAATGATTTACATTTAGATTTAGAATTTCGTTGAACCATGTCGCAGGAGGACGATGATTGTTGAATTGTTTATTTGTAAGAGGGAGGCAGGAGTCTATGGCACTTGAAAGCCAGTTATATACATTGTCCGAGAACACGTCAACCTTCAAATCAGACATGGTAAAATTAGAACTTAAGAGACTGTTGAGGTCGTTTAAATCAAGTTTTTCCAGTCCCTTTTTGGAATCTTAAGGGAAGGGGACAAGGACATGGAGTTGATAGGGGGTGTAAGGCTGAATTTGAATAGGAAATGGTCGGACCAGAATATGGATACTGCAGGGGAGCAGTGAATTTAAGGAAGGCTTGAAAAAATGGGGTCAAGAAGGTGGCCTGCCTTGTGTGTGGGGCCCGAGTTTAGTACATGGATATTCATGGCGGCTAGGTCAGAAACAAAGTTGATGCATATAGAGTTGGAAAGATCATCTAGATGTCGATTTAGGTCGCCTAGGAGCAAGAAATCTTTTGAGCTCATGAGTAGGGGGGTTATGAAACTGGGAAAGGATGCAGCCCAGGAAGTAGGGGTTCCTGGAGTGTGATAGAGCAGCAGACCAGAACGAGTGAAATTGGTGGGGGTTAGGGCTTGTTTGAATAGAGCGGCTTTGCAATTTGAGATGTCTAAAGGTTCAAATTTGCACTGAAAGTCTTTTTTGAAAATAATGGCTATATTCCCGCCATTATCATTTTGGGCTCTCTATCCTTCCTAACAATGGCATAGTTAGGTGGTAATACCGCTGCCACGTCAGGGCTTGCACTCTCATGGAGCCATGTCTCTGTTAGGAACAGCGCGTCGGGTTGTTCATGTGGAAGAAGGTCGAAGATATCGATTTTGTGCTTGTGGAGTGATCAGCAGTTCATGCTGAGGAACGTGAAGTGTTTAATGTGGGGGCTGTCAAGTAAGTATTATGCAAATTCGCCAATTAAATGAGGAAACAAGACTGGGAGGTGGCAGGGGAAAAATTGCAGCAGGGACATACTTCCTCCACTATGTTTTCAGCTGAGAGCAGGATGCAGTCCTGTTGGATTGGAGGGTGAAGAGCCAGGAGTTGGCTGGATGAGAGCATGAGCCTTTTTGTGAGCTTTGGACCAGGGGCCGTGGCTCCAGGCATCGTCCGGGCACGGACAGGCGCAGTCGGCCTTGCCCTTGGTGTGCCAGCGGCACGCCCGCTGCGCGCATCCGCTGCACGTGATGAATGGCATTGACTTTAAATAAAGATCAGAACTCTAGGTCACGTGTCCGCCCCCCCCCCCATACCCCACCAGCTGTTTGTGATGAAAGCACACGCACACCCAACACCCTCCACAACAATCGGGGAAATCCCGGGCAGAACGAGGTTTGGGAGCGACCACAAGAAGCAAACTGCAAGTGCAGATTAGCAGCAGGAAAGGTAAAAACAGTTTCAGTTGCTTAGGTGGCTTAAAAAGTGTAAGTGTGCTTGGTTTGTATCTGCGAGCGAGACTTATGAAAGGTGTCACCACATCTCTCTGACTGCGCGCGTCCGCTGCGCGTGATGAATGGCACTGACTTTAAATAGAGATCAGAGCTCTAGGTCACGTGACCGTCAGAGCTCTGCCCCCAAACCCCACCAGATGTGTATAATAATAATATAATCCACATTTGTAAAGCGTGAACAATCACCCGTAAGGGTCTCCAGGCGCCTCTCAGGAAGATTAGGCAAGCTATTGCCCAGAGTCACATGGTGCTGGGCTAATCTGCCACCAGCGCCGGGGATCGAACCGTGATCTCCAGATTGCAGCGTCAGTCGCCCTGGCTGCGGTGTCACACCTCTCCCTGGACTACAAGAAGGAAAGTGCAAGTGCAGATTAGCAGCAGGAAAGGTAAAAACTGTTTCAGTTGCTTAGCTGGCTTAAAAACAAATGTTGTAGTTCCAGATTTTACAAAGTGTAAGTGCGCTTGGTTTGTATCTACGAGAGAGACTTACGAAAGGTGTCACCACATCTTTAAAAACTGCGCGCGTCGGCTGCGTGTGATGAATGGCACTGACTTTAAATAGAGATCAGAGCTCTAGGTCACGTGACCGTCAGAGCTCTGCCCCCAAACCCCACCAGATGTGTATAATAATAATATAATCCACATTTGTAAAGCGCAAACAATCACCCGTAAGGGTCTCCAGGCACCGTCAGGAAGATTAAGCAAGCTATTGCCCAGAGTCACATGGTGCTGGGCTAATCTGTCACCAGCGCCGGGGATCGAACCGTGATCCCTAGATTCCAGCGTCAGTCGCCCTGGCTGCGGTGCCACACCTCTCCCTGGACTACAAGAAGGAAAGTGCAAATGCAGATTAGCAGCAGGAAAGGTAAAAACTGTTTCAGTTGCTTAGCTGGTTTAAAAACAAAGGTTGCAGTTCCAGATTTTACAAAGTGTAAGTGTGCTTTGTTTGTATCTGCGAGAGAGACTTACGAAAGGTGTCACCACATCTCTGACTGCGTGCGTCCCTAGAATGCACTTCACTACCTTAGTAGGTTAGGACGGATTCTGTCAGTATTCATATATCTGGAAATAATCAGTCCTTCTTGTACATGTTTCTAGGAGGCATAAAAACAGCAGTTTAAACCAGATCCTAATCACCCCACTTCACAGACATCCGCCATCCATATGAATCCCAATATTTATTTTATTTATTTTATTGCACTTGTATTGCGCACAGCTACCCGCAATGGGTTTCCCGGCGCCAGAGACAGACTAGAGAAGAAAACAGGCAACTGCAGAGAGGGGAGACACAAGACCGAAAGATTTAAAACAGAAGAGTTTTCAGTTTTTTACGGAAAGCGAGAAGACTCGTTTCTGTTTTTAGCGCCAACGGGAGAGCGTTCCACATCTTAGGTCCAAGATGTGCAAATGAACGGCCTCCCATTTTTGCCAATCGGATTCTAGGAATCGCAAGATTGCCACTGTTAGATGACCTCAGAGGGCAGCCAGGCTGATATGGCTGAGCAAGATTCTGCAAGTAAATAGGAGCAGAACCTTGACGAATCTTAAAAAGAAGGCATAAAATTTTAAAGGCCACACGATCCGAAATTTTTAACCAATGAAGGTCACGTAGAGCTTGCGTTGCAGACATTCTTCGAGGGACATTGCGCAGCAGGCGGGCAGCTGAGTTCTGTACAACCTGGAGTTTATTGATTGTGGCTTTATCTGCTCCTAGATAAAGCACATTACCGTAGTCGATATGAGACATCACAAGGGCCTGTATGACAGTTCTACGAGTGGACTCAGGCAACATCCATATGATCTTCTGCAACCAACGAAGAGTGTTAAAACAGATTGCAGCGACCTTAGTTGCCTGCTGCCTCATCGAGAGTTTGTCGTCAATCAGGACACGGAGGTTGCGAGCAACAGGCACAGGGGTAGGCAGTGGGCCCATATCACTGGGCCAGTGTCTTGAACCCCATAGATCTTTTTGTTTGCCAAGTATGATCACCTCGGTCTTATTTCCGTTGAGCTTTAACAGATGCGTTTGCATCCAAGCTGCAACACGAGAAAGGCCGATTTTAAGGGCAGAAGTGTCCTGAACCCTGCTGTTGGACAAAGAGAACACAATCTGCATGTCGTCTGCATATGAATATATAGACAAACCGGCGTCCTCTACAATAGAAGCAAGCGGTCTGATGTAGATATTGAACAACAGAGGGCTCAATATAGACCCTTGGGGGACGCCGTGGGCAGAGGAATGGATCGCAGATTCAGCTTTATTTGAGAAAACTTGAAAGGTGCGCTCATTAAGAAATGAGGTCACCCAGGCAAGCGCTGATCCAACAACACCAAGGGAACGGAGAGACTCTAATAGGATGGAATGAGACACGGTATCGAAAGCAGCGCTTAAATCAAGGAGAATAAGCGCAAAGGTCTCACCGCCATGGATACCGTGTCGGAGTCGCTCAGTTACCCCAAGGAGTGCGGATTCGGTGGAATAATTAGCGCGAAAGCCTGATTGGGAAGGATGGAGATATCCCATGTTTTCAACAAATTCATTAAGCTGGGTGTTAACGTGACGCTCTAAGATTTTAGAACAAGCTGGCAGCAGGGATATGGGCCTAAAGTTGGCAAGATTTGTGATGTCAGCACCAGATTTTTTAAGCAAGGGAACGACCATGGCATGTTTCCAATCCTGTTCCACCCGAGATTCAGTGAGAGAGATGTTTAGTAACCTCATTAGGAATCTCCGTGGTTCAAGGTCAAGTTGTTTGAGTATTTTCATAGGGACAGGGTCCCGCGGAGAACCTGACCTGATGCTTTTTAAGCAGGATAGGAAAGAGGAGTCGTCGAAAGGTATCCAGTTGTGAATGAGCTCAGTAGGGGAGGTGAAAGCATTACAAAGAGGGCGAGGTTGGGAGGAATCAATAGAAGGTGGAAGGGAGGCCAGAGATTGATAGATGCCCTCGACCTTAGATATAAAAAAGTCTGCAATGGCATTACATTGTGTGCCATCTAAGGCCGGCAGCGCGGGAACGGTATCAGCTCCTGGGAGTTTCTTAACTGTGGCAAAAAGAGTCCAAGGACAATTTTGCACTGAAGTGATTGTGGAAGTAGTATAAGAGGCCTTAGCACGTTTGCAGTTTGCATGATAGAGTTTTAGTTCTTCTTTATAGATCACTTTAGAGGGAGCGGAGTAAGACATCCTCCACTTCCTCT
The DNA here is from genome assembly GCF_964263255.1 of Lissotriton vulgaris. Lineage (NCBI taxonomy): Eukaryota > Metazoa > Chordata > Amphibia > Caudata > Salamandridae > Lissotriton > Lissotriton vulgaris. Next base: position 1,867,536,322 of record NC_141693.1, on the reverse strand, counting down.
CCAGGGCTTTACATTTGGCACGTTGAATTTTCAACTCCTCCGAATACCAAGGTGCTGGTGGGCGCAAGGATCTACATTTGTTGCTGGACCGAGGAACAAGGGCCGACACTGCATTTGTCAACCAACCGGAGATGGGTTCATTCAGATTCTGCTCAGTGTTAATGGAAGATGGAATAGACTCAGTACATACTGGTTCTCTATTTAATTGCAAGGATTAAAGGACTGTCACAATAGAGAAAAGGGGGCAAAAATAACCAGAGTCTTAATCCAGAGTTATAATGACAGGACTCTGCAGTGTGGGTAGGTCACCAGAGCCACACAGGTCTGCTACACCTCTACATATGTGGGAGAACTAGCCTGATGTGTTGACTGCCGGGTACTGTTGATGCCTGGATTCTTGATACTTTTAGGCAGTTCCAGCCCATCACAGGTACATTTACACTATAGAAATGCTTTTATTTTATCCCCGTTGAACCTATCAGCACTAATTAACGCAAACATAACTCAGTGTAGATAGTTCACTTTCTATTGGTCCTGACGAATCGCGAGTCTATTGACACACATGCGAGAAACATGTTGACCGTCCAATAAATCTCAACAACTGACACAATAACAGGGGACATCATTCCCCAAAATGTGTCAGTCACACTGCTTTTAATTGAGGCAAGAGACCGCCAGAATAAAAGTTTTTTCCAGGTACTCCCAGCTCCATTTTTAACTCACGATCACGTCTACACTTTTTCTGGCCCCATACCCGCACTTCACCAAACGGCTGTTGGAAAAAAGATCTCCGAAAAAGTGCCCCTCTTTCAGGTGAGCCCGTTGGGTATTGCACCGCTGACCCAACGAGGAGCAGCCCAGATGATGAAGCATGACACCTGCAAGGGTGTGTGAGGGCATTAAATTCCAACAAATGGACTCCCCCTGTAAATCTTAGTGAGACACAGTGGGTCCCAAACCTCTAGTGACTTTCACAACCCCTACCAGAGGAACAGCACCACAATCCTTTTTTGACTTCTTGATTGGGGCACCTAGTTGTGCTGGACCTCCCACTTCTGACAAGTGGAAAAAGCCCCCCATCCCTCTCCCCACTTTGATAATAATTATAATGACAGTCTCAAAGAAATTATCACCAGGAATCACCAGAGTACTTAAAGCAAGCACCAATAGCCAAAGATCATGCAGATGGCACAATTTCCTCCAAAGGTCACCTCACACAGTCTGTAGGATATGGTCTATAACTGCAGTCAAGCCTTTGGGTAATCCTAGTCACTGATTAAAATCCAGCAAAGAAAATAAAGCAACCACACTTGAAAAATATAATGAAAACAAAATCATGAACTGAGGCACAATCACTCCTACCTCGGAATGTCCAAAAGATTACGGGACATGGTTCACCTCACCACCGCCCGTACAGCTGTTCCAGGACACTCTTCACTCTCCTCAGAGAGAGTGTCACAGCACTTCAGGTAATTCACATGGCGTCTCCGCGGAATACTCGCTTCCTAACAGAACACCCAATGAATGTCCAGGTGCCAGGACTCACAACTTGCTCAGCAGAGCACAGTAGCGCGGAACTGGCCGTGAAGTTTCCACAGGTGGGGCTCCACCCCCCCGATCCAATCGACAGAGCAACTTTCGCAGCTCCCTCCGTACACAAATTCTCTCAGCCGAGAGACCAACTCCAAGCAGTGTTGCCAGATTTTTAGACCCGTCCCAAGCCCAAAGCCGCTCAAATATAAGCCCAAAATAAGCCCAACCAGACCAGTTACAGCCCAAAAACCAGCCCAAACTTGCAACTCTCAAATTATCAGAAATAGTCATCAGAAACCATTTAAAGGATGAATCTAAATTCTATTCAATATACAGATAGTGGAAGGGGTTAACTGGGCACCTGTGTTAATGCTACTCATTTTCATAACACGTCAATACTGTGACATTGCAACTTGTAACAGGCACTGCTAAAGCTACAATAGTAGAAAACACAGATTGAGAAAACCAGAAATAGTATTATGTGCTAATTACTGCTCCCTCTAATTTGTATTTTAAGCATCTCCCAAAGGTAATGCTAGTAGTCCCAGTTTACGCCATAGCCCACCCCCTCCCTCCTTCCTGAATGGAGTCTGACAACCTCCACTTCTATTTCATCCACAGCATATTTGTCACCATTTGGAAACAAATAAGAGGGCGATTCAGAGAGAAACTCATGTTAAAATAATTACTTCTTGATTTTGTTTGGGGGGTACTTTAAGAGGTAATTACGTAAAATACTACACTTTTTAGCTTCCAAAATGTGCAGTCTTCTGCCTAAATTGAATATTAGTACCACCTATGGGAGAGGATGTGGCGGCGGCAGCAGTGTGCACTTCCCTCACACAGAAGAGGTGACACACAGCCAGTAGCACAGCGACCTTCACTTATTTTGTTGAGATTATTATATAGCAATAGCTAGATCCAAAGTTATCAGAACACTTTACAACAACAAATGTTCACATGAAAGATAACACGTCTATACAGAACATCAAATTCAGAGTGCTTTACTTATCATATAGCACTCATTCCTACTCTTACTACAAATTAACTTACTTCAATTTGTGCTTGCTTCTACATGCTGCGGCCAGGCCCCACGAGTCGACGGCCACAGAGGCACAAGGCTGCACCACCAGGCCGGGTCTGAGACCCGAGAGAAAAGCGACACAGTGCATAGCTGCCAAGGTTACAGATTGCTTATGAGTGACATTTTCATAATTTCAGTGTAATTATAAGTGACATTCAACAACTACGAGTGACACTTTACCGCAAGCAAAAATCAAGCAACGAAGATGAGGGTAACATATATGACAAATTACAGCCATTTCAGCAACGAGAAACTCCACGAAGATCTTAGTACTATTGCAAAGCACCAGAAATGGAAGGGAACTATTCAACATGAAAACAGACTGCATAGTTGCCACGTTTTAAGAGTGCTTATGTGTGACATTTTCAAGGTGACCCTTTTTTGCGAGCAAAATCAAGAAATGAAGTTCATGTAAACAGATAAACATAAGAAATGACACTCATTTAAGCAAGGACAAGCTATGAAAAGAAAATGAAACTGATGCAAATCACCTGACCCTACTGACAAACGATTGTACAGCCACAATCTAACCCTACATTATTTTTCACTTGTGATCACCACTGCTGCTTTCAGAACCATCGAGAAATTGCTCTGACAGTGTAAAATTGCCAGACCATAACTGGGTCACAAAGGACAAATGCTAGCAGCAGTAGAACTTAAGTTTACACAGTGCGCTATGTGAGTCTTGTAAAAACAGCCTCACCGTGATAGGAAACAAGTTGCCTGCCCACTCCCAACGCTTCGGCACAAGAAACCCTGTCCGTGATTCTGTATCGGCTCACGGTCAGTTGTCTGGGACCATGACATTAAGTTGATTTCCATACTGTCCAGCACAGGCTGCTAAATTACAATATGTCACCTTCTGTGTATTTTTTGTTTTACTTTTGTAAAATGCGTCACACTCCAATTTGAGTAGAAAGTGATGTGCCCAACCCAACTACTCGGCTATCCTCCGACTGCCAAAGCATGAGGTGGGCCTGCCTCCCTCCAGGTGTGACAGAGGCCTCAAGGAGGTGCTGATGGGAAGCAATTAGCACCTACTTTTTCAGGAGCCTGCAGCAGGGGAGTGGACTGGAGCAATAGGTGGTGGGGGTAGGCTAGTGCGCGCCTCTGTTTATTTTTGTACTGCTCCACTGAATGCAAGCTCCGGAAAAAAATCTCCCTCGTCTGCCAGATAACAATTGCTACAGTCAACAGGGGCAGGTTGTGGCCTTAGTTGACTTTGAAACTTGGAAACCAGGTTCAAGTCCCAGCGTCAGTTTGACACCATGTGATTCTGGGCAAACCATATAAACTACATGAACCCCCCCAAAAAATCTGACCCTCTGTAATGCTATATGGTGCTCGCATAAAGTGCTCCCATGCCTCTGGGCCTAGTTTATGCTATATAAAACTGCATGTAAGGAAGGCACTATTTTTTGTTTCTTTTTGCACTTACAGACAATCATCATTCCCGTTCTCAGAAAGCTCTCATGATGCTAGCCACACGTAAAACAAAAACACAGATGCAGCTGTCGCCAGTCTCTGAAGATTGGAGGGGCTCTCCTAAGTACTGAAAATAAATAAAATGAATATCCTAAAAACCCATGGGGAGTGTAAAAGGCAGTTTAGGTCTGTGCAATATCATGTTAATGTCAAAACATCCTCCGCAAACGTATGGATAAAAAACACGGTTAAAAGTGAGTTCCTAGTATTTTTGATAATTCAGTGCTTCTAAAGTATATTTTTTCTCATTGGAATGTTAATTTCCTATTTAATTTCTGACTCTATAAGCTTCAAATTACTCTCATTACCACAAATGTGTGTCATCCTTTATCTCCATTGTCCTAACTAAAGGTTGCCATCTGCGAATGTGGGTCAGCTTTTGGTTTGGCTGCCCAGGCCGAGTTGTGTCCCCAATCCAACACTGTCCTTTACCCCACCTAACCTCCAGCTTGACAGGTAATCACTGAGGCTGGAGAACAGGACTGCTGGTTGGTCTCTTCGTTCTGCACAGAGCTCCGGGTAAACTGCGAGGATGCTGGCAGCGCAGATAAAAGTTAGTTAAGTAAGCTTGATGGCGGCGTAGAGGGTGGGTGGGTGGGGTCGTGCGCACAGCACAGTAAAACCCTGATTGCACTGATGATAATTTGTGCTGCGTGCTCCTTTGCCAGCTTGATGGAGGGTAGAGGGTGGTTGGGGTCTGCGCACAGCACAGGTAAACCCTGATTGCACTGATGGTAGCGCGCGCACCGTGCTCATTTACCAACAGACCTCTGCGCCACTGTGATAGGCGGACGCAACAGACTCATCGAGGCCGGCGCCCGCCCAAGCCAGTAAATTGCGCGCACACACACACACATAAAAGCCAGACATGCCAACCCTCCCGATTCAGGCGTGAGACTACCGATTTGAAGGCTAGTCTCCCGCCTCCCGATTCGTACAAGCAAAAACCCGATTCGGTTGGGGTTTCAGCTGACAGGGCTTGGTATTGTGTAAAGTTGTAACATAAGGATCACTCATAAATTGAATTAAAGACGAGTTTATTCGTGGATAAAAGGAAGCACCACCAGCAACACATCCCGTGGCACCGGTCAGCGCACAGCAACTGACTTAACCGTGCTACTACAGTAGAACGGCACGATGGTAGATCGTGATTAACGCGCGAGAGAAAGGGCACGTGTATACATAACACACCTTCCTCCCTTACAAAACAAAACAAATAAAAGAAAACAAATAATAAAAAAACTTCAAATACAATTTCATATTAAGTTCCAAATTTTCCTTTGACAAATACAATAAAATTGGACATCCACTTAGGCTTTCTTGTTGTTCTTTTCTGCAATACGACATCATTGTGAATAGCAGGCTGAAAATTTACATCATTGTTATCATCAGGCTGAATATTAACATTTTGACAAGAATCATCTTCCACACTAGAACTACTGAGTGTTGCGCCATTATCATGACGAATTGCATTTTCACCCAAATCATCATCCAAATAAGAATAACCTGAATGATTCAAATTAAAAGTCTTGTTGTAAATTGCTTTATCAGCTTTAAGAACAGCAATCCTGCTGAGATTCCATACTTTATTATCCGATAACCTTACTGAATTTTTCAAAAGTTCAATTACCTCAAAAGGGCCCATAAACAAACTCTCTCCCTTTTTGACCTTCCATGGCTTTTTAACTTTTACCATCATACCAACTTCCACCTTCGGATCAACTTTAGAACCAAATTTCCCATCAAAGTATTTCTTATTAATACTATGAGTATGAGCAAGATTTTCTTTAACTTTCTCCAAATCTACACTTGAAGAGGTGGATTTGACTAACCATGACGGATTCACTTTGGTCCTAGGAAGCCTTCCCCTCATGATTTCGAATGGAGAATATCCAGTCATGGAATTCACAGTGGTTCTATACATCCATACCTTCTTAAAAACTTCTAATTCCCATTTTTTGCCTTCATTTCCAACCGATTGTATTGCACCTTTAAGAACTCTATTGAATCTCTCTATAACCCCATTTCTGCTTGGATTATAAAGAGAAGTAGTGGAATGCACTATTCCCAGCCTTGCAAAGTAATCTTTAGCCTTGTTGGAGTTGAATTGAACCCCATTGTCAGTTATAAGTTTAACAGGCAAACCCTCCTCAGTGAAAACTCTATCCAAAAAACACAAAACAGATTCAGTATCTATTTTCTCAACAATCTCGATGACAGGCCATTTCGAAAAAACATCAATATAGCTACAATGATGTACTTTGAATCACAACCAATTGGACCCATAATGTCCATAGCAATAGTTTCCCATGGATTGTCAGGAATAACGTGTTCACCCATATTGGGTTTGAGCGTAGTCAAAGACTTGTCAGAATTTGCACAAAAAACACAATTCCTAACTAAACGTTTAATAAATAAGTCCATGCCTGGCCACCAAAATAAATTCTTAACTTGCTGCTTAGTCCTGACAATACCACTATGGCCCTCATGACCTGGTAAGACTATGGTTTTTCTCACACCATCTGGTGGAACAATACGTTCACCTCTCCTAATGATATTGTCATCATACGAAAGTTCAGATCTGACTTCCCAGAAACTCTTAAGCTCTGAACTGATATATCTCCTGTCAGGCCAAACACCAGTTATGTACTCTGCAACACCTCTTAAAATCTCATCTTCCTAAAATTTCCTTCGCCATAGAGTCTGATCAATTGAAATAGGGCCTTCATCATGAACCATGGCAATCTGAAAATCATCCCACTCATTATACAGATCCTCCTGAATGGGTAAAGGCATCCTAGATAAAAAATCAGCAGAGCCATTGTCCTTTCCTGGTACATATTGTATATCATAAATAAAGTCCTGTAACCGCATAGACATCCGTGCAATACGAGCAGAGGCTCTCAACATGCCTTCAGTTGTAAGCAAACGTACCAAAGGTTTATGATCGCTTCTCAATATACACTCCTTACCCCAGACAAACACCCTGAAGTGCTCCAATGCCCAAACGCATGCTAAAGTTTCTCTCTCAATTGTGGAATACTTCTCTTCAGAAGGAGTGAGAGCTCTGGAAGCATGTGCAATAATGACTTCTTTACCTTCTTTTGTTCTTTGTGTAAAAACAGCACCTAGCCCTTTTGAGCTAGCATCTGTCGTGATAATATTTTGCAAAGAAGGATCAAAACAAGAAAGTGCAGAAGCAGAACAAATAGCATCCTTCACATCGCTAAATTCCTTCTCACACTCTCCTGACCACATAAAAGTAACCCTGTTCTTGATTAGCTGTCTAATGTTAAATGTTCTACAAGAAAAATTAGGTACATATTTAGCATAGAACTTAACTAACCCTAAAAATGACCTTATATCATCTTTAGACTGGGGATGTGGTGCAGATTTAATGGCTTCCAAAAGATCAGATTTAGGTTTGATTCCCTCTTCACACAACTCATGGCCTAAATAATTTACAGAATGAACACCAAACTTACATTTTTCATGCTTTATTGTGAGACCATGGAGATTAAGTGCATCCAAAACATTCTCCAAAGCAGAAACATGTTTTCTTTGCTGTCACTGAATACTAAAATGTCATCTTGAAAACAGACAGCATCTTTGCAATCCTTTAAAATGTCTTGCATTACTCTCTGAAAAATGGCAGCTGCCGACGCCAACCCAAAAGGCATCCTGTTAAATCTGAAACACCCAAATGGAGTGATAAATGCCATGAGATCCTTACTTTTTTCATTAAGTTCTATCTGGTGGTAGGCAGCTGATAAGTCTATGGTTGAGAAAAATTTTGACCCACCAACAGATGACAGCAACTCAGAAATACGGGGAAGGGGAAATTGATCTACAACAATATTGTTGTTAAGGTGGCGAAGGTCAATGCAAAGTCTGACCTTGCCATTGGCCCGTCTAGCAACTACAATGGGAGAAACCCATTCTGATGACTCAATTCTTTCTATTATACCCCCCTTGACTAACGCATCCAACTCAATTTTCACTTATTCCCGAACAGCAAAAAGAATATTCTGTGCTTTATGTACTTTAGGGCACGCATTTTCTTTCAAACGAATTTCATGTTTAAAACTAGTCAATTTTCCAATGTTCTTTTGGAAAACATTAGGGAATTTGTTTAACATCATAGAAGAAATACCATTTTGTTCATCTACTAACATTACAGGATTAGGACTATTAGGGTTCAGAATGATATCAAGTTTTCCCTGATCAAACCAGCTAAGAACTGAAGGACCTTTCTTTGAGATATATAGCTTTGCAATGCACTTTCTATTTTTAAACCTGAAAACTAACGTTCTGAATCCCAAAATATCTATCCTTCCTCCTGAGTATCCTTCAGGACTAATATCACTCTTCTCTAAATAACTACCTAATCTATTCACAAATAATTTTTTCCATACACATATAATAGAATATGGTGAACCAGAATCAGCATACATGTTAACTTTGACACCCCCAATAACCATATCACATAGTGGTTTCTTCTTAATCATAGTGCTGTCAATATTCAAAACTAATGTTTCAGATTCTTTAACATTCAAAACAAATGAACAATTATTTGAATCATTAGAAAAAGCATCATCTTCAGTGTTATCACTTTGCTCAATGCATTTCACTTTTTGGTTGATTTTACTCCTTTTGCATGCAGAAGTAAAATGTCCTATTAAACCACAATTAGAACACTTTTGTTTTAAACCAGGACAGCTTTTGTTGTTAGCTAAATGTGATTTGCTATTACATCTGTAACACTTCAAATTACCTTTAAGTTCTTCAGAATTACCTTTTGAGTTAAAGACTTGTTTTTTTTTTTAAATCCTTATTCTTATTGTCTGATTTTGAATTAATTTTTGAAACAATTTCTTTACTAACCGAAACATCTTTACTCTTAACTTGTTGCGCACTCCTACAAGAAAGTTCCGCTTTTCTCACAATCGCTATCACAAAATCTAAATTCTCATCACCATTTATCCACAATCTGTCTTGGATAGTTTCATTACTTGAATGCATCACAACCTGATCTCTAATTAGATCTTCTTGTAAATTTCCAAATTTACAATCCAAAGCTAAAGTTTTAAGAGCAGAAACAAAATTGTCTACTGATTCTTCACTCAGTTGTTTTCTTTGAAAGAACTTGTACCTTGAAATACCTATGCACAATTTTGGTGAACAATATTTATCAAAGTCAAATAAGGCTTTTTCAAACACATCCACATCACCAATTGCTTGTGACACAGGCAACTGATTGAAAGTTTTTAAACCCTCAGGTCCCAAACAATGTAAAAAAAGACCTTTTTTCTGGAGGTTTCATTTTGCCATTTGCATCTAAAGTCTCAATATAATTTAAGAAATAAGCTTTCCATTCAATCCAAGGCATGCATGGAGAACTACCTGCTGCCCAATAGCTTTGAGGTGGAGAAAGAGTGTAACCCTGTGCACACATAATGGTGGAATGTGCAAGCTATTTGAAATAAAATATACACACCTTGTTATTCTTTAGACTTCAGTAAATTTAAGTACTCAACTGTAATTAAATATTAAATAAATATACTTAATTAACTATAACTAAATATAAGATATTACTTTTGTGTCACAAACTCTTAAATTAGTTCTGTTGATGAAAAAATGGAATTCTGGGTAAATGCAAACGAATAGAAGAAGTTAAAACAAAAGACTCTTCAAGATGTGGCCAATCAGCGTCGAAAATCGTAGTCACTCAATAGTTATTCGTGTTAAAAATGAAGAAGAAACGGATGACCAATCAGAAGTATAGTCACCTCTTTAGTTTCAACGATGAATGCGGGAGAGTAGCGTCCAAAAGCACCAAATAAAAATGATCCAATAGTCACCTTGTTAGTTTCAATGAGTGGGAAGTGGCAATACACGCTCTTCATACGTAACCGGGAAAGAGACGCTGATAGTAGCGATCCATAGTCTTCACGTGAAAGCACACAAAGACGTTTTGAAGAGAAACGCTGAAAAGCTCCACACTCTTTGCACACAATGGAAACTTGAGGCACACCAGGACGTATTTGAAGAAACAGCTGGTAAGCTTAAGGGTTCCCGCAGTATAAAATGTTGCTTTTATTTCCTTTAAATCAATTAAAATCAAAGGGAAATTTTCACTAAGTAAGTCTTAAAAAAAAATATAGGTAGGCTTTAAAGTAAATATAGCCTAGACTTAACTTTGTAGATCCCAAGTGAAATCTCTCAAAGACTGTAAGTCTGGAAAAATGAATCTCTCGGTGCTCGTTACGGGAACGAGTTTTTTTTATTTTAAAGCCAGTAAAGTGCCTCCTTAAAGATGATCCGTCCCTCGTCGCCAACTTGTAACATAAGGATCACTCATAAATTGAATTAAAGATGAGTTTATTCGTGGAAAAAAGGAAGCACCACCAGCAACACATCCCGTGGCACCGGTCAGCGCACAGCAACTGACTTAACCGTGCTACTACAGTAGAAAGGCACGATGGTAGATCGTGCCGTGGCATGAGACACATACATTTAAAAGAAAACACAAGGCGCGTGATTAGCGTGCGAGAGAAAGGGCACGTGTATACATAACAAAAGTGCTAATTCTTCCAACAAAGAGTGGCGAGGCAGGGGCTCTCGAAGGGGTGAAAAGCAAACAAAGCGTCATTAACTTGGGAATCGTCTTTCAAAATGCTGCGAAGTACTGGGGGGCGGGGGAGGGGGGCTTTAGAGCTGTTTCCGCCCGGGCTGCCACAGGGGAGTGGGGGGTGCATGCACTACCAACAATCTGCCAGGCCAGTGCCCAACAATTACATCGCCCTCTCTCTGCCTGCCATTATGCTCCATACTTCCAAAAGGTAAGAAAAAAACGTGCATTTACGTTTCAAATGTCCGATCCTCCAGCAGCCACTTCCAAAGCCCATACATGCCAGTAACCCCATTCAAAGCCCCATTCTCCCGATTAATTTTTTTAAATCTCCCACTTTGCTCTCCTGAAATGTTGGTATGTATGATAAAAGCAGCCCAAAAAGTAGCCCCCTGCCAGGCATGGGTTTTTCCCGCACAACTGGGAAAAATGTCACCCAATTGTGCGGGATATAGCTCAACCTGGCAACATTGATTCCAAGTCGGCATTACGCACGCTAACAAGCATGCATTGCGTCATCATATAGACGCTTGCTCCTCCTTTGCCGGTAGCCTCCTGGGAGATGTAGTCATGCAATCTTCCAGTCTAGGAAGGCGCTAATTAAAGCAATTCCTGACACAGTCCTTGTCTGAAGTATCCTTCTCTTAATGATCCTGAAGAGGGCAACTTTTAGTACAAAGTTGTGTTTGTACAGACAGGCTGTGCTGCAGAATCAATATAATCGATCTGTCATTTAGGATGATGAAAATACACTCATACAAGTCATTCAGCTATGAGAGACAAGAGTTGTTGAGATGTTGGATGATAATTTATCTGTAATTAACACTTTGGGTATGTTGACATTTTGGGCATATTAATGACCTTCCATGGAGAGCAAAACACTTCTTCATGACATGTTTCTAGTAGAAAGAATGGATGTTCGAATCAGTCCAGGGTTCGAACTCCATCCCCAAAAACGAATCTGAACTTTTTGAGAGGTTTTCTGTGGATTGCTGTCCCTGATAAGTCACCTCACACAGGATGAATAAATGAACACTTTCTGCTTCCTTAAACGAGCCGTTTGTGCTGCTATGTATTGGGAGAATATACAGCGGGTTGATTTGAAAATGTGCCTTACGCACTGCAATCTTCAAAACATTATCTTGGTATGCGGATATAAAGATACAAATCTTGCATATGTAGGGTACACAATGTTCTGTTTTGAGCTGTGGAAAAAATCTGATGTCATGTGTCATTAAGTCCAGAATCTGTCATAACTGCTTTCGTTCGCCCATTTCCTTGGAGAGAATATCTGGATCAAATTCCTTTCTTGGGGAAAGAAACAGGCTTTATGGCATCTTTCTGCTGTGTGTTATTACTTTGTGCAGAACATCCAGTTAAATTGTGGGTGCTTTCTTAGTGTATTTGCTGGAGAAGGCATTTTTAAATGTAGAGCGCAACTATGTTGTGCAATATTTAGCACTTAAGTCTTCGTTCACTGATTTTTGTTACCAGTCTGTAGGAATGCTACAAAGCTAAATCTTATTCATCTTCCAAAGACAGACCATGACTTCTAATTCTAAAATAAATCACATCTGCCCATACAGAGGGGAAAGGAAAAAAGGGAACACGGAAGAGAGGGAAAACGCTAATGCAAAACTTGTTACACTTCCTTCGGATCTGCTCATTGAAGTTTGTAATGAAACAATACTAGATTAGAAAAGAACCTAATAGTTTTATCATAGGCAGTCCTTTTACCTCATTACCTAAAGTAACAAGTCCTCTAACCTAGCCCTTTTATCTCTAAAACATAATGCAGTTGTCGTACTGGAAATGTAATTAAAACAATAGGTATTTGCGGTGTTGTTTCTGCTAATGACTCCTGTTAACCTACTAGAGCGTTCTAAATAAGATTCAGTCTTTTTTAAATCCACGAAAAAATGATGATATCTGTAATGACAACAATGAGAGCAGAGGAGGCACAAAGTGCAAAATAAGAATGTGTCAAAAAAACTAAAACTTGATAGAAAATACTTCTCGTACAAAATAGGTACAAGCATACAAGAACTTCAAAATGGTAATGATCATGAGTACGATCTGAACAGACAAGATAGTGCAAAAGTAGGAAGACAAAGTTACAATCTGACATTCCTACCGCAAGACACTGGCTCAAAAATTATCCTGTGATGATTGCAAAACATGAACCGGTTTGGGAACCTTAAGAGCTTGTAGAGGATTAAAAGCCCATACAAAGGTTAAAAGCAAAGGTTTCTTACCTGTAATCCTGGTTCTCTTCTAGGGCAATTCTCATCAAAGTCATAAGCACTGAGCTGATCTCGAGACACTTTAGAAAATATATTTATATATATATCTAAATATACATATATATATAAATATATAAATATATATATATATATATATATATATATATATATATATATGTATTACCTACTGGCGAGGATTTTTTTCAATGTTAAATCTCAAAATTCTATTTGGAATAACTTTGGCGCCGGTTGACGAATCTGCCTGAAAATTTCCTCAAAATGGCCTCGTCGAGCTCCGGCCCTTCCCTGAAAGTTTAGGGGGGACGCGTCAAGCGGGGGCCGAGATAAAAGGTGGGTCCCAAAACGCGTTTTCCCCAAGTTCATTTCCATAGGGCGGTCGACCTCACTTTTAGCTCGAACGGCTGAATGGATTTCCACCAAACTTGGCAAAATTGTAGGGACTGGTAGCCCGATGTGCCTTTGCTATGTCTCAAGATATGTGCTTCAGTGGATTTTGAGTAATTTAGGTTAAAAAAAATATATATATCTATAGGCGCGCCCCGGCACGCGCAACGGGGAGCGCACCGGGCGTGCTACGCGACTTGCGCACGGAAAGGTGATTGGTTCACGGGTGTCTGTAAACATTCGAAACAGTCTGGAGCGGCTGCCATCTTGTGTCTCGGTAGGATCGAGACACAAGAGGTGGCATAAAAAAAGGGGGAAATGACTATAAGGGGGCAGGGTAGACCCCCCCCGACCCCCTAGGTTTGATGTGGGGGCTAAAATAGGGTCCCGCGGGGCATTTAAAAAAAAAATTCAATTTGCGTGGGGGGAGCGCCCGGTACGCTCACCGGGGAGCGAAGCATGGGGAAAATCCAGGGTCTTATTTATGAAGGCCTTGCGACAGTTTTGCGCCGCCGGTGCGTCACTTTTTGTGACGCACCAGCGGTGTAAAAAATGCGCCTTGTTGCGCCATATTTAAAAAGTGACGCATCTAGGTAGATGCGTCACTTTTTAAACCCCTGCGCCACATTATACCTGCGTCAGGTATAATGTATGCAGAGGGGGCGTTCCCCCGCAAAAAGCCTCGTAATAGTGACGCAGTGAAATCTATGAGATTTAACTGCGTCACTTTTAGGACACTGTTGCGTCAAAATCTTGTGCCTGCCTCACAGCAGGCGTAAGACTGACGCAAGCCCTTTCACATGGGGCTTTCCCCATGTGAAAGGACGCATTACTGGAGTTGCGTCACTTTTGTGACACACTCCAGCAATGCGTCACTTTTGCGCTTACAGATACGTCAGAAATACTGACGTATCTGTAACTCCTTGCGACATGATTCGTCATACATTAAATATGACGCATCAGGAATGTCGTAAGGAGTGCGCACTGAAAAGTGACGCATCGCTGTTTTCACGCAGCGATGCGTCACTTTTCATAAATGAGGCCCCCAGTTTATTCACTGTGTCACCTCTACGACCCTTTCTTGCGTCAATATGTCCCTTTTGCATACATTACACCTGACGTAGGAGTAATGTGGAGCAGGGGCTTACAAAGTGACGCAACTACCTAGATGCGTCACTTTGTAAATATGACTGAATAAGGTGCATTTTTTACAGCACTGGTGCGTCACAAAAAGTGACGCTCTGGTGGCGTTAAAGTGACGCATGGCCTCATAAATGAGTCCTTCAGTCTTCTACTCATGCGTCATATTAAATTTATGACGTATTATGTTGGAAGTTCTTATAGATACTGTAAGATCCTGGTTGTTAATAAGAATGCAGCTGACACAGGATTGAGTTGTGATGGAGCTCAGGTTTATTGGAGATAAAAGGAGACACATCCAGATCTCATCCAAGCTCAAAGTAATTACCACCACAGCTTGAAAACATACATTCTAGTAACTGTGGTAACCACATGGAATTTATGACGTCATACAGTGTAGATCAGAGAGTGAAGGATGCTACACATCTTCCCCTCATAAAAAAACAAAGTGAAAACTAGAGCAAAAGAAGAAGAAAACATCAATTATAAAACAATAGATAAACAACAATACTTTCATTAAGATACATAGTCTTTTAAATGAGAAGGTTTCTTGATAGACCTGGAAGAACGTCGAAACACTCTAGGAACCTCATGATTGGTGTCAAACCGGGAACCATCAACATCCGTCCTAAGATCAAGAGCAGGAGGTTGATGATTTCCAGATAAAACACAAATTCTATTTAAGTTCCATATTCTGTGGTCTAGGGTTCTCACAGCATTTTTAAAGACTTTTATCACTTTTATTGGTTCAGAGAATTTGATTTTTTTACCAGGAAGCTTAACAACTACCATGTCACCAACCTTCACAGGCGTTGCTTTAACAGCATGTTTGGAATCGAAGTAGAGCTTTCTGTTGGAAGAGTTCAAAATCTCTTTCTCACGCCAATTAAGTTCATTATTTAAATCACTATCTTTAGAACAATTAGCAATTTCATCACTCAAATCCCTCACCCATGTTGGTTCTAACAAAGTACAAGGTGACCTTCCTCTAAAGAGGACAAAGGGTGATTTACCAGTGGAGGAGTGAGGAGTGAATCTATAATTCTCCACTTTTTTAAGAACTTGTTCTTTCCAATTGAGACCTGCCCCTTTAGCCCAAGAGATGGTTTCTTTGAGTACTTTGTTAAATCTCTCCACCATTCCATTGGTTTCTGGGTGATAAAGGGCACATTTTTTATGATTTATACCACACCTAAGTAAGAAAGACTCCACTTCCCTGGAAACCAATTGAACCCCATTATCGGTGAGGATGGATTGTGGAAAGCCTTCCTTTGCAAATAGGGTCTCTAAGAATCTTATAACACAGCTAGTCTCAATATTAGATGTGAAGTGTATCTCAGGCCATCTGGAAAATAAATCCATTAAAACAAAAATGAAAATCTGCTGGCCATCAGTGTAAATAGGACCAAGGATATCAAATGAGACCTCTTTCCACGGCCCACCAGGGAGATCCCTAATGATCATGGGTTGCACTCTTACAACTTTGGATTTATCACTCAAATTACAAACCACACAATCTCTAATGACACGCTCAATGTGCAAATCCATGCCTGGCCACCAGTAGGATGAGCGAACTCTTTCCTTAGTTTTTGTCATACCAGAGTGTGACTCATGAGCCAGATCAATGATGTTCTTACGTAGTTCAGAAGGAGGAACCAATCTAGTCCCACGAACCAAAAGATCATTACAAACAGCTAATTCATCTTTCACTCCCCAGAATTTCGCACACTCAGCAGATCCCTGTTTCTTAGAATGCCAACCCTTCTCCAAGAGAGTCATCACAACAGAGAGAACAGGATCGGATGATAATTTAGAACGCCACTCAGATTCAACAATGACCTCAACAGATACAGGGCAAACCTGATATTTATCTTCTTCATAGTCATCTTCTAAAGGTACGTCCTGTGAAACATCAACCAGCCTTGACAAGGTGTCAGCCACACAATTCTGAACACCTGGTATATATTTTATTGTAAAATCAAATTCTTGAAGTGCAATAACCCATCTGGTTATTCTGCTGGACACTAAATCAATACCCTTTTTGGCAAAAATCTCACACAAAGGCTTGTGATCAGTTTTGATTATGAACTTGCTTCCCCACAAAAATTTCTTGAATTTCTTGACAGACCAAAACACAGCCAGAGCCTCCCGTTCAATAACGGAATAACGAGTCTCAGGGTCCTTAAGACCACGTGAGGCAAACATAATGGTCTCTAAGACTCCGTTATTCTCTTGTTGGAGAACGGCACCAAGTCCCTTGAGACTGGCATCAGTAGTAAGAATGGAAATCTTTTGAGGGTCAAAACTTCTAAGATTAGGAGCTTTTTCAAGCCCCTTTTTTAACGTCTGAAATTCAGACTCACAAGTATCATTCCAAATTAACTCGGAACCCTTTTTCAACAGACTCCTTAAACCTACACACTGACCAGCAAAACCTTTAACAAACTTGTTGTAATACTCTATCATACCAAAGAATTTCATTAGTTCTTCTCTGGAAGAAGGAGGAGGCATCTTAACAATTGTATCTACCAAGTTGGCCTTGGGTGCAATACCATCTTTTGAAATTGTGTGACCTAAATAGTAAATATTGAATTGATGAGACACCAAAATGACACTTGTCAATCTTGATAGTAAGGTTGGCCCTTTCAAGTCTGCTAAGCACATCAAACAGGATAGATTCATGCTCAACATCATTCTTACCAAATACGAGAATGTCATCTTGGTACACACACACTTTTTCACAACCTTTAAGCACCTTCTCCATGATGCGCTGAAATACAGACGCCGCTGAAACAAGACCAAAGGGCATTCTGATGAATCTAAATGTCCCAAAGGGAGTAATAAAAGATGTAAGATTTCTTGAAGATTCTTCTAGCTCAATCTGGTGGTACGCAGAGGCCAAATCCAACGTGCTGAATATTTTTGCATTACCCACTTTAGTTAAAAGATCTGAGATGTTAGGGAGAGGATATCTGTCACTGATCACACACTTATTTAACTGCCTCAAATCAATGCATAGACGCAAAGAACAATTGGGTTTGCGAGCAGCTACTACGGGCGCAATCCAATCAGTTCCTGTGACTTCCTCAATGATCCCTCCCAACTTTAATTTTTCCAATTCACTTATCATCCCATCCCTGAGGGAAATGGGAACAGGTCTAGGCTTGCAAGCATAGGGTTGAGAACCAGGTCTTAATGGAATTTCAAGTTCGAAATCTTTGAGACACCCTAGTTTTTCTCTAAATACCTTAGGAAATTGCATTTTGATGCGTGACAACAGTTCAACATTGGAATCAACTTGGACAGAACTAACAAGTTCTTTGAGTATTATGGGATTGGGAGAACTGGGATAAAGCATTATGTGGAGATCACCCTGATGAAACCAACTGATGATACTGTCACCTTTCTGCGAAACATAGATCTTGCCAACAGTATAACGATTTTTGTACTCAATTCGTCCTGTAAAGCATCCCAAAAGAGGAATGAGTTTACCTCCATATGCTAACGGGTGAATGTCAGCTCTAGACAATTGAGTCTTGTTGGGCAACTTACCCAAATAAAAATTCCTAGAAATAATTGTTATTTTTGCACCAGAGTCAAAAAGAACGTCTGTTGACTCACCCTCAATTTCAATAGTATCAATACGACAGTTTCTAAGATCAGCTGTGGAAGTGACTTGGACAATAACCTGTCCACACACAAAATCCTCCTCTAAACATTCATCATCAACAAATTTCACAGAGGTGGAAGGGGTTCTACTTTTACACAAGTTGGAAAAATGACCCTTTTTCTTACATTTTGAACAAATAGCATTAAATGCTGGACATTTCGTGTCATTAGCATAATGACCAACTTTGTCACACCTGAAACACTTAGGTACAAAGGATTTCTTTTTAGCTTTTGAAGGATTGATCAACCCTGAAGATTTCTGTGAGTCAGTTACCGTATTTTTAACAACATGAACAGCAGGTTGTTTGTCTTTATTCAAGGTATCTACGCACTTTAGAGAATGTTCAACTCTTTTGGCAAGTTGTAGAAACTCATCTAAAGATGGTTCATCTTTTAACCACAATTCATCTCGAACTTTTTCAATGTTACATCCGACCATGAATTGATCTCTAATTCTTTCGTCAATGGAAGTGGCAAATTTACAAGAGGATGCTAATTTCCTTAATTGTGTGACATAACCCTCAACAGTTTCCCCTTCATTTTGTAACCTTTTAGCAAATTGATATCTTTCTAAAATCGTACTAACCTTGGGCAAATAATGATTGTCTAATATTTCATGCAAATTTCAAACTCATTAAGACCTCTTTCTTCTTCAGAAGTAAGTTCTGCTAAATGGTCAAACACATCCTGACCTTCTGACCCAAGACAATGGAGTAGGAGAGATGTCTTGCGTTCAGAACTCAAACTAACCCCACAAACTTTAGCATAACGCTCAAAAACTTTTTTCCATTTCTGCCACTTAATAGGAGGGTCCCCAGGAGATGACAGAAAGAATGGGGCTGCAGTGACATTTTGCATGGTTACTAATTAAATGAGGGATTAACACCACTAAAGCGTTAGGTATATTCAAGTACAGAAGGTGTGAGAAGATAGTTAGCATTAAATTATGACCAAAAGATCATTACTAGGATAAGTAAAACAGCCTAGAAAAACAATCACTTTTGCTTTACATATAAATTAGTAATAGAATAAAAAAATAAAAAAAATTCATTCAGTTCAGTATAAGTAACAAACTTGCGATGAGGTGTTGTCCAGGAGGCTGCTCCACAAAGTGCTTCTGAGAACGAGGTATTCTGAAGAACGAGGTGCTCTGATAATATAGTAAAAATCGGCAAAGAAAAATTTTTTTTTAATCGTTAAGCACTGTGAACCAAAACTACAAGGTATCAACACTACAAAGTGTATTATATGCAAATACGTAGTTTAGCGGAGTGTATTGAAATTGAGTTGTCAGGGAAACCGAAGAGACGCAATGAAAAACAAAAATGGCTGCCAATGATGTCAGACGTTACGCACGGAAGCGCCACCTGTCAGAGTCAAAGTTACGTTGAGACGCGTAGTTGTGCGAGTCGCTCGGAAGACAGAGAAGCTGCACGGCTTGAAACCATGGACACCAGAAGCTGCACGTTCCAGTGAATCGCGGGATTCTAAGCGATGACAAGTAGCAAAGAACGTCAAGTGAGAGAGGGGTGAGTGATAGCTTTCACGCGCAAACACTCACAAGCTTTGTTTATTTTTAAAACAGCTGCTGCAAGCATTAGGTTTCCACGTTGATGAACCCCGAGACTTGTTTACTTTCAATTACCGAGGACAAAGGCTTCTTTGGTTGCGAGAGATGCTTAATTGTAAAAGCTGCCAAACTTGACCAAAAAAAAATAACACTTCAGCTTCATGTGAATAAACAGACAGCTCTTTAGATGAAAGTACAGTTTCACTTGGCTTTAACACGCTTGTCAAAATGAAACCCTTTTGCCTCAATGCTCGATAGAAGTTATAAAAGCCAAGTTAGCTTCGAAGCTTAATAAAAGTCACATGAGACTTTGATTTAAGGGGACAGTTCCAAAGCAGTGGGAAGAGAGTAGATTTTTAAACAGTTGCTGCGAAGGTCAGAATGACTTCTTTGAAAATTAAAGTCAAATCGTAAGTGGTTGAAAAACCAATAAAAGCAGCCGCTGGTGCAATCAAAGCACTGTAAAGAGTACAATTTAAAGAATCAGCCGCTGATGTATTGATATATGTCAAAAAGACACAAAGTTCAATTAAAAGGTTGTTAAATTAATACTGGAAACAGCCGCTGGTGCAATCAAAGCACAATTAATATTAACAGCCGCTGGTGCAATCATAGGCACACAATAAAGAGAAAGTGGTACCTTGAAATTGAAGAAAAGTATTTTGTTGAGATAGTTGAGTCTCCCTTTTCTTCAGCTGCCGACTACGCCAATGTAAGATCCTGGTTGTTAATAAGAATGCAGCTGACACAGGATTGAGTTGTGATGGAGCTCAGGTTTATTGGAGATAAAAGGAGACACATACAGATCTCATCCAAGCTCAAAGTAATAACCACCACAGCTTGAAAACATACATTCTAGTAACTGTGGTAACCACATGGAATTTATGACGTCATACAGTGTAGATCAGAGAGTGAAGAATGCTACAGATACGTCAGTATTTTAGACGTATCTGTAAGCGCAAAAGTGATGCATTGCTGGAGTGTGTCTCAAAAATGAAGCAACTCCAGCAATGTATCCTTTCACATGGGGCCAAGCCCCATGTGAAAGGGCCTGCACGCCTGCTGTGAAACAGGCGTAAGATTTGGACGCAACAGCGTCATAAAAGTGACGCAGTGATATGTCATAGATTTCACTGCGTCACTTCTACGACCCTTTCTTGCGTCAATACGTCCCTTTTGCATACATTACACCTGACGTAGGTATAATGTGGCGCAGGGGCTAACAAAGTGACACATCTACCTAGATGCGTCACTTTGTAAATATGACTGAATAAAGTGCATTATTTACAGCACTGGTGCGTCACAAAAAGTGACGCACCGGTGGCGTTAAAGTGACGCATGGCCTCATAAATGAGACCTTTAGTCTTCTACTCATGCGTCATATTAAATTTATGACGTATTATGTTGGAAGTTCTTACAAATACGTCAGTATTTTAGACGTATCTGTAAGCGCAAAAGTGATGCATTGCTGGAGTGTGTCTCAAAAATGAAGCAACTCCAGCAATGTATCCTTTCACATGGGGCCAAGCCCCATGTGAAAGGGCCTGCACGCCTGCTGTGAAACAGGCGTATGATTTGGACGCAACAGCGTCATAAAAGTGACGCAGTGATATCTCATAGATTTCACTGCGTCACCTCTACGACCCTTTATTGCGTCAATTACACCTGACGTAGGAATAATGTGGCGCAGGGGCTTACAAAGTGACGCATCTACCTAGATGCGCCACTTTGTAAATATGACTGAATAAGGTGCATTTTTTACTGGACTGATGCGTCACAAAAAGTGACGCTCTGGTGGCGTTAAAGTGACGCATGGCTTCATAAATGAAGCCTTCAGTCTTCAACTCCAGCAATGCATCTTTTCTTACCCTTCCACACCCCCGTTCCTTTTCAACATTTTCTTTGAATATCCACATTCCCATATTCACTCTTCTTCTCCTTACTTTCTTTCCCAAGTTTCACCTTCTTTCAGTCCCCCTACTTCACTTCCCTTCTCCTCTCATACCTTTCTGTTCTTTCTTACTCATTTTCCTTTCCATTATCAATGCACTCCATTTCACTTACTCTTTTTCATTTTTTTAAGAATATAGCTCTTGATGAGAATTGGAGGTAGTTCTGAAAAGAACTTTTTTTTTTCTTCTTTTTTTTTAAGAACAGAAACAAAAACAGGGAATGGAAACTGCTCAACAGGAGCAAAAAAAACAAAAAAAATTAGGGCTGGGAACGGCAGTGATGGTTCTCCAATGCTCGAACCATGAACAGTACACTTTGCTCCCCATAGGTAAGGAGTTGATTGCAGTATCTGCATCTCAGGACAGCATTGTTAAAAGAAGGTTGAATATTTGGCACAAGCTCCTGCGATTGCCCACTCCCAGAAGTAGTTGCTCCTCCGGTGGATGTAGAGGCAACATCACTGGGAACCTCTTGTGCCAGAGCCCTGACACTTTCCCGGGCAAAATTCTGGGGGTGCCTCCTCTCCACATGCCGGATCATTGTAAAGTTCCAAAAAGAGTATTTTTTGGGGGGGTCCCCCCGTGACAGGGCTTGTTTGCAGATCCTGCACTCCACTTTTGGAGCATTCACCTTTTTTTGGTTAGGTGGTATTTTAAAAAATTTCCAAATAAAATGTTCCTTCACCTTTGGTTGAGGAGGTTCTTCATTGATGAATTCAGGTTCTTCATCACTGCTGGATTCTCTAGCAGCCATGGTAAACCAAGAAAGATCCAGGAGCAAAAAACAGGTCTTTCAGTCACAAAAGTGAAAGAAGAAGTGAAGGAAATGGGTGTGTATTTCATTCTTTGTAAAAAAAACTGTTAGCAACCAATGAAAAGTGTTATTTTAAGGTCACATGACTTGACGTGCTGACGCTGCACGCACCGGAGCGCTTCCGGGTGCGTACACGCTGCGCGAACGTAGGCGCTTCCGGGGCGCATACGCGGCACGAAAGTAGTTGCTTCCGGGGCGCATACGCGGCGCGAACGTAGGCGCTTCCGGGGCGCATACACGACGCGAACGTAGGCGCTTCCAGGGGCGCTTACGCGGCGCGCCGAAGTGACGTCTTGATAGTTTCACTGAAATGCAAAATCATTTTCATTTCTTTATAAAAAAAACCTGCTTTTATTTGTATGGTACGAAATGTTTTGCGTTTTTATTAACTTTTCATTCATATTTTTTTCACGAACAAATGTAGCGCTCTGGGTGCGCTTTCCGGAGAGCTTACCGGAGCGCGCACCCAGAGCACCCCAGGAAAAAATGATGAAAAAAAAAAAAAACGAAACATTAATACTTACACAAAACAGCAAATTAAAAAAAAAAACATAGGTTAGAAACTCGATATAGAAAGGAATTAGCATTTAAAAAACCTATGAAATTCGCTGAAAAAACCATAGGTTTCACACCAGTTATAGTTAGGAATTAGCATTTAAAAAACCTATTAAATTCACTGAAAAAACCATAGGTTTCACACCAGTTGTAGTTAGCTGGAAATTTTATTGACATAAAACCATTGAAATTCCCACGTTATAGTTAGTTGGACTCAATATAACTTGCGCGCCTGCAATGCACTGCTGATGACGTCACATATTACATCACTCATGACATGGTCAGTGACATCACTCATGACATCACTGATGACACCATCCTTGTGACAGAGTGACAGACCTCATTTCAGTGTAATGTAAGCCTTGAAACACATATTCAAAAATAGTATTTAACATTTTCAAAAAAATGGAGATACCCATACCAGTTACAACAAACAATTCAGTAATTCCACCATCTATATACACATCCACTCATTCACCAACAGTTCTATATAGTCACTCATACATATACTCACTCATTATATGTAGTGATACACCTATACATCCTGTTACACACCGACAGTCATCCAAAAGTTACTCACACACATATTCACACATGCAAAAAAACTATTGAACATCCATTTATTTGCATATACAGCAATACGCACACTACCACTTTACTTCTAAGGAAACTTACACATACTTACTCTCTTAAACAATCACTTATAGAAACACATACTTATTTAAACAGGAACTCTTACAATCACTCACTCTCACATATACTCACTTATATAAATCAATACTCACATATACTAGATTAAAACATATGTCGTTACTGAAAAAGACAATAGTGAGACAGTTGTTTACTCACTAACATACACATATACACACTCATCCATCCATACAGTTTTGTACATATGCTGTCTTCAAAACACATACAAACAGTGAGTCAGTCACCAACCCATACAGCCACTTATACACAAAGTGAAACACTGATACATACATTTCAATATTTAAAATTTACTTGCTAATATATGTATTCACTAAGATACACTTAATAAGGCAGTTAACCAATCACTTCTTATAAAAACAAACATCCATTTACACACTTATTTAACCATTTATTCTTCCATCGTCATTTAAAAATACATATATAAAACATATATGTTTTTCAGAAAGACACACATTCACTGGATGGTGTCATCAGTGATGTCATGAGTGATGTCACTGACCATGTCATGAGTGATGTAATATGTGACGTCATCAGCAGTGCATTGCAGGCGCGCAAGTTATAGTGAGTCCAACTAACTATAACGTGGGAATTTCAATGGTTTTATGTCAGTAAAATTTCCAGCTAACTATAACTGGTGTGAAACCTATGGTTTTTTCAGTGAATGTAATAGGTTTTTTAAATGCTAATTCCTAACTATAACTGGTGTGAAACCTATGGTTTTTTCAGTGAATATATATATATATATATATATATAGTAGCACCTGCTTTCATGGGGACCTAAAGTAACAAGTCCTCTAACTTAGCCCTTTTGTCTCTAAAACGTAATGCAGTTGTCGTACTGGAAATGTAATTAAAACAATAGGTATTTGCGGTGTTGTTTCTGCTAATGACTCCTGTTAACCTACTAGAGCGTTCTAAATAAGATTCAGTCTTTTAAATCCACGAAAAAATGATGATATCAGTGATGACAACGATGAAAGCAGGGGAGGCACAAAGTGCAAAATAAGAATGTGTTAAAAAAACTAAAACTTGATAGAAAATACTTCTATTACACAATAGGTACAAGCATGCAAGAACTTCAAAATGATAATGATCATGAGTACAATCTGAATAGACAAGATAGTGCAAAAGTAGAAAGACAAAGTTACAATCTGACATTCCTACCGCAAGACACTGGCTCAAAAATGATCCTGTGATGATTGCAAAACATGAACCGGTTTGGGAACCTTAAGAGCTTGTATAGGATTAAAAGCCCATACAAAGGTTGAAAGCAAAGGTTTCTTACCTGTAATCCTGGTTCTCTTCTAGGGGAATTCTCATCAAAGTCATAAGCACTGAGCTGATCTAATGACACTTTTGGAGAATTTATATATATATATATATATATATATATATATATATATATATATATATATATATATATATATATATATATATATATATATATATATATATATAGTAGGAAAGTAGCACCTGCTTTCATGGTTACCCCCACGTTTTGCTGGTGTCAGTATGTCTTTTGACTAGTCTGAACTGGAATCCTGCAAATAAGAACCCAAGTCACTATGATTCCTCCCAAAATTGACTATGGTAAGTACTTCTGTAGATCCACAACTGGCTACTGGTGTACCCTTATAAGTCCCTACTATATGGTAACAAGGTGCCCAGGGCATAGGTACACCAGGGGTCTCCCATCGTCTGCAGCATGTATTGTGCCTCCCATGAGAAACCACTCAAACTGTGACTACAGGCCTGCCATTGCAGCCTGTGTACGTTGGTGCTAGCACAACTAACAACAGATATACATTTCTTATATCTGAGGTCCCTACACTTAAAACCTATAAGTCACCCCTAAGGAAGGCCTTTCAGTCCTGAAGTTAGGGTGCTGGGGAATAAGTATGAGGGCACCCCTACAACCCTGGAGTCTAGCCTCCAAGCTTTGTAAGTGCGGCCAGCCATTTTGATACATATAGTGGACATCTGTCATTACATGATGGCTAAGTATGTAGTGGCTGTGTCGAAAGTGGGCATGTTTGGTATCAAACATGTTGGAATCATACCCTAACACCATTACCAGTGTTGGAGGTATGATTCCATGCACTGGGGGTCTCATCCAGGTAGCCCCCAGTACTCCCGGTAACAGCCTTTCAGGGTCAGCCAGCAAGCTAGTTCTGCTGCTGACCCAGACACGATTCTGCCCTCCTACTGCTAAGCTGTGCTCGAGCAGGGGAAGGTAGAACAAAAGGTTTCCTATCACAGGGAGGTGTGACAACCTCCCAGACAGGACTTTGTGTGTTGGGCTGAGATGGTGGTGATTGCCAGCACCACCAAGCTACATTTGGTGCCCTACTTGCATACTTCGGTTTGAGCCACTTCATGGAGCCCTTGGCTCCCGCTCTGGAGTGAAACTGGACAAATGACATGGGAGTAGCCTACCCTATGTCCAGCCCTTCCTCTGGGAGGGACCTCTGAGTCGTCCTAACCCCTTCCCTAGGGTATTTAATGGCTTACCTGTGGGTGGGTCCTCAGATTAGTCGTGGAATAAGACTCAACCACGTCACTCTTCGACAGTCTGGACACTTGAACTTCCCCTGGAAACAGGACTGCATCACCGAAGACTCCTGCTGCTCCTGATCTCACTGTTCTTCTTCATTGTATATTTCTGTGCTTCTTCCAGGATCTTCAACCAACCTTTGGGCATCAAGGACACCCACAGTAATCTCCCTTGTAGTGAAGGAGTCACTCACCTACAATCTACAGGCACCGCAACGACCGGTCTGCTGCTCCTGACATCCCAATGACTCCAAAAAGCTCAGCAACACAGGTGGTGGTTCCGCAACTCCCTCGAGGCCCAACCTGTCCTCTTTGCAACTTTAAGTCTGGTATCCCTCATTGGAACCGCTGGTACCAAACCTCTGTGCACCGCGTTGACTTGCTATTTCCAAGGCCCTCCACTTGAGAGATCTTCAAGCTACAAGAAGGTCCAGCGTCCAGCATCTTTTCCTGCCAAGTACAGTGTCCTCCCTGCATCCTCTGCACTGAGGGCCTTCATATTTCGCGAGATGCTCGAGCCATCCTGCGACTCCTGTGCCTTCAGCCTGTGGGTCCTCTTGAGGTTCTTCTTCTGCTCCAGTGGGCTCCCCTGAAGGCTCAGGGCCTGTTCAGACTGTCCTGCTGGTGGTGAGTCCCTTGGACCTTGCTGGTCTCAACATTGCTCCTTCTTCATTTTCAACGCCTGTTGCAGCTGCCAAGGCTTGCTGGTGCTTACGCTGGACACTGACACCCTGGTTTTTGAATTTCGATGTGGTACAGCACGTGCATGGCTCCTGGTCTTCCTCAGCATTGACTGGTTTCCAAAGCTGCAGCAACAAGGTCACGTCATATAAAAACGAAACCTGGTCGATCCTTTCTTTATGGTGTTTTGATGCCAGTGCACCGATATGTTGCGATGTATGGCTTCGATGTCATAATGTGTTGTCTGGTATCCAGACTTTTTGTCATAGCGGCCGGCCCGATTGGGTTGTAGGCAGACACTGTGTACTGTGCGATCTGAAAATAAAGGTTTTTTTAAAAAAAAAAACAAGGTCAAGTCAACTTTTTTGAACCATCCAACATCGGTGGGCATTGCTCTTCCATGCCTCTTGTTCGCCTCTGAGTGGGATAGACTCTGTCCATTCGGCTTGCAGTTTCTCCACTTCAACAATTCACCTTGGATTCCACAGGACTCTTGCACAGTCTTCTCCAGTGGCATCTTTCCTGTAGTCTTCCATTGTGGTCTATGGTGGTTTCCAATGTCACTTTGCTCTCATGGTCTAGGTATCCTGGTCAAGGGACACTTGTGTAAAGGTTCAAAAGGTGAGCCCATCAAGAAAGTAAGTACAAGGTTCAAGTCCCATTGAGGCACAATAAAGGGAGTAGGAGGACATTTATTTGTAAGTCCTTTTAGAAACCTCTAAACGACAGGAGATTTAAATAAAGACGGCTGATCCGGCAAATAGAAAAATACCGACAATGCCGATAGATAACCTTTGACTATAGCTACACCAAACCCTTGCTGATCCAAAGAAAGCCTAAACTGAAGAATGTCAGAGAAACGAGCCCTCAAAGGATCGGTGGACTTCTCTCCACACCAAGAAACAAATTTAGACCCCCTATGAGGATAGATAGACTTGGTGGAGTCACACCTGGCCGATAAGATGACATCAACCACATCATGTGGGAGAGAAAAATAATTCAGGTTGCCACGCTCAATCTCCCGGCTTGAAGGTGAAAGGTCTGGCGGTGGGGGTGTAGAACCTGCCCCTCCATCCGGGAGAGGAGATCTGCCCTGTGAGGGAGACGGTGCCGGGGCACGAGGAGAGGTGGAGAAGATCTGTGCACCACACCCTTCTTGGCCAATCCGGGGCAATCAATATGACTTGGGCCCGGTCTTGGCGAATCTTCCTCAGAACCCGAGGAATCAAAGGTATGGGAGGAAACGCGTAAAGGAGTCTTGAGTCCCAACTCAGCTGATACTCATCCCCCAACGCTCCCTGCATCGGATACTGGAGACTGCAGAATGATGGGCAGTGAGCGTTCTCGTGAATGGCGAACAGGTCCACCTGAGGAGTTCCCCACGTCCGAAAGACGTGACGAACTACCTCTGGATGAAGCCTCCACTCGTGGTCGGCTGAGAACTGCCGACATACTGTCTGCACGTACGTTCAGAACTCCGGCCAGATGATTTGCCATCAGACAAATCTGATGGTCCTGAACCCAGGACCAGAGACGCAGAGCCTCTCTGCAGAGACACTGCGACCCCACTCCTCCCTCCTTGTTGACATACCACATCGCGGTAGTGTTGCCCGTCAGGACTTGAACCGACTGACCGCGAAGGGAATGGAGGAAGGCCTTGAGCCCAGACATATCACCCGCAACTCTAGAAGGTTGATGTGAAGCAACCTTTCCTCTGGAGACCAAAGAAGACCCTTGATCTCCAGATCCCCCAGATGAGCACCCCACCCTAGAATGGAGGCATCTGTTATTACCTTGTCCACCGATGGAGGTAGGTGGAAGGGCTTTCCTTGAGACAGATTGCCCTCCACGCTCCACCAAGACAGATCTGCTGCAGTTTCTCTGGAGATCCTGATCGACTCCCTGAGATCTCCGTTGTGTTGATACCACTGCCTGCGGAGGCACCACTGGAGTGCCCTCATGTGCCAGCGTGCATGGTTGACCAGCATAATGCAGGAAGCCATCAGACCGAGCGGACGAAGGACCTTCAGGACTGGAACAACCGCTCCATTGTAAAATAAAGGAATCATTTCCTGTATGTCGAGAATCCTTTGAGGAGGAGGGAATGCACGACATACAGTTGTGTCCAGTACAGCACCTATGAACAGGTAGCGCTGGGAGGGCACCAGGTGAGATTTGGGTACATTTATCGCAAAACTAAATCTGTACAACAACGGAGTTGTGACTTGCAGATGATGGAGCACTTTCTCTGGAGATTCCGCTTTGATCAGCCAATCGTCCAGATAAGGGAATACTGGAATCCCTGACCTTCTGAGATGTGCAGCCACTACAGCCATCACCTTGGTGAAGATTCGAGGCGCAGTAGTAAGACCAAACGGAAGGACCGCAAACTGGTAGTGTTGCGAACCCACCGTGAAACGGAGATACTTCCTGTGCGACTTCAGGATAGGGATGTGAAAATACACATCCTGCAAGTCGATCAATACCATCCAGTCTTCTTCCAGCAGTGCTTGAAGAACCTGCGCAAGGGTGAGCATCTTGAACTTCTCCTGCTTCAGATCCAGGATCGGACAAAGTCTGCCATCCTTCTTGGGGATCAGGAAATACCGGGAGTAGCATCCCTGACCCCTTTCCTGCTCAGGAACCACCTCAGACTTTGTGACTTGTGTACACCTGAGGCGGAAAGCCGGGTGTTAGGCTACCTGCATCACCTCGCATT
This sequence comes from Lissotriton vulgaris, assembly GCF_964263255.1. Taxonomy (NCBI): domain Eukaryota; kingdom Metazoa; phylum Chordata; class Amphibia; order Caudata; family Salamandridae; genus Lissotriton; species Lissotriton vulgaris. The sequence continues at coordinate 1,867,506,577 of NC_141693.1, read as the reverse complement.
TTAATTTGAAAACTATCGTTAAAACTTTAATTTGCGCCGTATTGTAAAGCTAATTCCTGCATTCCCCACACTCTCGGATACATTGTTCACTGACCCCTAATATAATAGTGGTTTGTGGCGGCTATATTGAGGGAAGAAGGAAGTCCCAGCACTCTAGCGCCTGAGACTACAAAAGGAGGTAACGCGAGAACTCGCAAGACTTTGTGACTTGTGTACACCTGAGGCGGAAAGCCGGGTGTTAGGCTACCTGCATCACCTCGCATTTTAATTTGAAAACTATCGTTAAAACTTTAATTTGCGCCGTATTTTAAAGCTAATTCCTGCATTCCCCACACTCTCGGATACATTGTTCACTGACCCCTGATATAATAGTGGTTTGTGGCGGCCATATTGAGGGAAGAAGGAAGTCCCAGCGCTCTAGTGCCTGAGACTACAAAAGGAGGTAACGCGAGAACTCGCGAGACTTTGTGACTTGTGTACACCTGAGGCGGAAAGCCGGGTGTTAGGCTACCTGCATCACCTCGCATTTTAATTTGAAAACTATCGTTAAAACTTTAATTTGCGCCGTATTGTAAAGCTAATTCCTGCATTCCCCACACTCTCGGATACATTGTTCACTGACCCCTGATATAATAGTGGTTTGTGGCGGCCATATTGAGGGAAGAAGGAAGTCCCAGCACTCTAGCGCCTGAGACTACAAAAGGAGGTAACGCAAGAACTCGCAAGACTTTGTGACTTGTGTACACCTGAGGCGGAAAGCCGGGTGTTAGGCTACCTGCATCACCTCGCATTTTAATTTGAAAACTATCGTTAAAACTTTAATTTGCGCCGTATTTTAAAGCTAATTCCATTTCCTGCATTCCCCACACTCTCCGATACATTGTTCACTGACCCCTGATATAATAGTGGTTTGTGGCAGCCATATTGAGGGAAGAAGGAAGTCCCAGCGCTCTAGCGCCTGAGACTACAAAAGGAGGTAACGCGAGAACTCGCGAGACTTTGTGACTTGTGTACACCTGAGGCGGAAAGCCGGGTGTTAGGCTACCTGCATCACCTCGCATTTTAATTTGAAAACTATCGTTAAAACTTTAATTTGCGCCGTATTTTAAAGCTAATTCCTGCATTCCCCACACTCTCGGATACATTGTTCACTGACCCCTGATATAATAGTGGTTTGTGGCGGCCATATTGAGGGAAGAAGGAAGTCCCAGCGCTCTAGCGCCTGAGACTACAAAAGGAGGTAACGCGAGAACTCGCGAGACTTTGTGACTTGTGTACACCTGAGGCGGAAAGCCGGGTGTTAGGCTACCTGCATCACCTCGCATTTTAATTTGAAAACTATCGTTAAAACTTTAATTTGCGCCGTATTTTAAAGCTAATTCCTGCATTCCCCACACTCTCGGATACATTGTTCACTGACCCCTGATATAATAGTGGTTTGTGGCGGCCATATTGAGGGAAGAAGGAAGTCCCAGCGCTCTAGCGCCTGAGACTACAAAAGGAGGTAACGCGAGAACTCGCAAGACTTTGTGACTTGTGTACACCTGAGGCGGAAAGCCGGGTGTTAGGCTACCTGCATCACCTCGCATTTTAATTTGAAAACTATCGTTAAAACTTTAATTTGCGCCGTATTTTAAAGCTAATTCCTGCATTCCCCACACTCTCGTATACATTGTTCACTGACCCCTGATATAATAGTGGTTTGTGGCGGCCATATTGAGGGAAGAAGGAAGTCCCAGCGCTCTAGCGCCTGAGACTACAAAAGGAGGTAACGCGAGAACTCGCAAGACTTTGTGACTTGTGTACACCTGAGGCGGAAAGCCGGGTGTTAGGCTACCTGCATCACCTCGCATTTTAATTTGAAAACTATCGTTAAAACTTTAATTTGCGCCGTATTTTAAAGCTAATTCCTGCATTCCCCACACTCTCCGATACATTGTTCACTGACCCCTGATATAATAGTGGTTTGTGGCGGCCATATTGAGGGAAGAAGGAAGTCCCAGCGCTCTAGCGCCTGAGACTACAAAAGGAGATGGGCACTCCTCCGCGCAGCGGACGCGGACAGCGGCGCCGGAGTCGCGCCGAAGTCAAGCCAAAGTCATGCCCGTCTGCGCCCGTCCGCGCTGAGTTCGGGCTTAGGGCTAGAAACTCCGCACCGGTCACTACCTACATGTCACCAACTAAACACTATCTATTATCTTTGAATACTCATACTATGCACTGTCCCCAAACCCTTGAGGTAGACAAGTGGATAGGACCTATAAGCTGCCCACAATGTAAACAAAATATTGTACCCTTCATGACACAATGACCCAAAAACGCCGATAGGACTCTCAAGGGAGGCCTTATTAATGCCCGTTCCATGTGCAAGAATGCCCAACATGTATATGACCTTATTGCAGAAAATGACCTTGATTGTCTACTGGTAACTGAGACGTGGCTCAAGGATTGGTCCAACCCGGATATTGTCAAAGCTCTACCCCCGGGCTTTTTAATACAGAGATTGGACAGACTTCGCCAACGGGGAGGAGGACTAGCAATTATACATCGTGATTCCCTGAAATGTTCCACCATGGAAATACCCGAAATAAAAGAAGCAGAATGTTTGAGTTTTAATCTTCAAGCTCATGATTCTTTTACCTTTTCTGGCCTATTAGTATACCGGCCTCCCGGACAACCAACTCGGTTCTTAGAAAGTCTCGGGGAAGCACTTGCTAACCTAATTCTACGATCCGCTAATTTCACCTTGCTAGGGGATACAAACTTACATCTGGATAATCCTAATGACCCTAATGTTGTATGCTTTAAAGATACCCAACGCATACTGGGTTTGACAATCCAAACTGTGGAGCCAACGCATAATGCTGGGCACATATTAGACTCCATTTGCTCTAATATAAACACAATTACAGTAGAACCACCACTGACCCAAACATGGTCAGATCCCAAGTTCATTAGTTTTAATCTAAAAATTGATAATAAAAATAAACTAATTCAATCCTATGTAATACAAACTCAACCCCCTGCTGGAGAAAAATCACTGAACACCCGGACCTGATGAACTGGGTAGAGGCAGAAAAACCAGCCCTAGTGGGAAATGTAATCACTGATAATGAACACTACAAGGGTTGAATGAAAACTATTGGGGAAAGACTGACAATAAGAGGAACCAAATCAAAAAGGATACAAAGGAAAAAATCCGCTCCTTGGTACACCAACTCCTTAAAGGTTACACTAGGAGAAGTGAAACTTTTAGAACGAAAATGGCGACGCCAATATAAGAGCGGGAAAACTATAAAAAGGCTAGGAGGAATTACCATATCTCCATCAAGCTTGCTAAAACCAACTATTACACAAATCTGATTGAGTCGACTAATAATAATCAAAAAGAGATATTTCAAATGGTCAACGGTTTTAGAAAACCCAAAATATTATCTCAGGAAATTCCACTGTCCCAAGCTCTTTGTGATAAAATTGCGGAATATTTTGAACAGAAAATCACAAACTTCACAAAAGAATTCCCACAGATCAATCAGTTAGCATTAAACACAGCTGGCCCTATAGTTCTAAAGGATATACCTGGAACCATAACATGGGAAAGCTTTACCATGATCAGCCCAGCTGAGTCCTCCCAAGCCATCTCAAGATTGAACTCAGGTTCTCCTCTCGATCCCTGTCCTCCTCTATTACTTAAGGCCATAAAAGATGAGGTTAATCCAATGATTAACTCAATACTAAACTCTTCACTGCAAACAGGAGATATCCCTACATGCTGGAAGGTCGCAGTAGTCAAACCTCTCCAAAAAAAAGCTATTCAAGATCCTACGACATTGTCAAATCTTCGACCTATATCACTTCTCCCAGCACTATGCAAACTTACAGAGACATGTGTCAATAAACAGCTCACTGCATACTTAGAGGACAATAATCTTCTCCATCCAAACCAAGCGGGCTTCCGCTCTCACCACTCTACAGAATCTGCCCTCATCTTTTCGGCGGAAACAATCAGAGCCGCTTTGGATCAGGGCAAAAGAGCAGTCCTGATCCTATTGGATTTATCCGCAGCATTCGACACGGTGTCCCACGACATTCTACTTCATCGCCTGAGAAGTGTAGGCATAGGGGGCACCGTGTTGAAATGGTTTACCAACTTCCAGAGACAAAGAAAACAGACCATCATCTTAGGGCAATACCATTCTGAGGCAAGGGAAGTCCAGTCTGGGGTACCCCAGGGCTCTAGTTTAAGCCCCATACTATTTAATCTCTACATGGTCCCATTAATGAAGCTCATCTCCTCCTTTGCTATTAGCTCAATAGCCTATGCCGATGACACTCAACTAGTCCTAATTCTAGATGAGGACGCGGCAACTGCCGAACGCTCCCTTAGAGACTGTTTGAAAGCCACTTTTGAGTGGATGAACACAAACCATTTGAGATGTAACACCGCAAAGACCGAAATCTTACCTTTCGGGAAAAACAATTTGTTTTCGCCCCAGACCTGCTGGCCATCCAATGTAGAAGCCCCGCCGAGCACTATAAAGAGTGCCCGAAACTTAGGAATCAAATTCGATGAGGCATTGTCCTTTAAGCAACAGACAAGTGAAGTGGCTGGCTCTTGTTTCAATGTCATAAAGAGTCTTCGGAAATTTTTTGACTTCCTCTCCCTATCAGCCAGAAAAACGGTAGCGGTGGCATTAATCACATCCAGGCTGGACTATTGTAACAGTCTGTATGTAGGGGTCAACAAAGCAGCCCTACATAAGTTGCAAATGGTACAACACGCCGCAGCAAGATTAGTGCTAAAAATGCCAAGAAAGACCTCGGCATCTGCAGCACTTGACACTCTTCACTGGCTCCCCATACAAAAGAGAATCCTGTTCAAATTACTGATAATCACCTTTAGAGCATTTCATAAAAGAGGCCCAATATACCTGCTCAATAATTTCAATCGCTATCACCCTGGACGTCAACTGAGATCTGCAACGGCCAACCTGATGATTATCCCAAAGTTTCGACTAGCCACTAGAGGAGGAAAATCTCTAGCGGTTAGAGGCTCTAAAGCATGGAACAAACTCCCACATCAAATTCGAGAAATCTCCTGTGAGAGCAAATTCAGGAAAGCCATCAAAACCTGGATCTTCAACTTAACAGACACTACCTGTAAAACCCTGGCTTAGAACTGAAACGCCTATATGGGTCACTACATCTCCCACCTTTTTGGAATACACAAGCCATAAATAAGCGCCAAGATGCTCCCTGGAGTGATAGAGCGCTATACAAATCCCCAATCAAATCTATCGCACCTTTTCTTAACAACGCCAGGACTTCCTCCTGCAGGAGTAACAGGTGGTCCTCTGAGCAAAACCCTTGACAAAGAGGGTAATTCGGAGGGAATTACCGAAAGGGAAGTGCATACCCATTCTCCACGAGATTGAGAACCCGATGTGACCAATTCCCAATCCCGTAGAAAATAGGTAAGCCGACCCCCTACAGGACCCGCATGATCCGGAATGGCGGATTAAGGGCTGCTTTGCTGATGCTGGAGGGGGTTGGGAAGAGGAGGAGGAGGAGGAGGAGGAGGAGACTTGACGTCCTCGAGGACAAGCTTTTTGTCTACCCCTGTATGACTTATACAGTGGATTGTGTTGTTGTTGCTGCTGCTGTTGAGGCTGTTTATAGGGACGAAAGGAGGACCTTCCAAAGCCCCTATATCTTTTGTTCACAGTTCCTCAGGACTGTAGTCCCAAAGACCTGGCTGTAGCCCTGCTGTCTTTAAACCTCTCCAAAGATGCATCAGTCTTTTTTCCAAAAAGACCTGAGTCATCAAAGGGCAGATCTAATAAAGCAGCTTGGACGTCCGCAGAGAATTCAGAAGACTTCAAACAAGCTGCTCTTCTTGGGGCAATTGAAGTCCCCATAACTCTCGCCACCGAGTCAGCGGTGTCTAGTCCACTTTGTTTTGACTTGACGTGCTTTAGTGTCAGCCAGCACCTCATTAAAATTTTTCCTGTCCTCCTCTGGAATCTTGGGGGCCAATTGTCTTACAGAGTCCATCAAGGCATGTATGTACCTCCCCAAGAGACATGTGGCATTCGTTGACTTAAGAGCCATACTCGCAGATGAAAACACTTTCTTCGCAGTTTGGTCCTGCTTTTTCGACTCTTTATCCCCAGGCACCTGAGGAAAAGCCCCAACAGATTTCTTTGAACTGGCTGCCTGTATTACCAAGCTCTACGGTAACGGGTGCGATGATAAAAAGTCTGGGTCACCAGGCGCCACCCTGTATCTCCTTGCAATACCTTTAGCAACAGCAGGAGCAGTGAGAGGTCTATTCCATACTTCCAAAATTGGTTCCGTCAAAGCATAATTGAAAGGACGCATAGGTTCCACAACAGAAGACGGGGAATGGAGGACGTCTGTTAACAAATTAGACTTGAACTCAGCAGTAGGCAGACTTAAATTCAAAAGTTCTGCTGCCTTTTTGATGACCACATGGTATGGTGCAAAGTCCTTTGAAGGGGCATCCGGTACAGAGGATAGCTCCCAGTCTGGAGAAAGTTCCAATCCGCTAGCCTCCCTCAGATCATGAAAATAATCATCCTGCAGCTCACCTTCTTCGACCTCAGCCTCTCTGTTCTTCTGTTCTTCGAGAAGACGCTGAGCATCACGCCTCGACCTCTCCTTCAAGAGCGGCGGCGGCGGATCCGCGACAGACTCCGATGGAGCCGGAGTCGAGATCAGATCCGGAAGCACAGGTCGAAGCTCTCAAGGTCGGGCCGACGCCGAAGGTATCGGCATCGAAGACCTCGGCGGCGCCAAGTAATGCCAAGGCGGAGTCGGCGCCGGCATAAATGGCATAAACGGAGCTGGAGCATAAGACGGGGGACTCCCAGGTTGTATGTCAAAGGACCCATGGGACCTTCCGGTGCTCCAGAGGGGTACATAGCTCTCGAATAGACACCATACATCGCGTTTAAAAACTGTGTAGGGTCTTGACCTGGGCCTGGAAAAGGAGGGTAAGGACCCACAAGTTGCACTCGAGGAGGCACCGGATTCGTCTCCTCTTCTTCGGGTTGGTGAGCCGGAGTCGTCGAACCCTCAGGCAAGGGAGCCTCTTCTTCCTCTTGAACAGAAGATCGAGACCGCGCCGGAGAGGAATTCGACACGCGGGCCAGTGAATCCACCGGTGACTCCACAGGCGAAACTTCACCTACCGGATCAACAACTGGAGAAGGGGATTTCTCTTTACGACGTCTCCTACTTGGCGACTCCGGTCTCGAATCCGAATCCTTCCCAGAGTGATGCCGAGATCCATGCTTTCTCTTCTTGTGCTTCTTTTTTGCAGATCTAGAAGCACGCCCCGATGATGACTTCGAAGGCGACGCCGTGCGAGACCTCGACCTCTTCCTCGACCGCCTCGAACACGAATTCGAAGACTTCTTCTCTTTTTTACCTTTCAATTTGGCAACCAGAAGCATTGCCTCTCTTTCACAAAGGGCTTTTGGGTTCATCTTCTTGCAGGAAGAGCACCCTTGAACATCATGGTCCGAACTCAGGCACCAAATGCAATCCTCATGCGGGTCCGTGATCGACATCATCTTCCTACATTCTCCGCACGGCTTGAAACCGGTCTTCTTCATAGACATCTCGACAGCATACAAAGAAGCAAGAAGACACTAATAGAAATAAACAGTAACAAAGTTACTAAACAGCTACAGAGGATCCCTCAAAAACTGTTAGCGTCGACGACGCGGAGAAAAGGGAACTGAGGTCATCACGCCGACGTGGGCTAATTAGGGAGTCGGTGACGTCAGCGGAGCCGTGCACGATGCCGTGCTTCTGTAACGTCGATCACGTCGGCGCGAAGCTACAAAAAGAATTTCCGAATGTTGCTGACGCAGGGGGATATTCACAAGCTGAGGAATCCACTGGCAGAACATTAGTTTTTGGGTCAGATGTACAAAATCTACATTCTAGTGGCTAGTTCTTTTTGGCGGCGTAGCGAGAGGCTGACCACGTGTTCCGTCTGTTTGGCGGTGTAGCGAGAGGTGTGGTGCGCGGCAATCTCCGGGCGCCGTTTGGAGCGACTGGTGCATTGGGAGCGTTTTTCGGGCATTTTGGAGTGAGGAACGGCGAAAAAGCTCTGGTTCGCGGGTGCGGGCTCAGGGCTTGACGGCTTGTGCTCATCTGTTCCTGCCCGGCGTCTGGGAGCGGTTTCTGCTCGGTGGCTGAGAGCGGGGGCACGGGGCATCCATCAGAGGCATCAGCAGCCCCAGTTGTGGAGCGGTGCAGCGGAGACTGGGAGGATTGCCCATTCACCCACGGCCCGGTCTCTGCCATAGAGCTAGCACCGGCTAGCGATCTCACTCCGCAGTGCCTTGGAATCCGTGGAGGCTCCCCTGACGAATCTGACACCAAACTGGCATCAAGGGAGGAAATGTAGTGAGCCTCCTTTTTCCTCTCTCTGCCTTTGCCTCTGCATAGCCTGCATAGACGGCACAGCCTGCATAACCTGCATAACCTCTACACAGCAACTTTTTTTCCTGGTAGTCGCCTTTATTAGCCCTCTACCTAGCCCTCTACCCACCTTTACTTTCTTTACTATCTTTAAAAAGCACTCAACAGCACTCAACAGCCGCCTCTAACAGCCTCAATCTGCCTGCCTGTCTACTGAAAGAGTGAAAGAGTGAAAGAGTGAAAGAGGTGCTGAGACTGTTTATTTTACGAGTGGCAAGGCGGATTGATTCAAGTACTACCTGCTTTTTAATTCCGGTTTTCACTCGCCTGACAATACTCGCTGCTCCGGTGGCGGGCTTTTTCTGGAAGTCTCCACTGAGTGGCTGTTGGACAGCGAGCTACCACTGCATTACAACCCAGCAGCGACCCCTTAGCAAAATAAAGCCCTGAAAACCAACTAACAGTGAAACTGCAAACCAGCACCAGCCTCCAGCCCCCAGCCTTAAGCATTTAGTTACCTGGTTCTTCAGAATGGTACCATAACGCACGGCAACGAATAAAAGCAATGTAATAGCAAACTGCTTATCACTGCTTGCAGTAAGGCAACGGGGCTAGGCGGCAGTAAGAGCTTAAAGGGCAGCTGGTCATTAGGTCATTAGGCCCCCGCACTTGGCTGCATGCAAGGGGGGGGCTTAGAAGATTATTATTAGGGCCTTGATCACGGGGCCAGCAACCGGACCTAGGAAGTGGTTGCTAAATCAAAGAAATGAGATCGGGAAGAGTCAGACAGACCCCCAACCCAGAAAGCCAAGAGCAAAAAGCAGATCAAAAAGAAAAAACAAGGTACTAAATCTAAAGGTTGCGACTCTAAGCAAAAATGCCCACTAACATTGCCTCTAATTACAATGTTCAGAAATATAGAGGAAGGCGCCAAAAGAAAGCAAGCCCCGAGTGATAGATTGCTATTGCTTAAAGATCCTGGAGCAGCCATTTACTCTACATCAGCGGAGATTCCAGGCCTCATGACTCCTCTAGCACCTCAGACAGCCTTGTTGCCGTGGAATGGAAAAAACAAGATACACAACAAATCGATGCAAAATTTAAATTGTACAATCGATCAATGGTTTTCGCAAAAACCAAGCCAAAATGTGGGAAAGTTTGGTCTAAATCGGGCAGTCAAGGCGAAGCTGTTTAATGGTACTATCTTAGGCATGATAAATAAAGAGGATACATGCCTGAGCATGGATCACCTTCAAGAGGACAGGACAAAAAGTGCCTATATCATACACAGCATTAATGAAGAAAGTTTAGATCATATGAATCCAACAGAAGGTTTGCAAAACTTTGATCAAAAGGTGCCTAGTCACAGGGAAAAATCCTATTCCCCAACAATAACCTTTAAAACATCCCAAGGGGACCATACATCTTCAACCCCTAAGCCAGCAACTAACAATGCAAGAACAACAAGGCTACAGATAGCCGCTCAGGTCCACCAGGTGGTCCAAGACGATCAAGAAGGTATGGACAATGATTGGCAGACTGAAACAACGTCGATGACAATTAAAGGCATCATGCAAACATCAGTTTTGGAAACGACTACCCAAATGGGAAGTAAGCGTAATGTTAGCGATCAAAAGAATATGGACTTACAAGGATTAGAACTCACTCAAACAAACATTAACAATAATCCCTCTAAGGAGACTAATGACATTAGCTATCGGTTTAATCAAGACCAAAAACTCAACCGCGAATTAAACTCGCAGCTTCAACAAGGAGAGACAGGCATCGACCAGAGAGTTTCTTCGGAGATTTCTAAATCCCTACTAAATACATCAGCTTTGGAAACAATCACCCAATTGAGAAGTAAGCGTAATGCTAACGCTCAAAATAACATGGATTTACAAGGATTAAAAATCACTCAAACAAACATTAACAATCATCCCTTCAGGGAGATTAATGGCACTAGCTATCAGTTTAATCAAGATCAAAAACTCAACCAAGAATTAAAACTTAAAACCGCAGCTTCAACAAGGTGATACTGCCATCGACCAAAGTGCTTTTTCTGAGATTTCTAAATCCCTACTGAATATATTACAGACAACAATAATGGCATTTAATATGCAAAGTGGTAAAATGGATATACAAATAGATCTCATGAACATGATAGCATTACAAATAGCAGGGATTAACACCAAACTGGATAACATGAACAATTTGATATCAAGAGTTCAGGCAAAATACTCAGCTCAGGGCGCATGTAGTCCAATAATTGACAAATTAAGTATTTTGCCCACACTTCTCGAACAGATAATATTAATTAACAAATGAACTCTGGGAGGTAATGAATAAAAAGATGAACCAATAAAAGTTAAAGTAGAAAATAACAAAGTCCATTCAAGTTTGGAATCTCACAAAGATGAAATAGGCAATCAGCCAACCAGAAATAGTGATATAATCAACCAGGAGAAAATAAGTCATATTGGACAAAAGCTGTCACGGAAACAAAAAAAACGCGACTGGAAAGCACGGAACAAAATGCCTCTACTTACAGAGCAGCTAATACCTAGTTATCCAATTTTCGGTCCAGCAAAGACAAGCAATGCAACAACAGACTCAGTCAGGTCTACAGACGAAGATGTGACTAGTAACAAGAACTCAGAAACTGCAGACAAGGACAAACTAGTAGAAGTTAATCACAGCACAGCATGACAACGATGAAAGCAGGGGAGGCACAAAGTGCAAAAAAAGAATGTGTTAAAAAAACAAAAACTTGATAGAAAATACTTCTCGTACAAAATAGGTACAAGCATGCAAGAACTTCAAAATGGTAATGATCATGAGTACAATCTGAATAGACAAGATAGTGCAAAAGTAGAAAGACAAAGTTACAATCTGACATTCTTACCGCAAGACACTGGCTCAAAAATGATCCTGTGATGATTGCAAAACATGAACCGGTTTGGGAACCTTAAGAGCTTGTATAGGATTAAAAGCCCATACTAAGGTTGAAAGCAAAGGTTTCTTACCTGTAATCCTGGTTCTCTTCTAGGGGAATTCTCATCAAAGTCATAAGCACTGAGCTGATCTAGAGACACTTTTGGAGAAAAAAAAATATATATATATATATATATATATATATATGTCCACACACCTCCTTTTGCCAAAGAGTAGAGGCCACACAAGGGGAAACCTTCAGGAGCACTTTATTTGAATATCTGGCGAATGCATTTCGGCAAATTCCTTGCCTTCATCAGCGCCCAAGTGTCCAGGAATAATAGCAGCAAGCCAGTGGTGAGTTCTGTCTCCTGCTTGTTAACGTTGCTCAACCGCTCCGCCCCCTGTAAATAATTGGCTCACCTGTGTAGTATCACGATAGAGGAGGTGAACTACACGGGCCAGAATGCAATGTTGCGGCTCCAAATGACCGGTGCAGGGGGGTACAGTTCATGCCCAGTGGTGATGCGGGAGTACAGGAGACGATGCTTGCCCTTTAAAACAATGTTCCTGCTTGTGAAATCCAAACGTCGTGGCTCCTCGGGTCCCCTTGCCGCTTCCGCCCTCGAGACCAGGAAACCTTTAAGCGGGGGCTAACGTGACAGTGCACACTGCCCAGAATGAGGTTAGTAACCCCACAACCGCCGTATCTTCTCCCGGTGTACAGGGCGGGCTACAGACTTTTCCAACACCTTGGAAAAAAGAAACTGCCATTACAGCAGTAGAGCCAGTGTAAGTCCGTGCCCTTCACGAAGCGGGGGCCTCCAAAACGCGTCGCTGGCTGACGCGATCAAATGTCCACACACCTCCTTTTGCCAAAGAGTAGAGGCCACACAAGGGGAAACCTTCAGGAGCACTTTATTTGAATATCTGGCGAATGCATTTCGGCAAATTCCTTGCCTTCATCAGCGCCCAAGTGTCCAGGAATAATAGCAGCAAGCCAGTGGTGAGTTCTGTCTCCTGCTTGTTAACGTTGCTCAACCGCTCCGCCCCCTGTAAATAATTGGCTCACCTGTGTAGTATCACGATAGAGGAGGTGAACTACACGGGCCAGAATGCAATGTTGCGGCTCCAAATGACCGGTGCAGGGGGGTACAGTTCATGCCCAGTGGTGATGCGGGAGTACAGGAGACGATGCTTGCCCTTTAAAACAATGTTCCTGCTTGTGAAATCCAAACGTCGTGGCTCCTCGGGTCCCCTTGCCGCTTCCGCCCTCGAGACCAGGAAACCTTTAAGCGGGGGCTAACGTGACAGTGCACACTGCCCAGAATGAGGTTAGTAACCCCACAACCGCCGTATCTTCTCCCGGTGTACAGGGCGGGCTACAGACTTTTCCAACACCTTGGAAAAAAGAAACTGCCATTACAGCAGTAGAGCCAGTGTAAGTCCGTGCCCTTCACGAAGCGGGGGCCTCCAAAACGCGTCGCTGGCTGACGCGATCAAATGTCCACACACCTCCTTTTGCCAAAGAGTAGAGGCCACACAAGGGGAAACCTTCAGGAGCACTTTATTTGAATATCTGGCGAATGCATTTCGGCAAATTCCTTGCCTTCATCAGCGCCCAAGTGTCCAGGAATAATAGCAGCAAGCCAGTGGTGAGTTCTGTCTCCTGCTTGTTAACGTTGCTCAACCGCTCCGCCCCCTGTAAATAATTGGCTCACCTGTGTAGTATCACGATAGAGGAGGTGAACTACACGGGCCAGAATGCAATGTTGCGGCTCCAAATGACCGGTGCAGGGGGGTGCAGTTCATGCCCAGTGGTGATGCGGGAGTACAGGAGACGATGCTTGCCCTTTAAAACAATGTTCCTGCTTGTGAAAGCCAAACGTCGTGGCTCCTCGGGTCCCCTTGCCGCTTCCGCCCTCGAGACCAGGAAACCTTTAAGCGGGGGCTAACGTGACAGTGCACACTGCCCAGAATGAGGTTAGTAACCCCACAACCGCCGTATCTTCTCCCGGTGTACAGGGCGGGCTACAGACTTTTCCAACACCTTGGAAAAAAGAAACTGCCATTACAGCAGTAGAGCCAGTGTAAGTCCGTGCCCTTCACGAAGCGGGGGCCTCCAAAACGCGTCGCTGGCTGACGCGATCAAATGTCCACACACCTCCTTTTGCCAAAGAGTAGAGGCCACACAAGGGGAAACCTTCAGGAGCACTTTATTTGAATATCTGGCGAATGCATTTCGGCAAATTCCTTGCCTTCATCAGCGCCCAAGTGTCCAGGAATAATAGCAGCAAGCCAGTGGTGAGTTCTGTCTCCTGCTTGTTAACGTTGCTCAACCGCTCCGCCCCCTGTAAATAATTGGCTCACCTGTGTAGTATCACGATAGAGGATATATATATATGCATATATGTTGCAGGCTGGTGAAACGCAAATAAACCAACATCTTGCCTGAATCGTTGTGGTGGTCTGAGTTCCTTCCTCGCCGCAAGCCGGAAAGTGGTGGGAATTGTTTGGTGCATATATTTATATATATAGTAGAAAAGTAGCACCTGCTTTCATGGTTACCCCCACTTTTTGCTGGTGTCAGTATGTCTTTTGACTAGTCTGAACTGGAATCCTGCAAATAAGAACCCAAGTCACCATGATTCCTCCCAAAATTGACTATGGTAAGTACTTCTGTAGATCCACAACTGGCTACTGGTGTTCCCTTATAAGTCCCTACTATATGGTAACAAGGTGCCCAGGGCATAGGTACACCAGGGATCTCCCATCGTCTGCAGCATGTATTGTGCCACCCATGAGAAACCACTCAAACTGTGACTACAGGCCTGCCATTGCAGCCTGTGTAAGTTGGTGCTAGCACAACTAACAACAGATATACATTTCTTATATCTGAGGTCCCTACACTTAAAACCTATAAGTCACCCCTAAGGAAGGCCTTTCAGTCCTGAAGTTAGGGTGCTGGGGAATAAGTGTGAGGGCACCCCTACGACCCTGGAGTCTATTCTCCAAGCTTTGTAAGTGCGGCCAGCCATTTTGATACATATAGTGGATATCTGTCATTACATGATGGCTAAGTATGTAGTGGCTGTGTCGAAAGTGGGCATGTTTGGTATCAAACATGTTGGAATCATACCCTAACACCATTACCAGTGTTGGAGATATGATTCCATGCACTGGGGGGCTCATCCAGGTAGCCCCCAGTACTCCCGGTAACAGCCTTTAAGGGTCAGCCAGCAAGCTAGTTCTGCTGCTGACCCAGACACGATTCTGCCCTCCTACTGCTGAGCTGTGCTCGAGCAGGGGAAGGTAGAACAAAAGGTTTCCTATCACAGGGAGGTGTGACCACCTCCCAGACAGGACTTTGTGTGTTGGGCTGAGATGGTGGTGATTGCCAGCACCACCAAGCTACATTTGGTGCCCTACTTGCATACTCCGGTTTGAGCCAGTTCATGGAGCCCTTGGCTCCCGCTCTGGAGTGAAACTGTCAAGTCAAGTCAAAATATACTTTTATTTGATTCATTAAAAAATCATAAAAGGATGGACAACCATCATAAAACGTAGTGCTTTAGAATATACATTTTTAAAAACCTAAGAAGACTTAAGGTCGATGTCAGAATAAGGAGATGCTTATTATTTTAAAAATAATGACGAATATAACAATGCATTTGGGAAAAATCTGCTAATTAGTTGGCTACTTGGCAGGGTCGCATTTTGCCAGTTCTTTTGCTGCAATTTTCCATAGTATTATGGCTCTACAGGACAGGGGAATTGACGATCCTCCGAGACATTTAATGACCGCTGCTCTACATGTTCTTGTTTGTTCCTTCCTTAGAGCCTCCCGGAGGATGGATTTTCGGGCTTCCAATAAAAAAGAGCAAGTACATAGAAGATGTAGTAGTGACTCTTCCCCTTGACCACAGAGACGACACCCCTTGGATGGCCATATTTGTTTTCATTTTGGGGTCAAATCCTATGAGGGGAAAGACCCCATGCGTATCAAAGTCAGATAATGTTTTTTCTGATGGGAGAATTGTTCCAACAGGTATTGTTGAGGCTTCAGCCTCTGGTAATCCTTTATCACATCCCAGGCATGATGTTTTTTTGCAAAGGACGTTTTATCAGTTAATAAAGAGGTCCGTTTGATAGCGTTATTGACTACGATTTTAAATCCGGAGTACGTTGTAAGGGTGAGCCATGCATCCTCTAACTGTAATGCCGACAGGGATTCCTTCAGGGCTGCTGTGGTTGAGTTGGCTAGGCTCTTTTGGTTTTCAATCTCGACCCAACAATAGTGGGCTAGGGTGTTATCTTCTGCCTCCCTCATCCTCCAGTAGTATTTTACTAGGGCGCCTTGTCTGGCCATAATCTGATTTTTTAGACCATATTCTAGGCGGATTTGTGCCTGTGAGGTGTGTAGCGGAATTGAGAACAGTCTCTTAAATAGTATAGATTGTGCTGCATTTAGGACTGTGGCATCTTTAGTATTCAGAATTTCTGAGCCGTATGAAAAGGAAGGTAACATTTTTGCAGCAATCACTTTAAGCAGGTGGGCAGTGGAGCATCCTATACGTTTTTTCCTTAGAGTTTTAAAAGTGAACAACAGTTGTTTGGCTTTCATGCGACCTTGGTCCAAGTGTGATTTGAAGTTAAGCTTACAATCTAGCTGGAAGCCCAGGTATTTATCGCACGTAACCCTTGTCAATTGATGCTCACCAAATTCCAGGAAAAAGATTGACTTTTCAGTGTTTTAATAGATTTTGAGAAACACATAACTTTTGTTTTTTTATGGTTAATCGTGAGTTGGTTCGAGGTGGCATAGTCTCCTAGTTCTGTGATCAGTTTCTGTAGGCCTATGGGAGTTTGTGCTAGCAGGACAATGTCATCGGCATATTGGACACAAGGGATCGTTTTTTTTCCCAATTTTGGAGGGTCGGCTTGGATTAACCTGAGGCGAGTGAAACTGAACAAATGACATGGGAGTAGCCTACCCTATGTCCAGCCCTTCCTCTGGGAGGGACCTCTGAGTCGTCCTAACCCCTTCCCTAGAGTATTTAATGGCTTACCTGTGGGTGGGTCCTTAGATTAGTTGTGGAATAAGACTCAACCACGCCACTCTTCGACCGTCTGGACACTTGAACTTCCCCTGGAAACAGGACTGCATCACCGAAGACTCCTGCTGCTCCTGATCTCACTGTTCTTCTTCATTGTATATGTCTGTTCTTCTTCCAGGATCTTCAACAGACCTATGGGCATCAAGGACACCCACAGTAATCTCCCTTGTAGTGAAGGAGTCACTCACCTACAATCTACAGGCACCGCAACGACCGCTCTGCTGCTCCTGACATCCCACGGACTGCAAAAAGCTTAGCAACGCAGGTGGTGGTTCAGCAACTCCCTCGAGGCCCAACCTGTCCTCTCTGCAACTTTAAGTCTGGTATCCCTCATTGGAACCGCTGGTACCAAACCTCTGTGCACCACGTTGACTTGCTATTTCCAAGGCCCTCCACTTGAGAGATCTTCAAGCTACAAGAAGGTCCTGCGTCCAGCATCTTTCCCTGCCAAGTATAGTATCCTCCCTTCATCCTCTGCACTGTGGGCCTTCATATTTAGTGAGATGCTCAAGCCGTCCTGCGACTCCTGTGCCTTCAGCCTGTGGGTCCTCTTGGGGTTCTTCTTCTGCTCCAGTGGGCTCCCCTGTAGGCTCAGGGCCTGTTCAGACTGTCCTGCTGGTGGTGAGTCCCTTGGACCTTGCTGGTCTCAACATTGCTCCTTCTTCATTTTCAACGCCTGTTGCAGCTGCCAATGTTTGCTGGTGCTCACGCTGGACACTGACAACCTGGTTTTTGAATTTCGATGTGGTACAGCACGTGCATGGCTCCTGGTCTTCCTCAGCATTGACTGGTTTCCACAGCTGCAGCAACAAGGTCACGTCAACTTTTTTGAACCATCCAACATCGGTGGGCATTGCTCTTCCATGCCTTTTGTTCGCCTCCGAGTGGGATAGACTCTGTCCACTCTGCTTGCAGTTTCTCCACTTCGACAATTCACCTTGGATTCCACAGGACTCTTGCACAGTCTTCTCCAGTGGCATCTTTCCTGTAGTCTTCCATTGTGGTCTATGGTGGTTTCCAATGTCACTTCGCTTCCGTGGTCTAGGTATCCTGGTTCCTGGGGTGTCCACGGTGGGGTGACTCTGCAACCTTCTGTCTTCCACTGGATTTCTTTAGGGTCCACTGGGAAGGGGCTTGCTTCTCCAAAACTGCAACACCGACTTTCCTATTGACTTCTATTGGGCATGCAGCTGTGTTTCCACTCTGCTCAGAGCTGCAGTGGGCTTCCTGGTTACTTATCTTGGGTGGTTCCTTGTTTCCCCAGCTCCTCTGAGTCTCCTGGTCCAAGTCCCGACTTCGGTGGCAGTTCGCATTCCACTTTCTTAGAATATGGTTTGGTCTCCCCTGAGAGACCAAACCATATTCTAGTAGTAGTTTGTGCTACTTACCTTATTTCCAATTGAAGTATTGTTGTGTATTTGTGTTTATATCTCTGAGTAGGAGATGTACAAGTTACTTACCTTCGGTAACGCTTTTTCTGGTGGATACAGTATCTGCCTGTGGATTTCTCACCTTGTGAATATCCCCCTGCGTCAGCAACATTCGGAAATTCTTTTTGTCAAGTCAAGTCAAGTCAAGTCAGGTGATTTATATAGCGCACTACATACCCAGAGGGTCTCAAGGCGCTTGAGGAAGGGTGGGGAATTACTTGTCGAATATCCAAGTTTTAAGTTGCTTTCTGAATGCTAGGTGGTTCTGAGTGAGGCGGAGGTGAGTGGGCAGTGAGTTCCAGGTTTTAGCCGCCAGGTAGGAGAAGGATCTACCT
The DNA here is from genome assembly GCF_964263255.1 of Lissotriton vulgaris. NCBI lineage: Eukaryota > Metazoa > Chordata > Amphibia > Caudata > Salamandridae > Lissotriton > Lissotriton vulgaris. Next base: position 1,867,488,304 of record NC_141693.1, on the reverse strand, counting down.
CCCATGGTGGTTTTGTTGATGCGAGGTACAGTAGCAAGGGCTTGGTTGGAGGAACGTAGCTGGCGGGAGGGGGTGTAGAAGGAAAGTCGTGTGTTGAGGCATTCGGGTCCAAGTTCGTAAAGGGCTTTGTGAGCGTGGGTTAGGAGGCGGAAAGTAATCCTCTTATTAACGGGGAGCCAGTGGAGGTTTTTCAGGTGACTAGAGATGTGGTCTTTACGTGGGATGTCTAGTATGAGTCTGGCTGAAGCGTACTGGATGCGTTGTAGTTTTTTCTGGAGTTTTGCAGTGGTACCGGCGTATAGGGTGTTTCCGTAGTCCAGGCGGCTCGTGACCAGTGCGTGGGTGACCGTTTTTCTAGTTTCTGTGGGGATCCAGCGAAATGTTTTTTTGAGCATGCGAAGAATATTGAAGCAAGATGATGAGACGGCGTTGACTTGTCTGTTCATAGAGAGTGAGGAGTCCAGGATGACGCCCAGGTTCCGTGCGTGGTCCGTCGGGATGGGTGCTTTTCCAAGGGCCTCTGGCCACCAAGAGTCATCCCAGGCGGAGGGAGAGGTACCTAGGATAAGTACTTCTGTTTTGTCTGAGTTCAGTTTTAGACGGCTGTGTTTCATCCACTCGGCTACTTCTTTCATTCCTTCATGTAGGTTGGTTTTGGCAGTGTTAGGGTCTTTGGTGAGTGATAGGATCAGTTGAGTGTCATCACGACGACGTGATCGACGTCACAGAAGCACGGCATCGTGCGCGGCTCCTCTGACATCACCGACTCCATAATAGGCCCTCTTCGGCGTGATGACATCAGTTCCGCCCTTTTTTCCGTGCCCTCGAGGCACACGGACGGATCAACAACAGTAGATATACATACAATGTACACAGTTCCAAATAATCAAAATAACACAAGCAGTGTGTAGTCAATGCAGGAAAGTAATAACATCAACACATTTCCTTTGACAAAAACATATTAACCCCTTAAGTGCTTCGCACGTTCAGCGGCCGACGGCACCACTACCTCCATAGTGCTGCCTTTGGCCGTTGAACGTTCGAACTGCACCTGCGCAATGGAACGTCCAGCACTGGAGCTGGACATTCCATAGCAGCTATGAGGTGAATATTACAGTAAATCAGGTATAGAAGAGTGGACAACGGGGAGGCGGGTGGGCCCGTGAGGAATCCACAGGCAGATACTGTATCCACCAGAAAAAGCGTTACCAAAGGTAAGTAACTTGTTCTTCTGATGAATACATCTGCCAGTGGATTCCTCACCTTGTGAATAGAGTCCCACAGCAGTCCTCGCTCTCGGAGGAGGGTGTCCACTCTCCTATACCAGAAAATCCTGGAGGACAGAACGCGCAAAGTGGCCTTCCCTCCTCACTTCGGAATCTAAGCAGTAATGCTTCGCGAAAGTGTGGAGGGAGGCCCAAGTCGCCGCTCTACAAATGTCCTCTACACGTACACCCCAAAGCAGATGTAGCAGACCCTGCTCTAGTAGAATGAGCTCTTAAACCTTCAGGAGGTTCCTTACCCTCCAGAGAGTAGCAGCCTTGCCTCTTCTGGCTCCAACAAAACGAACAAAGAGCTGGTCATCCACTTTGAAATCTCTGGTTCTGACCAGGTAGAAGCTCACCGTCCTCTTCGGGTCCAAACGGTGAAGTCTCTCCTCCTCCTTGGAAGGGTGAGGGGGAGGATAGAAGGTAGGAAAGGGTAACAAACTGCCCTGGATGAAACGGAGTAGCCACCTTAGGTAGAAAAGCAGCCCTGATCCTAAGTACCATTCGTTCAGCATGAATGGTCAAGAATAGGGGGTTCAAACTAAGAGCTTGAAGCTCACTTACCCTCCTTGCCCAGGTAATTGCAACCAGGAAGACCGTTTTAACCCCTTCAGTGCTGATGACGAGCCCAGGCTCGTCATGCAGCACCGTGCTCGTGTGCTCATGACGAGCCTGGGCTCGTCATGAGCCGTGGAACGGTCACACCCGGCTAATTCCCCCGCTGTGCTGAGCGTTCCATTGCGCGGGCGGGTTCATGACGAGCCCAGGCTCGTCATGAGCACACGAGCACCGTGCTGCATGACGAGCCTGGGCTCGTCATCAGCACCGCGGCACCGTGCGCGGCCCCCTCCCCCCCGCACCGCGGGGGAATTAGCCCCGCGGCGAAGAGGTTAAAAGATAACAGTCTCAAGGGACACTTGTGCAAAGCTTCAAAAGGTAAACCCATCAAGTCCCATTGAGGCACAATAAAGGGAATAGGAGGAAATGTATTTGTAAGTCCTTTTAGAAACCTCTAAACGACAGGAGATTTAAATAAAGGCGGCTGATCCGTCAAATATAAAAATGCCGACAATGCCGATAGATAACCTTTGACTGTAGCTACAGCAAACCCTTGCTGAGCCAAAGAAAGCGCAAACTGAAGAATGTCAGATAAACTAGCCCTCAAAGGATCGGTGGACTTCTCTCCACACCAAGAAACAAATTTAGACCCCCTATAAGGATAGATAGACTTGGTGGAGTCACGCCTGGCCGATAAGATGACATCCACCACATCATGTGGGAGAGAAAAAGAATTCAGGTTGCCACGTTCGATCTCCAGGCATGAAGGTGTAAGGTCTGGAGGTGGGGGTGTAGAACCTGCCCCTCCATCTGGGAGAGGAGATCTGCCCTGTGAGGGAGACGGAGCGGCGGGCACGAGGAGAGGTGGAGAAGATCTATGTACCACACCCTTCTTGGCCAATCCGGGGCGATCAATATGACTTGGGCCCGGTCTTGGCGAATCTTCCTCAGAACCCGAGGAATCAAAGGTATGGGAGGAAACGCGTAAAGGAGTCTTGAGTCCCAACTCAGCTGAAACGCATCCCCCAATGCTCCCTGCATCGGATACTGGAGACTGCAGAATGACGGGCAGTGACGGTTCTCGTGAGTGGCGAACAGGTTCACCTGAGGAGTTCCCCACGTCTGAAAGACGTAACGAACTACCTCTGGATGAAGCCTCCACTCGTGGTCGGCTGAGAACTGCCGACAGACTGTCTGCACGTACGTTCAGAACTCCGGCCAGATGATTTGCCATCAGACAAATCTGATGGTCCTGAACCCAGGACCAGAGACGCAGAGCCTCTCTGCAGAGACACTGCGACCCCACTCCTCCCTCCTTGTTGACATACCACATCGCGGTAGTGTTGTCCGTCAGGACTTGAACCGACTGACCGCGAAGGAAAGGGAGGAAGGCCTTGAGCCCAGACATATCGCCCGCAACTCTAGAAGGATGATGTGAAGCAACCTTTCCTCTGGAGACCAAAGAAGACCCTTGATCTCCAGATCCCCCAGATGAGTACCCCACCCTAGAGTGGAGGCATCCGTTATTACCTTGTCCACCGATGGAGGTAGGTGGAAGGGCTTTCCTTGAGACAGATTGCCCTCCACGCTCCACCAAGACAGATCTGCTGCAGTTTCTCTGGAGATCCTGATTGACTCCCTGAGATCTCCGTTGTGTTGATACCACTGCCTGCGGAGGCACCACTGGAGTGCCCTCATGTGCCAGCCTGCATGGTTGACCAGCATGATGCAGGAAGCCATCAGACCGAGCAGACGAAGGACCTTCAGGACTGGAACACCCGCTCTATTGTAAAATAAAGGAATCATTTCCTGTATGTCGAGAATCCTTTGAGGAGGAGGGAATGCACGACACACAGTTGTGTCCAGTACAGCATCTATGAACAGGTTGCGCTGGGAGGGCACCAGGTGAGATTTGGGTACATTTATCGAAAAACCCAACCTGTACAACAACAGAGTTGTGACTTGTAGATGATGGAGCACTTTCTCTGGAGATTCCGCTTTGATCAGCCAATCGTCCAAATAAGGGAATACTGGAAACCCTGACCTTCTGAGATGTGCAGCCACTACAGCCATCACCTTGGTGAAGATTCGAGGCGCAGTAGTAAGACCAAACGGAAGGACCGCAAACTGGTAGTGTTGCGAACCCACCGTGAAACGGAGATACTTCCTGTGCGACATCAGGATAGGGATGTGAAAATACACATCCTGCAAGTCGATCTATACCATCCAGTCTTCTTCCAGCAGTGCTTGAAGAACCTGCGCAAGGGTGAGCATCTTGAACTTCTCCTGCTTCAGAAAAAGGTTTAAAATCCTGAGATCCAGGATCGGACAAAGTCTGCCATCCTTCTTGGGGATTAGGAAATACCGGGAGTAGCATCCCTCACCCCTTTCCTGCTCCGGAACCACCGTTATCGCACCTTTTCTTAACAACGCCAGGACTTCCTCCTGCAGCAGTAACAGGTGGTCCTCTGAGCAAAACCCTTGACAAGGAGGGTAATTTGGAGGGAATTCCCGAAAGGGAAGTGTATACCCATTCTCCACGAGATTGAGAACCCAAAGGTCCGATGTGACCAATTCCCAATCCCGTATAAAATAGGTAAGCCGACAACCTACAGGACCCGCATGATCCGGAATGGCGGATGTAGGGCTGCTTTTCTGATGCTGGAGGGGGTTGGGAAGAGGAAGAAGAGGAGGAGGAGGAGGAGGAGGAGGAGGAGGAGGAGGAGACTTGACGTCCTCGAGGACAAGCTTTTTGTCTACCCCTGTATGACTTATACAGTGGATTTTGTTGTTGTTGCCGCTGCTGTTGAGGCTGTTTATAGGGACGAAAGGAGGACCTTCCAAAGCCCCTGTATCTTTTGTTCACAGTTCCTCTGGACTGTAGTCCCAAAGACCTGGCTGTAGCCCTGCTGTCTTTAAACCTCTCCAAAGCTGCATCAGTCTTTTTTCCAAAAAGACCGGAGTCATCAAAGGGCAGATCTAATAAAGCAGCTTGGACGTCCGCAGAGAATTCAGAAGACTTCTACCAGGCTGCTCTTCTTGTGGCAATTGAAGTCCCCATAACTCTCGCCACCGAGTCAGCGGTGTCTAGTCCACTTTGTATGACTTGACGTGCAGCAAATTTAGTGTCAGCCAGCACCTCATTAGAAATTTTTCCTGTCCTCTGGAATCTTAGGGGCCAACTGTCTTACAGAGTCCATCAAGGCATGTATGTACCTCCTCAAGAGGCATGTGGCATTCGTTGACTTAAGAGCCATACTCGCCGATGAAAACACTTTCTTCACAGTTTGGACTTGCTTTTTCGACTCTTTGTCCCCAGGCACCTGAGGGGAAGCCCCCACAGCTTTCTTTGAACAGGCTGCCTGAATTACCAAGCTCTCTGGTAACAGGTGCGATGATAAAAAGTCTGGGTCACCAGGCGCCACCCTGTATCTCCTTGCAATACCTTTAGCAGCAGCAGGAGCAGTGAGAGGTCTATTCCATACTTCCAAAATTGGTTCCGTCAAAGCATAATTGAAAGGACGCATAGGTTCCACAACAGAAGTCGGGGAATGGAGGACGTCTGTTAACAAATTAGACTTGAACTCAGCAGTAGGCAGACTTAAATTCAAAAGTTCTGCTGCCTTTTTGATGACCACATGGTATGGTGCAAGGGGCATCCGATACAGAGGATAGCTCCCAGTCTGGAGAAAGTTCCAATCCGCTAGCCTCCCTCAGATCATCAAAATAATCATCCTGCAACTCACCTTCTTCGACCTCAGCCTCTCTGTACCTCTGTTCTTAGAGAAGATGCTGAGCATCATGCCTCAACCTCTCCTTCAAGAGCGGCGTCAGCGGATCCGATGGAGCCGGTGTCGAGATCAGATCTGGAAGCACAGGTCGAAGCTCTCGAGGTCGGGCCGGCGCCGAAGGTATCAGCGTCGAAGACCTCGGCGGCGCAGAGAAATGCCAAGGCGGAGTCGGCACCAGCATAAATGGCATAAACGGAGCTGGAGCATAAGACTGGGGGACTCCCAGGTTGTATGCCAAAGGACCCATGGGACCTGGCCGCGCTCCAGAAGGTTACAAAGCTCTGGAATAGACACCATACATCGCGTTTAAAAACAGTGTAGGGTCTTGACCTGGGCCTGGAAAAGGAGGGTAAGGACCCACAGGTTGCCCTCGAGGAGGCACCGGATTCATCTCCTCTTCTTCGGGTTGGTGAGCCGGAGTCGTCGAACCCTCAGGCAAGAGAGCCTCTTCTTCCTCTTGAACAGGAGATAGAGATGGCGCCGGAGAGGGATTCGACACCCGAGCCGGTGAATGCTCCGGTGACTCCACAGGCGAAACTTCACCTACCGGATCTACAACTGGAGATGGGGATTTCTCTTTACGACGTCTCCTACTTGGCGACTTCGGTCTCGAACCTGAATCCTTCCCAGAGTGATGTCGAGATCCGTGCTTTCTCTTCTTGTGCTTTTTTTTTGCAGATCTAGAAGCATGCCCCGATGATGACTTCGAAGGCCACGCCGTGCGAGCCCTCAACCTCTTCCTCGACCGCCTCGAATGCGACCTCCAAGACTTCTTCTCATTTTTACCTTTCAATTTGGCAACCAGAAGCTTTGCCTCTCTTTCACAAAGGGCTTTTGGGTTCATCTTCTTGCAGGAAGAGCACCGTTGAACATCATGGTCCGAACTCAGGCACCAAATGCAATCCTCATGCGGGTCCGTGATCGACATCATCTTCCCACATTCTCCACACGGCTTGAAACCGGTCTTCTTCATAGACATCTCGACAGGATACAAAGAAGCAAGAAGACACTAATAGAAACAAACAGTAACAAAGTTACTAAACAGCTACAGAGGATCCCTCGAAAACCGCTAACGTTGACGATGCGGAAAAAAGGAAACTGATGTCATCACGCCGACGTGGGCCTATTAGGGAGTCGGTGACGTCAGCGGAGCCGCACGCGATGCTGTGCTTCTGTAACGTCGATCACGTCGGCGCGAAGCTACAAAAAGAATTTACGAATGTTGCTGACGCAGGGGGATATTCACAAGGTGAGGAATCCACTGGCAGAACGTTAGTTTTTGGGTCAGATGTACAAAAACTACATTCTAGTGGCTAGTTTTTTTTGGCGGTGTAGCGAGAGGCTGACCATGTGTTCCGTCTGTTTGGCGGTGTAGCGAGAGGTGTGGTGTGCGGCGATCTCTGGGCGCCGTTTGGAGCGACTGGTGCATTGGGAGCGTTTTTCGGGCGTTTTCGAGCCCGCGAGCTGCGAGCTGAGAAGGCTTGAACCCCCGGAGCTTGGAGCCTGGTGCCTGGAGTTCCGGAGAGGCGCCGAGGTTGGAGTGAGGAACGGCGAAAAAGCTCTGGTTCGCGGGTGCGGGCTCAGGGCTTGACGGCTTGTGCTCGGCTGTTCCTGCCCGGCGTCTGGGAGCGGTTTCTGCTCGGCGGCTGGGAGCGGGGGCACGGCGCATCCATCAGAGGCATCAGCAGCCCCAGTTGTGGAGCGGTGCAGCGGAGACTGGGAGGATTGCCCATTCACCCGCGACCCGGTCTCTGCCATAGAGCTAGCGCCGGCTAGCGATCTCACTCCGCAGTGCCTTGGAATCCGTGGAGGCTCCCCTGACGAATCTGCCACCAAACTGGCATCAAGGGAGGAAATGTGGTGAGCCTCCTTTTTCCTCTCTCTGCCTTTGCCTCTGCATAGCCTGCATAGACGGCACAGCCTGCATAACATGCATAACCTCTACACAGCAACTTTTTTTCCCGGTAGTCGCCTTTATTATCCCTCTACCAACCTTTACTATCTTTACTATCTTTAAAAAGCACTCAACAGCACTCAACAGCCTCTAACAGCCTCAATCTGCCTACCTGTCTACTGAAAGATTGAAAGAGTGAAAGAGGTGCTGAGACTGTTTATTTTACGAGTGGCAAGGCGGATTGATTCAAGTACTACCTGCTTTTTAATTCCGGTTTTCAATCGCCTGACAATACTCGCTGCTCCGGTGGCGGGCTTTTTCTGGAGGTCTCCACTGAGTGGCTGTTGGACAGCGAGCTACCACTGCATTACAACCCAGCAGCGACCCCTTAGCAAAATAAAGCTCTGAAAATCAACTAACAGTGAAACTGCAAACCAGCACCAGCTGCAGCCTCCAGCCCCCAGCCTTCAGCATTTAGTTACCCGGTTCTTCAGAATTGCACCATAACGCCTGGCAACGAGTAAAAGCAAAGTAATAGCAAACTGCTTATCACTGCTGGCAGCAAGGCAACGGGGCTAGGCGGCAGTAAGAGCTTAAAGGGCAGCTGGTCATTAGGCCCCCGCACTTTGCTGCATGCAAGGGGGTGCTTAGAAGAGGCAAAGAAGAGGAGCTTGTTTTATTAGGGCCTTGATCACGGGGCCAGCAACCGGACCTAGGAAGTGGTTGCTAAATCAAAGAAATGAGATCGGGAAGAGTCAGACAGACCCCAACCCAGAAAGCCAAGAGCAAAAAGCAGATCAAAAAGAAAAAACAAGGTACTAAATCTGAAGGTTGCGACTCTAAGCAAAAAAGCCCACTAACATTGCCTCTAATTACAATGTTCAGAAATATAGAGGAAGGCGCCAAAAGAAAGCCAGCCCCGAGTGATAGATTGCTATTGCTTAAAGATCCTGGAGCAGCCATTTACTCTACATCAGCGGAGATTCCAGGCCTCATGACTCCTCTAGCACCTCAGACAGCCTTGTTGCCGTGGAATGGAAGAAACAAGATACAAAACAAATTGATGCAAATTTTAAATTGTGCAATCGATCAATGGTTTTCGCAAAAACCAAGCCAGAATGTGGGTAAGTTTGGTCCAAATCTGGCAGTCAAGGCGGAGCTGTTTAATGGTACTAGCTTAGGCATGATAAATATTTATTTATTTAGTATTTTGTAGAGCGCGCAGCTACCTCCGACGGAGGTGTCCCGGCGCTGAAGACATTGTCTCAGGAGGGTAGGTGGGGAGTGAAGAGGGGGTGGGTTTAGATCTGGGAGAAGAACCAGGTCTTTAGTTTTTTCCGGAATAGGGGTTCTGACGTCAGAAATCTTAAATCTGTGGGCAGCTGATTCCAGAGTTTGGAGGTAACTACTGCAAGGGCCCTACCTCCCGTGCGGGCAAGACGGAAGCGGGGGCATGTCATGAGGTGGAGGTGGTTGGATCTGAGGTTGCGTGGTGCCTGAGAAAACCTCATTCTGCACCGCAGATATGTAGGGCCTCGGTCATTAAGGGCTCTAAAAGCCAGAGTTAAGGCTTTGAATTGGATGCGCAGTCTTATTGGGAGCCAGTGGAGTTTGATTAGGTGGGGTGAGATGGAGTGACGATAAGGGATGTTGCAAATCAGCCTGGCTGCTGCGTTCTGGACTCTCTGTAGTTGGTTAATGAGGTAGGATGGGGCACCTACATACAAGCTGTTAGCGTAGTCTAGGTGGGGCGTAATCAGGGCATGGACTACTGTTTTTCGAGAGTCCAGCGGTAAGTAGGGCATGATTTTTTTTAGCATTCGTAGCTTCCCGAAGCAGGCTGAGGTAACTTTGCTGATTTGGGTTTTACAGGAGAGAGAGGTGTCAAATTGAAAGCCTAGGTTTCGGGCGGCTTGGACTGGTACAGGGGGAGGGTTGAGTTCGGTCGGCCACCAGACATTAGGAGGTATGGGAGATTTCTGATTAAAAAATAAGACTTCAGTCTTATCGGTGTTTAGCTTTAGGTTGTTCTCAGACATCCATGAGGCGATATTCAGCATGCAGTGGCGAAAGTTGTCAAAAGATTTTTCAGTGTAGCTTTTGAAGGAGAACACCAGTTGGGTGTCGTCGGCGTAGAAGGTAACTTTGACACCATAGGATTCGACAGCTTTTGCCAGTGGTTTGAGGTACACATTGAAAAGGAGCGGGCTAAGGGAGGAGCCCTGCGGAACTCCCCAGACCAGTGGTTTTTTGGCAGAGAGAAAGGACCCCAGCATCACTTGTTGGGTTCTGTTTGTGAGGAATGATTTTACCCATAAGAGGGGAGGCCCTGCGATACCTATCTCTTGCAGGCGAGTCAATAGTTTGTCATGCGAGATGGTATCGAATGCAGCGGACAGGTCGAGGTGGACCAGCATGGCCTCCTCTCCCCTATCCGTGCATTCACGGATTGACTCGGATACTTCAAGTAACGCCGACTCGGTACTATAATCCGGTCTGAAGCCTGATTGGGTATCGTGGAACAAGGAGTTTGATTCAAGGTAGTTCGAAAGTTGTAATTGCACTGCTTTCTCCAGTACTTTGGCTGGTTTGGGCAGAAGGGAGATTGGTCGGTAATTGCTTAGACAATGGGGGTCTATGCCTGCTTTTTTTTGAATGGGGATAAGTAATGCGTGTTTCCAGGCAGAAGGGACAACGCTAGTGGTTAAGGAAGAGTTCCAGATTTCGAGTAAGGAGTTGATGATTAAGGGGTCAATTTCAATCAAGATTAAGGCAGGGGCTGGATCCAGAGGAGAGCCTGACTTGCATTCTAGAATTAGTTTCATGGCATGTTCCTTAGTAAGAGGTTTAAATGCTGTGAAAGCATATTTGTAGTTCGTGTCAAGGTCTTCAGTACTATTGGGGCCATTCTGGAGGATGGTTGCTGCTATGTTGGATATCTTTTCTTCAAAGAAGTTTGATAGATTTTTACTCAGTGCTTGGGACATGGGTATTGGAGCATCTAGTGCGCTGGGCTGGGTGAAGTCTTTCACTATATTGAAAAGGGCCTTGGTTGAGTTTTTTGTTTTGGCAATGGTATCAGAAAAATAGGTGCTCATGGAGTGGTGTTTGAGTTTGCGAAACTCTTTGAGGCTTTGACGGTAAAGTGCCTTGGCTACCGAGTCATAGTTCTGTCTCCACAGTCGTTCCAACTTTTTGCACTTGCTTCTGTGTGCCCTGAGTTCTTGTGTGAACCATGGTGCAGATGGTTTTAGTCTGCGGGAAGTAAGGGTGAGTAATGGGGCAATTTCCTCTATTGCTTTTGTGAGGTCATGGTTCAGTGTACGCACTGCTGCGTCAAGATCGTCTGGTAATGGGTAAAGACTGTTGAGGTATTTTTGCTCAAGGGCAGCTAGGGAGAGTTTGTGCCATTTTCTGCCTTGTGTTCTGATGGCGGACTCCTGTTTGTTGATTTGGGCTAGGGAAACCTCAAAAGGTATTAAGTAATGGTCGGATCAGGTTAGAGGTAAGTGGGGGGAGGATTTTAAGTTTCTCATGGTTAGAGAAAATAAGGTCGAGGGTATGCCCAGCGGTGTGAGTGGGGCCTTTTACCTTTTGTGATAGATTTAGGTTATGCATAGATTCCAGGAGTTGAGCGGCGCGGTTGCAGTTGCTTACATCCACATGATGGTTGAAGTCTCCCAGTACCATAAAATGAGGGTGTTTAAGGGAGAGATCTGCTGTGACTGCCAGTAGCTCTAGGATGGCAGGTTGGGGAGTGTTTGGGGGGATGTATGCCAAGATCCCGGAGGATATGGCAGTAGTGGAGTCTGTGATTGAGAAGTATAGGGCTTCTATAGGTTTAATATTAGCAATTTTCCTGGAGGTGATTTTCAGGTGATTCTTTGGGATGACAGCGATACCTCCGCCTGATTTAGAGCCTTCGCGGCTTAGTCCGGTAAAGCTGTAGCCAGTAGGAGTGGCTAGGGCGATGTCAGGGTTGGAGGAGTCTTTGATCCAGGTCTCAGTTAAGAATAGTGTGTCCCAGGATGTGGAGGACAGTAAAAGCCAGATTTCATTGGCGTGGCAGGGTAGTGAGCGGCAGTTCACTAATCCCATGGAGTAGCTTTTGGTGGGAGGGGGCTTATTGTCTGCGGATTTGCGGGGGCGAGTCCAGGCGGGGCATAGGGAGAAAGAGCAATTAGGGCATTTGTGGAGGTAAGGGCTGGGTAGGGGAAAGTTGCAAGGCGTAGGAGATGAGCAAGATGTCTTACCTAGGTCTAGGAGCTGTGTTCTGGTTCATGTTAGTGTCTGTGCAGGAGGAGGACTAACAGTATGACTGGCCCTAGGCACGAAGCTGGCGCGGACGGGCGCAGACGGGCTTGCCTTAGGCGCGCCTTCGGCGCGCAATCGTCGCGCCCGCTGCGCTCGCCGCTGCGCGTACGATAGATACACATGATTTATAGTGAGGAAGAGTGGTAGGTAGGGGGGCGTGGCCCCGAAAGTGGGCGTGGCCTTAGGCAGCATCGGGAAATGGCGGCAATATTTGCATCAATTGAATGTCCTCGGCAGCGCTAATATCCGCTGCGAGGCTTGTGGCAAGGAGGCTGATAGAGTGGAATGGTGAGGTTATTAAACTCAACACACACGCATTCACTCGTTCGTTCGTTTTAAAAATACAAGTATATCGTGACTCACAATGCTTTTAAAATTGTGCTCGTAGCTTGTGGCTCCCGGCTTCCGCCTCAGGAGAAATGAACTTCAAATAAGAAGCTGGCCTACGAGTCTTATGTAGGTAGGGGGGGCGTGGCCCCGAAAGTGGGCGTGGCCTTAGGCAGCGTCGGGAAATGGCGGCAATATTTGCATCAATTGAATGTCCTCGGCAGCGCTAATATCCGCTGCGAGGCTTGTGGCAAGGAGGCTGATAGAGTGGAATGGTGAGGTTATTAAACTCAACACACACGCATTCACTCATTCGTTCGTTTTAAAAATACAAGTATATCGTGACTCACAATGCTTTTAAAATTGTGCTCGTAGCTTGTGGCTCCCGGCTTCCGCCTCAGGAGAAATGAACTTCAAATAAGAAGCTGGACTACGCGTCTTATGTAGGTAGGGGGGCGTGGCCCCGAAAGTGGGCGTGGCCTTAGGCAGCGTCGGGAAATGGCGGCAATATTTGCATCAATTGAATTTCCTCGGCAGCGCTAATATCCGCTGCGAGGCTTGTGGCAAGGAGGCTGATAGAGTGGAATGGTGAGGTTATTAAACTCAACACACACGCATTCACTCGTTCGTTCGTTTTAAAAATACAAGTATATCGTAACTCACAATGCTTTTAAAATTGTGCTCGTAGCTTGTGGCTCCCGGCTTCCGCCTCAGGAGAAATGAACTTCAAATAAGAAGCTGGCCTACGCGTCTTATGTAGGTAGGGGGGCGTGGCCCCGAAAGTGGGCGTGGCCTTAGGCAGCGTCGGGAAATGGCGGCAATATTTGCATCAATTGAATGTCCTCGGCAGCGCTAATATCCGCTGCGAGGCTTGTGGCAAGGAGGCTGATAGAGTGGAATGGTGAGGTTATTAAACTCAACACACACGCATTCACTCGTTCGTTCGTTTTAAAAATACAAGTATATCGTGACTCACAATGCTTTTAAAATTGTGCTCGTAGCTTGTGGCTCCCGCCTTCTGCCTCAGGAGAAAGGATACATGCCTGAGCAATGATCACCTTCAAGAGGACAGGACAAAAAGTGAGTATATCATACTCAACATTAATGAAGAAAGTTTAGATCATATGAATCCAACATAAGGTTTGCAAAACTTTGATCAAAAGGTGCCTAGTCACAGGGAAAAATCCTATTCCCCAACAATAACCTTTAAAACATCCCAAGGGGACCATACATCTTCAACCCCTAAGCCAGCAACTAACAATGCAAGAACAACAAGGCTACAGATAGCTGCGCAGGTCCACCAGGTGGTCCAAGACGATCAAGAAGGTATGGACAATGATTGGCAGACTGAAACAATGTCGATGACAATTAAAGGCATCATGCAAACATCAGTTTTGGAAAAGACTACCCAAATGGGAAGTAAGCGTAATGTTATCGAACAAAAGAATATGGACTTACAAGGATTAGAACTCACTCAAACAAACATTAACAATAATCCCTCCAAGGAGACTAATGACATTAGCTATCGGTTTAATCAAGACCAAAAACTCAACCGAGAATTAAACTCACAGCTTCAACAAGTAGAGACAGCCCTCGACCAGAGAGTTTCTTCGGAGATTTCTAAATCCTTACTAAATACATTACAGACAACATCAGCATTGGAAACAATCACCCAATTGAGAAGTAAGCGTAATGCTAACGCTCAAAATAACATGGATTTACAAGGATTAAAAATCACTCAAACAAACATTAACAATAATCCCTTCAGGGAGATTAATGGCACTAGCTATCAGTTTAATCAAGATTAAAAACTCAACCAAGAATTAAAAACGCAGCTTCAACAAGGTGATACTGCCATCGACGAAAGTGCTTTTTCTGAGATTTCTAAATCCCTACTGAATACATTATAGACAACAATAATGGCATTTAATATGCAAAGTGATAAAATGAATATACAAATAGATCTCATGAACATGATAGCATTACAAATAGCAGGGATTAACACCAAACTGGATAACATGAACAATTTGATTTCAAGAGTTCAGGCAAAATACTCAGCTCAGTGCAATTGTAGTCCAATAATTGACAAATTAAGTATTTTGCCCAGACTTCTCGAACAGATAATATTAATTAACAAATCAACTCTGGGAGCTAATGAAAAAAAAGATGAACCAATAAAAGTTAAAGTAGAAAATAACAAAGTCCATTCAAGTTTGGAATCTCACAAAGATGAAATAGGCAATCAGCCAACCAGAAATAGTGATATAATCAACCAGGAGAAAATAAGTCACATTGGACAAAAGCTGTCACGGAAACAAAAAAAACGTGTCAGGAAAGCACGGAACAAAATGCCTCTACTTACAGAGCAGCTAATACCTAAGAGATATCCAATTTTCGGTCCAGCAAAGACAAGCAATGCAACAACAGACTCGGTCTGGTCTACAGACGAAGATGTGACTAGTAACAAGAACTCAGAAACTGCAGACAAGGACAAACTAGTAGAAGTTAATCAGACAACAGAAAGAGGTGGAGAGATAATCCGGGAATCAAGCGTAAGCCCTGGGGACCAAAAGAAGACAATAAAAAGAAAAGGAGACAATAAATATGGGCCAAAGAAAAAGGCCTCCCGAGCGGGGAATATAATTAGAAATACACAAACAACGACGATAATGTATTCTACAGATACACAGACCAAAAATGGGCAAGGCACTGTTACCATCAAAGATGACCTGACAAGCCATGAACAACTCGGACCTACGACCAGCAATATAACAGCTCATAACGCCTTTTTCGAAAAAGCACTGGGAAATAAAGCTGCAAATAATCAAGGACAACACAAAAAAAACATGGAACGTAATATTATGGAAAACTGTGAGGACGGATGGCGAGAGCTTAAAAATGATCACTACAAACAAGAAAACCCAATCCCGGTGAACCACAAGTGCGGAGATAGCACGATAGAAGGTATAAAAATGGATATCCCAAAGGTTCAAATGTTTGGTCATGGCGAAACGTATTCAATGGTTTAAAATCAAATGAATCCTCAATCAAAACAGAAAGGTGATAACACTCGAAGGAATATGGACCAGGAATCGGAAACTACCTACTGTTTAGGACGCTGGTCTGACGATATCCAGGTCTCACATTTGGTGATGGGAGACAAGACCCAATACGTAAACATAAAAGTTGAAATCAAAGATGACAAAAAGCAAATTAAAGTTGAAAAAAAGGCAGAAGAACCAATGTCACAGTTACGTCACTGCAACGTTTCGTCGAAACCGCAATCATTGCTAATTCCAGAATACGACTCAAAAGGTCCGCAGGACATACTGAATAGGGGGAATATCTTGAAATTAACAGCAAACGTCCCAGATTTAAATTATTTGACCACTGCGAATTTATTGGCAGTAGAATTCATAGCAATTGAATACCCAAAAAATAAGGAACAAACATTGACAACCTGGCTGACTGAAGAGGACGCTCAGCATATTATGAATGCTAAGGCGCAATTTGAAGCTTGGGGAATTAAACTGTTAAGACCAACGATACCCCGCTATCCGGGCCCTTTAAATAGCAAACTTAACATCAAGTGCATCGGACAAAGGCAAAAAGAAATCTCGCAGGACAACCAAACACTTCTCAAAGGAGCAATAGGCAACAGCATTCAAATAGCACTGAAAAGAGATACACAGAATGACCAGGTATCCGGAATGGAGGGGACTAAGGATAATTGGGGCTAGCTGCCAGAAGTGCTAAATTCGAATCCGTGCCATTGACCTATGGAAAGGAAACTAGCCGTTCAAGACTTAAGAAACATGCAAATGCTTTCATGGAACATCGCTGGAGCAAAAAAATAGCTAGAAAACGGGTCCCAACCAAACAAATGGGAAAATGATGAAATAATAGCATTGCAGGAAACTTGGGCACTAGAAGACCTCCCTCTGATAAATTATATACACTACACAGTTTCAGCCATTAACACCAAAACTTATGGTCGGCCATATGGGGCCTGGCAGTTTACATATCCACAGAGCTAAAAATTGAAACCAAACAGATGGCCTCATGAGGACCAAACATCCAATTGATCAAACTAACATCTGGGACTGCGTGTAGAAAAAAAAACGTCCTGCTGATAAATACATACGCACAACCCTTGGCTAGGAAAAAATCGGCCCACAACACACAACTAATTGCTATCATTGAAAAATATCAGGAGCTTCTTTTCCTTATGGGATTTGATACTTACAGGGGATTTTAATTCCAACTTAATACATACTCCGGATGAGGACGACTTGCTAGCATCTGACAACATATGGTGGAATGTTCCACAACAATACCAGTCAACGAGGCATAAGTGGACCACGCAGGCCAAGGCTTGGTAAATGCCCTAGAGTTTCTTGGGCTAAGAGTAATAACTAGTAGAACCCCAGATGATTTCCCACCTAAACACACACACGTTCCATGGGGGAAAGACAAGATCAAGACTGGACTATACAGCCATTTCAGTATCACTGATCCCACTCCTCTCCCACTTCTCTATTGAGTACACAACCAAGAGTGATCATTCATTTCAGCTCATACACTTCAGGCTAAAAATCACCAAACATCAGGCAAATACAGCAGTTGAAGGAAACATACAAACGGTTGACCTAAAACGTCTCAAATGGTCGAATGACACAATTGAAACACTACAGTAAAAAATAAAAAAGAAGATAAGTGCCAGCAAAGCAGAGGCCCAGACTAACATTCAAGCTTGGGAAAAATTTACGGCAGATTTAACTACATTAATGTCGACTGGACAAAAGCAGACAAAAAATTATGGCCAAAAAGAAGACCCGGTTAAAACCACATCGGCAGGATTGAGAACCTTGAAATGCAAACTCAAAAAATCAATACGGAGGCTAAAAAGAACAGTACCTGAAGTAGCTGCTTGGGATAAGGTACGGCAGTTAAGGAAACGCTATTAAAAAGAGCTCTGGGAAGACAAAAGAAAGAGCAATGACAAATTCTGGGCCGAACTGCTGTGTAGTTTTAAGAAATCAAATTCAAAACAGTTTTGGGTAATCATAAATAAATTGCACAGACCAGCGAACGTTTTATCGTCAAACATACAAGAAGGTGAGTGGGCGGAATTCTTAACCACGAGGTTTACAGATACAACTACCCAAGAAATAACTGAAGGAAATATCCACACTCTGAGCTGAGGGAAAAGATAAAGCTACATGGGTCACAGAAACAACTAGCCCAGAAGAAGTCAAAACTCCGCATAAGAAACAGCAATCGGACGTTGGGACAAAGCGATCAGGGGAAAATGGTTTCCCGTCATCAGTGACAAGATATTTGTCCCTGTCGAGTGAAGGAGTTAGACGTATAATCAAGAAAGGCCAAAGTGACGGTGCTCCTGGCCCTAATGGAATCCCTCAAGCAATCTTTAAACACGACATATCATTTTGGAGTAATCACCTTCTTAGCCTATACCAAGAAATAGAGCTCCTAAATATTATACCAGTAAATTGGCAAAGGCTCGATACTGACCCCTATATTTAAAGGAGGAGAAAGATCAAACCCAGCACACTGTAGGTTGATAGCCCTTCTGGATGCAGAAGCCAAATATTATGCCACTCTGGTGTTAGAAGATCTTAAAGCCTGGTCTGATAATCTCAATCTTATCCCGGCCAACCAGACAGGCTTCAGGCAAGGTATAGGGACGACAACAAATATATTAGGTCTATCACTAATTGCTAACAAGTGTAAGCAGAGGAAACTACATCTCTATCTCTGCTTTATAGACCTAAAAGCAGCTTTTGATAGTGTTGATCGTCACCTCCTGTGGAAAAAGCTTCGAGCATGGGATATTCCTGAAAGGCTATTGAAAGGCATACTGTTATTTTATTCAAACACGTGGTTAAGAATCAAGATAGATGATGGGTCTAGATTATCAAGGAAGCTGACAACGACCTGAGGCCTTAAACAAGGGTGTGTTTTGGCCCCCCACCTGTTTAACCTGTTCTTGTCTGATCTTTCTCAAAGGCTGGACTGCAGTATCTCCCATCCACCGAAACTTGGTAAATTGAGACTATCTCATCTTTCATAGACGCCGATGACGTGGTGGTAATGGTGCCAAACAAAGATCGGTCTCCAAAGAAATGATGTCAGCTTACATCTCAGAAAACAAACTTGAAATAAATATATCTAAGACCAAAACAATGGTGATTGGGAGCCAACAGAGATGTAAACAGACAATCTGGCTCAATGGTAATCAACTAGAGGAGGTAAAAAATACAAGTACCTGGGATTCTACATTGATAATTCAAGAAACCTTACGGAGCAAAAAGGGTATATGACACAGAGAACAAGCGCCCTTATATTTGCCTTCAGCTTACTGACAAAAAAATTGAAGGGTCCTTCACATAAACCGCTGCTCGCCGTAATGAAGGCAAAAATTCTGCCAACAATAACATATGCCAGCGCCGCTTTTTATGGCGAGGATGGAGAGGTTTCAAATCAATTGATAGTTTCCATCTACAAAAGAACATTCCAGATACAAAGATCGGTTTCCCCGGCACAGGTTCGTCTTGAATTCGGCCTTATGAATGAAGAGATAGGCAGAATGTATGCGACAGTCAAAACTTGGTATCGCTTGAAACAAAATGTAGCTACATCACAAATCAATGAAGCCCTTTGGACTGAAGTAAATGAGGACCAAACTTCTCCTTTTAATCAATACCTATTCAAATCCCTCTCAACTACATGTACAACAGAATTATGGAATACAAACCTCTCGTATCAATCATTCAAACAAGCAATAAATAAAGTTTCAAAAATTCATTCATCCCAATTTGACAAAAATATCTTTAGATCAAGGTCGCACGCCTGGATTGTGAGAAACAATTATAAATCCCTCGCACCGGCGTCATATTTGAGCGAAACATTCTCAATGAACGTAAAAAAACAATTAATGGCATTACGCTTTGGAAAACTACCATCTTTGGCAGACCAGCCAGCCTGGGTGCATACAGGTCCTAAATCATGCTGGCTGTGCAATTTCTATAAAGAAGATTTTATCCATGTAATTTGCACATGCAAGAAACTGTATAATGAACAAGTTATTCTTCTATATTCAAGCTTTAATGAAAGAGGTATCAGGTCCTGTAGAGCTGCAATAACGGCGTGCCTAAATCCTTCAGATCCCTCACTGAACGGTAGACTGATCAAATTCCTTAAAGCATTTACAAAGCTTTGTTAAAAGGGTCGGAAACGTGGCAAAGGAGGAAAATGGACAATCCCACAGCATTGAATTTTTTTTCACAACAAATTTTATTGAGTGATTAAGCAGAATAATAGTTGTCGCTCCCCACAATCAGGAGATCACCACCAAGCATTTTGGCACAGTTTTATCTCGCAAGTACAATGCACAGTTCTCAAGCCTGTACAGCGTCATCCATCTATATGTCCTCCTCATGTTCCACCGGGGGATCCAATGTCAACCCCCTGTAATCTGCCCACCGCTTCCAGATCTTAAAATGTTTACGGGGGCATCCGCTCGCTTCAAACACTGGTCGTCTAAGCCGCATATAGTAGTCAAGGCCAGCCTTCCATGCACACAGGGGGCTCGTTCTCCCTTCCACGCTCGGGCCAGGTCTCTCTTGGCAACAACAAGCCCCAGCAACAATAAATGGCGCTTATATATGTTTCCACCAACACCCTCCAGTATATGGAGCAACCCCAACCGATGAGTACGGGGGAGATCCCAACCCAGAACCTCAGACAGGCAACCACACACACCCCTCCAGAAGCCAACTAGTCTAGGACACGACCATACTGTATGCAGCAGCGTACCAGTTGCGGCCTTACAGCGCAGACACTCCGGAGACCCAATCATTCCCGCCTTCCACAGCCGCTCTCGGGTATAATAGGCCCTATGGAGATATTTGAATTGGATCAACCTAAGCCGTATTGCAATGGCAGTCCCTCGCGGGGATTCCAGGGCCCACAGCATTGAATTTTAACAATGAAATTTTAAAAGTACTAGAAGAAATTAATGTATTGTTAATTCTATTTTTTTTTATTATCGCTTTCAAAAAAAAAAAATTATTTTTTTATACCATTTCTATTTTTGTGTTGTGTAACAATGATCTTTTCTCTTTTTTTCCTATTCTGGTATTAAATTGTTATGGTTTTAAGTAACTAAACAATAAAATATTACTTACTTACTCACTAGCAGATGTATCCATCAGAAATACCAATGTGCTAGTGACTGTGTAATAAATAGACACATTTTTATATATACACTGTATGGTTATTTTTCATTTAACCTATACTACATGTTTAGACCTGTTGAAACAAGCTGCTTAACACTCCTTCAATAAAAGCCTGAAGGCTGCCCTTTTAGAGCTTTCTATGGGTATCAAAGACCACTAAAATCACCATCTTTGTTGACTGGATTAGTGCAAGGTGCTTCACTTTAGTAAGTGTGCACCATCTACTATGCCAGCCTCCTATATTGGTGTGCAGTCGTTGGGAATTCAGCTTGCATTATTTTACCTGCTAATCTAGGTGTGGGTAGATGAAAAACTATCCCATCACTAGCATTAGGCACAATTAAAATACTTTTGCACGTACTAAGTTCTACTGAACCTTTTGGATTAGCAGCCGAGGGTCTAACACAACTCTTTCTCCAATCTATGGAAGTTTAGTTTTCACTAGGGTAGGTAGGCGCAACACCACACTACACCTAGTTACCATGTCTTTAGTTGGGAGGCCAGTCGTGCCAAGCCCTATATGTACAGTGGTCTGAAGTTCTATGAACTCAGGACCTTAGCTGCATCTAGAAGGCTAACAGCAGGTTAAACACCTTTATCAAAGACCACTAAAATTACCATAAGGGTGGCCTGGATTAGTGCAATGTGCTTCACTTAAATAAGTGTGCACCATATACTAAGCCAGCCTCCTACATATAGTCACTGAAAAAACTAAAGGTTAAAATAACGTTATAGTGTATATAGATAGTGTCAGTGATAACATTCATATTTAGAAATGTAAAGAACACAGAAATTCACCAATTATAGTTAGCAGTGATAACTATAACTTGCTCCCCTGCTATACACTGCTTATGACCGCAAATATGACATCACTTATGACATGCTCTATGACATCATTTATGACATCACGGATGACATCTCAAATGACATAATTTATGACACCTCTGATGACATCACTGATTAATTCAGCAAAGGTTTTTTTAATCTCCTGATCGTAAGTAAAAAATAGCTCAGAAGGATATCAGCCATCATTACTGCCATCATAGACACAACTCCTGGATTGATAAGAGCATCTCCTCTGAAGGGCACACTTTTGCTGTCTAATATCACTCCTAAAAAGGGAATCCTTTGTACTAGGATGTAGGCTGATTGCTGAAAGTTGATTTTCAAACATTGCTTCAGTAAGATGTTCGAAAATGCTTTCTATGCTATATCTGGAGATGATGCCTTTATCACCCAATCGTCCTGATATGGGTAGACAAAAATGTGTTGTTTTAGTAGGTGAGCAGCAACCTCTGCCATGCACTTTATAAAAGTGTGAGGAGTTGACTTGTGGCCAAAGGGAGGCACCTTGAATTGGTAGTGTTGTTTTCCTACCTTAAATCTCAGGAACTTCCTGTGCTTCCTTATGGAATAGGGAAACAGGCATTTTGCAAGTCTATAGTACACATTCAGTCTCCTTGGTGTAACTGTGAATAGATTTGATGTAATACCAACATCCTGAACCTTTCTTTATCCATTTGTTTGCTAATCTTAGAGCCAGAATGATCTGAGCTGTCATTCTGAACCTTTCTTTTATACCAAAAGAATACAATCCCATTCCTCTTTGGAATAAGGCACTTCTTCCTCTGCATCCTTTTGCAACAAGATGTAAACCACTTCGCAAAGCAAGTCTTAATGTAAATGCAAATATTTATTCGGTGTGATAGTAACTGAAGGAGATTTTAAAATTGAGAGAATATTCATTCTGAACAATATTCAAGACCCACTTGTCTTTTGTTATGTTGTGCAACATAACATAACAGGTGTATTTTGGAAAGCGCACGTTCGCCCCAACAATGGGGCATCTTGGCGCTGATATAACAGATGTATATTGTTACCCAACTCAATGGTACTCATTTTATTGACCTCAAATGGATGAAAGGCTGAGTGGACCCGCCGGTATTTGAACCTGTGACCATGAGGTCAAACACAGGCCCCTGCAGTGGACGCATTAGTCCACTGAGCCGCCAGACCCGGCATATGGTTTAAAATATTTACCCCCAATTGGTGTGAGGAGGGAAGAAAAACCTTGTAGTTTTTTGTTGAGGCTTTCCTGTGGTAGCAGATGCTGTTGGCCTCCTCTGCCTCTTGATGCCCTTCTGTGCTATAGGGCTGTTGTTGGTGAGCGAGTGCGACTCGCACACACAGAGGAGCACCCAAAATGGTGGCACACAAGCTAAGCTAAGAAAACTGAGGATCACCACACGCATAAATGAATAGCACTATGAAGAGTAGAAACGCAAAGGCACAAGTGAATACATCATTAGTTAGACACATGATGCTAACTCGCATATGTAAATGTCAGTGGGCGGGGAATCGGAAAAGGAAACCTATCACAACTGCCAATTATGTGTAGCTGAAAAGAAGCAATGTGTTGAAATAAATTGATATTAATCAAAAGACTAAAGACTCCGTTACACAAAGGAGGCCAATTGTGCTTCTCCTACAAGGTTAAAATTGAGTTGAGTCTTTAATTTTCATTGTGTCCGTACTCATTTAAAACAACAGTGTCATGTTTAGACCATTTTAACCTGAACGGCCGATATGTTTCATTGCCAATGACTTTGTGGCAATTTCATCCTCAAGGATGCAGAGGACCTGTTGAGTTTTTATATTAAAAAAGAGATAAAAAGGGGAAAACATCAAGTGACATAGGTAGTATATGTATATCGTTATATTCAGCCCAAACATTTTCCACTGCTTTATGGAAGCTATTTTTACAAGGTAGTTGCCAGGTGGAGTCCTACCAGCAAGCTTCCAATAATAGTCACAGAAGACCAAAAAACCCCAAACACCTAAAAGTAGATATGTGCATATTATAACATCTGTTATCACGCATCATAGTCAGCTTCTCAGTTTTCAAATAGCTCTCTCCTTAATTCCATTTTCTTTTTGCAAGAATTACCCTGATTCAAAACAACGATCCAGAGCCCTTGATAAATGAAGTATAGGCCGCCATCATACTCCCCTCATGTGGTCAAACAGACCCCAACACCCAAAGACATTAGTTTCTAGTCACAAGATCCGCCTCGGTATCCCAACTTATAGCACGACCCTTTGCAAGTAAAACTCACCGTCGGGCCGAGCGTCAGTGGCTTTGCTGCAACTGCCAGGTCTCTGCAACCGGCTCTGTGAATGAAGCAGCAGCTGCCAACTTGCCAGAAGCTTTCACCGCCGGTGTCGCCCGCCCAAGAGGAACAACCTTATTTCTTGAGTGCCATCTTTGAAGGGTGCCCTAATATGGGGATTATCAATGCGTGTGAGATTTAGCCAAATACAAATAACGGTCACCTGGCGTCGAGCCTGTCTACTACCGGTGTAGAGGAGGACTTCTTCCAAGCCAACAGGACAGTTGTCAGTAAGACTTCGTTGAAGGGCAGTAAGGGTTCTTCTGAAGATGGCAATAAAACCTCAGTAAGGGTGTTGGTTTTTGTCTCCGCTGAAGGAAGCTGAAAATCCAAGGCCTCGGCAGCAATTATCACAGGGTGGGCGTCTGTGCCAAAAATGTCATAGAGGAGTGATCTATAAGTGTCCTCTTCTAGCAAGCATTGGTTTTCCCTATGGGAATGTACTTTTGGATCTCCGATTCTGAAGGTAGCGCATGTAGTGCCATCCACAAAGTCTGTTGCGGCGCTGAGAAGCAGAGCGCCAGGTCAAAGCAAGGAAGCATTACCATCAAGTCAGAAGAAACACAGCAGACCGGCGTCAGCTGAAAGGGTAAGAACATTGGAAGCAGTGGTGGAGCCCATGGGCCCACAAGGATGTCGATGCCTTTGCAACAATAGTTTACTTGAAGTTGAGAAATACTCCTGGATCCAAGCTCAGAGCCGGTAAGTCGAGAAATTATGGTACAGATGGAGGAGGTACGGTCGGCGTTGACGACACAGGGCCCACAATAAAGTCAAAGGAGGAGCAAAACTGTGAGGAGGAGCCTCAGATAAAAAAATCAACTGACTCCAGCTCCATGGACAAATGTCCTGTGTGAGTCAGTCAACGTCTTGGTGACTTAACTCGTGAGTATTTATTTGACTTCTTGTGGTATTTCTGCAAAATGAGGAAATGTAGTAGGAGCGATGTTGGGAACATTCTGGCGCAAGTGGTCATCTTTCGCCTTTGCCATGAGAGTTTGGTCTTCCTCTTCCTAATGGCCTTTGAGTTCATGCTGTGGCATGAAGAGCAGGCCATGGAGCCATGGTCAGACCACAGACAGCACAAACAAATTGAGTGGGTGTCTCTGATGGACAAATGTCCCTTACAATCCTGGCACTGTTTAAAATCCGTTTTTAAGGGAGGAGACATTTTAGTACTGTTGTTTTAAAAACATTTATGCAAGGAATTTCGTCAGAAACTGATGTTCCTTTCTTCATTGAAGGTGTGGAAGAAAGGGAAGAAAATAGTACCTTACCTGTAACTGTAACTGTAACTGTATGCACGAAATGACAAACTGGTTGAAGGGAAACTCGCTCCAATTCAACAGTGGAAAAACGGACATCCTACACTGTAAGGTGGGGAGGATTGCCCGAAGCTTGCCAGCAGACTTCTGGCCTTTAACATCGGATGGCCCACTGACACCAGTGAACACGGTGCGCAATCTGGGGGTCAGTATTAATGAAAATTTAAATCTGGAGACCCACGTCAATAAACTGGTGGGTAGCTGCTTCACGCTAATACAAGGCCTTCAGAAGCTGCTGCCTCTTTTACCTGTACATGTAAGAACAACTGTAGTCAGGAGTACCATTCTTAGTCGCCTGGACTACTGTAACGCCTTGTTACTGGAATCACCTGGGTATTTGATTGCCAGGCTACAGAGTATCCAGGCGGCAGAATCTAAGTTAGCACTCTTCCGAACCTGTCGATCTTCAACAACACAAGCTTTGGCAGATTTACACTGGCTCCCAGTACCTCAGAGGATTCTATTTAAGTCCCTATGCATCGTGTTCAAAGGATTGCATGGTCAGGGCCCCAAGCCATCCCAGGACAAGTTCCAGTGGTATGAGAATACCGGAACTCTCCGCTCCTCCTCCACCAACCTTGCTAGAGTACCCAGAATAAAGAAAGCGACCCAGGGCGGAAGAGCATTTAGTGTGGCAGCGGCTCATCTTTGGAACAGCCTTCCACTCGAAATTAGAAAAATTCATGAATTATGGCTGTTCCGTAAGAAAATCAAGACCTAGCTCTTTCCGAGTGTATAATTCCTGGGTGAAATAGTGATAGCGTCTTTCGGTATATTCCCTCCCTCCCTCATGCTCTCACTACTGACTGCTTCCTTTTGACCCACTCCCTCAGCGCCAGGATGCCCGTAGGGTTGCAGTGCGCTCTACAAATGATATAAATAAATAGTAGTTATCCAGTATTGGTATCTTTCATAGATTCACATGCCTGGATCATTCCCCGTCATCACAGTAGGAGTCCCACAGTACACATAACAAAGTAGTAGATAGTAAATAGTACATTCCAAAGGCTATCATGGTGGTAACCATGTATGCAATAGCCTATCAGCCTCCTTTTACAAAAAGGACCAAACTCAAAACACAACCAATCAGCAGCCAGCACCCTCTAGGACCTTCCCAAGAGAGGCTGAATCCCTCAGATTTTCCAGCACAAGTACTGTAATGTAGAGGAGCCTTTCCGGGGAGGAGGGTGGGTTGCATGTGAATCTGCAATACTGGATAACTGCAGTTACAGGTAATTAACCATTTTCTTATCCAGTATTGGGGTATCTTTCATAGATTCACAATCAATCACAATCAATCAATCAATGAATCAGAATAGTAAACAGTTCTTTATTTGTATATATGTAAATATATAGGCATATAAATGTATATATATATATTTTTTTTCTAACAAGCACCCTAGGTGGACAGTGAGTAGTGCTAAAATAATCCTTATTGCAAGGCTAATATTAAAGTTACTGTCTTGAACATGAAATAGAGTTGCAATGCATCGATTACTTGTAGTACTTAAGGGAAAAAAATACACAGATATATAAATATATACTTATACTCTATCAGAAACCACATCTAATAAGACCCCTATTAAAAGAGGCTTACCTTTAGTGAAATAGGTTCCGGTGTACTGCCTGTTCCACGGATGCGTCTGCAGGTTGTGAAGACTCCAAGCAGGAATGCTGCGTAAATGTGTGTGTCATTTTCTACGTTGCAGCTCTGCAGACCTTTTCAAGTGGCACTCCGGCAAATAGAGCAACTGATGCTGAAAGTGCTCTAGTGGAGTGCGCTCTTACAGTCCTTGATAATTGCTTGCCAGCCTTGCCAGGGCAAAATTGAATCGGGCTCGCTATCCATCTGGCTATGGTAGCCTTAGAAACTGCAATGCCCTAGCAGCTTTGACCATAAGCTACGAATAACTGATTTGACTTGCGTATAGCCTTAGTCCTTTGTAAGTAGAATTTAAGACATCTCTTTATGTCTAGAGTGTGGAGTCTTCTTTCACCAGGCGTGGAAGGAAAGAAAGTTCTCAGGATGACAGGCTCATTCAAATGGAATTGAGAAGGCACTTTCGGGATGAATTTAGGATTCGTCCTAAGAACAACCATTTTATCAGTGAAGTGTAAGAAAGAATGGGATATGGTAAAAGCCTGTATTTCACTAACCCTTCTTGTTGATGTAAGCGCCAAAAGAGGAGCGACTTTCCAAGTTACGTATTTCAAGTCTGCCTTGTGAATGGGCACAAATGGCTGCTTTAGCAATTGAGAAAATACCACATTAAGTTGCCACTCTGGGGGTGATGCTCTGAAAGTCGGGAAAGTTCTAAACAGTCCTTTCATAAATTGCTTTACGATTCTTGAGGACCATAAAGACGGACATTTAGGCGATCGTCGGTATCTAGATATAGCAGCACGGTGAACTCTCACTGATGAGTGTGCCAGACCAGATTTTGCTAAGGAGAGGAAATAAGTCAAACAGAGAGAAAAGGATGTACTTCATTGCGCCTGCACCATAGAAAAAAACGCTTCCACTTTAGTCTGTATGTCTTATTGGTGCTGTCAGTCCGAGACTAAGCAATTATCTCTTTGCATTCTTGTGCAATGTTCAGATCTTTAAATTCGTAGAATTCAGGAGCCATGCATGAATTTGTAGAGTAGCTGGCTCCAGGTGACATACTTGGCCTTTCACCTTGGTCAACAGCATTTGTGTTGGCAATAGGCAGATGGGTTGAGCTTCCGACAACAGGAGAAGCTCCGTGTACCAGTGCTGTCTGGGCCACCTGGGGGTTATCAGCAGAATGCAACAGTGTTCCCATTTCATCTTCATGAGGTCACGGTGTATCGGAGGAATGGGGGGAGGGGAGCGTATGCATGGATCCCTTACCAGCGCATTAAAAGAGCATTCCCCTGTAAGTTTGGGAGAGGGAATCTGCTTGCGAAGAATCTACAGTTGGAGTTGATCTGGGTTGCAAACAGGTCCAGGGCTGCTTTCCCCCAGACTGCAAATATTCTGTCCAGTTGTTTCTGTCCCAGCTCTCACTAGTGACAGCTGTCGTTCGCTCTGCTCAAAGCATCCGCTAAGGTATTCCAGAGACCTGAAACAGCTCTGCTGTTAGGGAAATTTGGTGGGGCGTCAGCCAGTTCCATAACTGTTGGGCATCCTATGACAGAGATAGGGACTTTGTGCCTCCCTGTTGTTGATATAGAGCATGCTCCTGGTGTTGTCCATGGGGATCGACACCAATGAGCCCTGTATTCGAGGAAGGAAAGCCTGAAGGGAGAAAAAAAAATGGCTTTCAATTCCAACCTGGTTATGTGCATTTG
The DNA here is from genome assembly GCF_964263255.1 of Lissotriton vulgaris. Lineage (NCBI taxonomy): Eukaryota > Metazoa > Chordata > Amphibia > Caudata > Salamandridae > Lissotriton > Lissotriton vulgaris. Next base: position 1,867,460,081 of record NC_141693.1, on the reverse strand, counting down.
GCGTTGAGCCAAGGACCACTTCCCTTGAACCTGCTGTTCCTGTAAGTGTCCTCCCCAGCCTTCCATAGAGGCATCTGTTGTTACTATGTAGTCTGGAATAACCGGGAGAAAAGATAGTCTCTGGGACAGATGTGATTTCTGAGCCCACCACTGGAAAGCCTCTTTCATCCGTGCAGTGATGTTTACCACATCATCGAAAGAACCTGTGGTTTGGATCCATTGGCATTGTAGTTCCTCTTGAAGAGGCCTCATATGCAAGCAGGCCTGGGGCACAAGTTCTATTGCTGAAGAGAGCATTCCCAGTAGAGACTTGTACACTCTTACAGAAACACACTTTTTTCTGGACAGTTAGAGTACTAATGCTTGCAACCGTTGTTGTCTTTCCTGGGAGAGGAAGGCTTTGTTCTGAATGGTGTTCAATCTGACACCCAGAAATGTCATTATGTGGTTTGGAAGGACCAAAAATATTTGGTAATTTATTGAGAGACCCAATTTGTGAAACAGGGTTAGACAATTGTCTGTTGCAGCTTCCACTAGACGAGAAGATGGTGCCTTCAGCAGCCAATCGTCTAGGTATAGGAATACCTGATGACCTTTGCTCCGCAAGGCTGCTGCTACCAGAGCTAAAGATTTCATGAAAGTCTGTGTAGCCGATTTGAGGCCAAATGGAAGGACTCGGAATTGATAGTGAGTACTAGCCACTGTGAACCGTAGGAACATTCTGTGCTTTGGATGAATAGGGACATGAAAATATGCATCTTCGAGGTCCAATGAAGTCAGGAAGTCGCCGCTGTTGAGGTGTCGTAGGATGTCTGAAAGTGTGACCATCCTGAATGTTTGACTTTTTAAGAATTTGTTTAATTTCCTGAGGTCTAAGTTAAGCCTCCACTCCCCCGATTTTTTGCGAATGAGAAAGAAGCGGGAGTAGAAACCTTTCCTTCTCTGAGGGAAAGGGACATTTTCTATTGCTCCATTCTGAAGCATGATCCGATCTTCCTTTTTGAGTAAGTGAAGACGCGGGGGGTGCGATCCCCTGGGAGGGGTAATGGGAGGTATTTGAGTAAATTCCAAAGTGTGGCCATAAGAGATGAGATCTAAGACCCACTTGTCTGACGTGATGTTGCGCCACTGGTGGATATGCTTGGAGATGTCCGCACCGGTTGGGGGTAAAGGAAAAGCAACTGGTACCCTGTCCCAATCACTGATTGCGACCGGAGTCACAGGCTTGAGACCCTGGCGTTCGTCTGGAGCCTTGTCTAGAGAAACCAGCCATTGTAGGTTGGATTGCTGCTGGTATCATTGGTATCGCCAAGGTATCTAGGACTGGTAAGTCTGGGAACGCTGGTAATTTCCCCTGTATCCTGAGAACCCCCAGCCTCAAGCTCCCCGAAAGGTGAACTTGCGGTACTGAAGGGTACCTAGCGCTTTGGCAGTATCTGTATACTTCTTTATTGCGGTAAGCGCCATCGCCATCGTAGGCATATCCAAAATTTTGGAATGTACTTCTGGGCGGAAACTTGTTGCTCTTAGCCACCCCTGGTGCCTTAGAATGGCATTACCCGCTAACTCACAGAAGCTGGTAGTGGCAATGTCCATTGCAATGTCTATTATTTCTGACACTGCTCTTTCCATAAGATCTTAATTAACTCTTTTTTGTTCTCTTCCAGGATAAGGTCTTTCATCGTCCCCATATCGGACCACATTTGTCTATCATATCTGTCCAATATGGCCAAAGCATTAGAAGACCTGACTGAGAATACTGCCATTGAGGAAAATCTTTTTCCAATGGAGTTGAGACGCTGACCATCTTTGTCCGGTGGAGATGTGATGGGAGTAGATGGATTCTTCGATCGTCTTTGAGCTGCTGGTGGATCACAGAGTCAGGCTTGGGGTGACCCATGAGACACACAGGAGAGTCCTCTGGAGCTCTATATATTTTGTCAAGTCTCAGTAGCACAGGAACCATAGAGGCTGGTGTCTTCATTACTTTGACTCCCTCTTGCCAAATGTGATCAATTATAGGTATTGACCTGACTGTCTTTCTCGATTGCTCTTTAAAATCGTACAGAAAACAGTCCGACTGTCGTATAATTGTTGGCAAGTGGAACCTGTTAGTGGCTCCCTCCATAATATTGTAGAAACCTCAAATATCCTCTGGAGGCAAGTCTGAAGGACGATGAGGTGGTGGGGATGGTGTTTGTGCTATGTAATCATCCCATTCGTCGGTGGGCAGAGAAGGATCATGGATGTCTTCTTTCTCAGGCTCTTCTTCAGAGGTGGTAGGATCCTCCATGGGAGGCGGAGGAATTATGGGACTCGGTGTTAACCCAGGTGGGGCAGGAGGTGGTGGTAGCAGGGTTTGAAGAGCTACCTGCGGAGGCGGGGGCACTGTGACATTGTCCTCTTGAGGAGGAAACCTCCTTTTATAATTTGCTAACATATTTTGTAGGTCCAGTATTACTGTCGGAGGAAATTGAACAGGATTTTATCTAGGCTGCTCAAAGTATTTTTACTGTTGATACTGAGCATGAGGGGCCGGATAGTGCTGATTATACTGTTCCTTATCCTCATAGTCATCGTCCTCTTCTTGGTATTTGATGTTGAACTCAGAAGGGCTATGTGCCGTTCCAAATTGGCCTTCATCTTCATCAGAATCCTCCACATCTAAAAGATGGCTGGGAGGTAGCGGTGAAATCTTTGGTGTCCTAAAATCCATCTGTGCATATTGCAGGATCGGAGTTGAAGGGCCTGCATACAAAATTGGAATTTTTTTTGGCGGTGCTGTCGTCGACGGTGAAATTTTTGTCATCAACAGAGACATCGTCAACGGTAGTACAGGCATAGAAGGTGGTATTGCCATAGTCGGCGGGATTGCCATCGACAAAACAGATCCCTCCATCGTCGACGATGGTGTAGCCGTCGACGATGGTGTTGTCATCGATGATGGTGTCGTCGCTGAGGTCTTTGCCGACAACGAGTTTTTCGTCGATAGTCTCTTCGACGATGAGCTCTTCGTCTTTGGTGCTCTCCGTCAACAGTGGAGTCGCTGACGATAGAGGCAATGTCGACGAATGCAACCCTTGATACGACAGAGTCACTGTAGCCGTCGTTGAAGAAGTTATAGGCGTCGACAGTAAACTTGACGCCAATGAAGATTTTGGGCTGATTTTACCTCTGGAATGGCTTGACAACTCTGGTTTTCTTTTTGGTGTTCCTGAGACTGAGGGGGATCCAATCTCTGAGGAGACCTTAGGCTGTTTCTCCTGCTTAAGAGATTCCTTGGTCAGATGTTTCTTTCTCTCTTCAGGCTGACCCTCAGGCGACCTGGGCCTCTTGTGAGACTTGGAGGATGTGTTACTATCCACATCAGATGAAGCACTCTGCTTCTTTTTAAGTCACAATAAAAGTCTTCCTTCTCTATCTCTCAAGGTTTTGGTAGAGAAAGTGCAGCATATTTTACATTGTCTTGTCTCATGGTTGGGATAGAGACAATAAATACAATCTTTGTGGGCATCATCCACATGCACTCTTTTCTGTCCACAAGATTTACAAACTCTAATTAATCCTTTTTTATCAGACATTCTTCATAAAGGTTTAAGAAATAAACTTATCTGAAAAATGCTGAAGAACTGAGCAGAGCTCAGGGAGACTCCCTTACAAACAAAGTGCGGTGAAAATCTGAGGGATTCAGCCTCTCTTCGGAAGGTTCTAGAGGGTGCTGGCTGCTAATTGGTTGTGTTTTGAGTTTGGTCCTTTTTGTAAAAGAAGGCTAATGGGCTATTGAATACATGGTTACCACAATGATAGCCTATAGAATGTACTATTTACTATCTATAACTTTGTTATATGTACCGTGGGACTCCCACTACGACGACGGGGAATGATTCAGGCATGTGAATTTATGAAAGATACCCTAATACTGGATAACTGTTGTTGATGCAAATGGTCGGGTGCTTAAAGGCCTTGGTGGCTTCACCTGATGTCACTTCTGACACTGACAGCACACTCTACCAGGTTCATGGTATCGTTGAAGTTTTCCAGATCCAGTCTGACACGTGGAGATTGTTCTACAGATGCAGAATCTGCAGGTAGAAGTATCCATCATAATGTGGAGAATTTAGAGAATTAAGTTTAAGAGTATACTTCAAGCAATCATTTGCTTATTATTCAGCCTTCTTTGCAAGATAGCTTCAACATTCACCACACAGTACCTACCACTTGCAGAAAGAATCATTGTGAATTGTAATGGTAGCACTTCATAGGCGAAGGTATGATGCATGAAACAAACAAAAGCATGGAGTAAGAGTTAGGTACTCCTTATAAGCCTAATAGGTGAACTTACCTATTATACATGAGCGGAACGCAGTTGTGCTGTAACCTCAGACCTAATTAAAGACACATTCAAATTACATACCTGGTTAGGTCAGAAGAAAAAAAGTTACTGACCTTCGGTAACAATATTTCTGAGGATATATAATCTGACTGACCCTTGTGTTTTTATGACCTGATGGCAGTTGTGGCAACTTCACTGTGAAAGTCAGTAGCCCAAACATTTCCATTCTTGGATGACTGGCTGGTAAAATCAGACTCTGCAATGCTGATTAACATTAAGAGTAGAACACATTCAAGGCACAACAACCTTCACTGGAGTAGTTCTGGACATAACCCACATGAAACCCGTCTCTCCTCCTCAGAGGATCTTGGAGATCTGGGAGATGATTTCTAGGATTCTGACTCAGACATGGATTCTGGTTCCACACGTTTTAAGTCTGCAGGGTCTAATGGATTCATGCATCCTGTTGGTGCCACAAGCCTAATTGCAGATGACGACAGCCCTTCAGTGGGTCCTGGAAAAGACAGTGTCTCCAAAATTATCGGAACCTCTTAGCTCAGGTGCTGATCTTCCTGTCAGTTAACTTAATTCTGATACAGGTGGATCGACTCCTCCAACCTTTTGGAGGGTGTTCCTTTACGGAACAGGCTACATTGCTAAGCTGCGGAGCCAGTCTGGGTACCATGATGGTGCCAGGCTTTGTGTCCATGTCAGAGCAGCAGCTTTATATGAAGGTGCTGGAGATGAAGACAGTTCAAGGAACATCATTCACATTCTGTCAGACAGTACCACTTGACATCAACAGAGAGGGCATGGTTGGATCGTGGACGTGTGTTTGGCTGCAATTTGCCGAGGCAATAGGTAAAGCAAATTTTCTTACTCTAGGCTTATCTTGCAGGTTCCTTCAATATGAGAGCAGACTCTCTCAGTTGTCTCTAGCTGGAGGACCATGATTAAATGTAAATTGATACTTGTATAGCGCACTACTCACCTGCAAGGGTCTCAAGGCGCTTGTACGAATACCGCTGTGGAACCCATCCTGGCTTTCCCTGTGAGGCGTCCACTCCTGGGCACCCCCAAGGTGGAGGCCAGGCATCCTTAGCGTTGTGGGGGCCGTTGTTGAGATTAAGCAAGCTATTGCCCAGAGTTGCAGAGTGGGACTCCATGATTGCAATAGGCACCGAGGCGAGAATTATCAGGTCCGTGGAACTTTGAGCCCAAGACCCGCCGAGGCAGGGAATTGAACCCTGGTCCCGGGGTAGTCCTCTGCATCAGGGTCTGCCGCTCTAACCATTGAGCCACACTTCTCCAGTTAGGAACTATACTAAGAAGTAACGGAATGATCTTCTCCAGATTAGTGTTGAAACATGGATGAATGGGTCCCTGGATGATGTCTTAAAGATAAGCTGGCTTCAGTGACTACTGTGCGCATTTTGATCAAGCCAGCTTCTCTCAAATGTCCTGCAGAAGGTGCGGGAGGAAGAAGCACAGATGATCCTGATTGCCCAGAATGGGTGTGGATGATATGATCTGCAAATCTGTTGGCACTCACTTTCAGCCACCTATTCTCCTGCACAGGATGGGTAACTCTTGGAGGATGACTAGTTCCTCCGCCTTCATCCTTAAAATAAATGTCTATGTTTTTTGCCAATGCGTGGGAACAATTAGAATTATTGTACCTTCTTGATGAAGATATGGACGTGATCCTGGCAACAGAAAACCTGCTAAACATTTATGCGAGTTGTTGGAACAAATTTGTTCAATGGTGCAAGTGTGAAAGCCTAGATCCTTTCAAATCCTTCCTGCCTTTTTGATATCCTGTGATTCATGACGTCTTATGCACAGCAGGGTGTTGCAGTGGCTACAGGTAAGGGCTATTTGGCAACATAGTCCACCTTCATGTACCACCCTGGACAAGCATTCTTGTTTAAATAGCTTCTAATGGAGTGCTTTCTAAAAGGACTACTTCACTGACTCTTCGTCCACTGTTCTATCAACAGGATTTGTATTTTGTATTTAATGGCACTACTATTTCATCCGATACACAGTTGTCCGCTGTGAAGTCTCATTCTGCTGAGAGTTTTGCTTGTGGCAAAAACATCAGCTCATAGGTTAGGAGAACTTCTGACCCTCTCTGTATGTCCATTGTTCAGGGTTTTCTACCTGACTGAATTGTACCTTCATACGTTCCCATCCTGATTACACAAGGTGGTATCTGCCTTGGGGAGGACCAGCCCATTAACATTCCATCCTAAACTACAGCCAATTTGAGACTGATTAATGATGGCCCCACTCACAGAGCAGGTCACATGCTTGACCTAATTTTTTCCAATATTAATGACGTAAAGGCGGAGGCACCTTTACCGTTAATCTGGTCAGACCACTCATTGATCCCATTTACATTAAATATAGCTACGAACAGTTCTGCTTCAAGCAAATGCTCTTTTATAAAGAGACAATGGAAAAAGCTTGTCCCTGATATCATGGGCCCTGTTTTGGCTCAGAATATCTCCTCTCTCACCTCAAATGCTAATTTGGACGCACAGCTACTTAATGACTGGGTCGGAAACATGGTATCTTCCATTGCGCCAGCTTCACGTGCAATATCTAAACGTGACTCCCCCTCCGCTCCCTGGTTCTCTCAGGATCTCAGAGCAGAGAAAGCAGCCTGTAAGAGGCTGGAGAGACTGTGGAGGGCTAATTACGGGCCCTTAGAAAAAACTAGATATAAGGAAGCATCCAGAAAATTCCAGAAAGCGATTAGAAAGGCAAAAAAACAATTTTACACGGACTCAATCCAGCAAGCAGAGACTTCGAGCAAACAGATCTTTAAGGTAGTACAGTCCTTCTTCAAACCAATATGTATTGAGAGGGAGGTCCCCCCGTCAAACACTCTGTGCGAAAACATCTCAGAGTTTTTTGACCAAAAAATTAAACGCGTCTATGAGTCCTTTGGACCAGAGGAAAAAACAGTGAAAACGGATTTAGTCATCAAAGAGGTGACGTCTGAAACCCTAGCTCAATTCCAAGCGATACCTCTGACGGCGGTCAGACGAGAACTAAACTGCTGCAAATCAGGCTCACCGGACGATCCTTGTCCGCCTAAACTCTGGAGCACCATAGATGATTTTGTGGCCCCCACATTACAACAGATCTGGAATACGTCCATCAGTTCTGGGGTATTCCCAACCATCTGGAAACACGCAACCCTCCTCCCGCTAAAAAAAAAACCCAATGGGGATCCTAAAGACCTCAGCAATCTACGCCCGATCTCCCTGCTAGCAGCACCAGGAAAAATGTTCGAGAAAATAATACAGCGCCAGCTGAGCAAATTCATCGAAGACAACAAGATACTTCAAGAGACGCAATCAGGCTTTCGACCTGGCTTCAGCACAGAGACAGCATTAATTGAGGTGGCAGAGTCAATAAGGTGGTCGATGGATTCAGGAAGTTCAGCAATGCTGGTACTCCTGGATCTGTCGGCCGCCTTCGACATGGTTGATCATGCTAGACTCTTGATGCGACTGGCTGAGATAGGCATCCGTGACCAGGCACTGGATTGGATACATTCGTATCTATCCCAAAGAACACAGAAGGTGGCGCTGGGATCTGCATCCTCAACACCCAAAGTTCTTAGTTGTGGCGTCCCTCAAGGGTCGGCCCTCAGCTCCCTCTTGTTCAACATCTACCTCGCCCCACTCTTTACGTTGATTGCCAATTGTGGTGTTAAGGCAATTTCATATGCCGACGACACCCAATTGGTATTTCCGTATTCAGAGATGTCGGAGGAGTCCTTCTCGAGCTTTAAGGGATGTCTCCGAGATGTGGCATGTTGGATGAATACGAATAAATTAAAGCTCAACGCCAATAAAACGGAAATGATCTTTTTTGGGAAGGGCCCTCCCCCACCCCCAGAGCTATGGTGGCCAGCGGAAATGGGACAAGCCCCCTCACCCAGCCTGACGGCAAAAAACCTGGGTGTGCGGTGGGATGACAGTATGTCTTTTACCACGCACATCCAACAAGTAGTCGGCTGCTGCTTGAGCAAATTGAGAAATCTTCGCAAGATTCTGAGACTGCTACCAGAGAGCTGTCGTAAAACAGTAGTCCATGACACAGTGACATCTAGGCTGGACTACGCCAATGGCCTCTATCTGGGCTTACCTAAATACTTAATACAAAAACTCCAGTTGGTCCAAAATGCGGCTGCGAGACTGCTAATGAGGATTCCATTTAAGCACTCAGTCTCTCCGCATCTTCGATCACTTCATTGGCTACCAGTTGCCAGCAGAATCAAATTCAAGGCACTTACGCTGGCCTTCAGATCTCTGTTTGGCTCCTGTCCTAAATATCTTAAAGCTCGGCTACCGAGATACTTCCAGGCCCGTGCGTTACGCTCCAACTGCCGCGTTCAGCTTGCGGCCCCTAGAGTGAAAAGGGCGAGACTGGGGGGTCGAACTTTTTCGGCAAATGTTGCGACACTGTGGAACACATTGCCCCCAAAAATTCAGCAAGCCCCCTCTGAAATCTGCTTCAAGCGGCTACTAAAAACCTGGCTCTTTACCCAACCGCACTAGGCATCTTCACTTCGGTCCTCTTGGTTAACTGTGTTCTTTCAGCGCCGGGACACCTCTTCGTGAGGTAGCTGTTCGCGCTTTATAAAATGCCGTATTATTATTATTATTATTATCCTTCTTCCCACCAAAAAAGTTGAACAACTTGTTGACTTTATGCCTGTCTTTGACCCTGTACATTACTTTGCTTCCTTTTGGCTAGGTTTGCCCTACAGAAATACAATATGTATACTTACAACTATATAATGGTAACTTAGATTTTCTCTATCCTATTGTAGAGATCACACTCAACAGGACAGAGTTGGTGATAAATTGTTTTTGGGCTTTGCTAGAGCCAAAAATGGTATCAAGATCTTAGTAAAAAAATACCCTCTCAGGGCATTCATACCCATTCAGCTATGCTCATGGCTACTTTCAAGGCTCTTTCCAAAGGTATTCCAGTTGCTAATGTTTGTTAGGTGGCCAGGTGGTCATCAATGCTTAGTTTTGCCAAGACATTACTGACTTACAGGTCAGGGGCTCAGTGCCAGGCTGTGCAGTATAACTTTCTAGGAACACCCAATCTTATGCTGCAGGTAGCTATTGCCCATTTGGCCCCAAAGCTCTAATTTCCTTTATGTTTTATAAAACTGCTATTTCTTTCTTCAAAGAATTTTAAAGGTTTCTTTGGCTGTGTTCATAAAGAAACAAAATTCAACAGTGATAAACACGTAGACCTATTTAGGGCTCTGTACTCATCTGTATTAAAAAAAATAGACGTTCTAAATAAAAGATGTATTTCATAAGGTTTCCTTGCCTATCACACCATTATATATATATAATGCTGTTTACTTATTGATTTACCTCAGTTAATTTAAAGGACCATTGTTTTATTGTGTCCTCTTGAAAGACTTTTGCTCCATACCTGGTGGTCCACTGAAGCACAAGTTACAGCGGGATTCTGCAGAATCGAATATTATTGGCTTTAAAGTGGCAGTGGTGAGGAGGAGCAATTAATGTATAGCATATCCTCTCCATATGTTCACAATTTATTTCGAGCTCATGCAGTTTCTTTGTAAAAGTATTGTTTTGTGGTATTAGTTCAATAAATATACCCAAACTGAGAAGCAAAAGGTTCTCCACAGAAAGTGTGGTTCATGATATGCCTTCTTATATTTGCTATGTTTTCTTTCAGCTAATGTATGATCATTTAGTTCGGGTAATTGTTTGAGTTGGGAACATAAACAAAAGAATCCAAAGCAGTAATTGATTCTATGATAGTGTAAGAGACAAGTTGCACATACAGGGCCTCATTTATGAAAAAGTGACACATCGCTGCGATAAAACAGCGTCACTTTTCATTGTGCCCTCCTTGCGACACCAATGATGCGTCATATTTACAGTATAACGCATCATGTTGCAAGGAGTTACAGATACGTCAGTATTTCTGACTTATCTGTAGGCGCAAAAATGACACATTGCTGGAGTGTGTCACAACAGTGACGCAACTCCAGCAATGGGTCATTACACATGGGCAAGTCCCATGTGAAATGTGCCTGCATCAGTCTTATGCCTGCCATAAGGCAGACGTAAAATATTGACGCAATTGCGTCCTAGAAGTGATGCAGTGAAATCTTATAGATTTCACTGCTTCACTTCCATGACCCTTTCTTGCGTTGGAACACCCCTTGCATACATTATACCTGGCGTAGGTATAATGTGGCGCAGGGGTGTACAAAGTGACGCATCTACCGAGATGTGTCACTTTGTAAATATGGTGCAACAAGGCTCATTCTTTACACAAAGTTTTTACAAAAAATGTTTCACAAAAAGTGACGCACTGTTGGCTCATAAATAAGTCCCACAGTTTTGAGAACAAAAGATCGTTTATGCACTAGAACAAATGTAAATATCATTTTTTTCTGTTCTGTATTCTTTCTGGCACTTGATGGTCAAGGGGTTTATCATATTTTTTTATGTTTGTGTGCCCTATTTGAAAGGTACCTGGGTAAAGCGCATCTCTCTATAATAGACTTAATTGGAAGATCAAAGTCCCCACCCAGGATACCATTATTATGTAGGCTTAGCAGACAGATTTCGAGCTGTATCCAAAGCTAGATCTTCAGATATAGCAAAATTAATGTTGATTAGTATGAATGATTAGGGGGTTCCTACCAGATGTGCACATGACCATCTCTCCTATACTTCCTTGTTGTGCTCAGTTTCTACTTTTTCGAGTTCTGAATAATCACCCCTTTCAATCATGTTTTGTTCAACAAACTAACCACTTCTTAGTGACAATGTTATACTACAAATTTCCCAAACAATCATTCGTTTTCTTCTTCTTGGCTGAGTTATTCACACAGCAAACTTTATTTACAGTCATTGAACAAACCTCCTTTAACGGCTTTTCCATAGATCTAATGCTCAACTCATCTCTCGCCCAGCCACCTCCCTAACGGACATTAAAACCCTTCTAAAAGACTTCAATGTATGACTCGAAAACCATATGAATACCTATGCTCTAATTAAAACACAAATGTGCAAACCAAAATCTTCGGCACACTGGCACTGCAATGAGCTACAAAGGACAGCAACTCCACCTTTAGGCAGAAAAGAAAATGAAAGAAAAACAGACCCCCCCCCAAAAAACTTCCGCTAATGAAGTCTATCTGCGTAACACACAGACAGCTCTTCACACCATCCAAAGCCAAGTACTATAGCAACACTAACAATGAAGATGCTAACGAAGCAGAACATTCTTCAAAACAATCCAGTACTACATAAACCCCCTGCCTGAGGCCCCCATCCCACACTAAACAGACAAGTGCAAACTCCTCAGCCACTTTTTCATTGGAAAAATAAAGAGGATTCAACAGCACATGCACAACAAACCTGTTAATACTCTGACGCCCCCTGCTCTCTGATATATCTCACAATTGCCATTATTCAAATCCCTTGTTGTCACACGAAGAGCTCTACAACTGCCCCAACTTCCTCAAAGTTACAACATATGAAGACAAAGTCTTACCCTCATCCTTCATTTAAGTTCTCACTGCAAAAGCTTCTGTAGCCGTAGCAACTCCTCTTGATGCCTCTCTCACTAAAGGGATCTTTCTCAAATCACAAGCAACGCTCAATAGTTATAAACTAGTGTAGAACGGTAGAAGTTGTAAACTAGTGTAGAACGGTGGCATGAAAACGCTTTCAATAAACCTTTTTTTGTTATTTAATGGCAAATTAAACATAATAGAGGCAACGTAACAATACCATGTGGCCCTAAGAGGTTAGAATGCTGGAACTGCTCTTTGAAAGAATCCTGTTGCCCAGTATCCCATCATCAAGACTTCTTTCTTCAACTCGAGAAGTTAGCGGTTATCATGCCATTACCCAATGGTTTATATCACGGTTCTCGCATCTGCATTTTCATGTTGGTATTTCGCCATGAAGGCTTCTGCATATGAATAAATTCTGTCTGCAATTTGCTTTTGTTACTTACAATACATTATTACTGTATATCACCCTGGGATACTTGTGAGGCCCAATGAAATTCAGTTATTGTTAATTAACCTTTTGGCCCTGATGAAGTGACATGTATGGTGAAACACGAGTTGAACTTTGTTACTTTTCTCTCAAACAATTTGTGCAACTTAAATAATAAAACTCCCTATTTTTGAGCTGTCTACAAAGACAGTCTTGTGAAATTGATTATTTATCTGATAAGACCTCCAAAAATAGCCTCAAGTCCTGCTGAGTGCATTCACTTCTTCATTTTTCTCATCTAGTAGATGTGGGTGGTTTGGAGGTAGGCCCTTGTTAGACGGAATTCTGGATCAGATGCTACCCTGTGTCTTTTCAGGTCATACATTGTTGTTGTAGTGTCCATCTGAACAAGAAGGATGCAATGCTTACCTGTAATCTATTTCTCTTTGACGGAAAATATCATCAAATTCATAAGCATTGAATAGGCCCGCCCATGCACTGGGACACTGGAGAGAGAGAGAGAGAGAGAGAGAGAGTGGGAGAGAGGGAGAGAGGGAGAGAGGGGGAGAGGGAGAGTGTGTGTGTGTCGCATTTTTTTTTAGAGCTATCGGGGTTGTAAATGGCAATGTCTTTTACCTATGCGTTTTAGTTTGGAGTGTAGTGGATGTATGAATAGAGACACAGCTGAAGCACTGCTTTGAGGAATTACCGACAGAACCAGAGAAGCAGCCGCAGCATTGGCTAGAGTACTAAGAAGGTGGAATTACTGATGAGACTAGAGAAGCAGCAATGCCTAGAGGACTTAGAATGAGGAATTTCCACCTTATAGCATACTTCAATTTAAAACCTCATTACCACCTGTTACAGAACCTCTAAGAAAAATGTCACAACACATTAAACACCAGCTGAAACCGCCTTCCACAACGCATAACAAAGAAATGAAAAGAAACAATTACAATTTTGCACCAAGCTAATGACCTGCCGTTATTTTATAGGAATTATTTTTCTGGAATAGTAGCGTTCTCTTTTTATCTGCTATATTTTAGAGATGTTCCCCAGTGCAACAGGGCCGGATCTTTGGGAAAGTAAGTGCAGTTGAAAAAACCCGGCACAATCTCGAAGATCATCATTCCTCATTCATAAGAAAAATACCTCAACGGCCTTTTTCCTCACTTTAGAAATGACGTACAACCACTCCATCACCAGACAGAATGAATCCCAAAATCATACAACAATTTAAGGCATGCTTCCAACTACTTAACATAAAAAAACAGGGTAAACTCTCAGCAGAGTACTGCAATTGCCTCTGACAACAAGCATCTTGTTTTCCCTAAAGGATCGTGTCCTTTTTTGGCAACACTGAAACCATTCAGTAATAAGAAATGCGTTACTTACCTGTAACTGCAGTTATCCAGTATTAGTGTCTTTCATAGATTCACATGCCTGAATCATTCCCCGTCGTCGAGACGGGAGCCTCCGGTATATAAAAAGTAATGTCCTATAGACATACATATAAAGGAGTAGGCCTAAGGGTCTCACCTTAGTGTCCTATCTAGGTCCTTATGTAGAAAGGACCAAACAGAGTAGGTCCAAGGGTCCCACCTTGGCAGCCTATCTGTGTCCTTTTGTAAAAAGGACCAAAGTAAAGAGAAACAACCAATCAGCTACTACCTCCTTCTAGAACTTTCCTGTGAGGAGCCTCAGTCTCTCAGATTTTCGTACGCACCAAGCTAGTTAGGCGTAAAGTTGTAAGAGAGATAGGTGAGTCCTTCCAGGGGAGGCGGGAGGGTGCATGTGAATCTATGAAAGACACTAATACTGGATAACTGCAGTTACAGGTAAGTAACGCATTTCTTATCCAGTATTTGGGTGTCTTTCATAGATTCACATGCCTGAATCAGAGTAGCAAGCAATACATTATGCACATTCTGTGGTGGTACAACATACATGAGTCTGAAGATAAGACATATCTGCGACTGTAAATCACCCACATACAATGTCATGTAGTATCTAGGAATACAGAAATGTGCATACCAGTAAAGGATGGTGGGATGTAAGAAGGCTCACCTCACTGGAATAGATGGCGAAGCACTGCTCTGCCCACTGCTGCATCCCTCGTCAGCTCAGTTTCCAAGCAGTAGTGCCTGGTGAAGGTATGCGGGGACTTCCAGGTCGCCGCTCTACAAATGTCCAGGATTGGCACACCAGCAAATAGTGCCGCAGACGTGGACATGGCTCTCGTGGAATGGGCTTTGACTCGTGAGTCCAAAGGCCGCCCAGCCTTGTCATGGCAGAGAGTTATCGCTGAAGAGATCCACCTTGATATACTTTGTTTCGTCAGGGGCATGCCTTTCCTTGGTCTGCTAAATGCGACGAAGAGTTGGGATGATTTTCTGAAATGTTGAGTTCTGTCGATGTAGAATTTGAGACATCTCTTCAGATCTAATGAATGTAGGGTTCTTTCAGCCGTAGTAGTCGGGTTTGGAAAGAACGATTTTAGCACCACTGGTTCATTAAGGTGGAAGTCCGAGGGGACTTTTGGTATGAATCGTGGGTTAGTTCGCAGGATGACTCTGTCCTCTCTGAATTGCAAAAACGGATCTTGGATGGAGAGAGCCTGCAGTTCACTGACCCTTCTGGCAGAGGTTAGGGCCAGGAGGAGGGCCGTCTTCCATGAAAGGAATTTGATATCCGCTTTGTGGATGGGTTCGAAGGGGTGCTTCATCAGTTGGTGAAGGACCACGTTGAGGTGCCACGACGGAGGGATTGGTCTTGGCCGTGGAAAGGATCTGAATAGGCCTTTTAGGAATTGTTTGACAAGCCTGTCCGCCCACAGAGAAGGGCCCTTGGAAGTTCTTGTGAACCTGGATATTGCAGCAAGATGTACCTTGATGGACGCATGTGCAAGGCCTGACTGCGCTAGATGCAGTAGATATGGTAGCAGTTGCTGTGGGGTGACATGGAAAGGGTGTAGGCCTTCCGTCACGCACCAAACACAGAAGCGCTTCCATTTTAGAGAATAGGTCTTATTAGTGCTGTCGGCTCTAGCTTTAGCGAGGACATCTCTACACTCCTGCGGAATGTTCAGGTGGCTGAATTCGCGGTATTCAGGAGCCAGGCCGATAACTTCAGAGGGCTCAGGTTCGGGTGGAGAACCTGTCCTTGGGACATTGTGAGCAGGGCCGGATGTTTGTGTAGGCGAAGAGGTGGTCGGATAGATAGGCGATGAAGTTCCGTGTATCAATGCTGCCTCGGCCAGGATGGGGCGATGAGGATCAGGGTGCAGGGCTCCGACTTCATCTTCCTGAGGACCCTGGGTATCAGTGGAAATGGCGGAAAGGCGTAGGCAAACACGTTCCGCCAAGCGATGGAAAATGCATTCCCGAGGGTTCCTGGTTGGGGAAGCCTGCTTGCGAAGCTTGGGCATTTGGCGTTCCCCTTGGTGGCAAAGAGGTCTATCTGCGGGGTTCCCCACTCCGCAAAGATGTAGTTCAGCGTCTCCATATCCAGTTCCCATTCGTGGGAAAGTGACCGTTCCCTGCTCAGGGCGTCCGCCAGGACGTTGTCTTTTCCCGGGACGTATTCGGCTTTGAGAGTTATTCCATGCTCTAGAAGCCAATTCCAGACTCTCTGTGATTCTTGAGAGAGTGAAAGTGAACGCGTCCCTCCCTGTTTGTTCAGGTAGTGCATCGTCGTGGTGTTGTCTGTCCTGACGAGCACTGGGGAGTTTCGGATGCGTGGAAGGAAAGCTTGAAGAGCCAGAAAGACTGCCCTTAGCTCCAGAAGGTTGATGTGGAGTTTGGATTCCTGCGGCGTCCATTTGCCATTGATCTGGAGTTCTTGCAGGACCGCTCCCCAGCCTTCTAGGGATGCGTCCGTTGTTATTACGTGTGGTTCCGCCGGAAGCAGGAACGACAGTCCCTGCGACAGGTGTTTGGGCGACCTCCACCATTGCAGATGATTGACTATAGTTCGCGTGACTTGTATGCGGTCTTCGAAGGATCCCGCAGCTTGTGTCCATTGTCTGGTTAGTTCTTCTGGAGGGGGCGCATTTTGAGACGGCAGTGTGGAATGAGCATAATGTAGGGGGACATCATGCCGAGGAGAGACTTAAAGGTACGTTTTTTTTTTATTTTTAGGAAAAACGGGGTCCCTGCCTTAAAGGATAAACCCTAGCAAGGTAGATTATTTTTTGGAAACAGGGGGAGTGAACACACCGGGTTATGTGTACTAGTACTTCATGAGTAACCTAGACATACATGTTTTAATAAATCATTTACCACCCATTGATATCTGATAAGTGTTATTTATTTTTGTATTTGATATTTGTTATTTTATTCAACTTTCTATCTTTTTGCATTTTTATAAATATATAGATCCATTTTTGTTATTTTTTTTGGTACAAAAAAACATTTTTACATATAATACATTACAATGATTTCACAATAAAAGATTCTTAAAAGATCATCACAGATTGTAACTTAATCTTTAACCGCAGAAATTAATTCCTTCAACGCGTTTCGGCCGTTCGCCTTCCTCAGGAATTCTGCTTTGTTCTTTTCTACATAAACCGTGGCTCTAATGGTGAAAAGATAATACTTTAGTATCTTATGTAGTGTCATATTCAAACTTCATGTCTAGTTAGTTACTTCTGTTCTTTTATCTCTGTCAGTGATTCTGTCTATCTGATACAATTGTGAATTCTCCTAAGTGATAGGTAAGCCCTGTCTCTCTGGGTGCTGTCATATCCACCTGATTATCCATTTATTTACAAACCTTGTACATTACTTTACATCCATTTCAAATTTCATGTACTATTATATACAATATATACATCATCCACTTATTCCAATTATTCAGTGAAACATTAGACATAATGGTATGGTCTATTGCTTGCAGATGGGAGCTTCGTAGATCTCAAGCTGGCTTAATCTAGGGCGAAGGACCCAGGTAAATTAAACTACAGAGGAGAGATTTGCTTAACAACAAGATATCTACCTAATTGCTCTCCTGCTTTCAGAGTTCTATGACTAAAGACCCATGTGAATTAATTTAAGGGGAGAGATTTGCTAAACAAAAAGATGCCTACCTATTTATTCCCCTGACCTCTAAGTTCTATGCGGTCAGATTACTGAGACTTGAAGGTACGGACAGTCAGGGTCTTATTCGATGCCACTAACGTGGCTAAGGAGATGAGTTTGGTCTTTCTCTCCTGCGAGGGGAAGGCTCTCGCGCGTTCCGTGTCCAGGGTCGCCCCAAGGAAAGTGATGACCTTGCTTGGTTCCAGTGTTGATTTCTCCCTGTTGAGGGTCAGGCCTAGGCGGCGGAAAAGATTTAGACAGGCGCTGGAAGATGTGGCTGCGGCTATCGCAGACGGTGCCTTTACCAGCCAGTCGTCCAGGTATGGGAAAACCTGGTGGCCCTGTTGACGAAGGAAGGCTGCCACAGGAGAGAGGCATTTTGTAAATATCCGTGGGGCAGATTTGAGGCCAAACGGGAGAACACGGAATTGATAGTGGGTTCCTGCCACTGCGAACCTGAGGTACTTCCTGTGTCCCTTGAGGATAGGGATGTGATAGTAGGCGTCCTGCAGGTCTAGTGACGTCATGTAGTCGCCTTCTTCCAGGAGTCCCAGGATTTCTTGTAGTGTGACCATACGGAACGACTGTTTCTTTAGGTACACATTGAGCGATCTCAGGTCGAGGATTGGTCTCCATTTCTTGTCTTTTTTGTGAATTAGGAAGAAGTGGGAGTAGAATCCTTTTCCTTTTTGGGTGTGTGGAACTTTCTCTATTGCTCCCTTTTGAAGCATGGAAGCTATTTCCTGAAGAAGCAGCCGTAGGTGTCTGTGGGGCCGCTTGGCTGGTGGTGTCGTTGGGGGGATCGAAAGAAATTCTAGTGAATGACCGAATTGGATAAGTTGTAAAACCCATCGGTCCGTAGTTATTTTTCGCCAGTTCTTTAGGAAAAAGGAGAGTTTTCCTCCAAGTCTTAAAAAATGCAATGGTGGATGGGCTGGCCATTTGGAAGAGTCATTGGCGATTGCCAGCAGGTCTCTTTTGGTTTTTTCCTCTGTAGGACGATTTGTTGTATGAAGTTTGACGTCCTGTCTGGCTTTGACGCTGTTGGAACTGCATTTTGCTCTGGGTGTACGGGTAGGAGGACCTGTTTTGGTAGGAACCTCTGTACGTAGATTGTCCTCTTCCCCTGTTACCACGAAAGGACTGGTTTCTAAATTGTAGAGTCCCCAGAGCCCTGGCCGTATCGGTGTCCTTTTTGATAGTGGTGAGGGCTTCATCGATCTTTTCGCCAAAAAGATGTTCGCCATCGAAAGGCATATCAATGATTTTAGTTTGTACTTCCTGACGGAAGGAGGTGGCCTTAAGCCAACCTTGTCGTCTCAGAACAGCGGCGCCTGCCAGCTGTCTGAAGCCAGTCATGGCTACGTCTATAGCACAGTCAATTAGTTCAGAAGCCGATGTTTGGCCCTCCAGGAGTAGCGAGTGTGCCTCCTCTTTCAAATCCTCTGGTAGGTTAGCGAGGTAGGGCGCGATGTCCACCCAGAGTTGACGGTTGTAGAGGCCCAGGAGTGCAATTGAATTCGCGATCTTCACCGTCGTTGCAGATGTGGTGGAAAAGCGTTTTCCAATGGCATCTAGCTTCCTGCCTTCCTTGTCTGGTGGCGTTGATAAGGGAGATGCAGGATTGCGCGAGTTCTTCTGCGCCGCTTGAGTAACCACGGAGTCTGCTTTGGGGTGACCCGTGAGACATGCCGGTGCCGTGGATGTGGCTTTGTATTTTTTATCAAGCCTGGGCACTACCACCTGAAGTGAAGCTGGCATCTGCATTAGTTGTTTGCCTTGTTTCCATAGGTAGTCAATAATCGGGATTGACCTTGTCGTCTTTTTCGTAGGTTCCTTAAAATCGTAGTGGAAACATTCAGTCTCCTGTGTTTCCATAGACATATGGAACCTTTTGGCTGCCCTCTCTATGAGGTTATGGAAGCCACCAATGTCCGCGGGTGGAGACTCCGAAGACTGTGGCTCCGGAGAGGCCGGAGATTGAGCGACGTAGTCCTGGTCTGCGTCAGGGTCTGAGTCATCGTCACGGACTTCCCCTTCTTCCTGGTCTCTCTCCTCATCGTCTGACGAGATGATGTCTTGTACTGGATCTTGACTTTTAGAAAGTACCAGCGGAGGAGGCTTATGTCGAGGTACGGGAGCAGGTACCTGTGGAACTGGAGGTGCAGCAGTAGTGGCTTTCTCTGGGAACCGCTCTTTATAGTCTTTTATGAGGAATTGTAGGTCCGAGACAATGGATGCTGGTAGGCTCACCATTGGTGTTACTTGTGTGTGCACCTGAGTATGGACAGTCTGTTCCATGTGTTCCTCTACTTCTTGTTCCTCATCTGTGCTTTGGCACTTAAGTACCAATTCTGAAGGACTAGTGGCCTGAGTATATAACTCCTCATCTAGCTCTTCATCTTGCAAGAAGCAGGATGGGGTCAGTTGTTGCACCTTACTAGGTGACGTCATGTCCGGTGTAATTGGCTTTTTAGTTATTTTGATCGTGACATGGGACGTCTGGGCATCCATGGCATGTGAAAGCAGTTCAGACTCTTTCCAGGTACTTGCTGTCGTCGACGCCTGTGTCGGCGGTGCCGCCATAGAAAACTCCGTCGTCGGCGGTAATTTACTCCTCGTCGACGGTGTGTCCGTCGAGGATGCCCTCGTCGACGTTGACCATATTCCCCATTCTTTCGATTTGTTTCATTCATTGATTCTATATGTATATGATATTGGTGTTTTGTTATGTATTAATTTCTTTGTAGGATGTTTGATGTTTTATATATTATTTTGACATTGTTTGTTTCTATGTGTATTAAACCAATTGTACAGTGATGTAAATATTGAATGCACAGTCCGTTTCATTTCTGCCTATTAATGTTAAAAAAGATACTTTAAAAGTCTAAATAATTGGCATTGAATAAGCATGCCTGGTTGGAATGTAATAAATATTTTTCTAACCTAAAAACTTTTTTTTCGTTTAAGTAAGTGTGGTTTAGGCAATTTGTGTGCTTTATATCCATCATCGAACAGCATATACATTTCATACGATAATCAGCAGACCACACAGTGAACACTCCCGCCATGAGCATGTCAGGTGTGGGTGGGAGACATACATGTCCATCACCTGTAGGAGAAATGCACATCTCCATCACAAGGAATATGCCACAAGATAATCGTCAACCGCATTACACTGAAAGGTGAGGAGTACATAGCTCAAACACCGTGCACATGTGCAGCTGTAGCACCCGCAAACCAATCATCATAACAGATAAGTGGGGGTTGGATGGGCCAGGCAACCCCACCATTATTATAATGCCGATCACAGCACTTGCGCTTTAGTTTTAAACATCTGAAGCTAAAGAGTGTGTGTCGTGTTTGATTCAAAAGTAAGGAAATAGAAAATGTGCAGTGCCGCAATGGAAAGTAAACTAAACAAATAGGGAAAAAATGACGGCTGCACATTTTTTTTTCTTCTGTTTATTTTTGTTATAATGGCGTTACTGGCGCGGGTGCCCCATTCTAACAAAAGTTAGTAAACGGGGAAGAAAAAACAGCACGTAATCAGTTGTCCCATTTCTATGCTGCCCTCGGAGGGAGAGGTTGTGGTTTAAGGGTTAGAGCTGCCGACTGGGGAGCTGGCAACCAGTGTTCGAACCTCAGCATTGGCTCATCGCGGCCCACAATGTCATGGGACATGAACGGCTCTGTACAGCCAGGGGGAGGGTGTCTGATTAAACAGGTGTTTCATAATTTAGTGGAACAGGTCTTTTGCTAATCTCATTTCTAACATATTTATCCTAATGACAGCTGAAACACAGAGAATTGCCGTAGGACGCGGCCTGCAGAACGCTCACGTCACGTGACCTTGCCTGCTTGGGGCCCCCGGTACTCGTCCTCGCTGATTGCATTAACTCCAATTTATTTTATTTTATTTTTAAAGTTTTGTATAGCGCTAGCTAGACTCATAGGTATCAGAGCGCTTCACATACACATTGTGAAAAACAGAAGGGCCTTGCATTACCCAGAAGTCTGACAGTCAGTAAGCAAACCACGGATAAAGAATACAACATGAACAATAAATAACTGTGCAAAAAACAAGGTGATTAGCATAGTCCGTTCGCCAACAATCCTTGAATGGGAGTCAATACGGAATATTGAGGTCTATGTTGGATGACGTTGTCCTGGAAGGTATTTGTTAAGAAGATGGAGTTTGAGGTCCCTTTTGAAACAGGAGAAGGAGGAGTTGCATCTGAGGACTCCAGGGGGAGTGTTCCATATCCTGGGAGCGTCGCCAGAAAACGATCGGAATTGGGTGGTTTTCTTTTTCATTTTTGGTGGAATGAGAAGGAGTGAGTTGGAGCTTCTCAGGGTTCTGGTTTGACCTGCTCTTACCAGTTTGTTGTTCAGGTAGTTGGGAGCCGAAGAGTGGAGGGTTTTGTGTGTGATGCAGGCCAGCTTGTAAATACATCTCCCTTCCATGGGAAGCCATTTGAGGGAGTTGAGAGCTGGAGCGATGTGATCAAATCTGTTTACTCCAGATACAAGACGAGCTGCCATGTTCAGCACTGCCCTTAGAGGGGCTAGGTGAGCTTTTGGAGTCCCTGTAAGGATGGCGTTCCCGTAGTCGGTTTTAGAGAGAACCAGGGATTGAACTACTGTCTTGAGGTCCTCATGGGGTAGAAAAGGTTTCAATTTCTTGAGGTGTTTTAGAGAAAAATGAGCACTTTTTGCAGAGTTTTTGATGTGGGCCTCCATTGATAGGTTCTTGTCAAGGGTGATGCCTAGAGACTTAACTGAGTCGGATAGAACAAGGGGGCAGTTTAGGGCATCCAGATTCTTGAGCCACTCTTGGATAGGACGATGGTTGCTTTTTGGAGAGAAAGGATCAGTTCCGTTTTATCTGGGTTGAGCTTTAAGTGGTTGACGTTGAACCAAGTTTGAATCTCGGTTAGAGTGGTATTGAGGTGTTGGATGTCATCGGGGGACTTCATTTTGAAATAGATTTGAGTGTCATCCGCGTAAAGGTGGTAACTCACTCCAGCTTTTTTCAAGATGCTTGTGAGGGGCTCCATGAAAAGATTGAAGAGGGACGGGGAGAGGATCGAGCCTTGTGGTACCCCAAGTGTGACCTTTGTTGGCTTTGAGAGACAGGAGTTGATTTTAATTTGTTGCGATCGATGCTGGAGGAAAGAGGTGAACCATTTTAGTACTGTGCCATTTATGCCGGAACGCCTCAACAAGGTCTCCAGAAGGGCTGGATGATTAACGGTGTCGAATGCCGCAGATAGGTCAATAAGGATGAGTAGGCAGGCATCACCATCAACTAAGGCTTTGCGAATGTCGTCTGAGACGTTGAGTATGGCTGTTTCAGTGATACAACCTTTCCTGAATCCCGATTGAAAGGTGTCGAGGAGGTTGAACTCATCAATGTGTTGATTGAGTTGGTGGAGAACACATTTCTCCAATGTTTTTGCCAGGAATGGGAGGTTTGAGATAGGTCTGAGGTTGTTAAGATCCTTAGGGTCGGCTCCTGGCTTCTTGAGAATGGGTGTGATTTGTCCTAGTTGAAGGGAGTCTGGGACACAGCCTGAGGCGAGAGAGGCGTTGATGATTATTTTTGTCCAGAAAGAGGAAATGGTGTGGTTGAGTTCTTTTATGATTGTGGAAGGGAGGGGGTCCATGTTGTGGGAGGAAGGTTTAAGATTAGAAATTATCTGGAAGACCTCGTTTTCCGCCATTAGCTCAAAGTCGGACCAGTGCGCATCGTTTTTTATCTGGAGGCCGGTCTGATTGTCCTTATACAGCACTCTTTCTGCGTGGTCAGGGGAAGTAGAAGGGGGGCAGGTTATGAGGGAAGGAGTGTTTGCGGTTTGTATGAAGGATTGATCAATTTTAGAGACGTTATTAGTGAAGAAGGTGGCAATTTCTTCACATCGCTCATTTGTGGCTTCGATATCTTGAGAGGGGGTGCCGTTAGTTTGGCTTTTGACAATGCTGAAGAATTCTCTCGGTCTGTTTTTCGCCAGATCTATTTGGCTGCGGAAAAAGGCGCATTTTCACTGAAAATGTGTTTTTTGTATGCCTGCCGAGCAGATCTAAGTTGTGTTAGGTGTAAGGTCGAGGGGTTAAGCCTCCAAGCCCTTTCCGTTTGTCTGAGTTGACGCCGTTCTTCGTCTAGCTCCACGTTAAACCAGGGTTTCGATTTGTTTTGCCTCTGTTGTTTGAATTTAAGTGGAGCTACTTGGTCTAAAACCTTCGTCATTTTAGAGTTAAAGTGTGTAGTGAGGTCATCAGCTGTCCATGATGAGGGATGGAGTTGAAGATGGGGATGAATCATAGAATTAAGTTGGGATAAAGGGACTTTTTGGATGTTTCTGGTCAAGAGTTTAGGTTTGACGTCACAAATAGGTTGGTGGCTGACTGGTGTGTCAATCCTGAACAGAATGAGGTGGTGGTCGGACCAGTCAATGGGAGAAATCGCTCTCAGGGAGACCAGTTCGTTGATAATGATGGCATCTAGTGTTGCACCTTTGATGTGAGTTGGCTTATTGCAGAGTTGTTTGAGGTTATGTTTTTCCAGAAGGTTGGATAGGTTCAGGACAGTGGAGTCTTTTGGGTCGTTCCAGTGGATATTGAGGTCACCCAGGAACACGTCTTTGGTATCTGTCAAGGAGAACCGTGTTATTAGGTCTGTTAGTTCTTTGGAGTGCACTTACAATCATTTTGTCATCTCCTGGCAACATCAAAACATACACACCATGCCTTGTGGGCAGATGCGCGAGACTTGAAGATGCAATTAGACTGCTGAGGGAGTGCGTCCACTGTAAATGGCCGACATCAGATTAGAAGGGGAACAGCTAAGTGAGTTTGTTGACAGTTCCTTGCAGAAACAGGGTAAAACATTCCAGCAAAAGTGTTAACAGTAAAGAATGTTAGCCATTTGTGTTTGTCTTGGGTGTGATGCAGGGTATGTTATCCGTGTGTGTGTAATATATGTAAATAATGCATTTTTTAACAAGCGCGGCAGGCTGCTGGAGCAGGGGGAGGTGCGCACGGCAGCAGGGGGAAGGAGGGGGGCTGCGAGATTCACTCGCGGGAGCGATAATTGCTGTCATTTGGTGCACTCCCGCAAGTGAATCTCATGACGTGCACGCGTTGCCATTGGAGGCAATGGAACGTGTGCACGTGCTTGGCTGAAAAGCCTAAGCGATCCCAAAAGGTCTTTTTGCCTTTGCAACGCATGCGCGTTGGGTAGGCAAGACCTAGGAAACTCTCCCAATGCCAGAGCAAGAGGCAGCGGATTCCTAAACAATTGCAGCTGCTTTATCAACTCCCCTTGCCATATAGTTTCCATCGCGAGTAAGTCCATTCAGCGCTCGGGCAGCAGGCTCCTTCCTCGAGTAGGAGGGCCCTACTTGAGATGGAAAATGTTAGTGCCCAAGGACTGGGCTTTCGCAATAAACAGTCATTGACAGACATGGAAATCTTCCATTCTTAAGATGGTCTATTTTAATTTCATTTGATTGACGACATCCCTCATGGAGGTAGCCTTCTAGAGCTGCTGACTTTGGAACCGGGGAACCAGGTTCGAGCCTCAGCGTCGGCTCAGTAACCTGGGCAAATCACTTAATCTCCCTGCAGCTACCCAAAATAATATTTGCAATGTAATAGATCTCATATTTAAATGCGAGACCTATGGCATTGCAAACTAGCAGTCGCAATTGTTCGGCTGCTTGGAAAGTGAAAGCAGGCACAGCATGCTGAATGTAAGCCAGTCAGTCAGTCAAAGTAGTCTTTATTCGATTTACATCATAAAAGACAGAAATGCATCATCTAAATACATTCCATAGTTGTTAAAACAATAAATACCAAACAAGTTAAAATCTATATGTGAAGCATATTAAATATCACAACGAAGGACACATGACCAAAACCATCTACAATCAAAGTTAATGCTTAAAAAGGGGTTAAAATGTAATTAAAACAACAGATAAATCAGGGCTTCTAATTCCGTGATCGTATGGCCTAGGCCCAGCTAATGAACTTAGATACACCAATGACAATATAGGGTGTAGTGTCCGATTTCAAAATCCTACTCGCAGTGATAGCAGAGCTAGTACCCAAGGAACAGCACACGGGTTTTAACCAAACACATCTGGGTACTGCGTACATTGGACAGCAAAATATAAAATGATCGATAGATTCTACGGCCTTGATACAAAAAGGACATTTATCACTACTTCCAGGGTTCCAGGAATGTGTAAGCCCACGCAGGGGAAGTGAGCCCACTCTCAACTGGTGGTACAATTTCCGATCAAGAGGCTTAGTTATTATATCCCAATAACCTTCAAAGTACGGGACTTCCTTATTAACTAAGAAAGCCGAGGTCATAGAAGGCCCCTAACTGAGACCAATCTCTTATCTGTGATCCTTCTCCAGTATATTTCCTTAAGGGACTTCTTGGAAGGGAAAGTGGCACTGGCTGGGTCTACCCACAAGGCCTCCAATCCCATGTCCAGCAAAGACGCTCTAAGTGATGATAACCAAGGTACCCTCGAAGACCCTGTAGTCCCTTAATCTCCAGGATAGGTTCGGCAAACATGGAGAGTTCCGGTGTAGTCCACAAGCGCCGCCAAAACGCCAGTGGTCTATATCGTACCACATCCTCTATAGGGTTACTACCTAGATCGAACAATAGGGGAAGGTGAGGGGTAGATTGGGGTGAACCTGTGGCCAGTCTAAGGAATTTATTCCGCTCCACCTGTAATCTGGATAAATCACTAAATCCCCATAGTTCAGCACCGTATAGAATTGAGGGTAGGATTTTTGAGCCATATATTTTAGGCAAGGGTGCCAGGGGTTTGGTTAAAGAGATCGAGTGTTCCTTCAATAAGGCTCCCCCGAGCTGGGCATGTTTGAGAGACAGAAGGTCCAACTGGGGATTCCAACTTAAGTTTTCACTCAATGCGATACCCAGATATGTAAATACCTCTGTTTGATCCAGGGTAGCACCATTCATCATCACCTGTGCTTTGATTGCCTTTGGGCCCCGGAGAACCATAAATTTACTCTTCCCAACGTTCACCTCCCGCTCATGTTCGCTGCAGAAACGCTCAAAACGGGACAGTGCTAGCTGGAGACCCTGCCTTGTTTTAGATATTATGAGAGTGTCATCAGCGAACATGAGCAGGGGAACTTTCCTCCCAGCAAGAGAGGGCGCGTCCGTCGGGAAGTTAGAGAAATAGTTTGTTACCCCATTAATGAACAGAGAAAACAGGGTTGGTGCTAAGACGCACCCCTGCCTTACCCCTTTAGCAACCACAAAGCTGTCTGTAACTTCACCCGGCCTGCCCCACCTGACCTTGGCATAGGTATTTGCGTGCATATTAATATGTAAGGCCACCTGCTCCTTTGGCATGCCTAACCCCAATCGGACATCCCACAACTTAGTCCCGGGTACGAGGTCAAAAGCAGACCTAAGATCAACAAAGGCCGCAAATAATAAACCACCCCCTAT
Source organism: Lissotriton vulgaris (assembly GCF_964263255.1). Taxonomy (NCBI): domain Eukaryota; kingdom Metazoa; phylum Chordata; class Amphibia; order Caudata; family Salamandridae; genus Lissotriton; species Lissotriton vulgaris. The sequence goes on along the minus strand of NC_141693.1, from coordinate 1,867,433,126 downwards.
AAGAACCACCTTCCAGTACAGTGTCATAAACCTAAATACTTGTTCCAAAGTCCCCATGTGTGGGCGGAAGCCAGCTTGTAAGGGCGATAAAATGTCGAAATCCGACATCCAACACTGAACTCGGCCCAAAAGTAGACGGGCCACAATCTTTTGGACTGCATCAATAAGACTGTTTGGTCTATAATTAGCCGGCGAGGAGCGATCACCTTTTTTATATATAGGTATGATCTCTGCCCCCAGCCAAGAGTCAGGGACCCCTGACCCTTTTGCCAATGCATTGGCCAATGCTGTGAGATAGGGAACTCAAATATCGTGGTCCTGTTTAAACATGTCAGCCGGAATTGAATCAGGGCCAGGTGCTTTGCCACTTGGAAAAGCCTTTAGGACCGCCCTAACTTCGCTAGAAGTAAAAACCACGGCATCCTCGCATATAATAGGAGGCAAAGTAGCGGTAATATGATTGTTAACTTTAAATTGCTTTCCATAATACGTGACCCATTCCTTAGGCTCCACGAAGTTTCAGGGGGCTGCATCTTGGGGGCGATTGCCCCATTTGAGAAGGTGCCAAAATTTGGTCATGTTGCGCCCCTGACATGCCTCCAGCAGTACTCTCCAGCGTTCCTCATCCCAGTTCCTCTTAGCAGTATTTTGGGCAGCCTTATAGGAGGCCCTACAACTACGAATAGAATCCTGCACTCTAGATTTTATAGCAGTGTATAGTGACCTTTGGGCCTGTCTACAATTATTATCGAACCATGAACAGGCTATCAACTTTTTGCTTCCCGTACTCAAAGGCGAACTCTTAACAAATATAGTTTTAAGTTTTGCAAAGAGTTCATTATGTAGCGTAGGGAAGTTGGCTATGAGCTTTTGCTGATGTTCCAAGCTATGGATTTTGGCTAATGTGACCATGAGCATACGCCTAATCCGGGACATAGCTTCCTCATTTATTACTATTTTGGGCCATCTTACCCTTCTTTCATTATTAGCCAAGGTAACCTGGGGCAGGAAAGTTTCTAACTTTGTAGACTCAGAGAAGCTGCTACCTTTAATGGTAGGGACTAAAGGGTTATGGTCACTTTCAGCTCTAATTTCGACCACCATATCTACCAGACTTGACCACATCTCTAGATTAACCAAAATGTAGTCTATTCAAGACCCGGATCTTCCGTTGTCATAGGTCACTGCCCCATGCCTGTCAGACTTAAGTCTACCATTAGCTGCTCTCATACCCTTGTCGAATGATAAACCCTTCATAAACAGGGCCGCTTGGGTTCATTTCTTAATTGGATGAAGGTCCAACCCAGGAATACCCCACAGGGAGTCCTCATCCTCTGAAAGCCTGCTATCTTCCATGCCTAGGGGCTCAAAGCAGGTGTTGAAATCCCCCATAACCACCCTATTAGCACTCCTTGGTAATGAGTTTAGGAAGTCCTCCAAAACATGGACAACCGGTGAACATTTGCTCCCTGGAAGGCCCCTCATATAAATATTCACAATAACAACATCCAAACCCTTTATGGAGCTAACCCGAATTGCCATCATATCCAAGTTGTCAATCGGGATCTCTTCCACCGTCACACCTTTGCTTTGACGAACCCAAATTGCCCCCCTCGTCCCTTGTCTGGAGAAATTTAAAAAACCACTACGATAGACCGGGGATAAAGCCCAAGTTTCCTGGAATGACCAGATATCCGAATTGTCAATAAAGCTAGCCCAGTCTGGAAGGATAAGCTTAGATTCGAGGCCAGCAATATTCTACGAAGAGGCCTTCATCATAGAAGCAACAGAGCTACCCGACCCCACCTGACAAACCAAGGGCTTAACCAAAGGTACTCTATCAGCGCTAACAGGGCTAGGAGTAGAAGTAACACTTTGGGGAGAGAGGGAGGAGACACAATCCGTTTTCTCAGGAGCAGGGGCGCCAACCACCCCCTTTTGGACAGAGGGGAGACTTCCAGGTAGCGAGGCCACTCCCACGCTTACTTTCGGATGTCAATCTTGTTCGTCCATCCCAGTTAAAACTCCAAACCTGTTGTACATTGGGAGGGTCCAGCAAGGAGGGCACTGGTCTAGTTAAAACCTCGGACCAAAGTTAGTAAATAGCCTGTCCTCATACCCAGGAACCTGACTGTTTGAAATTTGGTGGATAGTGTGCACCATACTAGGAGTATGAGTATCATAATTGGGTCTTGGGGGGAACATCCCAGTGACCCTATGGTGTGACAGCTGCTCCGAATCGGATGGTGGAAAAGGAGTTCTAGATATTAACGACTGGGGATAGAAAAAGGTTAATGCCTTAGTAGAAATTCCTTCACCAGCTCTGTCATCAAATCATTCGACTATATGTTTAGCTACTCTATGGTCCTTAAAGTTTATTATGACAACATCCCCCATTAGGTCCTTTGGTTTATGACCCAACCACCCTACTCTTCTGACATGAAGTATTTTTCCATTAAGATTGGGAGGCAATGGCCTGTTTCTTGCCAACCAATGAACAACCTTGTTTTTCAGCATTTGGTGATCTTCTGTCTTGCCTATCGCTAATTCTGGTACCCCCGTCAGTAAAACTACAAATGGGGCCGCCTGCGGGGGAAGATGTACATTCCTCCTAAGACCCATTGGGTGTTTGAAGTGGGGATGAGGCCTATTTCCTTCCACCTGGGTAGTTCCACTTTGGGCGGTTGCTTGCTTTAACTTCTGGCCACCCCCTGTTTTCCTCATAGGTTGGTCGCACTTAATGACCACAGTACTAGAAGTCCTGCTTCCGATTGTAGGGTCTTTCCTGGATTTTTTTCTACTGGAGCCGGAGGTAGAGATGGGCTAACAGGGAGATGTTTGGGTAAATTAATTATTATCTCACTGGTCTGGTCGACGTTCCTCTTTAACATATGTTCAAATTCACCCAGTTTATCTATAATAATTGTAACCCTATGAACGAGAGGAGCTATGAATGACCTAAGTAAATGTTCCATAGTCCTGATAAGTTCTGTCATAAAATCAGAATTGGAACTGCAACAGGGGAGTTTGTGTACGGGCCCATTTCCCCTAACCAGTGGGCTTGAATACTCTTGTGTAGTTTCCTTCCTCTGCGGACTACGTACCAATTTAGCCATCTTGGCACATCTACCTTGTTTTTTCCCACCCCTATGTTTCCTTTTAGTTTGCCGGGTGGTCTGGACCTGTTGGACCTCTATAGGGGAGGGTAGTACTAGGTCAGTTAGTGATGGGTCCTCCAAAGTGGATGCTAGTAGTTTATCTTCAAGTACTCCATTCTCCTTTATCTCTATGGATAAGGACTGCTCACGTAGCTCAAGTGGGATGCTGATATCACCCTCATAATTGTCCTTTCCCACCTGAGCTGGTGGGGTGACAGCTTCTGAGATCTTCCCCAGTGATGAACGTTTACTAAGGGAGTCAGGGGTAACTAAGATGACACGGGGGTGACTATAATGCTCCACACGGCCCTTTTACAACGCAAACATAACAATGCCTAACAGGACAATAGTACAATATCTTACTAGCTAAGCTTCAGTGTCCTGGATTGTCCCGACAGACATATCACCTGCGATACTAGAAAGGGGGTCGGCCACCTCGCCCACCTCATGCCACTGAGGGCCACAGAGGGCCCGCCCTTTGCCCGGGCTTCGCCCGGCGCGATCCGCGACGCGGGGGCTGCCTGGAATTTAAAGCACCTCCGGGCGGGGTGTCAGCTGTATCGAGCTCCTGGTGGGAGCAGGGCAGGCTGCGAAGTCTCCCTCCTCTGGGCAGCCGCAAGATGACCAGCAGCGGCGGCAGGAGGGAGACCAAAGATGACAGCGGGAGCATCAGCTATCAGGTAAGCACTCTAACCAGGGACAGGAAAGTCAAGGGCAAATGCGGATCAACCCGCTCCTCCGGGGCCGCCTGGAATTTAAAGCGCCTCCGGGCGTGGTGTCAGCTGTATCGAGTTCCTGGCGGGAGCAGGGCAGGCTGGGAAGTGTAGTCTCCCTCCTCTGGGCAGCCGCAAGATGACCAGCAGCGGCGGCGGGAGGGAGACCAAAGATGACAGCGGGAGCGTCAGCTATCAGGTAAGCCCTCTAACCAGGGACAGGAAAGTCAAGGGCAAATGCGGATCAACTGAATGTAAGCAAAACACGTTATGGTGCCTAAAGTAGGAGAAACTCAATACAGAAAATAGTGCTTACAACACTAAATAAAACGTACCGTGTAACAACCGAAGTAAAGGGTCCAGAAGCTATTGGGAGGTTACAAATGAAGACAAGGCGGTACTAAGGAAGGACTAACAGGCCTATTAAGGAATCAGAAACCAGCATTAATGAAGGACAAAGATACAAGCCAGTAAAAAATATGGGCAGAGAGTGGGCGGGCTTCTCTTCCATATTCTACTAAAGCAGGTCGCCAGAGCAGCGCATGCACGCTGGCTCATGCTCGAACTAAAAATGGCAAGATTACATTTACTTTTCTTTTAAAACCATAGAAATCAATACAATTCAGAAAAACTGACTATCGGAAGCCTTCTACAAACCTATATTTAAAAGCAAAAGGAAAGGGAATATGAGGCTTTGTTGAGCAACAGGTTGCATTCAAAGAGCAAGCATAAAACTGGCACTGTGCCTTAAAAAACCTCACATACCACCTGTATCCCATAATGCCCCAGAGGCCAGTTCCTTTTTAAGGCTCCTTCTGTTAGAATCCTGGAGCACTGAGCTCTTCTTTTTTGACTAAGCTAGTAAGAATAATAATTTCCAAACAATTTCAAACTATTGATTCTTGCTAGTTACCAATATCTGCTATACTGACAAAAATATTGTTTATTCTGTTCCAAATGCCTTCACTCTTTCTGTGGGAATAAGGTGGCCCAGACTGCTCCTCATGAAGTCTTTATTGTCTGCCTGCTCCACCATCCAGACTCCTGTCCTCAATGCCAGAAGCTATCAAGGTGTACCCTTGAAGGAAAGAAAGAAGATAAGACTACATGAACTTCAAGAGAGAGGATCAAACATAACCGGCCTTGGGGAACATCAGTCTTCCTCTAAACAACCCTCCTCTCATCCAGAGAAAAATCAAAGAGGTAGATCACAAAAAAATAGTGTAAAACTCGGTCTTGGTCGAGAGATAGGACTTCGAAAGAAATACCTGTTTTTTCAACGTTGACGTCAAAGACACTGTCGAAAGTGGAGTCGCTCGATATTGGAGGACACCCAATGCTCAATGTCGAAAGTTACATCACCAACAATGAAGCATTGCCCATTGACGTCATAACACTCCTCGGCTCTGAGGCAGCCTTCACCTTTGAGGTCAACATATGCAATGAGAATCCACTCATCAGCATACCGTCAAGGCAATTGGTGCCGCACAAGTAATCAATGTCAAAGCCTCAGTCGACCTTGAGGCCTAAAGAAACGACCAGCACATTGTCAAAAGAGAAACAGCTGTTGAGGTCGACAAGCACAAATATGGCAGAACGACCTCGACCATTCTCAGAGGACCAAATCGTTGCAGTGGACTTGATGATATCGGGGCATTGACCACCTGCTAGATTCAGATCACAGTCCCTGGTCAACCTCTCTCCAAGGTGACTGGAAAGTTTAAGAAAGGCAATAGTGCCTGCAAATATCCAACTCTGATTATTCCCCGGAGTTTTTCTCCTTTCAGCCCTTGCACTCTGCCTCACAAGAGAACACCCCCACCACAGTTCTCGCCAAGTACAGTCTCCATTGTTCTTATGACTATGAGTGCCACACCACTTAGAAGTTTGCTTCCACCACATACAAGGTCTAGAAGTCCGGTGTATTATCACTCAAGGTCTCACACAAGGTCCAGGACCATGCCAAGGTCTAAACGGTCTAGATCTCACACGGCTTCCACCAGACACAGACATAGGACACCCTCTTCATCTACAACTCCTACTCTCTATGACACACCACCAGCATGTGTGTTACTGGTGGAAGACTGACTGACACTTGATGATGTCTTAATCAAGGATTTCACAATACTGAACACAGACATCCCAACACAAACTACAACTTCCTCTGCGATATTTGAAACCTTACATCACAGGACGGTGTCACAGCTACTTTTGCCTCTTGTACCTGGTCTTCTAGAACCGGCAGTGCAGCTGCTCCTAATGCCAGCACCCTTACGATCCACACCCTCTCAGATCCTGAAATAATATAAAGCTCCTAACCAGGACCCATTATTTCTCAGGGCAGACCCTCCTTCAGATTCGGTCACTGTGGTGGCTGCACAAAATCCTATTCTGCTGCCTCTTCTTCATCCTTGGTAGCACTGGACAAAGACAGCTTACAGATGGATGCACAGGGAAAGAAAATGTGGCCAGTTCCTCTGCTCTACTAGGATGGCATGACAGATCCCCCTGGGATTCTCTGTTAAGGTTCATCGAAAAGTTGCTCAGAGAAGACAAACAGGATTTTCTAGAGTTTCTCAATGAAGGTGGCTTGGTCTCAAATCAGAGCGCAAGTGGAGCTAAAGATGCGTCAGATCTGGCTGCACTTCGATATGCACAGGGTGTATGTGGAAGAAGATCTTCCTGGTTACGCCTTTTGGGGTTAAAACCTAAGGCTCAAAACTGCATAATGAACCTCCTATTCTCTGTCACAAACAAGGAGCACAGCGCTCCGAAATGCGAAAAGTTGTCCTTACCACATTAAAACATGCCTGGAATGCAAATTGGGCGGTGGTGTGTTTTGTACGAAATAATTTTTGGCATGTTTTTGATGTGTGTGTATATATATATATATATATATATATATATATATATATATATATATATATATATATATATATATATATATACACACACACACTCACACACCGACATAACTAAAGAATACAGGGACGTTATAGTTTGGAAATAGACTTAAAAAAACCCATAGATATTCACTGAAAAAACAAAGGTTACAGGAACGTTATAGTTACACTGACATTTCACTCGTACAAAACCAGAGAAATTCAGCAGCTATACTTACTCGCGCCCCGCAATGCACTGCTTATAACCTCACATATTTCATCACTTATGGCATGGTCAGTGAAATCAATGATGATATCATCCGGTGACTGTGAGTGTTTTTAATACGTTTATGAGTATTAAATATAGATAACAAGGTGTATTGGTAAATCAGTGGGTGTATGAGTGCCTGAATGGATGAATCAGTAAGTGTGTGACTGACTGTATAAGTGAGTAATTAGGTGTCTCAGTGAATGTATGGGTGAGTGACTGCTTGTGTGAATATCTGCATCAGTCTGTCAGTTGGTGTCAAAGTGGATGCATGAGTGTGTGAGTGGGTATGTGAGTTTCTGTATGGGTGAGTGATTGGTTGTCCGAATACCTCAATGGGTTTCTGAGTGGGTGGGTGAGGGAGTGTATGACTGTCTGTATGGATGAGCGAGTGGGTGAGTCAGTATGGTTTAGTAAGAGTGTGTGTGTGTGTGGAAGGCTGTATGGGTGAGTGAGTGTGTGTATGACTATGCTGGTGACGGTGTGCATGTTTCAGTGGTATATGGGTGAGTAACTGGGTAGGTGAAAGGTAGTATAGGTGAGTGATGGGTATGTGAGTGATAGTATGGGTGAGTGAGTGAATGTGAGAGTGGCTGTATGGGTGTATGGGTGAGTGTGTGTTTGTGTCAGTGACTGTATAGGTAAGTGAGTACGTGATAGTACCTGTATAAGCGGGCGCTGCCACTACAGGTAAGAGTGTTGGGGTGGTGTTGCAGGACAGGTTTGGGGGAAGTCGACATACGACGAGATAAGAAAAATAACCATAACGTTCTTGTATTTCTGTTTCATAATTAGATATTGAAGATTACACATTCATAATGAACCACTTCAGCATGTATAACTCCTTTAATATATCTATAACACAGTGTACAACTCTTTCAGGGGAATCTGTGACTGCATGCATCAAGGTATCAGTACATCTCTCAGTCACTGCATAAGTATTTCAGTGGATCTGTGAGACAGTGAATCAGTCTATAAATGGTTCGGTAACAAACTGTGGGTCTGTCTCAGTGCATCTATGACTAGGTGCATCAGTATCTGAATGGATCTGTGATTGGTTGCATGAGTCTCTTAGTCGATCTGTGAGTAGGTACATGAGTGCCTTCGTGCATTTGAAAGTAAATATATAACTGTCTGACTGGATCTGTTAGTTGATACATGAGTGTCTAAGTGGGTGTCTGAGTGGGTGAGGAGTGGGTGCATGACTGTCTGAATGGGTCTGTGAGTGTGTGCATGAGTCTTTCAGTGGGTCACTGACTGGAAGCGCAAGTGTCTGGGTGGTTCGACTGAATCAGTCTCTGAGTGGTACTGAGACTAGGTGCTTCAGTCGCTGTAGCAGTGATTGGGTGTATAAGAATCTGAGTGGGTCTGTGATTGAGTGTGTGAGTGACTTTATGGGTGTGTGAGTATCTGAGTGGGTCAGTGAGTGGTTGTATGAGTGTCTGAGTGGATCTGTGAGTATGTATATGAGTGTCTCAATGGGTCTGTGATTGAGAGCATGAGTCTCTAAGTCGGTCTGTGACTGGGAGGACGAGTGACTGGATGGGTCTGTGAGTGGATGCGTGAGTCTTTCAGTGGGTGTGTGAATATCTGAATGAGTCTGTGAGTGGATGTGTGAGTCTGAGTGTATGAGTGCATAAGTCTCTGAGAGGGTCTGTGACTGAGTGTGTGAGTGACGATATGAGTGTGTGAGTGGATGTATGAGTGGGTATAGGAGTGTCTCAGTGGGTCTCAGTTGGTATGTATGAGTGTCTCAGTGGGTCTGTGAGCACATACGTGAGTGTGGGAGTGGGTCCGTGAGTGGGTGTATGAGTCTCTGAATGAGTCTGTAAGTAGCTGCATGAGTATCTGAGTGGTTGTATGAGTGCCCAGGTTGGTCTGTGAGTGGGTGTAAGAGTCTCCAAGTGGGTATGAGACTGTGCGCATGAGTCTATAAGTGGGTCTGTACATGGGTGGATCACTCTCCAAGTGAGTCTGTAAGTGGGTGATGAGTACCTGAATGGGTATGTGAGTGGGCGCATGAGTATCTGAGTGGGTAAGTGACTGAACATATATGAGTGTGAGTAGGTATGCGAATGGGTGTATAAGTGTCTGAGTGAGTTTGTGAGGGCATACATGAGTGTGTCAGTCGAGTGTGTACAAATATATAAATATTGAAATATTTCCACCAATATTCGCAAAGACGTCGCAATATTCGCAATGTCCCCATAATGGTAAACGGTGGGGCCGCACTGGCGGTCTCTGCATAGTTGCGAATATCACGCGTGATTACAAAAATCAACTTTGGACACACAACTTCTGTCACTAACATCCCCATTTCTCAAATATGGGGTCAGAGTATCTCCACCCTAACCCGTTATGTTAGCTTTGCCACAAATTTCCAGCCCCGAAAACCATTCCCGATTGATAAAATGGCAGCTGCAACTTTCTGTTCAGGGTGTGTCCAGCTGATCATTGCATTCCCTCTGGTGTGTGCCTTGCGATTTGCAGTGGAATCGTCGCGAAATATCTGTGAACATTGCGAAACCATCACGAAATATCCGTGGCCAGAGATATCACTATATTGCTTGGCTTTAATTTCACAAAATCTACTGAACGGATTTGCACCAAAAAACACAATCTGCGTAACAACATTTACCTTTCTGCCAAATTTGGTGTAATTCCACACAGAGGTCTGGGCTGTGGGTTCTACAACGCATTCCTATGAGAATTAACATTACAAACTCACCCTTATTTTGCACCTTATTTCTCAGACCCCCACTGCACAGATCACCCCCAAACTTTCCATGACACACAGAACTTACTTTGACCCTTTTTTGTAAATTTCATGAAGATTGGTCAAACAAAGCCAAAGTTATAGGCAAGTCAAAAAATGCTTTTCTTATCTATGGAAACTAGGTCCTAACTATAACTACCTACTATATATACATATATATGTATAAGACCTGTTTGTTTACCGTTGATGTCGAAGACACTGTCAAAAGTGAGGTTACTGGAATTACTCCTAGACTCAGCCTTTGCCACTGAGGTCAACGTTGGCAACGAGACTTCACTCACAAGCACATTTTCAAGGCAATCGGTGCCGAACAAGTTCTCAATGTTAAAGCTTAGTCAAAGTCGAGGCCTAGAGAAACACCCTGCACGATGTCAAAATACACACACACACACACACACACACACACACACATATATATATCCGTTCACCACTCCTACTCCTACCGATCGGCTCTGGACGCCGATCCCACAACGCAGGAACAGACCACAACAACGCCTCAGGATCCTTTCACAGGTAGCTCCCTTGTCACCAGCATGACGCGTTCCGGTCGCCAGTAGGTATATATAGTTAGGATTTTTTTGAATAGGGATTTCTGAAAATTCTATGTTGAATAACTTTGGCGTTGATGGACGGAATTGGCTGAAATTTTCAGGAAAATGGCACATTTTGTTTCCGAGCGTCCCCTGAAAGTTTGGGGGGGTTTCGTCAAGTGGGGGCCGAGAAAAAAGGGGGGTCCCAAAACGTGTTTTTAACATTGAGTTTTCCATAGGGCGGTTGGACTCACTTTTAGCTAGAACGGCTGAATGGATTTCCACAAAACTTGGCAAAATTGTAGGGACTGGTAGCCCGATGTGCCTTTGCTATGTCTCAAGATATATGCTCCAGTGGTTTTTACGAAAATTAACTTTGAAAAATATATATTGGGCTACATTGGGCTATATATATGTTAGAGCCCAAATGTAGCCCAATGTAGCCCAATGTAGCCCAAAGATGGCCACCAGAGACAAAAAAAAACAAATGTAGCCCAAATATCAGCCAGATGTAGCCCAACTATAGCCCAGTGACAGAATGTCCCAGAGTGTTCTAAAGAACAACTAGAGCGCTAACAGTCTTACTTATGACAAAAGTATGGCACACCTGAAGTCATCTTGATTGGAATAAAGTATTAACACTTAAAACATTTAATTTGCAAAGGAACAAAATGAGGGGGTTCATTTTGCCATAGAAATTATGATTAGTGCTGAAGAAAGAAAAATTAGGGCACATTTTGAGTGACTTCTCAAATCTTCTTATATTTAATTTAAAAAATTCTGATATGCAGTCTCCCAAGATGGCCACCAGAGACAAAAGAGCCCAAATGTAGCCCAAATATCAGCCAGATGTAGCCCAACTATAGCCCAATGACAGAATGTCCCAGAGTGTTCTAAAGAACAACTAGAACGCTAACAGTCTTACTTATGACAAAAGTATGGCACACCTGAAGTCATCTTGATTGGAATAAAGTGGTAACACTTAATACATTTAATTTGAAAAGGAACGAAATGAGGGGTTTCATTTTGCCATAGAAATGTTATATATATATATATATATATATATATATATATATATATATATATATATATATATATATATATATATTACCTACTGGCGGTCGCCAGTAGGTATATATAGTTAGGATTTTTTTTAATATGGATTTCTGAAAATTCTATGTTGAATAACTTTGGCGTTGATGGACGAAATTAGCTGAAATTTTCAGGAAAATGGCACATTTTGTTTCTGAGCGTCCCCTGAAAGTTTGGGGGGGTTTCGTCAAGCGGGGGCCGAGAAAAAAAGGGGGTCCTAAAACGTGTTTTTAACATTGAGTTTTCCATAGGGCGGTTGGACTCACCTTTAGCTCGAACGGCTGAATGGATTTCTATGAAACTTGGCAAAATTGTAGAGACTGTTTGCCCGATGTGCCTTTGCTAGGTCTCAAGATATGTGCTCCAGTGGATTTTGAGAAATGAACGTTCAAAAAAATATATATATCGGTGACAGCGTCCCGGTTAGCGCCCCGGTTCGCGTACCAGACGCGTAACGGAACTTCGCGAGGAGAAGCGGATTGGCTCCCAGGTGACTGTCAACATTCTAAACAGTCCGGAGCGGCCGCCATCTTGTCTCTCGGTAGGATCGAGAGACAAGAGGTGGAAATAAACGAAGGGAGAAATGAATGAAAGGGGGCAAGGTAGACCCCTCCTGACCCCCTAGGATTGATGTGGGGCAAAAAAATAAAATACATTTTTTTTTGATTTTTCGCGGTGGAAGCGCTACCCGGTACGCGAATCGGGTAGCTCACCGGTAGCATAACGGGAGTCCGCCATCTTGTGTTTCGGACGAATTTAGTCACAAGATGGAGGATAAACAATGTTGGGAATGGGTATAAGGGGGCACGGGAGACATATCCTGACCCCCTAGGTTTTCTGAGGGTGGCTGAGGAGGCCCATATATGTAAAAAAACAAAACTTTTTTTTTCAAATTTTCGCACGGTTAGCGCCCGGTCCGCGCACCGGGTAGCGTTCCGGAAAGCGTAACAAGGGGAAAACCAAGGGAAATAGTAAAATAATATTTTAGAGTGCTTTGAGGTAGGATAGCTCTGAATAGAGCTGTTGTGTTGTGTGGGTGATGTAAGTACCAACATGTAGGTACCAATGAAGAGTCTAAAATGCAATGTACACCGTCTCCTCTGTAGATATTTTGTATGTTCTAATATGCGTTATTTAAATGTAAATGTGTGGAAAAGCACTTCATGCTTTAAAGCAATTGTATTTTTGAACTGATTGTTCTTTCCTCTTAGTCCTCCTCTTTGTTTTTTTTTCCCCACACTCTTCTTCAGCATGATAGTTGATAAATTTGTTCCCTCAAAAAATGTATATACATAAAAAAATTATATTAAATACATATAAAATATATTTTTCCTTTAAAAGAAGAATACATTTTACAGCTTTTGATATTTGCTATTAAAAAACCATTGAAATTCACTGAAAAAAAACATAGGTTATAGACCATATATAGTTAGGAATTAGCATTTACAAAACCTTGAAAATTCACTGAAAAAACCATAGGTTATAGACCATATATAGTTAGGAATTAGCATTTACAAAACCTTATTTTACTCACACAAAACCATTGAAATTCGCATATATAGTTAGTTGCACTAACTATATATCGCGCACCCGCAATCCACTGCTGATCATGTCACATATTACATCATTCATGACATGGTCAGTGACATTACTGATGACATCTCAAATGACATCACTGATCACATCACTGATGATATCATTCATGTGATAATACGATGCACCTCCTCACACTCTAATATAACCTTTGATACACCCACTGTTAAATACAGACTACCATTATTGAAATCATTGACACACCAATACCAGTTACTACATACGCACTCACTGATTCCTAGGTCTACACACACATTCACTCATTCACCCATAGAATCACCCATACATACAGTCACTCATCAATACAACACTATCATATGCACTCATACACCTATACAGCCACTCACACACTGCCACTCATCCATGGAGTTACTCACACACCTAGTCAGTCATGCAAAGAATCAATCACACTTCCATTTCCTCAACTATACAGTTATACACACAACACCTTACTTATTCAATTATATACTAACACATACTTACTCAATTATACAATCACTGATACAAGTACACAATGATCCATAAGCCACTCGCACATTCACTGGCTCTAATGCACAGTTATTTATATATGTCAACTCTCACATGTACTGTGTTTTACATATGTACTTACTTTGACATGTAGCACTGAGATATCCATTCACTCACCAATACACTCATGCACACAGTCAACCGCCCATACAGCTGTTTCCACATGCACTTTTTCAGTGAATATATATATATATATATGATATGTACTATGTACACATTTCCTACATATACATGAATATAATGTGTAAGAGGTGCTTCAGGGTCCCTGTGCATGGGCGGGACAATTCAAAGCTTATGACTATTGATGAGGATCTCCTGGAAGAGATGGAAGTATTTCCTGAAAAGACTTGAGGCAGAGGGACAGCTCTGAATTCCAGATCACTATACATTTTTGGGTTAATTGCAGCCTTTTTTGTCCCCAGGAAGGGTATGGAAGGCATGTCTAAAAAAAAAAAGAATTCAGCATCATGCATATGGAAATCCATGTACTCTTAAAGGAGCAAGGTGTTTTTAAAAAAAAAATGTAAACCCAAGCTGCTCCTTTCCTCTTTATGCAGACCGGTTTGGCAGCACATTATGCTATAGGGGCTGTAATGTAGTTTGAAAATAATTTTACTTATTTATTTATTGAACAGTCTAAACAGTCAAAAAGATTTGCTAAAAAGGCTCTTTCAGAGTAATTGTCTGCATTTGGTCATGCTAGACTTCCTGTCAGTCTGATATATTGGATAAGAAGTATTCAGGTTACCCAAATACAGTTAGGGGTTATTCTAACATTTATGACTAACAATGAATATCTTATGATGCAGAAGTCGGTTTTCCTTGAGTGGAGTTTTTTGAGTCATGCAGGTCGTCTGAGGAGTGCACTCTTTGTGTAGGTTATCTGTTTCTCCTATGAGAGAGTCACAGTCAATGAGAGGTGAGATACTTAGAAAAGCACCAATGAGGAGTACGAGACCTTCGAAGGAGGAACAAGACTTCTAGTTGAAGAAAAATCTGCTGTAGTTATACGAGATAGAGCCTCTAGAAGAGTTAAATCTGCACCAACAGGCACCAGAGCAGGTGAAGAGGCTGACGGCACAAGCAATGGAGAAGACGACTACTTGCAAAGATGGAGCATGCATAGGGGTGGTATGACTGCTTGTAGGTGAGCATTGCGGTCAATACAGAAGAGGCAAATTAGGCAGTCCTACCACAGGGGTGACCTGTCCAGTAGGAGAGTAGGATCTCAAATTCTCAGAGTCAAAGTTGATGTTAGATGTCTGGCCTCAGGTTTCAAGATCCATGAAGCAGATAAATCAGCTCAACGTTGCATGCCTCAATGTCGCCCTCTATTTTTCAGTGGTATGTTTTTCAATGCTGAGGGTCTTCATGTCTTCTACGTTAAATTCCTTGACAACAAGAGACAGCTCTTGGTGGGTAGCCATACCCATGTTTCACTTCCCAGACATCAACTGAGAGCTGTAGTCTTTGTGGTTTCAAAGTCTCTTCATGGATCTCGTCCTGGGGAAGTCTTCAGAGACAGAAATGGGAACCTAGGTGGAAAGAGCCGATTCTCCACACTGCTCGAGCCTTCTGCAGCTGAATTCTATACTATACGTATGCAATATACTTCTCTTCCAGTGAGTCTAATCTAATAGTCTTGCGGTCTTTAAAAATGATTGTCACACAACTCGCATTCTTCATGATGGTGTGTATTAGGAAGACAACAACTGTAGGGAATATGTGGAACTGTGTTAGCTGCTTTCTGCACACAGTGGACTTCTGACAAAAACGTCAGTTAGAAAATGATCAAAAAACATTCACAGGAGCAATGCCAATTTCCAGATTTTTAAGACTGCAGTCTAACAAGCTACATTACTCATGTTTCTTTAACTTTCCCCATAAAAAACTTTGTGAAACCATTTTTTGTCACCTGTTGTACACTAATGAGCTTTTGGAGCTTAAATTGCATTTTTTTTTTAAAGAAAGAAAAATAATTCTATTTCTCCGACATAGCTTTCGGATAGGCTTCAGAAAATATATGGTTAATTTTAAATATGGTTTTCGAAAGAAAAGTGTATATATTAATAATAATTAATAAAATATGCTCTGGGATCCTGCATGTGTACGCAACTATTCCGTGCTTAATATGATCAATAGAGATCCTCAGAAGGAGAAGTAATATTGCATGCAAGGAGAAGTTGCATGACTACTGTTAGAAGACTGAGTGCTTGAAATTACCACAGCAACCAGAGCAGTCATTGTGTGTGACTTCGTTCTTCCCAAATCCAGGTCGGCAGCTGTCAAGGCGGGTGACTTCTAAACTGTTCTCCAAATAATGGATCTCAGGAACTGTGTCAAACTCCTTCTTCAAGACGGCAGGCTGCTGTTGGAAAAATTCCTCTAACCGGTCTCGTGCCTGTAATTTAAAAAAACAACACAGGGACTCATAAAGCAGTGTCTGAATAGCAAACACAATGTTTGTTTTGCAGTGGCTGGTGTACTTTATGACTAGACAAATATGTGGCTCGAGATTATGTTCCTCAGTGTTTTTGAGGATGCCAACTTGCCCTCAGCCGAGTTTACACCTTATACCTTTTGGATGCCAACCTGCACTCAACTAAGTTAACACATTATACCTATTCAGTGCTTTGGGGAGCTGTTAAATACTGCTGGGCGTACACTAAATTTCAAATCAGTGAAATATATTGGAAAGGAAGGAAAAGTTACATAGTTCTGCATCACAGGAATCTTCATTTAAGTCATAACCTTGAATAATTCTATGCTGCCTGCGCGGACCCCGGAACACCTTCTTTAATACATGTTGAAAGTCGAGAAAAAAAATCTGCGTAATATTAATCACTGAAAGTCATTTACTTTTCATTTACAGTCTAGACTGTCAGATATGTATTTTCCTGGAGAATGCTGGTAAGAATTACAGGAGGAATGTAGTGAAAATTCTTACACCACTTTGTCGTAGGAAACGAGCTGCGCCTGGTAGATAAAGGATGAAAGGCAAAGACAGACTGATAGCTAACACTGGTTAGTTCAAAACCTGACATATACCTTTAAGGACCCTAGAGAGACCGTATCCCACAATGCACTGCAGTGGCAGTTTGCCTGTGAGAGTACGTTCTTTTTTGCAAAAAGTCCAGGATACTGCCTGACAGCCGGTGAGGAGGTAGGGTGTTTATGACTTCAATGAAGATTCCTACGATGCAGAAGTATACCTACAGGTATGTAACTTTTTCTTCTGCATCATAGGGTCTTCATTGATAGTAATACATCTTGAATAGACTAGCAAGCTAATATTAAATCCATAAAACGGCTGTCAGGTATTTATACCCTTTGGGACCGTCCGTAACGTTTTGTATTAGAGGCTGTTATCAAAAATGAGTAGTTTAAGCCCAGAAGGACAAGAGTAACTATTTGAAAAGGTTTCTCAAAGTCTCTTGCCCAAATTTACGTCGGCTTGAGTATCTGATTCTAAACAGTAATGTTTTGCGAATGTGTGTAGAGACCTCCAAGTAGCCGCCTTGCAAATGTCTTGAATAGAGACTTGCCTCACTCAAGCTTTGGTTGCAGTTTTCCCTCTTGTTGAGTGAGCTCTAGTTCTGTCTTGCAAAGGTTTCTTGGCAATCTGATAACATAGGGAAATGCAGAAAACTATCCACTTAGCTATCAATTGTTGGGGGGTTGCTAAACCTTGTCTCATAGACCCATAATTTATGAACAGGTGACAAGACTTCCTAATGGATTTTGTTTTTCCTAAATAGAAGCAAAGGACTCTTTTTAGATCAAGAGCATTAAATGCTGTCTCTGCTGCAGAAGTTGGATTTGGAAAAAAGGTAGGAAGAGTGACAGATTGGTTGAGATGGAACTCTGAAAGAGGGATGTGTAAGTAAGACAAACATATTGTGATGGAAAACTGTGAAGGGTTCTACAGAGGATACAGCCTGCAATTCACTGATTCTACGAGCCGAAGTAATTTCAATTAAAAAAGCTGTTTTCCATCATAAGTATTGCAATCGTTGCTTTAGTGACTTTATTGACTGGTTTCAAAGGAGGACCCATCAATTTAGACAACACTATACTTAATTCCCAAGGAGCGGAAGGATTTGTGGATGGAGGGAAATCCTTTTTGAGGCTTTTTAGAAAATCTTGAACAACTGGGATCTTGAAAAAGGACTGTTGTGTTGGAGATTTGTAATATGCAGTGATAGCTGCTAAGTGAACTCTTGAATAGTACAGCTGAAGATCTGACCTGACGAAATGCAATAAATAAGGTAGGATGATATTTTCCCGTACTATGATGAGATCATAGTTCTTTGCACAACACCAGATGCCAAAGCGTTTCCACTTGAAAGCATAGCATGTCCTTATCGAAGGACGCTCGGCTTCTTTCAAAATGTTCATGCAATCTTCTGGAAGATTGAAGTGTCTATGTTGGGTGACTTCAGGGGCCATGATGCCAAATTCATTGATTGTATTGTGGGGTGAAGAAGTTTGCCCTGAAGTTTGGAGAGAAGGTCTGGTCTGAGTGAGAGACGCTTGTGATGGGCTAAGGACAAGTGGAGAAGATCTGTGTACCACCACTGTCTTGGCTAATCTGGTGCTATGAGGATCATTGTGATTCATGATCTCAGTAGCTTTTGAATCACACGTGGAATTGGTGGAAAGGGGTACACAAAAGGTGTCAACCAGTCTATCAAAAGTGCATTGCCCAGTGGCTTCAGAGCTAGGGCCCTGGATGCGAAGCATCTTCATTTTTTTTTTGGACAGTGGAAAACAGATCTAATGTTGGAGTGCCTCATTGCTCGAAAGATGGATTCCACAACTTTGTTGTTGAGGACCCACTTGTAATTTTCCTCGTGAAAATGGGTGAGGAAATCCGCTTCCACGTTTTGAACTCCTTGGATGTGGAATGCTGTGAATGAAGCCCTCCTGCTAGAGCTCTATGCCATAATATTTGAGCTTGGCAAGAAAGTTACATGGATCTTGTTGCAACTTGATGGTTGGTGTAAACATTGTGGTGGTGTTGTCTATTTGAATCATAAGGTCATTTGATTATAGAGATAGAATGAAAGCTGTGAGAGCCAGAAGAGCTGCTTTTAGTTCTAACAGATTTATATGATATGTTTTTCTTTTGGGACAACAGACCTTGAATGACCAGATCATCCATGTGGGCACCCCATCCTATCAGTGATGCATCTGTGAAGATAGTCTGAGATGGTGTTATTTTCTGTAAAAGGTACTGCAGCCAGAGATTGTGAGATGGGGTCCACCATGAGAGAGATTGCCATGCATTGATTGTCAGAGGAATCAGATCTTCCCAGAGTCCTTAACTCTGAGACCATTGATCTTCTAGGCACATTTGGAGAGTTCTCATATGTAGTAGTGCGTTCGGGACTGAAGTGATGCAGGACGACATTGATCTTAGAAGAGATGCTACCTTGCAAACCGTAGGTCTGGTCTGCAGCAAGATTTGAGTACATTTCCTTTGAATTAATACTCTTTCTCCTACGAAGGACACACACTTTCGTTTTGAGTGTCTAGAATCGCTCCCAGGAAGGTGACCTGCATTGACCTGGAGACCTAGTTTTGCGAGGAGAGATATTGTGGTGACATAGGGCCATATGTATCAACATCCTGATTTGCGATTCTCAAATAGCGATTTTTTAGAAATCGCTATTTGAGAATTGCAAATAGGGATGTATGTACAAAAATCACAATTTTTTTGCGATTTCTTAATATTCCTTAATTGCGATTAGCAAATTGCGAATCTCAATTAAGGAATACTTTCCCATTAATTTCGATGGGCCAGGAGGCCCATAGGAATGAATGGGAAGTTATTCTCAATTTGCGATTAGCAATTAGCGAATCGCAAATTGAGAATATTTTCAAGGGTGCAGGGGTGTCAAAAGTACACCCTGTTGCACCCCTGAAATAAGCATGGGTGCACATGTGGTGCACATACATGCCCTAAGGGCATGTATGTGCTTCACATTGCACTTTGAAAAATACAAAAAAGTGCATTTTTCAAAGAAATCACAAATTACCACCAACTTGAAGTTGGTGGTAATGTGCGATTCCTTAAGGCCAAATTGCACTTTTTTGGTGCTTCTTACATTGCATTTAAGAAATCGCAAAATTTGCGATTCCTTAAATGCAATCGCAAAATAAGGAATCGCAAATTTTGCGATTCCTTATTTTGCCTTAATACATACCATTTAGCAAAATTGCATTTGCAACGAATGCAATTTTGCTTGATACATATGGCCCATAGTCTTCAATCACTTTGTGAAAAGAAGCTGCTCTGATGAGCCAATCGTCCAGGTACGGATATACGAAAATACCTTGTTTTCTTAATTGTGCCGCTACCACTGTCGTGCTCTTAGAAAAGGCCAGTGGAGCTGATTTTAGACTGATGATGGAAGTACCACCTACTGCTAATGGTGCAAACACTTCACAAACCTCAGAAACTGTCTGTGAAGTGGTATTATGGAAATGTGACAAATCACGTCATGGAGATCTACTGCACCGAGCCAATCGTTTCTTCTTAACTGCCCGGCAATTTGGTGAAGCAATAGCATTCTGAATTTCTCTTTCTTTATAAATTTGTTGAGTGACCGGAGGTCCAGAATTGGCTGGGTATGTTTGTGTTGATTTTTCTTTTTGACAAGGTATCTTGAATAAACCCCTTTGTTCCTGTGATCTTATGGGACAGTAGGAGAGCTGTATCCTGTTTGAGGTTTCATAAATGGCCGCTGTGACTTATTTTGGTGGAGCTGGTGGTGGAATGCTTGTGATGCGGAGTGCATAGCCATTCTGAACAATGTTTAGGACCCATTTGTCTGCTGTTATTTTCTTACACTGTTTTAGGTATAACTTTAAAACTCAACGACGAAGGAGCCAACTTTGGTTCCACCAAGCTGCACTGCCAGGTCACTGCCTGATTCCAATGAATTACATTTGCCTGTTTTAAACTGCTTTTTCGTTTTTTCGTTTTTCTCCATTAATTTTCATCCTGTCTTTTATTTTATTCAATTAATTTTACTTAATGCATGTTAACAATCACTGTTCAACATAAGCTCAGAAGCATGAGGTGGGTTCCATGGCATGATTTATTTACCAAACCCAATGCATTTCAAGAATAGATTTTACTTCATCAGGGACATCTGAACATGCAAACAAATATGTGTGCTTTAAATCATTTCTACCAAACAGAAGTTTCATTAAAGTTTAAACAACTCATTATAATTTTTAACAATGAGTCTCCCAGTGAAACGTTAACCATTATTCTGGCGTACATACAACCAACAACATACTATCTTATTAAAACCCATATTTTCCTCACATGTTGCTCTTAAACTCAATAACTCCAGACTACTGAATAAACCCTCCCTTTTACATGGGGAAAAAAAGTTCACTGATTTAAAGGCTCAGACATTTTTCAAAACTTTGAAACGCTTACCATGACATGCGGTTGAATCTTAAATTTCCGACATCAATTTCACAATAACTTAATACACTTTATTTTAGAAAGAGGACATAAAATCATTTTCCTCTTCACTAGCGTGCCGTAGCGCGCCTATCTTGTTTGAAATGTAAGCTGAAGCTCAGACTCCAAAGCACAACTTTTTTATGTTACCGCCCCTCTTAACACTCCCCAGGTGATTCATTACTTCATCCTTTGTCAGGACCCTGCATTTAAGCTGAAACAGTACTTGATGTAAAATATGCTCTGTTGCTCCTTCCACTGTGTTTAAGCCCATGCAACTATAAATCCCAGAATGCAATGTATCACATCTCCTTACATTAGGTGTATTACACGGGTATGCTGATAAATAAACTTTGAGTTAATATGTGTAAAATTAGAGTCACCGCTTGTAGAACTCCCTTATGTCCATGTGAGTCCTTAATATATTAAATTCGATACAGGTTTTTTCAATATAACTCCTTTCGAGCGTGCTTGTAACCTTTGATTAATCATTATGACAGGGAGCTCCACCCTGTACTTCCGAGCCGTTCATCATCATCATTTAATCAAATATTTGTCAGCTGTTTTCAACATTTTCTTCGTGGGTGCCATCTCTTTGAAGAGAAAAATTCTTGCAGCCTGAGATTAATGGGGCATCTTCTCCGGTGTCCAAAATACGTGGATAGTCTAAGCGGGGGTAGGTGTACCACGAAGGGCCTGATCACTGATTGGGTTTTCCCCTAAGTGATGGGGTTTTAACTAGGTGGGATCCCTAAGTCTACAGTACTTAGGATGCATCCAGCATTCCTTCTATCCAGGTATTGGATTTTTAGCGAGGGATAAGTATCAGGGTGTGGGTAACAGACACCGGCTCTTCAGCTTCATCGTGCCCCGGGGGTACGCACGCTGTACAAACAAAGCTTCAACCACAAAGGTACCAAGTAGCAACAGCTAGTAGATAGGTTCAGGAGGTGGCCCAGGCCTTACACCAGGTGTTAAGTCACCATCAGTCAGAGGCACGCCCAGGTGGGATTCGGGTGCTTCTTACGGTACTCATGAACAATGCAGTTTGTGGATGTGTGTTTGTAGGATGTGGCTCGGGGCCAACTGAGTGGAGGATCAAATCCAAAGTCCTTGGGTCCATTAAGAATTCCTCCAATCCAAGCAGGGCGGGTAGTGATACACAGTATCAGCGAGTGGGTAACATATACCGTCCATTCAGCAACAGCGGGCCCCGGTGGCACGCACGCTTCATAAAAACCCACAGCTGCATCCGGGAAAGGGCCAAGTGGCAACGACCAGAAAACAGGTTTAAGAAGTGTCTCTACGGCGTTTCTGCTGTGTGAGGCCAGTCTCAATTTGGTGGTACGCTCAGGTGGTAATTGAGTGTTTTGTCAAGGCTCCCAGGAGCACTGCGGTATGGGAGCACACCAAGCTGATGCTGATGGCAGGTCATCCCATGCTGCCGTCCCAGGAAAACGGGGAAATAAGGTGTCGAGCACGAAAGACTTGGTAATAGAGCATTTGGCACGTACAGTGTGCAACATTAATTTCATGCAGCTGGGCTGGTTATTTTCCACCTCTGGAGCTGCTCAGTGTGGGCAGGTGTAGGCCCGCACCCCGATTAGTGAACATGCCAGGATGGGGGGTGAATTGGACTTAGTCACTCCTGAATGTTAGGCGCCATCTGACGGGCACTGTGCACGGTATAATTCAGACATGCGGGGAGCCGGTATGCCAGGGGTATTCACCAGAGAGAGAGCTGAGCTGGTGATCCCCATAAGGACTAAGGGATGCCGGGCAAGGGCAGGAGTGCCCTCCCCCCCTTGCTCATTGTCACACACTTATAGTTATGGACATTCAGGTGCGGCATAATTTAGGAAGCAAAAGGACAGTGCAAATGCTAAAGTATAACCCTTCTCGCCCCACCAGCCTACAGTATACAGGCGTGTGGGAGCGGTCAGCTATCAAGTGGGCTGCTGTCCCTTAGAGGTGGGGCACAGGTGTGCAGGACACACGGTGCTAGTGGGACTGCAGCTAGGTGAGATCAGCAAATTTATGGGGCCAGGTGTGCCATAGGGTCTGCTTTCGACCCGCCCAGAGTGGCATGGGGCAGAGTCATGTGAAGCAGAGGAACTTTTCCTAGCAGGATTAGTTCTTGGCACTAGTTCACTTGCCGGAGAGGCCTCCGCCAGAAGTACTGGTGGTCTAAAGTCAAGGATGACTGGGATATAGATCGCGTCTCCCGCCCGATTTGGCAGGGGGCCTGTTTATGAGAATTTGCAGGTGAGAAAGGAGCTGTTTTGGTGGGGGACCCTGTCAGCGACGGTGGCCGCCGCCAGAGCTGTGGCGGAGTTACAGGGCGATCTGGAAGCATTTGGGTACAGAAGAGTACCTCTGCACGACACATAGGGGTGCCAGAGCCCAGGAGCCTCATGGGAGGTTGCTGGACACCATGTCGGCGCCCCGTGATCCTTCGGGCGGTTGTGGGCCTGAACAACCGGGGGCTTGCCTTGCTACGTTCCGCCCTGAAAGGGGCGTGAGTATAAGTGTCACGTGATCTCAAAGGAGGATCACCAGAAGGGGCAGCACAGATGCCTGTGCTGCTTGGCACATCAGGCGGGCAAGTGGCGAGAATGCTGCTTGCCCTTGGATCGCCCGTAAGATAACCCACCAGATTACATAACGTTGTATGTAATAAACCTGCATTTTTTTTCCCAATAACATTTGTGTGGTGTGTATTTATTTGCATGCATGCCAGGTGCTTGGGGGTGGGGAGTGTCGCCATGATGGTACTATGCGGCTGCCCGAGGCCACTGCAGGAGGCCACTCAAGAGGGCGGCCCTCTCGTGCCATTGGGCAGCCCACACCCCTCTTTACTCTCTAAGGTGCAGGGGCTCAGGGAGTCCTGTCTTGGACGCGGTCAGTGCAGCGTCATGTCCGGTACGGGAGATGGAGCGAGGGGTATATATGTCCCCCTCGCCACGCTGACGACCTCTTTGTCGTCGCACCGGACTCGCGCGGCCGCTGCCTCGCGGGTCACGCCGTCTCCCACCCTACCGCTTACCCGGCGTGGTCGGTAGTAGGAAGCATGGTGAGAATGTTGTAATCTTGTACTTTTTCGTTGGAGGCGGAGTTACAGGGCGATCTGGAAGCATTTGGGTACAGAAGAGTATCTCTGCACGGCACATAGGGGTGCCAGAGCCCAGGAGACTCATGGGAGGTTGCTGGAAACCATGTTGGCGCCCCGTGATCCTTTGGGCGGTTGTGGGCCTGAACAACCGGGGGCTTGCCTTGCTACGATCCACCCTGAAAGGGGCGTGAGTATAAGTGTCATGTGATCTCGAAGGAGGATCACCAGAAGGGGCAGCACAGATGGGGTTCGACCCAGTGCTGCTTGGCTCATCAGGCGGGCAGGCAGTGAGAATGCTGCCTGCCCTTGGATCGCCCGTAAGATAACCCACCAGATTACATAACGTTGTATGTAATAAACCTGCAGCAGTTATTTCCCAATAACAATTTGTGTAGTGTGTATTTATTTGCATGCATGCCAGGTGCTTGGGGGTGGGAGTGTCGCCATGATGGTACTATGCATTTTTTGGCACAAAGTGATGCAGGAGCCCGGGGTGTCCCAGGCGGGTCTGCACACTGTGCCTCCGTAGCTCGCACTGCACGTGCTCGAGATCAACAGTGCGCCGAGCTCATCAGTGGCACCTTGAACTTTCCATCATGTACGAGGCGGGCTCTGCAGAACAACGGCGCAGCAGCACCCGCAGCGCACAATGCCAGGGCATGTTTGAATAGAGCATGCGCAAATGCAAAACGTTAGGGGGTACACGGAATGATGGTGGGCGTGGTGGGATGTCATGTGCGCATGCGCACCATTCTTGTGTATGCGCAAAACGGGAGGGGGTACAGAGCTCGATAGGGTACAGAGCTCTATAGTACACCGGCGCCATAACGGATGCCAGAGCCCAGGAAGGATCCGGTTCTAGCCGCCGGGAAGGGCCCTGAACCAGAAGGGTCTCTTTCATCGCGGCAACAACTCCAGGATGGCGCCTAGGCACCTGACCAATGGGGAGGCCAGGTGAGGTTTGACCCTCCCCCAAATGGCAGAACCGCCCGTTCGTGGCGGGAAATTGTGGGGGGAGTATAAGACACCGCTCCCCATACCGCAGCTCGTTACTACATCGTGGAGCTGGGTAGTGGCGTAGAAGGATTTTCGAGTACCCCCCCATGTACATCAGGGCGGCCTGTTGCCCATGGTAAACTTAGGCAGAGGCCGGCGGAGCGGCCTAGCTCTGAACCAAAGGGTGGCATCCAGATTCCACGAGGGTTATGATTTGTTTTTGGCCAACTGGGCGTGTGTAAATTGCCCACGTCGGGAAATAGTTAACAAGGCAGGAGCTCCTTCGCCAGCAGACTAGTGGCAAAGTTGTAATAACGAGGAGCAGGCGTGAGACAAGGCAGAGAAAAAACGTTAGGACAAACTGACCCGGTCGGGTCCCGCTCTACAGGGACGGCGGACCTGGGCTCGAAGGCTGCCTTTGTGCTCCATCCAGCCGTGTGGCGAATTACCAAATGTGTCTTCCAGGTGTTCGCTGCTACAGAACGAGCATATCGAATTAAGGGTCTAGGGTGGCGCCCACTACAGTCTGCATCTGCCTCCGGAAACCTCCATATGCCTGCTGTCCAAGGGTATTTAATATTCGCGCGTTGCCCAGGATCATACTGGATGGGATTGGGCTGAAGTGTTGCATCCCGTGCATATCGCTTAATTCCCCGTGCCCCCCTCCCCCCCCAAAAAAGGAAAAATGTTTTTTTCTTCGCGTAACACAAGTGGTGCCTGGCGCGGCTCTCTGATACCTTGGGGTCAGATGCGCTATATGAATGAAAACTCCGAAGCAAGCATATTGCCTGGGATGCTAACTCGTGGGGAGAGGGCGTAACCTCACGGCCAGAGCTGCCGATGTTTGAGCTAGGGAGCCAAGCTGAAGCCTCACGTGGGCTCTGCATCCGGTTTTTCTAGGCAAAGCACAGAACTCTACCGTGCCGAACAAAAAATGTGATACAACACCGGCTATTGGGTAAAGCGCTACAATACCTTCGGGTGAGTTCACGATATATATATATATATATATATATATATATATACATATATGCAAAACGAAAGAAATCTCATGGGGGGTTTAAAGCCTTGTTGCGAATACTGGCTCGATCAGAAGCGGTCGCTCCCCACGCTCCCTCCTCAAATTCTGGTATCGTAGCGCTTTGTTGATCTCTGCTGCCATCACTAATTGAAATCGTATCGCATTATCAGCATCTGTGCTCTGCTCGCATTAATTGTGGCTGCTTGTAATTTGCCTGAGTGATATTTATAGTGCTTTCAGTGCATAGCCCACATCGCGCCTGTGTGACCTCGTAGCGCTTTTTGTGTAAGCTCGCATTGCTTGTTAATTGTAATTGTGCCTGATTGTGCCGGTGCTGGTGCCCACATCTGTGCAATATCCTTATCTGTGCCCCAATCTCGTCCTGCTTCGACTTTGGTTTGCTGCCATTTTGTTGTTGTTTTGTTGCCTCCCAGCCCGCCTCTCCACCCCGCTCCCGCCTCCCAGCTGACCCTCCCTCCCACTAGAAGTTAAAGGCTGACCTCTCCGCACCTACGCTGTGACCGTCCTGACTCGATCAAAAGCGGTCGTTCCCCACGCTCCCTCCTCAAATTCTGGTATCGTAGCGCTTTGTTGATCTCTGCTGCCATCACCCATTAAAATCGTATCGCATTATCAGCATCTGTGCTCTGCTCGCATTAATTGTGGCTGCTTGTAATTTGCCTGAGTGATATTTATAGCGCTTTCAGTGCATAGCCCACATCGCGCCTGTGTGACCTCGTAGCGCTTTTTGTGTAAGCTCGCATTGCTTGTTAATTGTAATTGTGCCTGATTGTGCCGGTGCCCACATCTGTGCAATATCCTTATCTGTGCCCCAATTTCGTCCTGCTTCGACTTTGGTTTGCTGCCATTTTGTTGTTGTTTTGTTGCCTCCCAGCCCGCCTCTCCACCCCGCTCCCGCCTCCCAGCTGACCCTCCCTCCCACTAGAAGTTAAAGGCTGACCTCTCCGCACCTACGCTGTGACCGTCCTGACTCGATCAGAAGTGGTCGCTCCCCACGCTCCCTCCTCAAATTCTGGTATCGTAGCGCTTTTGCTGATCTCTGCTGCCATCACCAATTGAAATCGTATCGCATTATCAGCATCTGTGCTCTGCTCGCATTAATTGTGGCTGCTTGTAATTTGCCTGAGTGATATTTATAGCGCTTTCAGTGCATAGCCCACATCGCACCTGTGTGACCTCGTAGCGCTTTTTGTGTAAGCTCGCATTGCTTGTTAATTGTAATTGTGCCTGATTGTGCCGGTGCCCACATCTGTGCAATATCCTTATCTGTGCCCCAATCTCGTCCTGCTTCGACTTTGGTTTGCTGCCATTTTGTTGTTGTTTTGTTGCCTCCCAGCTGACCCTCCCTCGCTCCGCCCCCCCCACTATCCACTTATGACAGTCACACTTACGCGCAGCGTTCACGCGCTGCGGACGCGCCCCATGCGCGCTGAAGGTGTGCCAAAGGTAAGCCCGTCTGCGCCTGGACCGCGCCCATCGCCAGACCCCCTGGCCCCCGCAAAACCCACTCCACCCGCATAACGTACGACGCCGCAACCCTCTCAGCACTTAATCCCAGCCGACTCCCAAACTGCAACCATGCCGCCCCAGGACAAACAAATCCACAGACTCCACACAGAACTCCAACACTAACCACCTGAAGTGCATCCTGCTCAACACCCGCTCAGTCCACAGACACGCCATTGAACTTTGGAACCTACTCGACACCACATCGCCGGACGTCGCCTTTCTTACTGGAACATGGATGAACGCCTCATCAACGCCCGACATCGCCATAGCCATCCCGGAAGGCTACAAGATCATCCCAAAGGACCGCATCAACCAAACTGGAGGGGGCATCGCCATCGTCCACAAGAACACTATCCGCATCACGACCAGTTCCGATGACAACCTCACATCCGCCGAACACCTTCACTTCCAGATCCACACCGACCCCAAAACCACACTCAGAGGCACCCTCATCTACAGGCCACCAGGACCCCGCACACAATTCAGCGAAGACATCACTGACTTCATCAGCCCACAAGCCCTCCCTCCGAGGACTACATTCTACTGGGAGACTTCAACTTCCACCTGGAAAAGAAAAACCACAGCAACACCACCACCCTTCTGGACAACCTGGCCAACCTCGGACTCAAACAACTTGTTGATACCCCCACCCACTATGCCGGGCACACGCTCGACCCAATCTTCACCTCCAGCAAGCACATCTCCTTCAATCACACCACAGCTCTCCATTGGACGGACCACAGCTGCGTTCACTTCAACAACAAAAAGACCACGACCCACAACCTCCCACAACCAATTCCCCGAAGAAACTGGAACAAAAGTACCACCAACCAGCTCTTCACATCACTTCACCAAAACCCTCCTGCCAAATCATCAGACCCAAACCAAGCAGCAACCAACTTCACACAATGGATCACCCACAGCGCCGACGAACTAGCACCCTTGAAAAACCATCAAATCAAGCAAGGTAGCAAAAAAGCCCCCTGGTTCAACGATGACCTTAAGAAATCCAAGAAGTTCTGTCGCACCCTTGAGAAAGCCTGGAGAAAAAACCCAACCACTGACAACCTGGCCACCTTCAAGAACGCCACCCGCAAACACCACTAACTGATCCGATCCACCAAGAAATCAGCATTCAAGGATCGACTTGACAACAACGCCCACAACAGCAAGGAACTATTCAACATCGTCAAAGAATTTACCAACCCCACCGCCGGCACCAACGACATCACTCCCTCTCAAGACCTCTGCGACTCCCTAGCCTCATTCTTCCACAACAAAATCGCCGACATACATAACAGCTTTGAAAACCAGTCCGGAGACCAGTCCACTCCACCCACCTCCGAACCAAAACCCCCCTCTAACAACCTTTGCGCCTGGAACCCAATCACCACCGAAGACACCATCCACCTGATGAACTCCATCCACTCAGGATCGTCAACCGACCCATGTCCCCACCATATTTTCAACAAAGCGGACTCCATTATCGCACCCCATCTCCGAGACGTCATCAACTGCTCCCTCAACTCCGCGACCTTCCCGGAAAGCTGGAAACATGCCGAACTCAGCGCCCTTCTGAAGAAACCCACAGCAGACCCCACTGAACTTAAGAACTACCGCCCCATCTCGCTCCTCCCATTCCCTGCCAAAGTCATTGAGAAAGCCGTCAACAGCCAGCTCGCCGCCTTCCTCGAATCCAACAAATCCCTCGACCCCTCACAGTCCGGCTTCCGACCCAAACACAGCACCAAAACCGCCCTCATCGCAGCAACAGACGACATTCGAACACTACTGGACAACGGAGAAACAGTTGCCCTCATCCTACTTGACCTCTCCGCAGCCTTCGACACAGTCTGTCATAGCACCCTCATACAATGCCTCAGCAACGTCGGAATACAAGGAAAAGCATTGGACTGGATCATCTCGTTCCTCGCCGGAAGAACCCAGAGAGTCCGCCTCCCCCCTTTTAGATCAGAGGCCACCGAAGTCATCTGCGGCGTACCACAAGGATCATCACTCAGTCCCACCCTCTTCAACGTATACATGAGTCCCCTCACATCCATCGCCCGCCAACACAACCTCAACATCATCTCCTACGCAGACGACACCCAGCTGATCCTCTCACTCACCAAAGACCCAAACACCGCCAAAACCAACCTACACGAAGGAATGAAAGAAGTAGCCGAATGGATTAAGAATAGCAGTTTAAAACTGAACTCGGACAAAACAGAAGTCCTCATCTTAGGATCATCCCCCTCTGCCTGGGACGACTCATGGTGGCCCCCGGCCCTGGGAACCGCACCCATACCTACGGACCACGCACGTAACCTGGGCTTCATCATGGACTCCTCCCTCTCGATGACCAGACAAGTCAACGCCGTCTCATCATCATGCTTCAACATCCTACGCATGCTCAAAAAAATCTTCCGTTGGATCCCCACCGAAACAAGAAAGACGGTCACCCACGCACTGGTCACAAGCCAACTGGACTACGGAAACACCCTGTACGCCGGAACCACAGCCAAACTACAGAAAAAACTCCAACGCATCCAAAACGCCTCAGCCAGACTCATACTAGACATCCCCCGCCAAGCTCACATTTCCGATCACCTGAAAGACCTCCACTGGCTCCCCGTCAACAAGAGAATAACGTTCCGTCTCCTCACCCACGCGCACAAAGCCCTCTACGATCTAGGACCCGAATGCCTCAACACGCGCCTGTCCTTCTACACCCCCACCCGCCAACTATGATCGTCCAATCAAGCCCTCGCCGCAATTCCGCGCTTCCATAGATCCACCATGGGAGGAAGATCCTTCTCCTACTTAGCGGCCAATACCTGGAACTCTCTCCCCACCCACCTCCGCCTTACACAGAACCACCTCTCCTTCAGAAAGCAACTAAAAACTTGGATATTCGATACGTAAAGTACCCCCCCTCCCTCAAGCGCCTTGAGACCCTCTGGGTGAGTAGAGCTTCTACGCCTGGGCTGAGTTACTTGTCCTGCTGCTGCCGAGCGATCTGCCCCCTACGCTATCCACCCTAGCGGTAGCTGGGCCTGCAGTTACCCACGGCCTTGCCCACATAGCACTGGCGACGAGCGGAGGGGGCCCAACCCTCGCCCGTGCCTTACTGCGGCCACCGGAGCACTCCGCTCCCTTGGGCGGCTCCGCCACGCCTCACCGTGCTACCAGTGCCTCCTCGTGGTGTGGCCTGCTGTGGACCTGCCTGCCACCTCCCGCCACCCAGACCTCACCTGCACTGCCTCCGCTGTTCTCCCGGTGCAGCCTACTGCCTCCCCGCACACGCTGCTCTGCCAGTGTGCGACGCTGTGCGACGCTGTGCCATTCCCCACGCATCTTGCGTGCGCGGAGAAAGAGGGTGCCAAACCTCACGCATCTCGCATGAGATTCAGAAATTGTGCTCCAGGAGCTCCAGAAGCACACAAGACAGCCTGTGGACGTCGGGCACGGTGCTGGAGGTGCCCAACCACAGCTGCAGTGGAATCCTGGAGTGGAGCTGTGATTAGTGGAGTGGCTGGGAGAATTGGTGGACGGGAGTGGAGCCAGAGAAGGCGGGAAGGTGCCTCTCAAGATCTGGGAGTCCCCTGCTGCGACAGCCCTGCAGTGACCCACCAAACTCACCCATCAAATTCAATATGAGGTCAGGCAAGAAAAGGGTCCAACTCGAGCGCAAGTCAAAGCCGAAGCCTAAAGCTGAAACCAATTTGAAAAAAAGTTGGAGATCGCACCGAACGTCATTGAAACAGTTAATGAAACAGAAATTGCCCAAGAAGAAAGCTCCCAAGGAGAGCTCAGAGTGTCTAGCGATCGAGTCTCACCAGTTGCGATTCCTCGTTCTATTCTTCGGCAATCGAAGATCACATCTAAATTCAACTTTTTGAAGGATCCATTTTCTACCATCTTCTCGACCAGCAGTAAAACCTGGGCCTCCAGGACTCACTTCTTCCCCTATCCCCGGCGGACCCACACATTGATCAATCCTTGGACCAAGCTAGTTGCATTTCAGCCAACTCCTCTATATTGGTCAGCCAACCTGCATTGAGTTCAGTGACAGCAGAGGAAACAGGGACTTCAGTTGTAGGCAAGCCCTCTTACACGGCCACCTGTACCCCTTCAGTGCCCCAGGAAAGCGACAGTGGGGCCATGTCTATCCGTCATCCATCTTCATCTGTCTCGGATCTTAATTTTTCATCAGCACTAACAGGTGCATTTCCATGCGGAATCAGTCAGACACAAAAGTATTCTGTGCCCAATTCTATAATCAGCAGTGGCAGGGAGGGTTTTCAATGGCAAGAAGTCCCAAGCAGCGAAGATCCAGGTAATATAATCAATTTGCCGATTACAGACAAAAGCCATCTAGCCCATCAGGACAGCACAATTCCTCACTTACAGAACCCTAAAGGAGTTGCTAAAGATCAGCTAGGCCAAAGTAAGGAGGATGTGGTGAACTTACCAAACCTTGGGAGCGACGGCCCCGTTAATACTACCGACTTGAGTTCACAAGAATGGGCCGATCTAGTTGCCGCATACATCCCGACAACGGGCATTAATCCATCTTCGCCAATAGCGGAATCAATTAACAGCATCCAGGCTACTGAACGGAGCCCAATCCGTGAGGGTGTCTCCTCAAATTCAACCTCCTTACCGAATTCTTCACTGTCTTCAACTCCTAAAAAAGGGGCAAATGGTACCGGGCCACCATCAAGATCCCAAGCGACTGAAGTATCAAATACGTGGGACATCTTGCTTAATACTATGCAACGAACTGTTGACACTTTGCATTTCCAATCGGACAAAATGGACCTACAGCTGACCCTACTCGACACCTTGGCTGTCTTTGTCGGGCGGATAGATGACAAACTTGGACAACTAAACTCGCAAATCGGCAGAGCTCAGCAGGAGGCAAAGCTGGTATGCAGTTGCGGTCCTATAATTGACAAACTTGCAGCACTTCCAGAAATTGTATCCTGTTTAATAGAAGGGCTACCTAAAGAGACAACTACAAGGCCCCGGTGCACTAATCCGGCCGAAACAGCCGTCCATGCAGCACCAACAGGAGGGTCAACTACATCAAGTACCTCTGAAAAAGTCTTATTGGTGTCACCAGCTGGGTCTCTGGCGCCGAAACCGGCCCACACGTCAACTTGTTCCACTCCTCCTCTAAAGGTCAACAAACCCCCACTCAATGCGAAAGGGCGGCGACAATTGAAAAGGAAAGGCCGCAAAAAACAAACACTAACAAGCATACCAGAAGTTTATCCACTCTTTCAGCCAAAGAAAAGACCTGAGCAGCAGGACATGGGTCCTAACACATCAAGCAACCTTGGAAGAGACAAACCTTCTACAGGCCCTAGACTTTCCACCAACGTAGTAAATGCGTCAGTAAGCACAGCAGTCTCCACGCTGGAGGATGTCTCACTTGGAGGGGACATCGGGAAGCAGAACAGGGTGGACAAGTATGTCCTTAACAAAGTAATAGAGGGGAGCCTCCTCAATCCGCTTCGAATATCTGAGCCGGAAGCGATACAGGTAAATCAGACCATGGATCTTGCACGGGATGATCCAATCATGTCTCCATGTGAAAGGTCCCGCCCCCAAGAACTGACCGAACCACAGCTCCCGAGCCCCCAAACTAAGCTCTCTTCTACTATAGCAAGTATCACCGCAGCTCCTTCTGTGCCTGTTTCAATAACCTTCCCCTCTGGAGACAGTTCCATTGAAACATTGCCTCAGTGTGACTATAATAATTTAAGAACTCAAGGCCCTAACATTCAGTTAACTGCTCTGTCGCATGTTCCGAGCAAGTTCCCGACTAGCATCATCATTTTCACTCCTGAGTACCAATCAAAGGGCCGATTCGATATCTTAAACAGAGGGAATCTACTACGACTACTCAGCACCATACCAGCGCTAAAAGACTTATCTTCAGCAGACCTGCTATCTATAGAATTTATAAGAAGTGATAGGTTGGATGGGAACGAGGCGACAAAAGCCACATGGATTTCGTCTGAAATCGCTAATAAAATCATCGAAGAGCAAGGTCTCCTTAAAATATGGGGGATTAGCACAGCCGTCCACCACGATACTGGATATCCGTTGCCCTTGCTCGAGAGGCCCAAGCAGCTACCACCCAAATCAACTCCAACGACAAGGTCTGTGCTGAGGGGCGCATTGGGTTGCTCTCCTACAGCAGTTCAGGCAACATCTGTGGAGAATATTTCAAGGCCTACCAACATGAATCGCACGATTGAACATCGGCTCTTCAGAATAAGTAATACAACAATGATTTCCCAATGACAAGGATATCCAACAAAGCCGGAAATGTCCATAGAAGCATCACACTTAGAACTATGCTCGTGGAACATAAACGGGCTTAACAACAAAGTAGCGGACACTGATTTCATAAAATACGTGAAAACATTTGACATCATCCTTCTCCAGGAAACATGGCTGGAAGAGCCGGTACAACTAGAGGGTTATACCTGTTACCATTCTGCAGCAACAAGGAAAAGCAAGTTTGGTCGGTTGTCAGGACGTCTAGCAACCTACCTCAAAATATCAACCATTGGTAGCGCACGGGCTTTAAGCAATAATTCCTCGTCTACAAATACAGTAGAGATATCACTTAACTTTGGGGGCATAAAGAAATATATCCAGCTGACCAACACTTATATTAACCCCAAAAATAAGAGTCATGAGGGGAAACTTCTAATGGACCATTTACATCACGTTATCACTACTCAAACATCAACAAACTTAATTCTGTCTGGAGACCTTAACCAATGCATCTTAGGGTCTTCTGCAAACAGTGATATTCAAGCCCAGTCGTACCATTGGAATATACCAACTCAATCATTTAGTAGCCAATGTAAAACATCCAAGCTTGCAAAATCACTATTGGAAGATCTGAAACATATGGGCCTAAGGGCTCTAAATGGTAGATTTCCTGATGATTCACCATCTGTGGCCTCATTTATCTCAGGTAAAACAACCTCTACTATCGACTACACTCTAGTCTCCCTTTCATTGTTCCATCATATATTAAGCTTCAACTTAGGAGACAAGGGTTATAGCGATCATCGCCCTCAAGAAGTCATCCTAGGAGCCCTTCCTGAGGCCATACTCTCAAACCCAACAGGACTGCTGGACAGTCACACCATAAATCATAAACGAATTAAAACTTCGGTAGCAAATACTGTGGAGGTACTTCAAGCGGCAAAAAGGCAATTGAACAACTTAGACTATCCTTCGGGCAATACAGTAGCAGGTTGGGAAAAATTCACGACTGAGTTTGCAAACAATTATTCAACAACTGTACGGCACTTCCCACCATCTGCATCTGGTATTGCAAGGTAGATCTCAGGCACCCAGAAACTGGCCATGAAATTCCACAAAAAAATGATTAACAAATCTTTGAGACTGTTAAAGAAAAGCCCGGGTGACGGAATACTTCTAGCGCAGCTTCGTAATCATCGTGCTGATCTCAAAAAGCTGAAATGGGGAATCAAACGAACCAATGATGAGGATTTCTGGGCAAAACTCCATTATGCTTCCAAGGATAATAACAGTGCCCAATTTTGGTCTACTATAAATAAAATGTTAAATCCGAGAAGTAATGGCATAACATCTTATATAACCAAATCGTCTTGGGAATCTTTTCTTGACGAACATTTCAATCTACAGGTCGCAAAAACAAGCGAGCCCCAGGTTCAGCTAGAGAGCCGATCACTTCAAACAGTTTCATCATGTGAAGATGTCAAACCTGAACCTTCTGCGGTCCTAATCAGGAAACTAATCTCCAAAGGCAGGAAAGACGGAGCAGCCGGGCCTAATGGAATTCCGCCGGCTCTCTTTAAACTTGAACCAGAATATTGGGCTGACACACTGACCCCACTCTTTATGTCTGTCAATAATTCGGGGTGCTTGCCTGCCTCATGGAGGGGCTCAATCATTTCACCGATTTACAAGGCAGGGGATAGAATACTCCCAAAAAACTATCGCCTGATTGCACTCCAAGATATTGAGGCTAAATATTTTGCGGGCCTTCTATTGACCCAGCTGCGAGAATGGGCAACAAACCATAGCCTAATACCATCTAGCCAAACGGGATTCTGCAGAGACACCGGAACAACAACAAATCTGGTGGCCATTTCATTACTCATCGATAAGGCAAGAGCGACCAAACAGGCTCTTCATCTCTGCTTTGTGGACTTTAAGGCGGCCTTCGATAATGTTAACAGAGGAATCCTTTGGCGAAAATTGGCCTCCTGGGGGATTCCCTCGTCATTATTAAGCCTCCTGATTGAATTGCACACGGACACGTGGGTCCAGGTAAAGCTTGGAAATGGCTCGCATCTCTCTAGGCGTATTCCAACTACAAAAGGCCTAAAGCAGGGGTGTGTGCTAGCTCCTACCCTCTTCAATCTATTTACAGCTGACCTGCCACCCGCACTAGAGGTTTGCAATTCCCACACCCCCCGGTTAGGGGGAAAAGCATTATCCAGCATATCTTATGCTGATGACGTGGTCCTGGTCAGCCACACAAAAGTGGGCCTTCAAAATCTGATTAACACGCTCCATGGGTACGCCGACGACAATCTATTAGAAGTCAACATCAACAAAACCAAAGTGTTGTCCATAACTAGGAACAAAACGTTGCACACTTGGTCCCTTGGCACAAAAGTAATTTCTAACTGCTCAGAATATAAATACCTTGGGATCATAGTTGATAAAGGTGGCCGCTACCAAAATCAATTAGAAGCCATTAAGAGGAAGGGGATGCTAATAACCATGACACTGAAACAGCTAAAGTCCAACTTGAGTGGGGAGACTCTATTGCCACTGCTTCGAGTGGCGAAAACTAAAATAGAGTCATCAATCACGTATGGCAGTGAGGCCCTAAGAGGTACTGATGCAAAACTTCTAGATATAACTATATCAAAGGCCTACAGACTTCTCTTTCATTTGCCATCCTATACCTCACAAGCTCAGATTCGTTTAGAATTTGGTCTGACGAGCCAAATGCTTGCACGTAGAGGGTCATATATAAAGTGTTGGCACAAAATAAAGAGTTCACCGGAAAACTCCTTGAATCAACAGCTCTGGCAATACCTGACCAACTCCTCTGGAACACCGGCAAAAAAATACTTAGAGGAGTCCCTGAGTACTACAGGTCTAAAAGAGCTATGGGAGATTCCTTTATCGCATGCACAATTTAAGCATGCAGTGAACAAGAGCTTAAAAAGACATTCTCATGTGGAGGACAAAGCCACCTTTTCTCACAGGCGCCATGCCTGGATGACTCTGTGGACATACAAAACACCAGGCCTCCAAGCATATTTTGGTCTGGGATATGGCTGGAAAACAAAAGAACCCTTTTTAAAATATAGGTTGGGGATCCTACCTGCCATTCCATATCTACCACCGTGGCTGAGAACGAACTATGGGACTAGATGCCGGCTGTGCGCAATAGGAGTCGAAGACTTAGAACATTTACTATGCACTTGCTCGAGGCTGAACGAGGAGAGAGCAGCCCTGTTAATAACAGCCTTTAACGAACTAAGTATCCGCTCACGCAGACAAGCAGTTCTTGCTTGTTTTGATCCTGGTCTTCCACCGCTAAATGGGAAGCTGGTGAAATTTCTGATACTAGCAGAACGAAAATTACAATGCCAGGCAATCGGCTAAAGAGGAAATTTCGGGCTGTGACCAGCTGCTATGAACAATTTGCCACTCACGTTTATTGATTTTAGTAATGTTACTTTTAAACAAAAATTTCTCGCTTTTACATTTTCCTTTTTAATTCTACTTCTGGAGATTGTTTTAATGTATTTTTTTTGTAATGGTTTTAATTAACCTAAACAATAAAAGTTACTATTATGAAAAATAGTTCTACTATTATGAGTAGTGCGCTATACAAATTTTTGAACTTGAACTTGAACTTCAACTTAGTGTCCATCACATTACACATGTGCAGCCCAGGATAGTTCTAAAGCGTCCAATCATGTTACGTGCACCCCTGCGGTATGAAAGGCTGCACTTTCCAGAAAGAGGGTCATGAATTTACATACATAAGATAGTGAGTATTCCAGGAATAAGGCCGCCCAAACTGTCCGGTTTCTCTTTTTGAAATATTGGCTAACCCTGTAAGAAAGGCAGCGAGGCCTTGTCTAATCTTTTTCAAAAGAGGCATTTATGCAGCATCGCGCCGCAGCCTCGTGAGTTTAGTGGCAGTACTAGCGTTAGAAATGCTGTGACTCGTAAGCATATAAAGAGGCAGGGGTTACTTACTTGAACCTCAGTATAGGGCACAGCTAAAGAGAAAATTCAGAGGCCATTGACTGACTAAAGAAAAGGATGGCGACATTGGGTAACAAAAAGGTCTTGAGCTGCTCCAAAGGTAAACTAAAGGAAGGAGAGGTTGTGGCATTACGTTCACGGCTGCCGACTCTGGAGCTGGGGACCGGGGTTCGAGTGAAATTATTTGTATTATATTTTGTAAGCCCAAAATAGTACCCACTGCAAAGGCACCCCCCATAGGAAAGCCCTCTATTCAGATGTGCAGCGGCAGACAAAAATGCCGACCAAAAAACCACTGCATACGAGCGAGAAAACTGAAGCAGCTGGCTGCCTAGGAGGGCTGAAGACAGGCCTTTCCCTCTACCACAGGAGTTACCGGTTACCGCAGACTCAAGTTCACGAGGGCTCTTTTGCAAGAGCAGGCGGAATGTAGCTCCGAGGTTCGAGGATTGCACCCGGCGCGCTAAACTATGCAAATAGGCCCGCTGTGGTAATGGATCTAAGGAAACAGAGTCTCCTCACAAGAAAGGGAGTAGCATGCTTGGCAAGGGCAGTAAATGTCAGGGTACTCCCTGGGAAAGGGTGGGCTAGTGCGTGCATAGAGTGAGCTCTGACCAGCTACAAAGGCGCACGCGCCAGCACACATGGCCAGCCCTCTAAGTTGCGCGTGCCGGAGGCAACATGGCACCCCAGGGTGGCCTACTCGTGATGCCAGGTGACCAGGTACGGAACAAGCCCTGACGAGCAGGGGGGTAGGGGGACGTAGAATGTCCATGACACCAAATACCACGATGAATTGCACAAGTAATTAGTTAATTAGGATCCTGGATATTGAAGTCGGAATCGCAAAAAAAAAATGTATATATATATATATTGCGTTTCACCACACGCTCAGGTCAAGCGTGAAATGCACTCGAAATCCAGTATTATTCACCATCCAATTATACCATCCAACAAAGTTCGTGGGTATTTGTTTTATTCCAGCATGGAAAACAGTTCATGGAACTAAACCCCCAACGCGTTTCAGCGACAACTCGCCTTGGTCACGGGTGAATAGTGTTAGAAAGTAAAACATTAAATAAAGTTTTCAAAACCTTCTTGTATAAACATAAACAAAGGACAATGTGCACAAAATAAACACAGCGGCCATCTTGGCATGGTAAAGTAATAATAATAATGGGCCAAAACGAAGGACATTACCATCCGAATGTCTAGCTCTCGCAATAATAAGGCATAAGGCATAAACATGCTGTCACCAATTGCATACTATTTACAGTATTTAACAATGTGCCTGATAACCACACCATCATAAATCATACATCTACTGTCCCAAGTGGGAAGATCACAAATTCAATGCTGCCATGTTCAAAAATGAAGAGATAATGCAAACAATAACAATCAAGGCAACACGGAGCGCATATAGTCTACCAATTTGATGCATTCTGGTGGCAAGGCTGATACCGAGCTGTATGAGCCCTCATTACCCAAGTGGGAGAAGGTCTACACACTTAGTTGATTAGAAAATAATATAAGCATAATAGGTCACACGATTTTCAGAGTCAATCGCAATCAAAGAATGAACCAATGTCATGAAGAAGTGTCCTTAAGTCCCAAGTGAGAAATTATAAGCATAGCCCCTTGAGGTAATCAAATCTTCTGCCCGGTCATTTTTCCAAAAGAAAAGAGGAAAATGAACCAAAGAAATGTGGTAAATCTCTCTTCTCGTTCTCTGTCTAAAACAGAACATGATGCGTTACAATTTGGTCTTTCTTTCTGCCCAACCTCGAATTTTACCTACTCTCGTGAGCGTATTGACCTTTTTAAATTTACCCGCAAATTACGTTTGCACAAATGGAACAAACTGAAAGTAAAAAATGCGGGTAAAACTATTGAGACTACCCAGCCGGCCACGGAATCCATCTGGGAAGTTGAAGCATTGGTTGCTCTAAAGGAATTGGTGACAGCATGTTTATGCCTTATGCCTTATTATTGCAAGAGCTAGACATTCGGATGGTAATGTCCTTCGTTTTGGCCCATTATTATTATTACTTTACCATGCCAAGATGGCCGCTGTGTTTATTTTGTGCACATTGTCCTTTGTTTATGTTTATACAAGAAGGTTTTGAAAACTTTATTTAATGTTTTACTTTCTAACACTATTCACCCGTGACCAAGGCGAGTTGTCGCTGAAACGCGTTGGGGGTTTAGTTCCATGAACTGTTTTCCATGCTGGAATAAAACAAATACCCACGAACTTTGTTGGATGGTATAATTGGATGGTGAATAATACTGGATTTCGAGTGCATTTCACGCTTGACCTGAGCGTGTGGTGAAACGCAATACAGACAGGGTGCCTTTGACCCTGGTGTGCACCGCAGTCTGAGCGTCCCGGTTTTTCAAAGGAAGCGAACTGTATATATATATATATATATATATATATATATATATATATATATATATATATATATATATATATATATATATATATATATATATATATATATATATATATATATAATATTTTTTATATATTTCTTTTTATATTTATATATATATACATATTTGTGTATGTATATATATATATATATATATACACAAATATATACAAATATATAGTTACAAAGGGTAACTATAGTGATGTCAAATAAAGTGGATTGAGCGCACTTGCCAAGTCCAGGCTAATGAATTGTTGCTAATGGTAACGTTTACCAAATGGAAAGGAGTCACGGTAATCCGACAGAGCTTGCCACAGAGCAGCTATCAGTGAGTACACTGGCCTCGGGGACATGGGCCAGAGGGTGATCTAGGGGGTCCCTCGCTGCTAGAGCGCACGGCACATATGTCTCATGCGCAAAATCTGCAGGCGGGGCAGGGGGAATTACGAGCTGACCAAAACTTGCGTGCATGGACCCAGGCAGCCTGCTTTAGAAGCGGTGATCCAAACTCAGAGCTGTGTGCCAAAGGCACATTGTAGTGAGCTACAGCCTCGGCAGGGTCACATGCCTCGCGCCTGATCCAGGAGGTGGGAGACCAATGGAGAACTGCAGCATTGCCTCCGTATAACAAGGATTTTAGGTTCCCATAAAGGGTGAACCAAGTTTTCACCAGGGCAAGCACTAATAGCCAATTCACAAGGGCAGCAAACTACAATGCATAGCTGCCAGCTGGTGGGCAGCCAAAGTGGATGAGTAACGTGTTGTGGATGGATGTGATGCGCACAAGCAAATAAATCCAAATAAATCCAATGAACGATTTCCCAATGCGGGTTATCCCTACAATTCACACCTTGAATGAAAGGCCAAAGGTTATTAGGTATGGACAACGCGTGCATTGTTACAGTATTCCGCATGGCGACAGTATCGAGCTAAAGTGTGACTAGTGTAAGCCAGAATCTCCAGGGAAGGTAGCTCAATCTAAAAAAATAAAATAAATATATATATGCATATATGTGACCAAGGCCTCTGTGAAGGCCGAAACGTTATGATGGCAGGTCGAGCTTCACCGTATAAAAACTAAATTGCTCACAGCAAACCTTGGGTCGGCTCCTCTTTCCTTGCCTTGAAGCGCTCCGATGCATCTGGAGTTCGAGGGTTCCTGGATTGGGTGCTTTGCATATAGACACCGAGATGGTCTCAAGGCAATTGAACATTTCCTGAACAAACGTCCTATATATTATGGGGTGCATAACAGGATGCTGTTGTCCATGGTTCAAATGTGTTTAGAGCAGAATTTCTTCTTGTTTAACAATCAAATCTACCAACAAGTGAGAGGTGTCGCCCTGGGGGCCTGTTTCTCCCCCAGCTACGCATGTTTGCACATGGGGCTGTGGGAGGAACAGGTCCTGGCGGGGGATCTGCGCATAATCATGGAGGAGCATGTGGTCACCTACCTCAGATACATAGATGATTTATTTTTTGTCTGGAGAGGGACGGAGGAGGCAGCAATTCAGTTTGTCAATAGGCTGAATGTTAACAGCTTAAATCTACAATTTACATCATGCATCCATGCAGGGTCTGTTAATTTTCTAGACATGGAAATCTATGTTGAAAATGACCGCATTCAAACTAAACTATTTAGAAAGCCCACTGCGGGCAATACCATCCTGCATGCAGCAAGTCACCATCCTCGCCACCTGATACGGAGCATTCCCTATGGGGAGATGTTGCGTATCAGGCGGATTTGCAGCAGTGATGAAGAATGCGAGTTGGCACAGGAAGCGAGTAAGTGTAGATTCCTAGCTAGGGGATATTCCAAGGCCTCAATTGAGGCTGCTCAAAGAAGAACGCAGCTTATATCCCGAGACAAAAACTTATCCCCAAAAACAAGGAGGTTGATACGACCCCGGATGGGGAAGTAATCAGACCTCGCATGATTGTCACATATAGCCGGCAACATTCAGCCATCAGAAAAATATTCAAACAGAATTGGAACCTCATATTGGGGGATCCGGTTATTGGCAACAAAGTATTGAATAAACCACTCCTCACATTCAGGAAATCAAGTTCTATGGCCAAAGCATTGGTCAAAAATACCTTGGAACCACAAATTTCGACCACTTGGAAGGCCCTAGGCAGCGGCTTTAGGAAATGTACACAATGTAAGGCGTGTAAACACGGGATCAACAAGACTAAGTATGTTGTCCCATTCTCACAAACACCTAGAGAAATTACCAAACGCCTGAATTGTAAAACAGACTGTGTGGTCTATGTGCTGGAGTGCACTAGTGGACTCAGGTATGTGGGTAGTACTCGCCTGCCGGTCCACAAGCGTGTGCTCCAGCACATTAGAGCCATAAACAACAAAGATCAGGCCTACCCTGTGGCTAGGCACTTTGAACACAAGCATAGTTCTAATCCCATGCATCTGTCTTACTATGCAATTGATTCTGTTTGGCCTATGAAGAGAGGTGGAAATCGAGATGCGAGGCTTCGTCTTCTCGAAACAAGATACATCTTGGAGTTAGACAGTAAGCAACCTTATGGGCTGAATGCAACGGAGGATCTATATATTTGTTTGTAAATTGTTCACGATTTGCTACTTTATAGACCTCATCTGCATTGAATCACAATTGGGTGTTCCGGCATTGTTTATAATAATGTAATGATGAATTATTAACTTTGGCAAAACGTGGTCTGGAATACCCCACAATTTGATTCACAACAGCACACAGTAGTTAAGCGTTGTTTCTGGACTCAGGAAATTGGGAATCTGTATTGCTAGTTTGCACTTTCGATATGGTATTTGTTTATATTTGATGAATTTTTTCACAATATTTAGGTGCCGGTTTTACATCACATGTTGATTTAAAGAGCTTTTTTGTAAAGAGGGCAAC
Source organism: Lissotriton vulgaris (assembly GCF_964263255.1). Lineage (NCBI taxonomy): Eukaryota > Metazoa > Chordata > Amphibia > Caudata > Salamandridae > Lissotriton > Lissotriton vulgaris. The sequence goes on along the minus strand of NC_141693.1, from coordinate 1,867,389,792 downwards.
CCCGGAGTGGTCTCTGGGGGATCTATTATTAGCTCTATCTTAGAAAATTAGTTTTGTTAATTTTAATCAGCACTTGCACTAGCACTTTTGAATAATTGAATTTTGCACTTCTTTATTTGCCAATAATAAGAAAACAGCAAAATTAGAGCAATTTTCTTAGGGTCTTAGCCCACTGGGGCTTAATTGTTTACAATGTTCACTGTACATTTGTGGATGTGAGATTATCAGAGAGGCCAAAGAACTATATGAATTAGGTGGATGTCAGATTTGATCATCCCTACTCATTGTTTTACCTGTATTTATACAGAGAAAGATATCAGTGTTTTAAAATATTTAAATACGTATTTATATATTTTATATTTTGGTCGCATGTACATCTAACATTGTATTGCTAATATGCATTTTGATGTAACACATGTGAATGAAGTATTTTTTCCATGTTGTTGTTACCCAATTTGAAAATTGCGCGCGCATTTTGCACTTTAAGTATCGGCATTGGCTCTCAGCAACTCGCCATGTGATCAAGCTTTGTAAAAAGCGAAACGCGTAATGGCGGCGGCAGGCTTGCTGGAGAAAATAAAACACCTCGATTAAGCACTCAACTTTGGGTCTGTTCTTTCGTCATTCAATTCCAGGGCTGAGGCGGCTGCTTCAGTTTTTGTGGCGGATTTACTTATATATATATATATATATATATATATATATAGACTTTGCCTAGTTTGCCAGGAGCTGGACACAAGGTCAGAAGGGGGGCGTCTGGGGCCGGAAACGGCCAGTGATTCAACAGCTCCTAACAAAAGAAGTGAGGGTCCAAGACCAGTGCTAGTCATGGTCGGGGGTTGCGATTGGCAACAGCGCCGGTTAACGAAAGGAGATTTAAGCCAGCGTAGCAAAACCCCTCCAGGAGAAGGACACGAGCAGCTACCGGCCTAAACACCAAGGCGAGGTGGAAATAATTGGACACTAACATCTCTTGGATTAAGTGGATGGCTGAAGAGAGGCATAATACCTGGCAGACTGGTGAATCGCCCGGCCCGGGCAGCAGGCTAACATCCCAGGAGCTGTTAGTGGAGGATGTTATTTAAAAAAAAAAAAAAAAAAAGGTGAAATAAGGAATCAGTGCAGGAGAAATGAACGAATGAATAAATAAGCCCAGACAGTAGTTGCCACCTCCCACTGAGCCACAAGGCATACAACATGGCACACAAGGGAGCCCGTAAGGGGCAGTGGCGAAGTAGATGAGGTGCTGGTAGCACAATTGATTGATTTTCATAGTTAGTTGGGAGGTGGAGCAGTGTTTTCCCAGATTGTGGTGAATTCATTTTATTCACTGTGCCTCACATTATAAACGTTTATTCCAAAAAACATGCAACTGTGATAAGTAAGGTTAATTGGCGTTTGGTGCTGTATCAGGCCTCCATAAGCTGCAGCTGACTGTCTCCCAATTTTAATTTCATGTATGGCCCATGGCGAGTGAGACATTGCTGATGAAGCCGAACGGTGAACAAGTGTACCAATCTACAATGGCAAGGAGGGAGCCGAGCACGCCATTGACAGCAGGCTGCATAAAAAGAGCAACAGAAGTGGAAATACGAGCGTCACAGGAAGGGGGGAGCAGCAGGAAGACGTAAGCCTCCCTGGTGGCGTGGTGGATAAGAGAGGTACAGCGGATGGTTATGGAGGCACACCGACAGGGCGTTGTGTAGAAGGAGGGCCACTCACACTGGGATGCCGAACAGGAGGGTGAGTAGGCCTGACAAAAGGGGGTAGTGGACAGATTTGGCGCTCGCAGCCCAGACCCAGCCGGACGGCAGGGCACAAAATGGACTAGCAGGGTAGCGAGTTGGGGCCTAACTCTGGGGAGAGGCTACCCCCCCCACACGCAAAGGGGCGTGGAAACCAACAGAACAAGTTGGACCACAAAAGTGCCAAGAAAGGAGATGCGCCTATAAGAGAGCGGAATAACGAACTGTCATGGTGATTCGCGATTCTAGAATATGCAGAGGAGGCATGAAAAGCAAATGATTTATGACCAAGAATGATGGATGACAAATGAATTATGACAATGTAACACAAATGATTTATGACGTCCAAGTTATGGCGTCCATGACACAAATGATTTATGGTACACAAATGATTTATGACACATGATGTATGATCCTCTGATATGCAAATAAATGATGACAGACAAATGATTTATGACTGACAAAATGATTTATGACCAACAAAATGATTTATGACAAATGATTTATGACAGGCGACGCTAATCTATTATGACGTCCAATTTATCATGACACCAAATGATTTATGACATACGAATGACGTATGCCACATGATTTATGATATGCCATGATAATGATTTATGAGTTATGACTCTGGCCATAAAAGTAATGCCCAGGGGACAGAAAAATTAGTTGGTATATAATAGTAATAAAACTGCGGCCAACAACGACCACAACAAACTACAACTCGTGTTGGCTGTGATTTCCGGAGTGGGCCCTGTGCGGGGGTTAATAGTATGAAATAAAGTAGGGTGTGAGATGCACTCTGTGTAATCCAACTATTAATCCATATTTAAACCAATATGCTCTTTCGAACGTTGTCAGGTGATTCATTACGTCATCCTTTGTTGGAACCCTGAATTTGGATTCAGGCAGTGACGTGGCAGTGAAGCTTGGAGGAACCAAAGTTGATTCCTTCGTCGTTGAGTTTTGTAGTGTTTACAGCTCAATGGGACGATGCGCGAAGCAAGCTTCGTACACCGACAATGTCTGAAAGAGCATATTGGTTTAAATATGGATTACCCGGAGTGCATCTCAACCCCTACTTTAGTTCATACTAGGTATAACTTTATCACTCCCCTCACCGGAGTGGAAAACTGTGGAGGGAGTATGTTATCCCCATTGTTTTTATTGAAAAATGTTTCTCTTTGTCTGTGAGTATTTGTGTGGTGAGGATCGTCTCCTCTAGAATCGGCTCTGAAAAGGTAATTGAGGTAGTCTTTGTTGATGTTGATAGGACCACCTAGGGGTTTGAACCCTAGGGTAACAAGCCACGTTTGTCCCTGGGCTTGAACTTTTGAAAAACTTCCTTTGCTCTTCTAAGCCCACTGCTTTAAGCGTTTCCGCTTCATTCTTCATTCGTAGAATTTCCTCCTCTGTGTTATCCAAAGAGGGAGGTTCCAGAAAAAGGCAAGTTGGAACTCTTTAGTTGGACATCTGATTTTAAAAATTAAAGTCTCTACCAAGACGTACGTCATAGAGAAATGCCGAGTGAAAAAGAAGTGGCCGAAAGCTCCACTGAGTCCACTGCGGCACTGATGGACTGATTTGAGATTAGTGAGCTGTTGGGTTGTACATATGTTATATGCATTGCAAAGTACATTGTATACGAATTGTTTGTACCATGTGCCTCTCGAGACCTTAGGGAAAGTCAATTACTGTGGAGCTCCAGAACAGAGTGACGGGGAGAAAAACGGTGCTTAAGGTCCAGGAAAGTCCAGCTCTTCGTTCTTCCTGTCTTGTGGGTAATAAAGAAATAGGAAGACTTACCTGCCTCTTCATTTCAGGAGCCCTCTTTAATCATCACTACATGGTCTTGTTACCTGTGATCTGGTAGGTCAGCTATAAAAGATTTCATACCTTCTCAAATCTCCCGATGTTATCTGCCCAATAATGCAGCTGAATTTGCATTGGGTAAATATGTAGATGCTGTACCACAAACATTCTTTCCAATAACAATAATCCTTTTGCTTTCCCAGTCCGGCAGTGCCGTTGTCTGCGGAGCAGAATTGTGCCTTCATTGACTGCTGTAACAATAATGGAATCCAGTTTACACTCTGTTTTGAGTAAGTCTGGATCTTGTGGCGGAGGTTTGTATTTTTTCAGCAGCCTTACAGTTGCAGATTTTACCGTAGCTGGAGTAAGGAATTTTTCTTGACAATTTCCATAAGGTCTGGAATTTGAGGTAAAAGAGGCTTCAGTCTAGCTCTAAGTTGCAGACTTTCCAGTATTACTGAGAGTTGTGTTTGCGGGAACCGCAGGTACATCCCCACTGAGGCACACCGAGAGTGATCACACAAAAGTGCTTCTAGTGTTTCTTGGTTTGGTTTTATTTTCTTCAAAGATATTGCATTTCAAAATTCTTGGTAATTCTCAGATATTTTAAAGCATATCAATAGACAATTGCGTGGTACATCCAAACTTTGATATCCTATGCATTTCGGGCTGTGTGGCCCTTGGTCACGGATAAGCTGAGGAGGAAGAGTAAAAAGGCGCGTGTAAAGAAAAGAACTAAGGCGTTTGAGCGTGCATGCAGGGTGCACAGTGCTCACAGTGCGATTAAAAAACATAATAGGTTACTGTGAGTGGCGTGCAGAAATTGTGATCAAAACGGGGATGGAGAGACTATGCGGGCGTGGCTGGCTCGTAGCGTGGTGAAAGTTAAAGCTAACTCGGTGACATGCGAGTAAAGTTTAACGCCGGCTTGGGAGTGCTCCGTATATAAACAAACGGTTGCGTGCAGGTATGGCCAGATAGCGCCAGTACTTACTTTAGGATGAAAAACATAGCCGCGTGTAGACGCGTGCTCGTTCAAGTGGCAGGTTGTCTGTTGTGTCAGAGATCGACACGAGTAAATATGTGTTTGGGGAAGTGAAAGTTGACATGGAAAGTGGACTATCAAGTTATAGTGGACCTGAGAAATGGTGGCGGCCATGTTAAAAGGGTAAAGAAAGTTGAAGAAAGAAACAAGGTACATTCAAAGTGTGAGCAATATATACATGCATTGTAAACACTATATATGAAATTATAGAAAACAACTAAATTCTGTACGATCATTTAGCCCGTTTGGCTTAAGGGTCTGTAGCATATAGATCCATTCGAGTTCTCTCCTGAGTAGGAACTTGGTGTTATCAATTCCTTCTTTTTTCACAACCATTTCAAGGATTATAAATTTCATTTGAGCGATGGTATGGCTGGCCTCATTAAAATGCATAGCCAGATTAGATTTTTCAGATTTGAGTCTGATATTAGATTTATGTTCATTGAGGCGTGTTTTCATTTTTCTTTCAGTCTTGCCTATGTAAAGTTTGCCACATGGGCATTTTACTGCGTAGATTACATTGGCAGTGTCACATGTCGCGTCCACCTTGAGTTTTATATCATGACCTTTCATCGGGTGTTGTATGATATTTCCCTTGATCGCACTATTGCAGTGACTGCAGTTATGGCAAGGTTGGGTGCCTCGATGATGCGTGGGTGGCTCAATAGATTTAGTGAGAATTTCTTTTAGGTTGTTGCTTCTGGTGTGAGCGAAGATTGGCGGTTGCTCAAAGATTCCCATAAAATCGGGTTCATTTTTTAATACAGGCCAATGTTTATGGATGATCTTTTTGAATTTATCACTAGCTGTAGAATATTTGGACACGAGTACCATGCGTTGTTCAGGGTCCTTTTTCGATTTAGTCATGCTTTGACATCTGTGGATGGTGGAGACACGATCTCGTGCTTGTTTCAGAATGCTGTGAGGATATCCTCGATCCAAAAATCTATTTTCCATCTCTGTGATGCGTTCTTCGGCCAGCAGTTCATTAGATACTATGCGTTTGACGCGTAGCATCTGGGAGAATGGAAGGTGCTTTTTGAGGGAGCCTTGATGGAAACTCGAGTAATGGAGAGCATTGTTTCGATCCGTACTTTTCCTGTAAAGGTCGGTGACCAATCCTTGTCTTGTATTTTTTATATGTACATCCAGGAATGCGATGTCTGTATCACTGATGAGCCACGTCAGTTTAATGCGTGGATCTTTGTTGTTGATCTCCGTCATTAGGTCATGTAGGGTTTCCTTTGTATCTGACCACAGGAAGAAAAGGTCATCTATATATCGTGTGTACAATTTAGCATGTTTCTGGAAGTTCAAGTTGGTGTATATGAAGTTCTTTTCGAAGTTTTCCATGTAGGTATTTGCATATGCCGGGGCAGCACAATTCCCCATGGCCATCCCAGAGAGTTGTAGAAACCATCGCTCATCCACTTTAAAGTAGGAATGGTAAAGAGTAAACATCATTAATTCAATTAAGAATGTTTGGAGTTTGGTGTCGATTGCACTGTTTAGTAATGTGTGTTCTATAGCTTCAATTCCTCCGAGGTGCGGTATAGAGGTATATAGCGAACTCACGTCAGCTGTGCATAGTATGTATGATTCATTTTGAGGCTCCGGTATTTTGGAAAGTTTCAGTAAAAAGTCAGTCGTGTCCTTAATGTAACTGTGAGCTTGGATCACTAGCGGTTGTAGATATTTGTCTATGAATTTGCCAGTTCTCTCATGTATGGATTTCTTAGTGGATACTATAGGCCTAAATGGAGGATCCATCAAATTTTTGTGAATCTTGGGGCTCATGTGTAATGTCGGACTTTTAGGACATTCAATCAGCAGGTACTTTTTGGTGCGTTCTTCTATGATCCCGTTTTGAAATGCTTTAAGAACAATGTCTTTCAATAGGTCTTGATACTCATTAGTGGGATTACAATTCAGCTCCAAATAAGTGGCTGTGTCTTCTATGTGTTCTTTGAGTTTGTTTTGATACATTTCACTGTCCAGGATGACTAATGCGCCTCCTTTGTCTGCTTTGGTAATGTTGATCGCAGGATTATTGGCCAATGATTTCAAAGTATCTCGATCTTTAGTAGTTAAGTTCTGGGTTTTTCTGGATGTTTTAAAGTTGATCTTGGAGAGATCCTGGCGAACTAGGGTTTCAAACAAGTCTATACATTTATGACTGGTCGGTGGTAGATATGTGCTAGGTGGTCGTAGTCCTTTGAGTTCATGGATGTTTTAAAGTTGATCTTGGAGAGATCCTGGCGAACTAGGGTTTCAAACAAGTCTATACATTTATGACTGGTCGGTGGTAGATATGTGCTAGGTGGTCGTAGTCCTTTGAGTTCATCCTCTCTGGTAGTGGTTCCCGGAGGTAGAACATTGTCGAAGAAATGTCTGAGTCTGAGTTTGCGGGTAAACTTGAATGTGCTTACTTCAAGCTCCAAAAGATTAGTGGACGTGGTCGGGATAAATGAAGTGCCTTTCTCCAATAGTTTCATTTGATGCTCGCTGATGTTCGTCTTTGAGATGTTAATCACGAGGCTTGTTTCTTTTTGGCGATTGTGCTCCTGGTGTTTGGTGGACTGATTTCTCGGTCTTTTGTTTTTGCTCCGCCTGGGTCGTCGGGGGGAGCTTGGCTTACCTCTAAAAAAGATTGGGTTGAAGTGGTCGAGTCTTGGGGTTGGTTGGACCCGGATGTGCTGGCTTGTTCTTTGTTGGTCGGTTGCCTAAATGTTTGGGGACGTTTTGGTGGGATCCTTGTCGAGTCGGAATCGGATGAAGAAGTATCGGTCTGCATGGTTGATGGTTTGTTGCGCCGTCTCTGGGCGTAGACGTCAGCCCAGGAGTAAACTTCATCCAGCTTGTAATCAAGCGTATCGCGTCGGAATTTTCTTACTTTCCGTTCTAGTATTTCCTTCTGATATTTGTCCAAGATGTTTTTCGTGTCTTCAAGCATGGACGTTAATTCCTCGGGTGTGAGTAGATTTTTGACTTCATCTTGTAGTTCTTTCATTTCAGTTTCCATTTCTTTTAGGATTCCAGCCAGTTCCTCAACGATCAACAATATAAGGTCTAAACTGCACTTATTAAGTATTCCGTTCCATTTCTCGAGGAAGCTCTTGGAGTTTTTACACAGTGAGGGTTTCAGTGCAATGCGAAGACCACGTGGGATCCTGAGTGCCCGGTGATACCTCAACAACGTGCTCGCATGGAGCTTCTAATTAATATGTCTTTTAGATAAGTAAATTAATTGTCTCACACATTGTTCCTTGTTTCTGGAGGTTGTGGTGGGGTTTACATCTTCCTCAATCAGCGCATAGATTCTATCTTTTTCTGTGTCATCGTATGCCAATGTGTGTGCTCTGGCTTCCGTGCTTCTGCTTATGTCGTCAAATTGCATTTTAAAGAGCGTGCTACCCCTCCAAGGGCGGAAGTGGGATATATCAAACAAGAGTGTGGTAGGTGCACAGCAGAGTTGTATAAACAGTTAGTGCACTAACTGTTTATACAACTCTGCTGTGCACCTACCACACTCTTGTTAGACTTTCCAGTATGACAGACACTGATTGCTGTGGAGCATCAACGTGAATGTTTAGTTTATATTCTCCACAGACTAGTGCATCTTGAAATGTGTTGATATCATCAACTGGTGAAGCTCCAGACAGGGAGTTGGGTGGAGAGGTTGGCGTATATGATGTCAAGGTTGTTTCCAGAGATTGTGTCCCTGATCGTGTCGACGGAGATAATGAGCATCTGGGGGACTCAGCTCTTGGGGGAGTTTTGACAGGGGATGGAGTCTTCCATTTACAAATTGGAGACACTGAGGTTGCTCTTGAGTGTTGTCGCACAGACGATAAGTTTCAATGTTGCAAAGGAACCTGTAGAGGATCATCAGGTGTAATAAGGGGCGAAATGGTGGAAGACTTATGTCTAGTTCAGGTGATGAAGGATCCATACATTGGGACGATATGGATCAATGTGATGAAGAAGAAGTAATCTACATCTGAATGATATTCGACATCGAGAGTGAGGTGAGCGACATTGTATACTGTCTTTTAGACATAGTTAGAGACCTTTGGTGTGAGATATGTCTTTCCGATGCCAAGAGCAAATGCTGTTTCGGCATCAACGTTGAAAGTTGGGAGTTCGACGCCGAATGGTATGAACTCAACGTCGAGAGATGTTATCTTGACGTCGACCAGTGAGTTCTTGACGTTGACCGGTGAGATTTGATGTTGAATGATGTGATGCCGACGCTGATAGCGAGTGGGATGGTGGTGATGTACCTGTCTTCAGTGTTGAGGACAGTCCTATCGCCGATACTGACGTTGAACGGTCATGATGTAGGAGTCCCGTCGGCGTTGAGTCTTTCTTTGATGTACAGGATGGAAATTAGGCCTCTGTATGTTAATTACTTTGATGCCGGTGCATGGCGGTGATGCAAATGATGATCATGACTGTGTTGAGAGCGGGCTTATTTGGATTAAGGTCTCCTCTTGTGGGAGTCTGTGCCTGTTTTTTAGGAGAGTGGAGAAAGGAAGACATCTCCAATCTTCTCCTTTTCCAGGTCTACTTTCAAATCTTCCATCCAGCAACATAGCCTGATACTTCCTCTGTCTTTGAGTGTTCTTTTTGACATTTTGCTACAAATGCCACCTCCCTTTTTGAGTTGTTGAGGAGATAAACACACCACACAAACCTTGTGGGTATCACATGAAGCTTTCTTTCTGCCACAGGAAGGACACTTCATGAAGAGAACAGGCATTTTGAGAAAGATTTTTTCAGAAAATGAAAATAAATGGATTTTACTCGACAAGAAAGGTGATAAAATGTCAAGCAAAGTTCCTTTAACAGCACGAAGATTATTTTTTTCAAAGTAATAAGATGAAAAAAGCACCAGAGGTGTTTAGAGATCTTGCCTGAAGGAGCCGGAAAAAAAGAACTGACTCTCACAGGCAAACTGCCACTGCAGTGCAATGTGGGATAGGGTCTCGCTAGGGTCTTTAAATATACAGATCAAGTTTTGAACTTATCAGTATTAGCCAATCGCGCTGTCTTTTCCTTTCATGCTATATCTACCAGACAGAGCCCTTTTCCTATAAGAAAGTGGTATATGTCTTAATACATTCCTCGTATTATTTTTACCGGCATTCTCCAGGAAAATACATCTCTGACAGTCTACACTGTAAATAAATGGAAAAGGACTTTCAGTGATTAACACTATACAGATCTTTTTTCTGGATTCTCAACATGTATTGAAGAAGATACTCTGGGGTCCATGCAGGCAGCACATAATTATTCAAGGTTTATGACTATCAATGAAGATCCTCCGATGCAGAAATCGTATTTACTTGTAATAGTACTTCTCTATCATAGCCATCTTCCAAAAATTCATAAATAGTGAACATTTCATCATATGGGCATTATCTGAAAACACTTTTACAATAGAGGAACTCAAAACACTGACACCACTATAATTATCTTAACTTTTAATGAATGAAACGGATCACTGACATAATATAGAATACCAAAATATAAACTTACCAAAATATCGACGAAAAAATAAAGAATGCAAAAATAACGAATTCCTATCTACTTACAGGTAAGTACAATAATATCGAATCAAAAATATTGTTGTAAAAAATATAGTTAGTCAAAATATCGAATTTTTTTAATGTCTTAAAAGTAATTGAAAATTAATGAAATAATAAATATAAATAACTTACACATACTTAAAATACTTAACCTTAAAATTAATAAATAATTAATGTAGGTTAAAAAAACATACAATTTATTTTTTAATATATATATATATATATATATATATATATATATACATATATATATATATATATATATATATATATATATATATATATATTAACGTAATATTAGTAAAAAATATACAATATTTTTACCGTAGGATAGCGGGAGGGTAAAATTTACTATTACCACTCTAGTGAGTGCAACAGTAGGGAAAGCGTTGAATAGCGTAGAGGTAAAAATGACTACTCCCACTCCAGTGAGTGCAACAGTAGGGAAAGCGTTGGATAGTGGGAGGGTAAAAATTACGATTCCCACTCCAGAGAGTGCAACAGTAGGGAAAGCGTTGGATAGCGTAGGGGTAAAAATTATTATTCCCACTCCAGAGAGTGCAACAGTAGGGAAAGCGTTGGATAGCGTAAGGGTAAAAAATACTATTCCCACTCCAGAGAGTGCAACAGTAGGGAAAGCGTTGGATAGCGGGAGGGTAAGAATTACTATTCCCACTCCAAAGAGTGCAACAGTAGAGAAAGCGTTGGATAGCGTAGAGGTAATAATTACTATTCCCACTCCAGAGAGTGCAACAGTAGGGAAAGCGTTGAATAGCGTAGGGGTAAAAATTAATATTCCCACTCCAGAGAGTGCAACAGTAGGGAAAGCGTTGGATAGCGTAGGGGTAAAAATTACTATTTCCACTCCAGTGAGTGCAACAGTAGGGAAAGCGTTGGATAGGGTAGGGGTAAAAATGACTATTCCCACTCCAGTGAGTGCAACAGTAGGGAAAGCGGTGGATAGAGTAGGGGTAAAAATGACTATTCCCACTCCAGTGAGTGCAACAGTAGGGAAAGCGTTGGATAGCGGGAGGGGAAAAATTACTATTCACACTCCAGAGAGTGCAACAGTAGGGAAAACGTTGGATAGCGTAGGGGTAAAAAATACTATTCCCACTCCAGAGAGTGCAACAGTAGGGAAAGCGTTGGATAGCGGTAGGGTAAAAATTACTATTCCCACTCCAGTGAGTGCAACAGTAGGGAAAGCATTGTATAGGGGGAGGGTAAGAATTACTATTCCCACTCCAAAGAGTGCAACAGTAGAGAAAGCATTGGATAGCCTAGAGGTAAAAACTACTATTCCCACTCCAAAGAGTGCAACAGTAGGGAAAGCGTTGGATAGCGTAGGGGTAAAAATTACTATTCCCACTCCAGAGAGTGCAACAGTAGGGAAAGCGTTGGATAGAGTAAGAGTAAAACTTACTATTCCCACTCCAGTGAGTTTCACAGTAGGGAAAGTAATTATTTAATATATTAATAAAAATAAATTAAATATAAATACCAATAAAAAATTAATTACAATTAATTACCAATTTAATATTATGTAATAATTAATTAATTAGAAATACAAATACATATTAGTTATTAAAAATCAATTACCTATTCATAATTAATTAACAAAGAAATAATTTTCAATAACAACAACTAATTATTAATACAAATTAATACCAATTAATAATTAATTAACAGTAAATTAACTTATATTGACTTAATTACAATTAAATTACTTCCCACCCTATTCCCCTATAAACCCACAACCCGCTGCGGAAAATAAATTAATAAAATTAACATAATTATCAATTAATCAATTAATAAAAATTAATTACCAATTAATAAATAATTAACATTAAATTCAAAATGAATACCAATAAATAAATACAAATATTTAATTAATTACAAATAAATTACTTCCCACCCTATTCCCCTATAAACCCACAACCCGCTACAGAACTAAAAAGCAAAATTAAATAAACAAGAATTAATAATTGTTAAGAATTAATATTTAATTTAAAATAATTAAATTACTTCCCACCCTATTCCCCTATAAACCCACAACCCGCTACAGAATTAAATTACGCAAAAATTAAATAACATGAAATTCATTACTTAAAAAAAATTAAACATACATTACAAAAATAATATACACTTTTCACACATATACTCACATACAAAACACTTAAAAAAATTCGATATTATTAAAAATTCAATATATTTTAATGCCTATATTATATACTTCGATATTTTGACTTCGATATTTTGACAATCGATATTACTTACCTTCAATTCGATATTTTTAACCACTATATTGTGTCCATTCGATATTTTGTCCATTCTATATTTTTACTTCGATATTATGTCCATTCTATATTTTTGATTCGATATTATGTCTGGTTACCGAATGAAACAAACCTGTTTAAAAAAAAAAAACCTTGCCAAAACCACAGGATTGAGAAGTGGGGCACCAAAATCCCACAAGCAAAGATGGCAGCTTTTAGAGAAGGCTCCATGGCAATGCGAGGGCATCAACAATATCTTCGAAGGGATCCTGCTTCACATCACATACCTATGCCTTCCAAAAAATACTATAATATCCTTTGGTGTTCTTGGAATTACCTGGACCACCTAAAAGACTTTAATTCAGGCAATTATGTGCTGTGATGGCTATCCTGGAGGTCTGATTTCCTGACTTTTGCCAGACCACCAAGTGATGTCTGGGGTACAGTCAGATGGTGAGGGGCACCTTTCCTGGATTGATGGGTGCTGGTAGGCCCACATTGTGGATGTATTGGTTGGCTCTTGCAATGCATGGCTGCCCTGATTCCTGAGTTGGTTCTGTTGCAGAGATTATATATAATCTCCATTTTAGTTTCCCTTTTTAGCTTAGCATCTTTTTAAGACGGTAGTTTGCACATGTGTTTCATTAACATGAGAATGTGCCATGTACACATTTATTTTTAGTAGAAAATATGGTAGTCTATACTGTTAGTTCCAAGGACACACATGCTAGAACGCCATGTACTTGCTTTATTATGTGTTTGTAGTAAACAACTCTGACCCTTCAGAGTCAGTAACATTGTTATTCTGCATCTCTAGCAAAATGCAAGAAGGCTGGTGTTTATTTAAACAGCCTCTGTGTTGAAGCTGGGGAGAGGCACTTCACACAGAAGTTATCATGTATGCTGCAGAGAGCTGTGAATGAGACTCAGCCCGCAGGCCACATCCTCTCCCCCAAGGTATCATTGTTGTCACTGAACGTATTAGGCCCGGTTCCAGGGGGTTATCGGGCAGCCTCTGTTGTTTATGAGCATACCATTATGAAGTATGCCACAATCTTGTGGGTGGGAATCTGGAATTTCCAGCATCATATCTGTCCCAAATTGGTGATTCTACATAAGACTAGCCCTATTCGTCTAAGGTGTGTTTACAGATAAGCTTTCAAACTTAGATTAAGCAAGTTAGGACACTGGACTGACAAATTTAATTCATTTCACAGTGTAAAAATGATTAGCAAATGAAAAATGCCTGCCCATTACCCCACCCTTAACTTTGCCTCTTCGATGGATCCACGTGGAATCTGACATACCAGCAGAAAACAAAACGTGCTGCATTTCTTCTGTCCTATTCATGAAATAGTGCCAAACGTCTTGGGAAAGGAACACTGTTTTGGCTTCCGTGTCTCCCACCCACCCCCAATGGAAGGGCATGAATTTGAAAAAACAGCGTAAGTTAAACATGCCAAAGTTTGTTCAAATTTGTTAAATCTTGATACATTTATACACAAATCAATAAACACCCTTTTTAACAGTTGAGATATTTCCAAATGTTAACCTTTCGAAGCCTCTAACACCTCTTACTTGAACAAATATCTACAAAACGACCGTACAGTTTTACAGCAATCTACAAAAGCCTGCTTTGTAATTAAAGTTCTACTTTCATTCTAAGTTTAGCGTAAATCCATTCAGTTTTGCTGCAGTGGGGAGCAAAATTTACCATGGGAGCAAAAATGGAAAACACCTATCATGTGTACCCCCAATCACCGTAACTTTATACCCCTGGATAGAGCTGCACAAAACTTGAGATGCCAACACTTGGTCAAATTAGTGATGTGGGCTGCCAAATATCATCGAAAAGGCACCAAAGTTATTAGCAAACCAAAAAATACCCTTTCAATGGAAAGTGCATTTGGACCATACTAGAGCACCAATTCTGATTCATGAGTTAAGATTGACTATACCTCCAGGGTGCAACTTTGTGAAGGTACTGAGCAACCTGTTGCTGCTTGGGAATATGTACTTCTCATCTTTAAAAGCCCCTGTCATATGGAACTCAGATGTGATTCATTCATGTAACACAGTCTGGCCATACAAACCACCATTAGAATCACTGATATAGAATGACTGATTCCACTCGAAATGTCCAGGTCTTGTAGAATGAAGGCAACTTGACTCAGCATGTCTATTCACCCTCCAATCACATAATCTTGATCCAATGGAAGGTCTAGTATTAAAAAGTGGTGTTAATGATTGTGTATGCAGATGAAAGTGAGGCTGCTAGAAATACGTTTGAACATTGTGATTGTGCATGGGTGCACAAAGTGATGCAGTAACATTTCTGGTGAAAATTACACCACCCCACAGATTTGTCACATTATGAAAATGCTCCATGAGCTAGATTTGTTCCGGAAACCTTTTTTCTCTCAGCAACAGTTCTCCAGAGAGACATGCAACTTCAGCTATATCTTCATTTGCCCTGAAAGTGACTTCATCATGGAATAGGGAGCGCCTACTGGCACTCTGGTATCAGCTCTAAGAATTTTTTCTGCATCCCTCTGAGGCATGCAAAGAGGAACCAAGAGCATAAGCCACAGCAACAATAAAAGCATAAAGTATGTTTGCATGCCTTGGGACTTTTTTAGGTCTCGCCTAAGCAGCGCGCATGAGCTGCATAGGAGGAGACCTTTAGTAATCGATTCCCTTTTTCTGCCAAAAACGTGCATGCTTTGAATTGCTTTCAATGCAAACCTGTGCACGTTTGGCAATTCCCTTGTGGGAGCGAGCTTTAAAACCATCTGTTTGTAATTAACAGATGGTTTCTGCTCGCTCCCGCAACGGAAACAGGTGCAGGCCCCCTCCTCTCTCCTCTGTCCCCTCCGCCTGCTGCCTCCTCCTCTTCTCGTTAAACTTGTTTTTATTGTCATCACTACAGTCGATGCCAGCTGTGATAATGGTGAGGAAACTTAATTCCCATTCTCTCATTTGACCTTTAGAGCTGGTAACAAACTCTCCCCCACACACCCACTGCCCCTCTCATCACTCCCTATAACTACCACTACCACATCTCATCTTGCAATCTCACTGCCCCCTCTCATCCCTCCTTCATACTCTACCTTCACTCTATACTGCCTGCTCACACATACTAAACACACTTCTTGTCCCGTGCCTTTTCAAGGTTTCCGTCCCACAAACCCACACTCTCCTGCTCTTCTTAGGGTGTCTTCTGCGCACAAAGGTCCTCTCTCTTTATGCAACTGTGACTGCTCTCCCCTTTTTTTTCTCTTTCTCACACTCATTCTGCTCAACTGTCTCGTGTTCATTCACCACTTCCTGCACAAACTACATAGCTCTCTCTCTTCCTTTCTGTACATCCTGTGCAGCTCTAACCCATATCTATTCACCATTCCACATAAATCCACTAGAGAGAACCAGGAGGTAATTGTAAGGCTTTTAGGAACTTTCCTTTTCCTGATCCTCTCCTTGTATGTCTCAGACTCAGATGGGTTCAATCCGTGTGCAGATCACCAGAAGAGGCCTTGGAGAAGATGGTGGAGTACCCTTCCTTTTTCTTTCTGGAGATCTGAAGCCAATTATTGCAAAAGTGGAATTTCTTGCTCAGCCGGAAGCTCAACCTCCTGTTGTGCTCTACTTCAATAAGATCCATTGCTGGCTGCAACCTTTGTCCACTTTCCTGCAACGATTGGATACTACCATTCTAGCCACTGCAAACAAAGCAGAACACTGCAAAAGCACTAGCAGGATTCCTCAGGGTATCAAAGAGGTTCACAATGCAAACAAATGAAGTACAAAGCAGGAGCTCACAGTAACCAGCCTGGTGCCAGATGAGATGACAAGGGTCGATAACGACACTGTCCAAGATGGCGGAGTGAGGACGCTGGTGGATGGTAGCTCAGCTGGAGGCTCCGCTCTTCTCGCTGACGGGCTGACGAGCTGACAGGCATTCAGCGTACCAAATATACTCGGAGAAATGAAACAATGAAATAATGCAAAATTGCTGAAGAAAAAAACTTACCAGAGGGGCTGCAGTTGTTTTTCCTCTTTAGCGGCGGTGAACGCTGGAGATCTCGGCAGATGCTGTGGCTGCTCCTGAACACCTTCTGGTCTGCTCGCCGCACGGCTGCAGGGCGGGTCAGTGGATCAGCGCTCGGCTGGTCAGGGCAGCGATGGCGATTTTTGGCCATCTCGACCTCCTTCACAGGCACGCAGTCAAACTCCCGAGGGATGGCACCGAAAATTGTGCTGAGGAGTGCTCGTGTAGCTAAGAACGCGCAGGGGACGGTGACAGTGTCTCCCTCCGTGCCTGCTGCAGTCTCAGCGGCCTCAGGGCCTTCATCGGTCCCAGCGGCTTTTTCTGTACTGACCGCAACTGTGAGTGATTCTATTAACGCGGCAGGCATACCGGCTGCTATCTCATCTGCTGCTTCATCTGGAGGAGTCGACTCACTGTCCACGGGTAAGCCTGTGCTTCGCCCCCGACTCTATTAATCTCGGGTGGTATAACTAACCCAAAGGAAAATAATACCTGTGCTATAGTTGCAACTACTGTCTCAGGGAACAGAAAAGCGGAGTTGAAACCGCATAAGAGCTTGAACACTTTGGGCCCAATTCCGATCCTGGTAAATAAACGTCCGTATGATTTTCATCCGGAGCCAACGCCGTACGAATCGTACCCGTCTGTCCGAGTCACGTAGTACGATCCGTATTCCGTCAATCCGTCCGAATCGTCACGATCCGTACGTATTGCAGGGCTGAAACAGTGAACCATACGACTCGTACACATGCCGTACGACCCTACGAGTACGATCCGGACCGGGGGATCAGTACGCGATTCGTACGGTCCATGTCAGGTAAGGGCGATTCCTACGGAAAAGCGCACAATCACATACACACCGTACGGCGCGTACCCCCCATGATCGCAGGGTACGGCGCGTCCCCCTGCGATCATGGGGTGTACGCGCCGTACCCCGTGATCGCAGGGTGTACGCACCATACACCCAGCGAACATGGGGTACGGTGCGTACACCCCAAGATCGCGGGGTACGGTGCGTACCCCCATGATCGCAGGGGTATGGCGCATACCCCTGCTATCATGGGGTGTACGTTCCGTACCTGTTTCACGGCGAACTCTGCTTTTACGGCTGTTTACAGCTCCCGTAGTAAAAGGGTCGTACGGTGCGTACCCGCGACGAATCGTACTTGCCGGGTCGGAAAAAGCAGCTGCGAACCATACAGATGTCGCGTATAGCGGGTTCCGGGGAGATTCGTGCGGAGATTCGAGTCGTGCGGTCTTTGTACGATTCGTACGGAGTCCTGCTCCTGGTACGAATCGTACTTCGTCGTACGTACGGGGGGACGTTGCAGGGTACGATTCGTACAGGAAAAACGCTCCGAACAGCTATTCGGAGCGTTTTTCCCGAATCGGAATCGACCCCTAAGAGTGTCGGTGCAGCTATTGAAGGTGGGTCGGGCCAGTTTCAGAATCTCTTTCCGTGGAATTACTAAACCCCGGTGATTCAGAAGTTGCTGATTTATTAACGAGGGTCGAGGGTGATGCACCTATTGTTTCTACAATGGCTGAGGAGGGCATCGAGGAAGGCATCGTGGAGATTGGGGGGGAAGAGGAGGAGGGCTCCAATGGAGAATATGAAGAGCACGTTGATGCTGTTAAAGAGTTTACTAACTCCGCCTTGGGCACGGCTAAATTCTTGACGGGAAGAAGGAATAAGGCCAAATTTAAGCCCAAGTCTAAGGGTAAAAATAAAAGTGGGAAAGCTTCTGCTCCTGCTACTCTCACTACACCGGCAATAATCAACCCCTCTACCTCTACCGCGAGAAAGATACGTATCAAAAAGAGCCCTCTTAGGAAGTGGATCCAGGCAAAAGGACTTGTGAAAAATATGACTTTACGTTTGTCTGGTACAAGCCCTACTGATTCCGAGTGTATGAATAACTGTCCTGGTCCAATAGAGGATCCCTCTATCAAATTACCCTCGATACCCCCCGCTGATTTCCGCCAACGCTAATGCTAATGCTACTTTGTCATCATCACTCCTCGTGCCTTCTTTACATGTCGACACCGAAGCAGGTGAAGCCATAGAGAGTAACGTTAATAATACTTCTATATTGCCGGTGTCGGGTCGAATGATATCTGACATGCCTGAGCCAACTGCAACTAAGATGCACGCACAAGAAGCTAATATCTCCCCCGTTGACATTATTTTGCAGACTCTAACGAATCACCGTTTAGAAGCTCAAAAACATTTTTTGCAGCTGCGAGAGGACAACAACAAACTGCAGAACTCTTTGCAAGAAATGACACTAAAATTAGGGGGGGGGTCACATGATATAGAGGAATTACAACAGCGTGTGGTAAATATGGAAGAAGGTTCAACCCGCACTGAATTTGTTGTGAGCCAACATGAGGCTCAGATTATTTCTTTACAACTAAAGGTTGAGTATTTAGAAAACCGACAAAGAAGGTTAAATCTGCGACTTTTTGGGGTCCCGGAAGGCTCTGAAGGGTCAGATACTAGGTCTTATTTGGTCAAGCTGTTTTCAAGGGCTTTCCCAGACCACTCTGATTGGGATTGGGACTCCCAACTTCAAAGGTTCCACTGGTTACCACTAATCCAGAGGAACAAGGAAAGTAAATTTCCGCGCCCCTTTCTTATTTGCTTTGGCAATTTTCTACTGAGGCAAGCAGTATCATTGAAAGCACACCCTAACTCCCCTGTTAATTTTGAAAATCTCACCCTTTCTGTTCGTTCTGACCTTAGTAAGGCCACAATGGACAGACGGTGGAAATTGCGCAAATTTATTGACCAATTTAAATCTAAGGGGGGGGCAAGTGTTCTGCAAGAACCTGCTCGCCTCAAAGTTATTAAGGGTGGCCACACATATTTTTTCACCGATGAGAAAGTTAGCACTTGCTAAATTTGCTTATTTTTTTTTTAGGGGGATAGGCTCTGATAAAATTCATATGTATGACTAAGGGTGAAGGAATTAAAAATGAAAACACTTTTTTTTTCTGTCAAGAACAATGTTTTTCCGTCAGCGGGGTGGAGCGGTTGCTCCGCGGCTACCAATCCTTGTGGTTGCCCATCCATCCCTTTGTTTTATATCATTGCTACCAAGAAATTAAAGTGTCCGGCTGGGCATTCTTAAAAATATAGCTCTATTTAGTCTATATTTATTGTTAGAATTTCCTCTTCTTTAATAAGGACCTCTGTTTTTTGAAAATAAGTTTCTACCCATGGTCCTTAGCTTATTGCGCCCTGGGTTCCCTTGTATTGTTTAAAAGAATATGCAGCGCAAACTTCTGGTTGCAAGGGTTCGCACCCTTGCCCTCTCTTGAAGTGGGTTACCCTCCCTTGTTCGTCTTCCCACTTAAAACTCCTTGACCATTCCCCCCTTTTTTCCCCCCCCTTGTTGGCATGTCAGACCATATGCCCCTATATGACGAGGTGCATTTTAAGAAACTCTTAGAAGGTCCGTCTTTGCTTACAGATACTCCAGACAGTCCTAGTACACTCAATGTCCCCCTTGGTGACCAATTAGAAAAAATTAAGAAAAAAGCCATTAGACTAGAGTTAATGATCCTCCTTCTCACCCAATATCTTAAGGCCAAAATTATTCCTTTAGGACTACAAGTCCGTAATATACCGGGTGTATTTACAGATAACCCCAAATACACCACAGGGTTCAGTTACATCAGCACTAACTGCTCCAGACAGTGGATGGCATTGGGCATTGACATTGCCACTGAAGAACTTAAGAAATTGGAATTAGAAATTGCCGATATAGAAAAACAAATCAAAGACAAGTGCACTGTACCAGACTGCCAGAAACTATTAGACGAACTAGCAAAAACTGTAGGCGACTTCCACAGAATTGAGTTGAACAAAAAAAACAAATAAAGTAAAAAAGGATATCAAAAACTTTTCGCAAGAGAGAGCATATCCCTACTTGGTCAAAGACTATTACACTAATAGAGCATACAGTGGCCCTCAAAACTATAACCAAAGACCGTGGGGCCGCTATAACAATCGTCAGACATTGGTCAATTTCTCAGATACCTCAGCCGAGTCTTCTGACAGCTCCGATCAGGGTGAAGCACCTGGCCCTTCTAATAGACCTCCTTTTTTACCCCGAGGCCAGGCCGACCCCCCAAAGAGAGGGAAAGCCAAGCCGACACAACGTTGGCCATATCAACCAGGCGAACGCAGTACCAGACGCCAGCACTACCAATGGTAGATTTACAACTTCCCTTGCCTACCAATGAAATGTCTATTCCTAATGACCAAGTAGACTCATACTCTTTGCCCATTTTCAACCTTACACAACATTTCCTTTCCAGCAGCGAATTGTCACTGCTTAGTAAGGGCCTTTCCTTTGTTCCAACTGTACGTCCGAATTATTTGGATATTCAAACCGAATTATTACGGTTCTTTAGGAAACTTAGACTACATGCCTTTTTCCTACTCCATCCAAAACCAGTGTTAATATCTAACACCCCCTTCCGACCACCCTCCACTTTTTCACCCACCAGCAGTATGGTACCGTCAGAAATTTCTACATTTGAAAAACTTGTCTTGAAGGACCTCTCAACTTTGGAGAAACGCCACTCTTTTATCCCTTACAACATTTCATTAGACGAAAAAAGAGCAATATCGAATCTTAAATCCAATTCTGCACTTGTTATTAAGGCTGCAGACAAAGGCGGAGGTATTGTCTTGCAAAATCTTGACACATACAAAACAGAAATCCTCCGACAATTAAATAACCCTGCTCACTACGTGAAACTCCCTAAAAACCCTATCACAGAGATAACAAAATTGATACAGTTGGTCACCAAAGAAGGGCTTGACTCTGGCTTCATTAGCAAAAAAGAACATCTTTTTCTAAATGCCAAATCCCCACGCACCCCGGTGATATATACGCTACCTAAGGTGCATAAGAATATGGAACATCCCCCGGGTCGACCAATTGTGTCGGGATGCGGTTCAGTTTTGGAACCATTGGGTCTGTTTGTAGACTATTTCATCAGGGAATTTGTGCCTACTACCCAATGCTACATACGGGATAGTATGCATATGATTAATCTGATAGAAGAGTGCCCTTTTGATTCCACGTCCAGTGTGCTTTGCACTCTGGACGTCGAGTCACTATACACCAACATACCACAGAACGATTCTATGTTGGTCATTCAAGACATTCTGAACACACGTCCCAGACCGCATCGTATACCCACAATATTTATTTTGCAACTCCTTGAGATTTGTTTATCCAAAAATTATTTCTTGTTTGACGGCCAATACTACGGCCAGATCAAAGGTACTTCTATGGGGGCTGTTTTTGCCCCCAACCTAGCGGTACTATACATGGACAGCCTTGAATGCGGCTGCATTTTGACCTCGTCAAATCCCTTCCATAGTGGCATAGCCCTATGGAAGCGGTATATTGACGATATCTTTATGATCTGGAGTGACTCTGAAGAATTGCTACCCCAATTTTTACACTGGTTAAATTGTAACTGCAGCGGGCTCACTTACACCCTGACCACTAGCCACTGTAGCATTCCCTTCTTAGACCTTATGATACAGGACAGAGAAGGACTCCTAATCACTAGCCTATATAGGAAGCCAACGGAGCGCAATACTTTGCTGAGTTATAAGAGCAACCATCCTAGAGCTCTTCGCGACTCCCTTCCCTACTCACAATTTTTGAGGCTAAGGAGAAATTGTTTTCTAAAAGATGATTATTTCAAGGAGGCTAACTTACTCAGCATCAAACTCAGTGCTAGGGGCTACCCACGTAGACTCATAAGATCCTCACTAAAAAGAGCCTGGTTTTGTCCGAGGGAAGTATTGTTAGAGCCTAAATCTAAAAAAAACCAGGACCGGTTGGTCTGTGTTACCACTTTTTCACCAGCATCTAACGCACTCACTAAGAGCATTAAAAAACACTGGCCAGTGTTGAATGCAGGCCAACTCCAATTGGATAAGCCTATGTTTGCCTTTAAAAAATCTAAAAACCTTAAGGACCATTTGGTGCGCGCAGCATTACCTTCCCCACTCCAAGTGACAACTATTGACAACCTTTGGGGCCTCCCAAGGCTAACAGGGCATGTGAAATGTGGAAACTGTTCCATGTGTGACAGTACCATGGAAGGCAAAGAGTTTACGCACAATGACATTAAGTACACCCGTAGAGATTTCTCGAATTGTAACAGCACAAATGTCATTTATGCTATTATGTGCCCATGTTCTATGATTTATATAGGGCAGACAACACAGAAAGTGCGAACAAGAATGTGCCAACACAGGAGCAGAATACGTTGCAGAACTTTGAATGCACCTCTTGTGAACCATTTCACAGAACTGTCACACTCCGAAATGGACTTCAAATGGTCTGTCATCGATGTAATTAAACTCCCCAACCGTGGAGGCAATTTACAGCAGCTACTCAATAAACAAGAACTGCGCTGGATTCTGAAGACTCGGAGCCTGCACACTGGGCTGAACCGTACGGAGGACTGGACTTCCTTAACCTAGTACACAGCCGCATTTTGCGTCATCAAATGTATGCTGCGGTTGGACAAAACATCTGACCTTGGCCAGATAGTATTATGATCCTGACTAGATTCTGTCATTGGATCTGTGTTTTATTCATATGTAACGTACAGAGAAATAGGATTGGTGTATATTTACTTTTTTTCACTTTATTAGCCATTGTTGTAAGGGTACTTGTGGCATGTCTTTAACCACACGTTCTTTCACCCTTCGAGCATCTTATTAAAGTATGCACGGCTTTTTCCTTGGCCCCCTGCACTTCTAATTCCCTTTGCCCTTAGCACTTCTAAAAGGGCCGCCGTATTAGATCTTAATTTGCCCCTCTTCACTGTTAGTGACTTTCACTCGGTGCCCTATCCAAAATGGCCGCCCCTCCGAGCCGCGCTCTCATTGGATACCCCCCTCACATGATCCAAGACGAGCAGAACAATACCGGTACCTCGGACGCTCTACTCCCCGTGAAGGCTGCCTCACGCTGTGCAAGGACCCCCATTGTGGACCTGCACCATCTTGATTCCAGGTAAGCGCTTGGTAATTGTGGCGCCATACCAGGCTAGAATCTCTCGGCCCCCCCCCTCTGCCGATGGCGGCATTGTACTAGGCTGGCATTACCCGGCCCCCTAATGAAGTGCTTTCCCCCGAATGAAGTACTTTTATCCTTTCTCCCGGCCCCCACACTGCTAAATTCGGCGTTTTATCAGGCCGGCACTTCCGACCCCCTAATTAAGTGCTTTCACTTTCTCCCACAGATTTTTGGACCAGGGCAACGTTCCCCTCGGTAAGCTTCTGTTTGGCTAGCGGCAGCTTGTTTATTTATCTCCCTGATCTTAGTCACCATAGAGTAACTTTCACTTTAATCCCCTGCAGAATTCTTCGCATTAACGTAGATTCTATCCCTAGGTAAGTTTTTATCCCCACGGGTGATAGCATGTGGGCATTTATCTAGGACTTCGATTAATTGCACTATCTCCTGTTGTCCATAGAAAATTACTGGAAATATTACCTTTCCTTACCAAAGTGATATTTCACTTGTCTTGATTGGTAAGCTCATCTCCCTTAGCTGCTTGGCATCCTTTACAATTCATTACGCAGTGTTTGCACCATTGACTACTCTGCCCAGCGACACCCGATATCCTCTACTCTTTCACTCCGCCTTTTACAATACTCATCCCTCCTTTCCACTAACGCGACGATCACACTTGAACCGGACGCACCTCACAACTTGCGTGCACTTGTCGTATGGCACCAACCCCATCACCTACACCATTCCTATTACCGCTAGCATGACTGTTACTATTAGCCTCAATAAATGCGAATCCGTCGTTCCTACAATATGCAAGCTCACTGCATGTTAATGGCATGTACTACACCCTACCACTTTCAACACCTTGGCATGAGACGAGTGTGGTACTACTTATGCAATTGAGACAAGGGACTGATTAATTGACATGTTTTATTCTTTTTGTCTCCTTTTTTCTCCCTCCCTTTATTATTATTTTCCTTGCTACTGTATAACAAATGCATGTCTGTATAGGGGTTTCAAGCTTAATTATTAACTCTTTAGGCAATCATTTGTGTCCTGAGGATGAACCAATAATTTGTGAGGTTCGAAACGTCGTCGACAATAAGTGCACTAAATGCATAGTTAACGTACAACTTGAACATGCATATGTGTATACTGAGGATTATTATTGTGTAATTTTGATTGTCAGATAACCCGATTTTGCCTGAATATTCCTTCCCTTGTGTTTGTTCCCCAAGTTTGTTAGTCGGACATCGGCTGGTGTCCCACGTCCATCGCACTCTGTGTTTTATTCCCTTTGTTTTATATCATTGCTACCAAGAAATTAAAGTGTCCGGCTGGGCATTCTTAAAAATATAGCTCTATTTAGTCTATATTTATTGTTAGAATTTCCTCTTCTTTACTAAGGACCTCTGTTTTTTGAAAATAATGCCCATCCAACGGCAGCAAAGGTTGGAGGGGTGTACCCCTTGGAGGTTGGGGGTACGGGGGGTGGTTTTTTTTAGGTTCTCCGTTGGGTGGTGTTGTGTTTGGGGTAAAAAGGTTCTGGAAAAAAACAACTTAAGAGGGAGACATGTTGGAAAGGCTGAAAAAGAGGGATATACTTACGTGTATTTGTGCAGAAAGATTAAACTATCATTTTTTTGTTTTGAATGTATAGGTTAAGATGTCTGGCATGGAATGTTGCCGGGTTACATAGCAAGAATAAAAGACGCTTAGTATCAGAAGAGCTAAGATTGTACAACCCACATTATGTGTTTTTATCTGAAACTCACATTGCCCACAAAGACAAGAAGCTACTGGGCCAACTTGGCTATGATTTCATAATTTGTTCTGCCTTGGGTGCTTCAATCAGAGGGGTAGCGATTCTTAAAGATAGACGATGTAGAACAGAAGTTCTTAAAACCGCTCATGATAAAGATGGAAGATGGGCTATTGCGCAAGTAAGTATTGAAGATTATAAATATGTCTTTTGTGTGGTATACGGGCCGAACCTGGATGAATCTGCTGTTTTTGATCGCTTAAATGTAGAGCTTTTGAACTGGGAGGGGGACCTTTATATAATGGGCAATTTTAATTGTATTATGGATTATCAAAAGGATATTACAAAACAAGGGGCTTTTCAACGTATGCGAAAATCAAGGGCTTCAATATTAGAAATCTGCCGTATCCATAATATTAAGGATATTTGGCGCTGTATCTATCCCAACATTGCGGGTTACACATACAACTCTGCACCTCATAAATTGTGTTCCCGTATTGATATGGCTATGGCTCCTGATAATGTATTGAAAACAAGCTCTATTGAGGTATGCCCCCGAGTCTCCTCAGATCATAATCCCATTTTACTTACATTTACTATCCAACAAATTCGTCCCGGTCCGAGGCTATTCTCTATTCCCAGATATTTGTTGTCTGATCTTACGTTTGTAACACAACTTAAAACCCATCTTATAGAATTCATCAGACACAATCTTGACTCTACTTCTTGTATAATGGTATGGGATGCTTGTAAGGCCAGTATCAGGGGGTTTACCCAGGAATTTGTTTAAAGACAAAATTCTGAACATCGTAAAATGAATAAATCACTGACTTCTGATATCATAATACAAGAAGTATTGCTGGCTGATTCATTGCGCTTAAAATCTCAGGATACTGTTGAATTAGCTTTGAAACTGGGACAGCTGAAGGCAACCTTAAAAACACTACTGTTCCAAAAAAGCAGTGATAAATTACACAAACTTAAAATCGCTCAATAAGATTGGAAAAATTCTAGCCTACAAAGCCACCGACGATAGAGCTAACATCCTGATAAAGAGTATTCGTGGTCCTGATAATACTTTATATGATCAACCAGCTGAAATTTTAGAACAGTTTGTAGATTATTATCGCACTTTATATACTCTGGAGACTTGCCCTTGTTCTGCCATGATACAGGAGTACATAGATGAGAATATTACAAATACTAGTAATTCCTCGGAAATCGATCAATTATCAGAGAATATTACCTTATCTGAGGTTAGACATGCTATTACATCCTTGCCTTCGGGTAAAGCAGCGGGGGAAGATGCTATTCCAGCAGAGGTATATAAAATATGCATTGAGGAACTATCACCTTTATTGCTTCAAGTTATAGAATTTATTGGGAGAAATGGGAAAGCACCTAATTCTTGGAATATGGCCAAAATAGTTTTCTTTCTTAAAAAGGGTAAACCTACTGACAACCGTGGTTCATACAGACCTATTTCTCTCATTAACACAGATGCAAAAGTGTTTGCCAAAATCTTAGCTACCCGTTTGGCCCCACTTATGCCCTAAATAGTTAACCCGCAGCGACATGGGTTTGTGACGGGTAGAGACACCACTGCTCACCTTAATATGGCCATAACAGCATTTGACATAGCACAGACGACATCCACCCCACTTGGTATGATTTTATTAGATGCAGAGAAGGCTTTCGACCGAGTGGGGTGGGGCTATCTTTGGTCGGTCATGACAAATTTGGGTTTAATGGTCAATTTGTTAGATGGATACGGGCCTTGTATGATAATCCTATAACTAGCATCAGCTATGCAGGGTTGACATCCTCTACGTTTACTATTTCTCGGGGGACCCGTCAGTGGTGCCCTTTATCACCTTTATTGTTTGCTCTTTCAATGGAGCCTTTTTTATATGCTTTATAGTCACAATCCCGAATTATTCCTTTTAGTTTCGGATCTCAATCTTTAAAAATTACGGCTTATGCCGATGACATTGCCATCTACTCCCCTGATGTCGCAGAGGCACTACAATGGATAACATTCGAAGCCCGTAGATTTGGATTGGTTTCCGGGTATAAACTAAATAAAACACGAATTGTTGTCAACTACGAACTAACTGCAGTGGTTTCTGGGATTTGTAAAGTTGCTATTTATTGAGGTGTTAAAATTACCTCTAAAATACATGATATAATTTCTATTAACTATGATGCTTTAATAAAATCCTGTACTCTATCTTTAAAAACATGGCATAAGCTTCCACTGAATATAATAGGTAGAATTAATTTGATTACAATGAAAGTTCTCCCCAAATTCCTTTATTTATTTCGATCCATCCCTCTAGCACTTAGCAACTCTTTTTTTAAGAAATTAGATGGGATATTTAGCAGTTTTATTTGGGGATACAGGAAAGCACGTAGGTATATGTTATTACTTAAAAATTCTTTAGATAGTGGTGGGCTTGATTTTCCTGATTTTAAATTATACTTTTGGGGTACTTTCTTACGGCGTCTACGATCACTGCTCAACACGGATGATCCACTGTACTTTCACCTAATCTTGTTAAATTCTGATTCTAAAATGTTTCTGTTAAGACTCAACGACCCTAATTACTTTAAGAGGGTGAAATTCAAGACCGCCAGAGACACTGCCAAGATATGGTTTAATATTTTGGCATTTTGTAAAACCTCTTTTTTTCACCCTAAATTACGGCTTTGGGGAAACTCGGGCCTCCCTGGAATTTTTAATGAGGGTATGGCTCATGCATGGTCTGTTCACGGTATCAATACACTGGGGGATTTATATGGCACCCAAGGTTTTTTAGATTTTGAGACACTTAAAATTTTATATAATTTGACAGAGTCAATGAGATTTAAGTATATTCAAAAACATGACTTCTTAATACGTAAGATCAAATTATTCGAAATCTCTGATTCTGAAATCTGGAATTGTTTATATTCGTCAAAAAAAAAATCTTTAATCAGCGAGGGCTATGGGTGCCTTAGTACTTATAAAACGAATGATTGTTTAAAGCTAGCGGAGAAATGGAGCACTAAAATGAGCTTGAACATAACTTCAAATCAGATAGCTGCTTCCCTTAGTAATATCAACAGACTTGTTCAATCTTCCAGTCTAAAACTACAACAATTTAAAACTACATGTATGCTATATCATACACCGGAAAAGATCTCTAAATGGGTCTCTGATATATCCTTTACTGATCGTACTAAGGGGCCGATTATGATGGCGGACGGACCTGCGTCCGTCCGCCACGATAGAGTAGGGGCAGCGGCGGTCCCTCCGTGCAAATTAGGATGTGACCGCCACCCTGGGGGTCACATCCTGTATTTTTATCATTGCCGCAATGTTAAAAATGAATGTTGTGCATTTGCATGCACAAAGCGGCAGGCACCGCGCAGTGCCTGCCACTTAGTGCACGGAAATGCAGGGGGGTACCATAGGTACCTCCCATGTGCACCCCCTCACCCCCCCTTCACCCCTGGGGGCCCGCAACGGGCCCCCAAACAAAACTCTGTATGCCTTGGCACGGCGGAAATGCCGCCGTGTAAAGGCATGTTACTCCAGACATCATAATATGGCTGGTGGTGTCTGATAGACACCGCCAGCCATGTTAGTGCTTTTCCGCCGCGGACGGGAGGCGACCGCGGCGGAAAAGATGCGGACTGAAAAACGATCCCCCAGCCATCCTAATCTGGCGGGGGGTCTTTTTCAGTCCGTAGCGGTTTTCCCGCATCCTCCGGGCCGCCGCTGACTTCCGCCGGCCCGGAGGATGCGGGAAAACCGCCATCATAATCTGCCCCTAAATGTCCTAAATGTGACTTATCAGCAGCAGATCTTGAACATATGCTGTTTTCTTGTCTGGTTCTGAGTGAGTTCTGGTCTGCATTAGATAAGGTAATGAAATCAAACGGATAAATTCACTTTCCCTTACGGCCCTAACAGTATTGTTAGATATACATCCCGTTACACTATCACAGCAAGCTTTGGTTACGATATTACTATCTTGTGCAAAAATAACCATAGCAAGAGCATGGATCTCTCCTAAACCTCCACACATTATGGAATGGTGGTCATTAGTAAATGAAATATATATTATGGAGTTAGCCCTTGCCAAAATTAGAGACCTACGATCGTTAATGAAATTTGAAAGAACATGGGCTAGCTTTATTTGAACACTCTGCAACACTCCAGCTTTGTGTAATATTATTTTCTGTTTTTCTTTTTTTGTGTTATGAAGTGTTTGTATGTATATTCTGCTATAATGCCATATTGTTTAAATGAACTGTATTATTTTGTCTTTTTTAATCTTGTGCCCTCATGAGTTGTTAATAAAAATAAAAAAAATAAAAAGACAAGGGTCAATAACTGGATGAATCAATGAATGCATGAGCTAAGGGGGGGGGGATTACTAGGAGGGGTAATGTCGATCTCCTCTGGGACAGCGTCTACAGTGACTGGCTCGCCATTTTCTCCCCTGCCATAATTGTAAGGCTATAACAATGGGGCGACATGTCACCCCAATCCAATCGCACAGCTTAGTTGTGCCGATCTCGGCAATTGCTTCAAAAACATACTCCATTTTCATCTATCTGTACATTCATTCTGCTCATTTTGCTCATTATTTTTGTTTCAACTTGCTTAAATTCCACAAGCGGAGTGATTATACAATTTCCCAAATTTCTAGTGCTCCCACCGTGCCCATCCGGACCTCTCAGAAATGTAAGCCAGTAGGTAATATATATATATATATATATATATATATATATATATATATATATATATATATATATATATTGCTTCACGTGGCAAGCAATTTTCTGGCTTGCAGAAATGAAAGGCACACACGGAGTTGATTATAAAGCAAGATGCTTTATTTGGTGCTTGAGTCCTCTCCCCCACTAGTATCGACAGACGCGTTTCGTCTCGCGGCTTTCTCAATGTCTCAACAAAAAAAATTATATATATATATATATATATATATATATATATAACATACTGTTGTAATTAATCTCCCTAATGGTATGTCCCTCCACCCCTTCCCCTATGACCCTGTTGGTATGCCCCATCCTGAAGCATGCCATGGAATGTTGAGACACTCTCCAGTGAGGAGAGTGGATGGTTATTAAACAGACCTGCTTTCACCTTCTCTGGGTCTCTGGAATCATAATTTCAGCACTGGCGACGGACTGCGCAGGGGGCAGAAGTTAACCATCTCCCCTTTGAGTACTCTCTCCACACACACACACAAGAAGAATAGGAGCCTTGTGTGGGAAGAAACTATTTAAGTACTGGACTCTTTGGAAGGTCAGTGATCCAAGGAACCACGCTGGAAGAAAAAGAACTCTGCATCCTAGGACTTGCGGTCGGAATAGTGACAGGGAAGTAGGTGTATGGGAGGTGAGAGCAAATCTTCTTCTGTGGTGCGGCACTAAGCTCTGTGGTGCGATTTCTCCCTGCTGTCACCCGTCCCTGTTTGACCCTTATATGCGGAGGATGATTGGAGTAAGGAACTGACGCGTGGTTAGCCCTGTGTCCACTTTCGGGCTGGCGTGTGAAGTAACTGCCTAACAGTTCATTCTGAGTTATCTTGTAAGGAGAAGACTGTTGTTAGGTCAAAGAAGTCCTCCCGTTCTCATCGCGTATTTGTGGCTGCCTTGGTTTATAAGGAGATCGTAAAAGTGCTTTTGACTGCCTGTCAGGTCAGCGCGTGCAAGGGCTGACCTAGCGCTCTGCTACGCGGTCCCTCGCTGAAGTAAGAAAATACCAGAGCCTACCTGTGCCTTTGTGCCTTCGTCTGTCCGGCAAGTGGGTGACGCCTGTGGTTCCTTCGGTGCCTGCATTTGTACCAGTGTGACGCCGCTTTCATCCTGCTGTCTCGGAGTGCCTGAGGTTGATGGCGTCATATCCTCGATGGGCTGAGTGAAGGCAGACACGGTCGAAGTGTCCCGATCTGTGTGGATTTGGACTGCCTGTTGCCTCTGCGCCGCATTGTGGAGAGCTGGGGGCCGGAGACACGAAGATTCCTGTCAGCGTCTCAGAGCTTCCTCTGGCCTGATACTTGAGACGTTCCCCGGCACACCAACAGCAGAGGGCCGGTATTTGTGTAAAAAGATTAACTCTTCACGTACTAGGAGTGCTGCCTTATGCCTGGTACTGTTGCTTTGCGGGCACATCTTAAGTTACATAATTAATGTTCTGGCTCTGTCTATAACCCTATTGGGACTGCCTACACCGATCAGGGAGAAGGAAGCCAGTATTTCTTTCTAGATTATCGCTTTTGGCAAGGAGTTTTACATGCATATGTATTTTTGTCCCTATAGTTATTCTGTTTGCTATTGAGAAAACCTACTAGTGTCCTCCTGGTTAATCCATTGTCTTCTGCTGGCAAGTCACCTAGGATACTGTGTTTTCCCCTTTGTACTATAGCCACCATGGCAGCAGCTAGTATGAGCCAACCCCCACCCTTTTTGAACGAGATAGGGGAACCAGAAATCAGCTGGAGGGAGTGGGTGAAACTTTTTGAATCATATTTGATAGCTGTGGGTGGTGAAAAGTACAAGCCAGAAAGGAAAAAACACATTCTATTATACAACTTAGGTAGGCAAGGACGATAAGTATATGAATCCCTTCCAATGCTAGAACAGGAGGGTGAGGATGAAACAGGGATAGATGTATATGAGCAAACCATGGAGAAATTAGAAAAACATTTTGGGGACAAGATAAATGTAGTGTTGGAGCGCCATAAGTTTTTCAAAAGATGTCAGGGGAAGCAAGAATCCGTGCAAAATTTCATTGCTGCATTGTGGGGTTTAACACAGCTTTGCGAGTTTGGTAACTTAACTGATTTCCTTATAAGGGATCAACTTGTAAGGTGTACCAATAACCCACGCATTCAGGAAAAGTTACTAGCTAAAAACCCAGGGTTAAGCGAAGCCATTGAGATAGATAAATCTGTAGAACACACAGCTAGATGTATTAAGGAGATGAAAACCAATGAGGAGGAAGTAGCTTCTGTAAAGGAGGAAGAGGATTGTAATGAGGTATGTAAGGTCAGGTCAAAAGAAAATTACGGAGTGAGAGGAGATCAAAAGGAGAAGGGTCCCAAGTGCTACAGGTGTGGCAGCAATAACCATTTTGCGACCTTTTACCAGTGCCCTGCCAGGTTTGTTACGTGTAAAAAATGTAATAGAAGAGGGCATTTCGCCAGAGTATGTAGAGATGGTGAACAACACACAAGAATTGATAGTAGGAGTATGGAAAAAAATGCAGCCAGGGAAGTAAAGTGCATAGAACCTAGAAGCGGGAAAATAATTTTGTAGGTAAAAGACATTGATGGTACTGTAAATGCTATTTACCCTAAATGTGATGTCTTCCTTGATGGCCAATGTGTAGAAATGTATGCAGATTCATGCTCGCCTTACACCTTACTTAACCAAGGTGATTTTGTGTCCATGAGAAATTGTGCTGTAAAACAGTTAAAAATGCCTGACATTTCTCCCACAGGGTATAACAAGGGAAAAATACCGTTAGTGGGCATGAAAAATGTTCATCTGCGCTTTAAAGACAGGGAGACTTTTGGTCCAGTGTATGTAGTCGAATCAGGATCCAACTTACTGGGATGGGTCCACCAAAAAGAGCTGGGAATCATCCTAGATCCCAATAGTGCTGAGCAGGTTTTACTCACTGACAGGCCCAAGGGGGGAGGAAACATTTGTGATGAATTTGGACAACTACTCAGGGACGAGCTTGGTTGTCTACACATGTTCCAACACAGAATCAAGTTGAAACATAACGCAAGACCAGTTGTCCATAGACCTCGCCCTGTACCCCTCAAGATGAAGGTACCTCTAGAAGAGGAGTTGCGCAAACTTTGTGATTTGGATATAATTCAACCTGTAACCTGCACTGAATGGTTGGCTCCGATTGTCATCGCAGCCAAGGCCAGTGGGGAAGGCATTCGTCTTTGTGTGGACTTGCGCAGCCTCAACGACAATATATGGGTGGAGAGACATCCCTTGCCTATAATTAACGAGATGCTGAGTACCATGGGTCCTGCTAAATACTTCAGTGTGATCGATCTCTCCATGGCATATCACCAAATTGAACTCCATCCAGAATGAAGGCCCCTCACGGCGTTCATCACCCCATTAGGAGCATTCATGTTCAAACGTATGCCCTTTGGCCTTGCGTCTGCAGCAGCCTTTTTCCAGAAAGCGATGCAGAAAATACTGGAAGGAATAAAGAACACCATGTGTTTCCAGGACGACATCCTTGTGTATGGACAAACCGAGGAAGAACACGATGGGGTCGCAAGACAGGTGTTCAGGAGAAATGTAAAATAAAAGTGAAGGAAGTAGAGTACTTAGGCCACAAGATCACAGAAGATGGTTTCAGACCAAAGGGCAGTTTAATTCAAGCTGTAATGGAAGCACCTAGTCCCAAGAACAAAGAAGAACTAAGGTCAGTCTTAGGACTTTTAGAGTATATGTCAAAATACGTGGACAACTTTGCAGCCAAGTGTGAGCCCATGAGGGAATTGATGAAGAAAAAAAAGGATTTCCAATGGAACAAGGAGCATGATGCTGTGGTTAAATCACTTAAAGAGGAATTGGTAACCTCCCCAGCATTAGGGACATTTGATGCATCTAAGAAAACCATTCTTGCCACAGATGCTTCTAACAAGGGCTTGGGTGCAACACTCATACAAAAAGACGGTAAAGAAGAGAAAATCATTGCGTTTGCATCCCGGAGTCTCACTAACCCAGAACGGAACTACTCCATCATTGAAAGGGAGGTCCTGGCCTGTTTCTGGGCTGTCAGACATTTCAAGTTTTTCTTGTGGGGTTCAAGGTTTTCCATCCGAACCGATCATAAACCCCTCACCTTCATCTTCTCCGTGAAGGGATTAGAGAATTGTACTCCTCGCATCAGCAGGTGGATCTTAGGGCTGGAACACTATAATTTCAAAGTGGAGTATGTGCCAGGAAAGGAAAATAAGATCGCGGACTTCCTGTCAAGGTCACCACTACCGGAGATGGAAGAAAAAGAAGAAGCCCTAGACAGTCCTATCCTAATGACAGAAACACCTGCTATCACGGAAGAGGAATGGGAAAAAGAGACTAAAGATGACAAAGAAATAAATGTGCTGAAGAAGTACATGGAAAATGGATGGCCAAGCAAAAAGAGTGAACTCGAAGCTAGCATTGAAGAGTTTTGGGAAGTGAGAAATGAGCTAAGTTTCATAAAAGGCAGAATATATCGTAATCACAGAGTGATTCCTCCCAAAGGGCTCAGGAAGAAGGTCATCGACTTGGCACATGAAGGTCACCTAGGGCGCAGCCTTACTAAAGCCAGAGTTCGGTCCAGTTTCTGGTTTCCCAGGATGGATGCCATGGCTGAACAAGCTGTTAAGGATTGTGGGGCGTGCGCTAAAAGCGAAAAGTCAAAAGTTATACAAAAAACACCGTTATCTCCAGTGGAAGTTCCAACCAAACCATGGAGCAAGCTGGCCATGGACATTATCGGGCCTATGCAAGAACTAGGAGAGAAGATTCATGCTGGTGTTAATTGATTACACAACCCATTGGATCAAACAGAAGTTTGTCCACTCCGTCATCACAAGGGCTGTGATTGAGTTTTTGAACGGAGTATTTGTTGAAGAGGGCATTCCAGTGACTTTGATAACAGATAACGGAGTTCAATTTTGCTCGCAAGAGATGCATGCATTTCTACAGGATTTGAACATCAAACATGAGACCACCGCCATATACTGCCCTAAAGCCAACGGTTTAGTTGAACGAGCAAACAGAATAATAAAGGAACACATCCAATTGGCAGCAACCAACGGGCATGATATAGAGGTGTCCCTTAGAAGGTGCCTGTGGGCGTATCACACCTCCCCAAATAAGGTCACAGGCATCTCACCCTTTGTAGCACTGCGTGGGCGTGAACCCTGCACCAAGTTGAATCCTGGTTGGCTGAGTGGGGGTGAACCCAGGGTAGAGGACCAGGAGGCAAGAGCAGAGAGAGTCCAACTCCACCAAGATAAGTACAAACGGTGGTATGACACTAAGCACGGGGTGAAGGATTCTAAGTGGGAGGTAGGTGATAGTGTACAAGTGAGAAAGAACACTAAAGTGTGAGCAACCCAAAGTAAATATTACATGCCTTGTAAAATTGTTAAAGTGCTTAAGAATGTGATCCAACTTGAGAATGGCCAATGGTGGAGCTTTGACAAGATTGTAAGTGCACATGAGTAATGTTCTGTGTTTTATTCTTCTCCTCTTTATGATGCTATGGTACATCCTTATTCCCATGGGGTAATCCTGTTCCTTTCTCTGTATCACCCTATGGAAAGGAGATGTGTTGTAATTAATCTCCCTAATGGTATGTCCCTCCACCCCTTCCCCTATGACCCTGTTGGTATTCCCCATCCTGAAGCTTGCCATGGAATGTTGAGACACTTTCCAGTGAGGAGAGTGGATGGTTAATAACCAGACCTGCTTTCACCTTCTCTGGGTCTCTGGAATCATAATTTCAACACA
The DNA here is from genome assembly GCF_964263255.1 of Lissotriton vulgaris. Classification (NCBI taxonomy): domain Eukaryota; kingdom Metazoa; phylum Chordata; class Amphibia; order Caudata; family Salamandridae; genus Lissotriton; species Lissotriton vulgaris. Next base: position 1,867,353,889 of record NC_141693.1, on the reverse strand, counting down.
TACATTTTCTTATTTTTTTATTTTTTACTCAAAGTTAAAATTGGGAGCCTATTCGGGGAGGATGGAGCGTCGCATATGAATCTATAAAATATATCAATACTGGAGAACCACAGTATACAGGTAAGTAACGAGAAAAAACATATACAGTGCAGTTCTCTAGACATTGTTCTTATACATACCATTGTTACACATCAGTACATTACAAGTTCGAGCATGTGTTTTCCGGCATGGACATCTAGTTATAATACATTATTTTAAAGTGTTTAACATGAGTTGTTTCGACCACTTCACATACTGGGTTTCATTGCTTTATTGTCAGCTATTTCCAGTTGGTTTGCCTATATGTTACAGTGGAGCCAGGACTCACTCAGCTATTGGGATCTTCTCCTCTATGAGCAGTTATGGGGCACACATCCACATTTGGTCTGTGTCTGACTATGTTGTGTATCTTGAGCGCCTCCACTCTCCGCTTCACCTGTCTCCTTCTCTATTAAGTCTGTGAGGTAACTTCCCCAAACGTTTTTGGGTCTGCACCACAGTGGGAGCAGTTCATCGTACACCTCTGACTGCGTGTTGCAATAAGCCACGTCTTTGTGCCATGCTTCAACTATGGGTATTGGGCCTTTAGCCCAATGCATTGCTACTTAACGCTTAATTAACAACATCCCCATTGAGATTAGTTTGTGGTGGGCTTTCCCAATATCTTTAGTATATCTCAAAGGGCCATGATTGGGTCCACCCCTAATTTAATGTCCGCTATGCATTCTAGTTCCCAAATATCTCCTCCCAGGAGTACACCCCAGGGTGATGTGCATAAAGTTTGCTATCTGTTCTCTGCATCTAGGACATGCTGCTGTGTTCTGAAGCCCATATCTGTGAAGCCTCTCTGGAGTGTAGTAGGTCCTATTGATGTATTTGAAGTGTATTAATCAGTGTCCACCATTTTGTGATACCTTTCCATTAGTCTCACAGCAATATCTCCAGCTTCCGTCATCAATAATTATGCCCAGCCCCTTCTGCCACTACTGTCTGGCCTCTGTCAATAGGGGCCGGTGTGCCTCCTGCGCAGCAGCGTAAAGTCTGGTGACTAGTTTAATAGGCTCCTCCTCCTTCAATATGGAGGATAATGAAGGCATGTCTGGGGGCTCTAGCATATCCTCGCCTAAAGTAGCGTGCAGTTCGTGTCTGACTCTAAAGAAGTGAAACCTCGCCATGGTAGTTGGAGCATTCGACTCTGCACTAAGCATTTCCCAGCTCTTTGCAGTACCAGCGGTAAACAGCTCTCCCATCACAGAGACCTTCAGTTTACTTAAAGCCATGACTACCCCATGCTCCCACTCCAGCTTGAACCATGCGCACTAATCCAGCGGAGTATGGGGGAGTACAATAGTGAGCCTGCCTGCTCCTCTAACAGACTCCACCATGCATAAACAGTGGTATTTAATGTGTCGAAACAGCTGTACCGTCTCTTCGGGGGATAGAATAACGTCGGGGGCAGACCGTGGGTATTAGCTACATCTCTTTCGATAAATAGGTATGGGAGTTCCAAAGGGCTGTGCATCCAGTAATGAGCAAATGAGCTTTGTGCTGTTTATAATACAGTTCAAGATCTGGAGCACTGAGCCCTCCCATCTCATAAGGCATGGCAAGTATCCTCCACTTCACTCCCGGCCCATGCTAGTTTAATCCAGATTGAGAGAAAAGTAGTGAAAAGGGATGGCCCCAATAGGATCGGAATGTTCTGGAACAGGAAAAGAAATCTAGGCAGGGCTACTATCTTCTTGATGGCAATGCATTGATTAAAGATTGTGGGAGTTTTATTCAATGGTTGACATCTTCTTCAAGTTTATGTAGAGCTTTTACATAGTTGTCTCTGATGACCACCATAGAGTCAGTGTGTATTTGTTTCCCTAGATACCAGTCCAAGTTTGTATCCAGTTCAGAGGGAACTCGAGAGGCACTGGCTGCATTGCAGGAGTTAGAGGCAACACTACGGATTTACCCCAGTTGATACGGAGGCCTGAAAAGGATCCATATTTCACCACTTTTCTCAATACAGGGGCAAGATTTTTTTCTGTATCGAAGAAAACAGCAGCAGCTTTGACCTCAGGAATGACTTGTTGCATAGCTGCAAAGATAGTGCGAAGATTGGATGTAGTACTCTGCCCGGAACAAACCCGGACTGTTCGCGTCTCACTACCCCGCTAATAACGGGGCAAGTCTTTTGGCCAGAATCTTTGCGTATAATTTGGGGTCTGCTACTCTCACTACACCGGCAATAATCAACCCCTCTACCTCTACCGCGAGAAAGATACGTATCAAAAAGAGCCCTCTTAGGAAGTGGATCCAGGCAAAAGGACTTGTGAAAAATATGACTTTACGTTTGTCTGGTACAAGCCCTACTGATTCCGAGTGTATGAATAACTGTCCTGGTCCAATAGAGGATCCCTCTATCAAATTACCCTCGATACCCCCCGCTGATTTCCGCCAACGCTAATGCTAATGCTACTTTGTCATCATCACTCCTCGTGCCTTCTTTACATGTCGACACCGAAGCAGGTGAAGCCATAGAGAGTAACGTTAATAATACTTCTATATTGCCGGTGTCGGGTCGAATGATATCTGACATGCCTGAGCCAACTGCAACTAAGATGCACGCACAAGAAGCTAATATCTCCCCCGTTGACATTATTTTGCAGACTCTAACAAATCACCGTTTAGAAGCTCAAAAACATTTTTTGCAGCTGCGAGAGGACAACAACAAACTGCAGAACTCTTTGCAAGAAATGACACTAAAATTAGGGGGGGGTCACATGATATAGAGGAATTACAACAGCGTGTGGTAAATATGGAAGAAGGTTCAACCCGTACTGAATTTGTTGTGAGCCAACATGAGGCTCAGATTATTTCTTTACAACTAAAGGTTGAGTATTTAGAAAACCGACAAAGAAGGTTAAATCTGCGACTTTTTGGGGTCCCGGAAGGCTCTGAAGGGTCAGATACTAGGTCTTATTTGGTCAAGCTGTTTTCAAGGGCTTTCCCAGACCTCTCCGATTGGGATTGGGACTCCCAACTTCAAAGGTTCCACCGGTTACCACTAATCCAGAGGAACAAGGAAAGTAAATTTCCGCGCCCCTTTCTTATTTGCTTTGGCAATTTTCTACTGAGGCAAGCAGTATCATTGAAAGCACACCCTAACTCCCCTGTTAATTTTGAAAATCTCACCCTTTCTGTTCGTTCTGACCTTAGTAAGGCCACAATGGACAGACGGTGGAAATTGCGCAAATTTATTGACCAATTTAAATCTAAGGGGGGGCACGTGTTCTGCAAGAACCTGCTCGCCTCAAAGTTATTAAGGGTGGCCACACATATTTTTTCACCGATGAGAAAGAAGCTGAGTTAGCACTTGCTAAATTTGCTTATTTTTTTTTTAGGGGGATAGGCTCTGATAAAATTCATATGTATGACTAAGGGTGAAGGAATTAAAAATGAAAACACTTTTTTTTTTCTGTCAAGAACAATGTTTTTCCGTCAGCGGGGTGGAGCGGTTGCTCCGCGGCTACCAATCCTTGTGGTTGCCCATCCATCCCTTTGTTTTATATCATTGCTACCAAGAAATTAAAGTGTCCGGCTGGGCATTCTTAAAAATATAGCTCTATTTAGTCTATATTTATTGTTAGAATTTCCTCTTCTTTAATAAGGACCTCTGTTTTTTGAAAATAAGTTTCTACCCATGGTCCTTAGCTTATTGCGCCCTGGGTTCCCTTGTATTGTTTAAAAGAATATGCAGCGCAAACTTCTGGTTGCAAGGGTTCGCACCCTTACCCTCTCTTGAAGTGGGTTACCCTCCCTTGTTCGTCTTCCCACTTAAAACTCCTTGACCATTCCCCCCTTTTTTCCCCCCCTTGTTGGCATGTCAGACCATATGCCCCTATATGACGAGGAGCATTTTAAGAAACTCTTAGAAGGTCCGTCTTTGCTTACAGATACTCCAGACAGTCCTAGTACACACAATGTCCCCCTTGGTGACCAATTAGAAAAAATTAAGAAAAAAGCCATTAGACTAGAGTTAATGATCCTCCTTCTCACCCAATATCTCAAGGCCAAAATTATTCCTTTAGGACTACAAGTCCGTAATATACCGGGTGTATTTACAGATAACCCCAAATACACCACAGGGTTCAGTTACATCAGCACTAACTGCTCCAGACAGTGGATGGCATTGGGCATTGACATTGCCACTGAAGAACTTAAGAAATTGGAATTAGAAATTGCCGATATAGAAAAACAAATCAAAGACAAGTGCACTGTACCAGACTGTCAGAAACTATTAGACGAAGTAGCAAAAACTGTAGGCGACTTCCACAGAATTGAGTTGAACAAAAAAACAAATAAAGTAAAAAAGGATATCAAAAACTTTTCGCAAGAGAGAGCATATCCCTACTTGGTCAAAGACTATTACACTAATAGAGCATACAGTGGCCCTCAAAACTATAACCAAAGACCGTGGGGCCGCTATAACAATCGTCAGACATTGGTCAATTTCTCAGATACCTCAGCCGAGTCTTCTGACAGCTCCGATCAGGGTGAAGCACCTGGCCCTTCTAATAGACCTCCTTTTTTACCCCGAGGCCAGGCCGACCCCCCAAAGAGAGGGAAAGCCAAGCCGACACAACGTTGGCCATATCAACCAGGCGAACGCAGTACCAGACGCCAGCACTACCAATGGTAGATTTACAACTTCCCTTGCCTACCAATGAAATGTCTATTCCTAATGACCAAGTAGACTCATACTCTTTGCCCATTTTCAACCTTACACAACATTCCCTTTCCAGCAGCGAATTGTCACTGCTTAGTAAGGGCCTTTCCTTTGTTCCAACTGTACGTCCGAATTATTTGGATATTCAAACCGAATTATTACGGTTCTTTAGGAAACTTAGACTACATGCCTTTTTCCTACTCCATCCAAAACCAATGTTAATATCTAACACCCCCTTCCGACCACCCTCCACTTTTTCACCCACCAGCAGTATGGTACCGTCAGAAATTTCTACATTTGAAAAACTTGTCTTGAAGGACCTCTCAACTTTGGAGAAACGCCACTCTTTTATCCCTTACAACATTTCATTAGACGAAAAAAGAGCAATATCGAATCTTAAATCCAATTCTGCACTTGTCATTAAGGCTGCAGACAAAGGCGGAGGTATTGTCTTGCAAAATCTTGACACATACAAAACAGAAATCCTCCGACAATTAAATAACCCTGCTCACTACGTGAAACTCCCTAAAAACCCTATCACAGAGATAACAAAATTGATACAGTTGGTCACCAAAGAAGGGCTTGACTCTGGCTTCATTAGCAAAAAAGAACATCTTTTTCTAAATGCCAAATCCCCACGCACCCCGGTGATATATACGCTACCTAAGGTGCATAAGAATATGGAACATCCCCCGGGTCGACCAATTGTGTCGGGATGCGGTTCAGTTTTGGAACCATTGAGTCTGTTTGTAGACTATTTCATCAGGGAATTTGTGCCTACTACCCAATGCTACATACGGGATAGTATGCATATGATTAATCTGATAGAAGAGTGCCCTTTTGATTCCACGTCCAGTGTGCTTTGCACTCTGGACGTCGAGTCACTATACACCAACATACCACAGAACGATTCTATGTTGGTCATTCAAGACATTCTGAACACACGTCCCAGACCGCATCGTATACCCACAATATTTATTTTGCAACTCCTTGAGATTTGTTTATCCAAAAATTATTTCTTGTTTGACGGCCAATACTACGGCCAGATCAAAGGTACTTCTATGGGGGCTGTTTTTGCCCCCAACCTAGCGGTACTATACATTGACAGCCTTGAATGCGGCTGCATTTTGACCTCGTCAAATCCCTTCCATAGTGGCATAGCCCTATGGAAGCGGTATATTGACGATATCTTTATGATCTGGAGTGACTCTGAAGAATTGCTACCCCAATTTTTACACTGGTTAAATTGTAACTGCAGCGGGCTCACTTACACCCTGACCACTAGCCACTGTTGCATTCCCTTCTTAGACCTTATGATACAGGACAGAGAAGGACTCCTAATCACTAGCCTATATAGGAAGCCAACGGAGCGCAATACTTTGCTGAGTTATAAGAGCAACCATCCTAGAGCTCTTCGCAACTCCCTTCCCTACTCACAATTTTTGAGGCTAAGGAGAAATTGTTTTCTAAAAGATGATTATTTCAAGGAGGCTAACTTACTCAGCATCAAACTCAGTGCTAGGGGCTACCCACGTAGACTCATAAGATCCTCACTAAAAAGAGCCTGGTTTTGTCCGAGGGAAGTATTGTTAGAGCCTAAATCTAAAAAAAACCAGGACCGGTTGGTCTGTGTTACCACTTTTTCACCAGCATCTAACGCACTCACTAAGAGCATTAAAAAACACTGGCCAGTGTTGAATGCAGGCCAACTCCAATTGGATAAGCCTATGTTTGCCTTTAAAAAATCTAAAAACCTAAAGGACCATTTGGTGCGCGCAGCATTACCTTCCCCACTCCAAGTGACAACTATTGACAACCTTTGGGGCCTCCCAAGGCTAACAGGGCATGTGAAATGTGGAAACTGTTCCATGTGTGACAGTACCATGGAAGGCAAAGAGTTTACGCACAATGACATTAAGTACACCCGTAGAGATTTCTCGAATTGTAACAGCACAAATGTCATTTATGCTATTATGTGCCCATGTTCTATGATTTATATAGGGCAGACAACACAGAAAGTGCGAACAAGAATGTGCCAACACAGGAGCAGAATACGTTGCAGAACTTTGAATGCACCTCTTGTGAACCATTTCACAGAACTGTCACACTCCGAAATGGACTTCAAATGGACTGTCATCGATGTAATTAAACTCCCCAACCGTGGAGGCAATTTACAGCAGCTACTCAATAAACAAGAACTGCGCTGGATTCTGAAGACTCGGAGCCTGCACACTGGGCTGAACCGTACGGAGGACTGGACTTCCTTAACCTAGTACACAGCCGCATTTTGCGTCATCAAATGTATGCTGCGGTTGGACAAAACATCTGACCTTGGCCAGATAGTATTATGATCCTGACTAGATTCTGTCATTGGATCTGTGTTTTATTCATATGTAATGTACAGAGAAATAGGATTGGTGTATATTTACTTTTTTTCACTTTATTAGCCATTGTTGTAAGGGTACTTGTGGCATGTCTTTAACCACACGTTCTTTCACCCTTCGAGCGTCTTATTAAAGTATGCACTGCTTTTTCCTTGGCCCCCTGCACTTCTAATTCCCTTTGCCCTTAGCACTTCTAAAAGGGCCGCCGTATTAGATCTTAATTTGCCCCTCTTCACTGTTAGTGACTTTCACTCGGTGCCCTATCCAAAATGGCCGCCCCTCCGAGCTGCGCTCTCATTGGATACCCCCCTCACATGATCCAAGACGAGCAGAACAATACCGGTACCTCGGACGCTCTACCCCCCGTGAAGGCTGCCTCACGCTGTGCAAGGACCCCCATTGTGGACCTGCACCATCTTGATTCCAGGTAAGCGCTTGGTAATTGTGGCGCCATACCAGGCTAGAATCTCTCGCCCCCCCCCCCTCTGCCGATGGCGGCATTGTACTAGGCTGGCATTACCCGGCCCCCTAATGAAGTGCTTTCCCCCGAATGAAGTACTTTTATCCTTTCTCCCGGCCCCCACACTGCTAAATTCGGCGTTTTATCAGGCCGGCACTTCCGACCCCCTAATTAAGTGCTTTCACTTTCTCCCACAGATTTTTGGACCAGGGCAACGTTCCCCTCTGTAAGCTTCTGTTTGGCTAGCGGCAGCTTGTTTATTTATCTCCCTGATCTTAGTCACCATAGAGTAACTTTCACTTTAATCCCCTGCAGAATTCTTCGCATTAACGTAGATTCTATCCCTAGGTAAGTTTTTATCCCCACGGGTGATAGCATGTGGGCGTTTATCTAGGACTTCGATTAATTGCACTATCTCCTGTTGTCCATAGAAAATTACTGGAAATATTACCTTTCCTTACCAAAGTGATATTTCACTTGTCTTGATTGGTAAGCTCATCTCCCTTAGCTGCTTGGCATCCTTTACAATTCATTACGCAGTGTTTGCACCATTGACTACTCTGCCCAGCGACACCCGATATCCTCTACTCTTTCACTCCGCCTTTTACAATACTCACCCCTCCTTTCCACTAACGCAACGATCACACTTGAACCGGACGCACCTCACAACTTGCGTGCACTTGTCGTATGGCACCAACCCCATCACCTACACCATTCCTATTACCGCTAGCATGACTGTTACTATTAGCCTCAATAAATGCGAATCCGTCGTTCCTACAATATGCAAGCTCACTGCATGTTAATGGCATGTACTACACCCTACCACTTTCAACACCTTGGCATGAGACGAGTGTGGTACTACTTATGCAATTGAGACAAGGGACTGATTAATTGACATGTTTTATTCTTTTTGTCTCCTTTTTTCTCCCTCCCTTTATTATTATTTTCCTTGCTACTGTATAACAAATGCATGTCTGTATAGGGGTTTCAAGCTTAATTATTAACTCTTTAGGCAATCATTTGTGTCCTGAGGATGAACCAATAATTTGTGAGGTTCGAAACGTCGTCGACAATAAGTGCACTAAATGCATAGTTAACGTACAACTTGAACATGCATATGTGTATACTGAGGATTATCATTGTGTAACCCGATTTTGCCTGAATATTCCTTCCCTTGTGTTTGTTCCCCAAGTGTGTTAGTCGGACATCGGCTGGTGTCCCACGTCCATCGCACTCTGTGTTTTATTCCCTTTGTTTTATATCATTGCTACCAAGAAATTAAAGTGTCCGGCTGGGCATTCTTAAAAATATAGCTCTATTTAGTCTATATTTATTGTTAGAATTTCCTCTTCTTTACTAAGGACCTCTGTTTTTTGAAAATAATGCCCATCCAACGGCAGCAAAGGTTGGAGGGGTGTACCCCTTGGAGGTTGGGGGTACGGGGGGTGGTTTTTTTTAGGTTCTCCGTTGGGTGGTGTTGTGTTTGGGGTAAAAAGGTTCTGGAAAAAAACAACTTAAGAGGGAGACATGTTGGAAAGGCTGAAAAAGAGGGATATACTTACGTGTATTTGTGCAGAAAGATTAAACTATCATTTTTTGTTTTGAATGTATAGGTTAAGATGTCTGGCATGGAATGTTGCCGGGTTACATAGCAAGAATAAAAGACGCTTAGTATCAGAAGAGCTAAGATTGTACAACCCACATTTTGTGTTTTTATCTGAAACTCACATTGCCCACAAAGACAAGAAGCTACTGGGCCAACTTGGCTATGATTTCATAATTTGTTCTGCCTTGGGTGCTTCAATCAGAGGGGTAGCGATTCTTAAAGATAGACGATGTAGAACAGAAGTTCTTAAAACCGCTCATGATAAAGATGGAAGATGGGCTATTGCGCAAGTAAGTATTGAAGAATATAAATATGTCTTTTGTGTGGTATACGGACCGAACCTGGATGAATCTGCTGTTTTTGATCGCTTAAATGTAGAGCTTTTGAACTGGGAGGGGGACCTTTATATAATGGGCGATTTTAATTGTATTATGGATTATCAAAAGGATATTACAAAACAAGGGGCTTTTCAACGTATGCGAAAATCAAGGGCTTCAATATTAGAAATCTGCCGTATCCATAATATTAAGGATATTTGGCGCTGTATCTATCCCAACATTGCGGGTTACACATACAACTCTGCACCTCATAAATTGTGTTCCCGTATTGATATGGCTATGGCTCCTGATAATGTATTGAAAACAAGCTCTATTGAGGTATGCCCCCGAGTCTCCTAAGATCATAATCCCATTTTACTTACATTTACTATCCAACAAATTCGTCCCGGTCCGAGGCTATTCTCTATTCCCAGATATTTGTTGTCTGATCTTACGTTTGTAACACAACTTAAAACCCATCTTATAGAATTCATCAGACACAATCTTGACTCTACTTCTTGTATAATGGTATGGGATGCTTGTAAGGCCAGTATCAGGGGGTTTACCCAGGAATTTGTTTAAAGACAAAATTCTGAACATCGTAAAATGAATAAATCACTGACTTCTGATATCATATTACAAGAAGTATTGCTGGCTGATTCATTGCGCTTAAAATCTCAGGATACTGTTGAATTAGCTTTGAAACTGGGACAGCTGAAGGCAACCTTAAAAACACTACTGTTCCAAAAAAGCAGTGATAAATTACACAAACTTAAAATCGCTCAATAAGATTGGAAAAATTCTAGCCTACAAAGCCGCCGACGATAGAGCTAACATCCTGATAAAGAGTATTCGTGGTCCTGATAATACTTTATATGATCAACCAGCTGAAATTTTAGAACAGTTTGTAGATTATTATCGCACTTTATATACTCTGGAGACTTGCCCTTGTTCTGCCATGATACAGGAGTACATAGATGAGAATATTACAAATACTAGTAATTCCTCGGAAATCGATCAATTATCAGAGAATATTACCTTATCTGAGGTTAGACATGCTATTACATCCTTGCCTTCGAGTAAAGCAGCGGGAGAAGATGCTATTCCAGCAGAGGTATATAAAATATGCATTGAGGAACTATCACCTTTATTGCTTCAAGTTATAGAATTTATTGGGAGAAATGGGAAAGCACCTAATTCTTGGAATATGGCCAAAATAATTTTCTTTCTTAAAAAGGGTAAACCTACTGACAACCGTGGTTCATACAGACCTATTTCTCCCATTAACACAGATGCAAAAGTGTTTGCCAAAATCTTAGCTACCCGTTTGGCCCCACTTATGCCCTAAATAGTTAACCTGCAGCAACATGGGTTTGTGACGGGTAGAGACACCACTGCTCACCTTAATATGGCCATAACAGCATTTGACATAGCACAGACGACATCCACCCCACTTGGTATGATTTTATTAGATGCAGAGAAGGCTTTCGACCGAGTGGGGTGGGGCTATCTTTGGTCGGTCATGACAAATTTGGGGTTTAATGGTCAATTTGTTAGATGGATACGGGCCTTGTATGATAATCCTATAACTAGCATCAGCTATGCAGGGTTGACATCCTCTACGTTTACTATTTCTCGGGGGACCCATCAGTGGTGCCCTTTATCACCTTTATTGTTTGCTCTTTCAATGGAGCCTTTTTTATATGCTTTATAGTCACAATCCCGAATTATTCCTTTTAGTTTCGGATCTCAATCTTTAAAAATTACGGCTTATGCCGATGACATTGCCATCTACTCACCTGATGTCGCAGAGGCACTACAATGGATAACATTCGAAGCCCGTAGATTTGGATTGGTTTGCGGGTATAAACTAAATAAAACACGAATTGTTGTCAACTACGAACTAACTGCAGTGGTGTCTGGGATTTGTAAAGTTGCTATTTATTGAGGTGTTAAAATTACCTCTAAAATACATGATATAATTTCTATTAACTATGATGCTTTAAAAAAATCCAGTACTCTATCTTTAAAAACATGGCATAAGCTTCCACTGAATATAATAGGTAGAATTAATTTGATTACAATGAAAGTTCTCCCCAAATTCCTTTATTTATTTCGATCCATCCCTCTAGCACTTAGCAACTCTTTTTTTAAGAAATTAGATGGGATATTTAGCAGTTTTATTTGGGGATACAGGAAAGCACGTAGGTATATGTTATTACTTAAAAAATCTTTAGATAGTGGTGGGCTTGATTTTCCTGATTTTAAATTATACTTTTGGGGTACTTTCTTACGGCGTCTACGATCACTGCTCAACACGGATGATCCACTGTACTTTCACCTAATCTTGTTAAATTCTGATTCTAAAATGTTTCTGTTAAGACTCAACGACCCTAATTACTTTAAGAGGGTGAAATTCAAGACCGCCAGAGACACTGCCAAGATATGGTTTAATATTTTGGCATTTTGTAAAACCTCTTTTTTTCACCCTAAATTACGGCTTTGGGGAAACTCGGGCCTCCCTGGAATTTTTAATGAGGGTATGGCTCATGCATGGTCTGTTCACGGTATCAATACACTGGGGGATTTATATGGCACCCAAGGTTTTTTAGATTTTGAGACACTTAAAATTTTATATGAGTCAATGAGATTTAAGTATATTCAAAAACATGACTTCTTAATACGTAAGATCAAATTATTCGAAATCTCTGATTCTGAAATCTGGAATTGTTTATATCCGTCAAAAAAAAAATCTTTAATCAGCGAGGGCTATGGGTGCCTTAGTACTTATAAAACGAATGATTGTTTAAAGCTAGCGGAGAAATGGAGCACTAAAATGAGCTTGAACATAACTTCAAATCAGATAGCTGCTTCCCTTAGTAATATCAACAGACTTGTTCAATCTTCCAGTCTAAAACTACAACAATTTAAAACTACATGTATGCTATATCATACACCGGAAAAGATCTCTAAATGGGTCTCTGATATATCCTTTACTGATCGTACTAAGGGGCCGATTATGATGGCGGACGGACCTGCGTCCGTCCGCCACGATAGAGTAGGGGCAGCGGCGGTCCCTCCGTGCAAATTAGGATGTGACCGCCACCCTGGGGGTCACATCCTGTATTTTTATCATTGCCGCAATGTTAAAAATGAATGTTGTGCATTTGCATGCACAAATCGGCAGGCACCGCGCAGTGCCTGCCACTTAGTGCACGCAAATGCAGGGGGGTACCATAGGTACCCCCCATGTGCACCCCCTCACCCCCCCTTCACCCCTGGGGGCCCGCAACGGGCCCCCAAACAAAACTCTGTATGCCTTGGCACGGCGGAAATGCCGCCGTGTAAAGGCATGTTACTCCAGACATCATAATATGGCTGGTGGTGTCTGATAGACACCGCCAGCCATGTTAGTGCTTTTCCGCCGCGGACGGGAGGCGACCGCGGCGGAAAAGATGCGGACTGAAAAACGATCCCCCAGCCATCCTAATCTGGCGGGGGTCTTTTTCAGTCCGCAGCGGTTTTTCCGCATCCTCCGGGCCGCCGCTGACTTCCGCCGGCCCGGAGGATGCGGGAAAACCGCCATCATAATCTGCCCCTAAATGTCCTAAATGTGACTTATCAGCAGCAGATCTTGAACATATGCTGTTTTCTTGTCTGGTTCTGAGTGAGTTCTGGTCTGCATTAGATAAGGTAATGAAATCAAACGGATAAATTCACTTTCCCTTACGGCCCTAACAGTATTGTTAGATATACATCCCGTTACACTATCACAGCAAGCTTTGGTTACGATATTACTATCTTGTGCAAAAATAACCATAGCAAGAGCACGGATCTCTCCTAAACCTCCACACATTATGGAATGGTGGTCATTAGTAAATGAAATATATATTATGGAGTTAGCCCTTGCCAAAATTAGAGACCTACGATCGTTAATGAAATTTGAAAGAACATGGGCTAGCTTTATTTGAACACTCTGCAACACTCCAGCTTTGTGTAATATTATTTTCTGTTTTTCTTTTTTTGTGTTATGAAGTGTTTGTATGTATATTCTGCTATAATGCCATATTGTTTAAATGAACTGTATTATTTTGTCTTTTTTGATCTTGTGCCCTCATGAGTTGTTAATAAAAATAAAAAATAAAAAAAAGACAAGGGTCAATAACTGGATGAATCAATGAATGCATGAGCTAAGGGGGGGGGGATTACTAGGAGGGGTAATGTCGATCTCCTCTGGGACAGCGTCTACAGTGACTGGCTCGCCATTTTCTCCCCTGCCATAATTGTAAGGCTATAACAATGGGGCGACATGTCACCCCAATCCAATCGCACAGCTTAGTTGTGCCGATCTCGGCAATTGCTTCAAAAACATACTCCATTTTCATCTATCTGTACATTCATTCTGCTCATTTTGCTCATTATTTTTGTTTCAACTTGCTTAAATTCCACAAGCGGAGTGATTATACAATTTCCCAAATTTCTAGTGCTCCCACCGTGCCCATCCGGACCTCTCAGAAATGTAAGCCAGTAGGTAATATATATATATATATATATATATATATATATATATATATATATATATATTGCTTCACGTGGCAAGCAATTTTCTGGCTTGCATAAATGAAAGGCACACACGGAGTTGATTATAAAGCAAGATGCTTTATTTGGTGCTTGAGTCCTCTCCCCCACTAGTATCGACAGACGCGTTTCGTCTCGCGGCTTTCTCAATGTCTCAAAAAAAAAATTATATATATATATATATATATATATATATATATATATATATATATATATATATATATATATAACATACTGTTGTAATTAATCTCCCTAATGGTATGTCCCTCCACCCCTTCCCCTATGACCCTGTTGGTATGCCCCATCCTGAAGCATGCCATGGAATGTTGAGACACTCTCCAGTGAGGAGAGTGGATGGTTAATAAACAGACCTGCTTTCACCTTCTCTGGGTCTCTGGAATCATAATTTCAGCACTGGCGACGGACTGCGCAGGGGGCAGAAGTTAACCATCTCCCCTTTGAGTACTCTCTCCACACACACACACAAGAAGAATAGGAGCCTTGTGTGGGAAGAAACGATTTAAGTACTGGACTCTTTGGAAGGTCAGTGATCCAAGGAACCACGCTGGAAGAAAAAGAACTCTGCATCCTAGGACTTGCGGTCGGAATAGTGACAGGGAAGTAGGTGTATGGGAGGTGAGAGCCAATCTTCTTCTGTGGTGCGGCACTAAGCTCTGTGGTGCGATTTCTCCCTGCTGTCACCCGTCCCTGTTTGACCCTTATATGCGGAGGATGATTGGAGTAAGGAACTGACGCGTGGTTAGCCCTGTGTCCACTTTCGGGCTGGCGTGTGAAGTAACTGCCTAACAGTTCATTCTGAGTTATCTTGTAAGGAGAAGACTGTTGTTAGGTCAAAGAAGTCCTCCCGTTCTCATCGCGTATTTGTGGCTGCCTTGGTTTATAAGGAGATCGTAAAAGTGCTTTTGACTGCCTGTCAGGTCAGCGCGTGCAAGGGCTGACCTAGCGCTCTGCTACGCGGTCCCTCGCTGAAGTAAGAAAATACCAGAGCCTACCTGTGCCTTTGTGCCTTTGTCTGTCCGGCAAGTGGGTGACGCCTGTGGTTCCTTCGGTGCCTGCATTTGTACCAGTGTGACGCCGCTTTCATCCTGCTGTCTCGGAGTGCCTGAGGTTGATGGCGTCATATCCTCGATGGGCTGAGTGAAGGCAGACACGGTCGAAGTGTCCCGATCTGTGTGGATTTGGACTGCCTGTTGCCTCTGCGCCGCATTGTGGAGAGCTGGGGGCCGGAGACACGAAGATTCCTGTCAGCGTCTCAGAGCTTCCTCTGGCCTGATACTTGAGACGTTCCCCGGCGCACCAACAGCAGAGGGCTGGTATTTGTGTAAAAAGATTAACTCTTCACGTACTAGGAGTGCTGCCTTATGCCTGGTACTGTTGCTTTGCGGGCACATCTTAAGTTACATAATTAATGTTCTGGCTCTGTCTATAACCCTGTTGGGACTGCCTACACCGATCAGGGAGAAGGAAGCCAGTATTTCTTTCTAGATTATTGCTTTTGGCAAGGAGTTTTACATGCATATGTATTTTTGTCCCTATAGTTATTCTGTTTGCTATTGAGAAAACCTACTAGTGTCCTCCTGGTTAATCCATTGTCTTCTGCTGGCAAGTCACCTAGGATACTGTGTTTTCCCCTTTGTACTATAGCCACCATGGCAGCAGCTAGTATGAGCCAACCCCCACCCTTTTCGAACGAGATAGGGGAACCAGAAATCAGCTGGAAGGAGTGGGTGAAACTTTTTGAATCATATTTGATAGCTGTGGGTGGTGAAAAGTACAAGCCAGAAAGGAAAAAACACATTCTATTATACAACTTAGGTAGGCAAGAACGATAAGTATATGAATCCCTTCCAATGCTAGAACAGGAGGGTGAGGATGAAACAGGGATAGATGTATATGAGCAAACCATGGAGAAATTAGAAAAACATTTTGGGGACAAGATAAATGTAGTGTTGGAGCGCCATAAGTTTTTCAAAAGATGTCAGGGGAAGCAAGAATCCGTGCAAAATTTCATTGCTGCATTGTGGGGTTTAACACAGCTTTGCGAGTTTGGTAAATTAACTGATTTCCTTATAAGGGATCAACTTGTAAGGTGTACCAATAACCCACGCATTCAGGAAAAGTTACTAGCTAAAAACCCAGGGTTAAGCGAAGCCATTGAGATAGATAAATCTGTAGAACACACAGCTAGATGTATTAAGGAGATGAAAACCAATGAGGAGGAAGTAGCTTCTGTAAAGGAGGAAGAGGATTGTAATGAGGTATGTAAGGTCAGGTCAAAAGAAAATTACGGAGAGAGAGGAGATCAAAAGGAGAAGGGTCCCAAGTGCTACAGGTGTGGCAGCAATAACCATTTTGCGACCTTTTACCAGTGCCCTGCCAGGTTTGTTACGTGTAAAAAATGTAATAGAAGAGGGCATTTCGCCAGAGTATGTAGAGATGGTGAACAACACACAAGAATTGATAGTAGGAGTATGGAAAAAAATGCAGCCAGGGAAGTAAAGTGCATAGAACCTAGAAGCGGGAAAATAATTTTGTAGGTAAAAGACATTGATGGTACTGTAAATGCTATTTACCCTAAATGTGATGTCTTCCTTGATGGCCAATGTGTAGAAATGTATGCAGATTCATGCTCGCCTTACACCTTACTTAACCAAGGTGATTTTGTGTCCATGAGAAATTGTGCTGTAAAACAGTTAAAAATGCCTGACATTTCTCCCACAGGGTATAACAAGGGAAAAATACCGTTAGTGGGCATGAAAAATGTTCATCTGCGCTTTAAAGACAGGGAGACTTTTGGTCCAGTGTATGTAGTCGAATCAGGATCCAACTTACTGGGATGGGTCCACCAAAAAGAGCTGGGAATCATCCTAGATCCCAATAGTGCTGAGCAGGTTTTACTCACTGACAGGCCCAAGGGGGGAGGAAACATTTGTGATGAATTTGGACAACTACTCAGGGACGAGCTTGGTTGTCTACACATGTTCCAACACAGAATCAAGTTGAAACATAACGCAAGACCAGTTGTCCATAGACTACGCCCTGTACCCCTCAAGATGAAGGTACCTCTAGAAGAGGAGTTGCGCAAACTTTGTGATTTGGATATAATTCAACCTGTAACCTGCACTGAATGGTTGGCTCCGATTGTCATCGCAGCCAAGGCCAGTGGGGAAGGCATTCGTCTTTGTGTGGACTTGCGCAGCCTCAACGACAATATATGGGTGGAGAGACATCCCTTGCCTATAATTAACGAGATGCTGAGTACCATGGGTCCTGCTAAATACTTCAGTGTGATCGATCTCTCCATGGCATATCACCAAATTGAACTCCATCCAGAATGAAGGCCCCTCACGGCGTTCATCACCCCATTAGGAGCATTCATGTTCAAACGTATGCCCTTTGGCCTTGCGTCTGCAGCAGCCTTTTTCCAGAAAGCGATGCAGAAAATACTGGAAGGAATAAAGAACACCATGTGTTTCCAGGACGACATCCTTGTGTATGGACAAACCGAGGAAGAACACGATGGGGTCGCAAGACAGGTGTTCAGCAGACTTATGGAGGCCGGCTTGACTGTGAAGAAGGAGAAATGTAAAATAAAAGTGAAGGAAGTAGAGTACTTAGGCCACAAGATCACAGAAGATGGTTTCAGACCAAAGGGCAGTTTAATTCAAGCTGTAATGGAAGCACCTAGTCCCAAGAACAAAGAAGAACTAAGGTCAGTCTTAGGACTTTTAGAGTATATGTCAAAATACGTGGACAACTTTGAAGCCAAGTGTGAGCCCATGAGGGAATTGATGAAGAAAAACAAGGATTTCCAATGGAACAAGGAGCATGATGCTGTGGTTAAATCACTTAAAGAGGAATTGGTAACCTCCCCAGCATTAGGGACATTTGATGCATCTAAGAAAACCATTCTTGCCACAGATGCTTCTAACAAGGGCTTGGGTGCAACACTCATACAAAAAGACGGTAAAGAAGAGAAAATCATTGCGTTTGCATCCCGGAGTCTCACTAACCCAGAACGGAACTACTCCATCATTGAAAGGGAGGTCCTGGCCTGTTTCTGGGCTGTCAGACATTTCAAGTTTTTCTTGTGGGGTTCAAGGTTTTCCATCCGAACCGATCATAAACCCCTCACCTTCATCTTCTCCGTGAAGGGATTAGAGAATTGTACTCCTCGCATCAGCAGGTGGATCTTAGGGCTGGAACACTATAATTTCAAAGTGGAGTATGTGCCAGGAAAGGAAAATAAGATCGCGGACTTCCTGTCAAGGTCACCACTACCGGAGATGGAAGAAAAAGAAGAAGCCCTAGACAGTCCTATCCTAATGACAGAAACACCTGCTATCACGGAAGAGGAATGGGAAAAAGAGACTAAAGATGACAAAGAAATAAATGTGCTGAAGAAGTACATGGAAAATGGATGGCCAAGCAAAAAGAGTGAACTCGTAGCTAGCATTGAAGAGTTTTGGGAAGTGAGAAATGAGCTAAGTTTCATAAAAGGCAGAATATATCGTAATCACAGAGTGATTCCTCCCAAAGGGCTCAGGGAGAAGGTCATCGACTTGGCACATGAAGGTCACCTAGGGCGCAGCCTTACTAAAGCCAGAGTTCGGTCCAGTTTCTGGTTTCCCAGGATGGATGCCATGGCTGAACAAGCTGTTAAGGATTGTGGGGCGTGCGCTAAAAGCGACAAGTCAAAAGTTATACAAAAAGCACCGTTATCTCCAGTGGAAGTGCCAACCAAACCATGGAGCAAGCTGGCCATGGACATTATCGGGCCTATGCAAGAACTAGGAGAGAAGATTCATGCTGGTGTTAATTGATTACACAACCCATTGGATCAAACAGAAGTTTGTCCACTCTGTCATCACAAGGGCTGTGATTGAGTTTTTGAACGGAGTATTTGTTGAAGAGGGCATTCCAGTGACTTTGGTAACAGATAACGGAGTGCAATTTTGCTCGCAAGAGATGCATGCATTTCTACAGGATTTGAACATCAAACATGAGACCACCGCCATATACTGCCCTAAAGCCAACGGTTTAGTTGAACGAGCAAACAGAATCATAAAGGAACACATCCAATTGGCAGCAACCAACGGGCATGATATAGAGGTGTCCCTTAGAAGGTGCCTGTGGGCGTATCACACCTCCCCAAATAAGGTCATAGGCATCTCACCCTTTGTAGCACTGCGTGGGCGTGAACCCTGCACCAAGTTGAATCCTGGTTGGCTGAGTGGGGGTGAACCCAGGGTAGAGGACCAGGAGGCAAGAGCAGAGAGAGTCCAACTCCACCAAGATAAGTACAAACGGTGGTATGACACTAAGCACGGGGTGAAGGATTCTAAGTGGGAGGTAGGTGATAGTGTACAAGTGAGAAAGAACACTAAAGTGTGAGCAACCCAAAGTAAATATTACATGCCTTGTAAAATTGTTAAAGTGCTTAAGAATGTGGTCCAACTTGAGAATGGCCAATGGTGGAGCTTTGACAAGATTGTAAGTGCACATGAGTAATGTTCTGTGTTTTATTCTTCTCCTCTTTATGATGCTATGGTACATCCTTATTCCCATGGGGTAATCCTGTTCCTTTCTCTGTATCACCCTATGGAAAGGAGATGTGTTGTAATTAATCTCCCTAATGGTATGTCCCTCCACCCCTTCCCCTATGACCCTGTTGGTATTCCCCATCCTGAAGCTTGCCATGGAATGTTGAGACACTCTCCAGTGAGGAGAGTGGATGGTTAATAAACAGACCTGCTTTCACCTTCTCTGGGTCTCTGGAATCATATTTTCAACACATACATTTTCTTATTTTTTTATTTTTTACTCAAAGTTAAAATTGGGAGCCTATTCGGGGAGGATGGAGCGTCGCATATGAATCTATAAAATATATCAATACTGGAGAACCACAGTATACAGGTAAGTAACGAGAAAAAACATATACAGTGCAGTTCTCTAGACATTGTTCTTATACATACCATTGTTACACATCAGTACATTAAAAGTTCGAGCATGTGTTTTCCGGCATGGACATCTAGTTATAATACATTATTTTAAAGTGTTTAACATGAGTTGTTTCGACCACTTCACATACTGGGTTTCTTGCTTTATTGTCAGCTATTTCCAGTTGGTTTGCCTATATGTTACAGTGGAGCCAGGACTCACTCAGCTATTGGGATCTTCTCCTCTATGAGCAGTTATGGGGCACACATCCACATTACGTCTGTGTATGACTATGTTGTGTATCTTGAGCGCCTCCACTCTCCGCTTCACCTGTCTCCTTCTCTATTAAGTCTGTGAGGTAACTTCCCCAAATGTTTTTGGGTCTGCACCACAGTGGGAGCAGTTCATCGTACACCTCTGACTGCGTGTTGCAATAAGCCACGTCTTTGTGCCATGCTTCAACTATGGGTATTGGGCCTTTAGCCCAATGCATTGCTACTTAACGCTTAATTAACAACATCCCCATTGAGATTAGTTTGTGGTGGGCTTTCCCAATATCTTTAGTATATCTCAAAGGGCCATGATTGGGTCCACCCCTAATTTAATGTCCGCTATGCATTCTAGTTCCCAAATATCTCCTCCCAGGAGTACACCCCAGGGTGATGTGCATAAAGTTTGCTATCTGTTCTCTGCATCTAGGACATGCTGCTGTGTTCTGAAGCCCATATCTGTGAAGCCTCTCTGGAGTGTAGTAGGTCCTATTGATGTATTTGAAGTGTATAAATCAGTGTCCGCCATTTTGTGATACCTTTCCATTAGTCTCACAGCAATATCTCCAGCTTCCGTCATCAATAATTATGCCCAGCTCCTTCTGCCACTACTGTCTGGCCTCTGTCAATAGGGGCCGGTGTGCCTCCTGCGCAGCAGCGTAAAGTCTGGTGACTAGTTTAATAGGCTCCTCCTCCTTCAATATGGAGGATAATGAAGGCATGTCTGGGGGCTCTAGCATATCCTCGCCTAAAGTAGCGTGCAGTTCGTGTCTGACTCTAAAGAAGTGAAACCTCGCCATGGTAGTTGGAGCATTCGACTCTGCACTAAGCATTTCCCAGCTCTTTGCAGTACCAGCGGTAAACAGCTCTCCCATCACAGAGACCTTCAGTTTACTTAAAGCCATGACTACCCCATGCTCCCACTCCAGCTTGAACCATGCGCACTAATCCAGCGGAGTATGGGGGGAGTACAATAGTGAGCCTGCCTGCTCCTCTAACAGACTCCACCATGCATAAACAGTGGTATTTAATGTGTCGAAACAGCTGTACCGTCTCTTCGGGGGATAGAATAACGTCGGGGGCAGACCGTGGGTATTAGCTACATCTCTTTCGATAAATAGGTATGGGAGTTCCAAAGGGCTGTGCATCCAGTAATGAGCAAATGAGCTTTGTGCTGTTTATAATACAGTTCAAGATCTGGAGCACTGAGCCCTCCCATCTCATAAGGCATGGCAAGTATCCTCCACTTCACTCCCGGCCCATGCTAGTTTAATCCAGATTGAGAGAAAAGTAGTGAAAAAGGATGGCCCCAATAGGATCGGAATGTTCTGGAACAGGAAAAGAAATCTAGGCAGGGCTACTATCTTCTTGATGGCAATGCATTGATTAAAGATTGTGGGAGTTTTATTCAATGGTTGACATCTTCTTCAAGTTTATGTAGAGCTTTTACATAGTTGTCTCTGATGACCACCATAGAGTCAGTGTGTATTTGTTTCCCTAGATACCAGTCCAAGTTTGTACCCAGTTCAGAGGGAACTCGAGAGGCACTGGCTGCATTGCAGGAGTTTGAGGCAACACTACGGATTTACCCCAGTTGATACGGAGGCCTGAAAAGGATCCATATTTCACCACTTTTCTCAATACAGGGGCAAGATTTTTTTCTGTATCGAAGAAAACAGCAGCAGCTTTGACCTCAGGAATGACTTGTTGCATAGCTGCAAAGATAGTGCGAAGATTGGATGTAGTACTCTGCCCGGAACAAACCCGGACTGTTCGCGTCTGACTACCCCGCTAATAACGGCGCAAGTCTTTTGGCCAGAATCTTTGCGTATAATTTGGGGTCTGCATTCAGTAGGTAAAGGGTGTGTAGGAGGCACAATCTGTTGGGTCTCTGCCCAGTTTTAATAGAGTGAAAATCATAGCTTCCTGCATCGTGGCGGGCTTTGTGCCTGCCTCCACCATCTCCTCGAAGAGAGTGATCAGGTGGGGTTCTAAGAGATCTTGAAATGCCTTATAAAAAGCGACCGTGAGGCCATCTGATCCCGGGGCTTTACCGACCTGCATGCTTGTTAGTGCTACCTTTATTCTGTCTGAAGTCAGAGGAGCCTTCAGGTGCTCCCTATGTTCGTTGGCGTGCCATGTCATGGCAATATGCTCCAGATAATCTGACATTAACTTATCGTCTGGGGTAACTTTCGAGCTATATAGGTCTGTGTAAAAACACTGAAACATGCCCACTATGTGAGTCTCGTCCTGTACCAACTCTCCTTGCTGATCCATAATAGTCATGCTCCAGTTCAGATCATGCCTACGATGCACAAGTGCCACTAGGGTCACCCGGGGCCGCTGGCCTTCAGCATAACCACAGGCTGTAGCGTATTTGCCCATAGGGATCACTCGCTGTTGGCTGTCTCCTGAAACTCCGTTATTTTAGCTCTAAGTTCCCCAGCAAGTGGTTATCTCCTGTGTCTTGGTGTCTGACTTCTAGAACCATCAGGTCCAAAAGTGAGCTTATTTTGTATAGATCGTAAGACCCCTGAGTGTTTGGAGATTTTGATGCCTCTGATAAAGACTTTAAATGTCTCCCAAACCATGACAAAACTCTCTACTGACCCCACATTGTGAGTGAACAAGTCCTCTATAGCTGAAGCCAGTTCTGACTTAAATGCTTGGTCTAAAAGGGAATAGGGGGAATTGCCATGTAAACGGGCCTGCCCCCAGTCCTCCCATGTCCACGTCGAGTACTATGGGTGAATGGTCAGAGTAAGGGCATGGCTGTGACTTGCATCTTAGAACCTTTGTAGCTAAGTCTTGGGATATTAACCAATAATCTATCCGTGTGTGCATGCTATGCATTGCTGAGTAGTGTGTGTAACGGGTCCCCTGTGGGTTGGGCTGCAGGCATATATCGACTAGGTCAAGTGCGCCTATAATATTCTTTATGGCTCGGGCCATTATGGAAGGGTGCCAGGGGGACCCTCTGGAACGATCAAGTGTAGGGTCTCATATGCAGTTAAATTCGCCGCCACAGATTTGAGGCAACAGGCTCCAATGTGCTAGGCGTGTTCCCAATTCCTCGTAAGAGTGGGAGTCGTCACAATTTGGACCATATACCCCCACCAGAATCATCTCCTGCCACCCATTTCTGCATCGAGCTATGATATACCTACGCCCTGGATCTGCAAACATTTCTTGCAACTGGAGTTTCACCCTGCTGTTCCCAAATTAGTACCCCTCGTGTGTGTGTGATGTAAATCCTGTGGCGCATAACTGGCCTCGCAGCCGCTGTGGGGTCAGCGTGCTGTTGTTGTTTACCAGATGTGTCTCTTGTAGGAACGCCACCTGCACTGAGTGCCTTCTAAGGTATGCCACAATCTTTCTGACCTTGCACTAATCATTAAGTCCTCTAACATTCCAGGTAAGAAACAGTACCTGTGTGGCGGTTGGTTGTAACTCTGTGTCTTGTCTTGTATCTTGATATTTAACGTCTTTTGATGTGGGTGCAAATCTCTGTCAGTCCAGCAATATTTGTGCTCGTTTTCAACATTAATAAACAAGAAAACATCCCCAAACGATGTCCCTCCCACGCCTTTAGCATATAACTCTTGCTTGGCTGAACCGTGACCCTCCCCCACCCTTCCCCTTGAGCCTGTAAGAGGCTTCAAAGCGAACCTGTAACTAGAACGTTGTGGTGAACACATAGGGGTGGATGTACATCCCAGGTCCTGTACAAGTATGAGCATTAAAGCCTACTGGAAATGTATTGATTGGGACTTGCCCCACCCAGCCCATAGCGTCCGCCTAATTTGTTCATATCAGATGATCTCCATGCTTGCAATACTCCCGGAGCAGTATTACCTAGGATGGTTGTCCCAGTCCACATGCTCCGCATCCAAACACAACACCACCACTTTTACTTTAGCCCAAACCGTCCTACCGGAAGCAGTGTGTGAGAAACACCTGTCTGAGTAGACGAATGCGAGCGTCTCACTTAAATCTGTGTACTTCATAGTGCTGCCATCCATGCGATATAGCTGTGGTTGTCGCCTGTGGCACACTGCCTCCTTTTCATATGTCATTATTCATTTTCATCCTGAAGTGGATCATTGTTCTCAGTGTTCTGCCGGGGGGAGGTCTGCTGTGGTCTTGATTTCCCCCTCTGTTTAAGAAAATGTGCCACTTGTTTTGGATCAGTAAAGTAACGGACCCTACCCTCCGCAAGGACACGCAACTTTGCAGGATACAGCATACTGTACTCCAGCTGAAGTTCCAGCAGTTGTCGTTTGGTTGGTTTAAAATGCCGCCGGGCAACCTGGACCAATTGCGTGAAATCCAGATAGAGGAAGATTTCCAAGCCCTCGTGCCGGAGGGATTTTAATGCACGTGCTTTGCGCAGCACAGCGTCCCGATCCCTGTACTTCAGCAGGCGTGCTATTATCGGTCTTGGGTTGGATCCCGGGACCAGGTGGGGCACCAGGGATAGTGTCGTGTGTTCCATAACTAATTTCAGAGAAGGTATCTCTTCCCAGCAAGGTGCAAAGAGAATTTTTCACGTACTTCTCCATGTTGTCAATATTGGTGTCTTTTGCCACTCCGACAATGCAGATGTTGTTTCTCCTCGAGGGCGATTCCAAATCCTCTGTTTTAAGCTGTGGATGAATTTGTCTATTTTTTGGTTATTTCTCGCATCTGCAGCCAGCCATTCTACAGTCGATACCCTTTGCTCCACTGTTGTATGGCGTTTTAGGATCTGAGCGAAATTTCGCGATTCATGCCCTTATATAGGTACAATTCACATTGCCCTAATATAGGCATAGAAATCATACCCATATTTAGAAATAGCCTATGCAGTCCAAATATAGGCATGGCTACTTCCACTCGTACCAGAAAGACACAACGATTTCTTGGAAAATCGGCTTAAGGAGTCAGGGACATCCCTTTGCTTGAATATTGATTTGTCCAACAACTCATGGAGTTTTCAAAGAACTACCATTCCCTTGGGGTTCTTTAATGACGTTATTATGACTGACTTTACATCAAACTAGGCACCTTCAAGGTATAAATATGCCTTCATTTGCTCTAGCAAAGACCCAGTGGTTCAAAGCAGCTCGACTAGCTACTTGCCCGACACAGCTCGCTACAGCAAGTGCCGAAGAAAGACGACTCTCCAGCTGACGCACTGATCAAGAAGCTGCCCTTTCTCTCGCTGAGAATCCAGCTCCAGTGTTTCTAAGCTCCCCTCGCGGGGTGTTGGGAAATCGAGTCCAGAGACAGAGGTAGCAGACCTCCTTCATTCTGAACTAAGGTATGGAGCTGATTAGACCCTAAAGAGAAATCTTGGATAGATTCTTGGCAACAAAACTAAACCTATGCTACACCACACTTACTTCTTCCCTCGTACAAGACTTAGGTTAGGGAAATGTAAATGTAAATGTATTTATATAGCGCAAATCACTGACCGAGGTCAGTATCTAAGCGCTTGCTTAGGGAACCCGTCCTGGTATTCCCCTGTGAGATAACCCCGGCAGGGTATCCACAAGGAGAAAGCCAGGCATCCCGCCGCGAGGGGCCGTTGTGGAGATTAAGCAAGCTATTGCCCAGAGTCGCAGAGTGTGAACCCGTGAGTCGAGAAGGCACCGGAGCGAGAATTATCGAGACCGTGGACATTTTTAGCCCAAGACCCGCCGAGGCGGGGAATTGAACCCTGGTCCAGGGCCGATCTCAGCTTCCAGGTCTGCCGCCTCTAACCCCTGAGCCACACTTCCACACACCCTGAGCCACACTTCTCCACAGGTACATTGGGGTAGGCGTATTTTAGAAGCACCAGTTGAGTACTTTTAGCCTTCGTTATTTAAGTATGTATTTATATATGGTTTAGAAACCATACAATGCTTTACAGTATTATTTTATAATACTCTTCACGCTGGTCACATTATACTTTGCAGCCTGTATTATGATTGTAGCAGTTCACTTTACTTACGTGAGAAAGAATACTGTTCAATAAATCCTTTTATTGAAAACGCCCGTCTCTCTATTTCTCTGCACCTTCGATGAAACGAAGCATGCACGATTGACTAAGTAAAATATCTATCTATTGTTTCCACGACTCTGAAGATACGTTCATTCTTGGGAAAACAAAGTTGTCATGTTTATGCGGTTGTCAGAAACTAATCCCTTCTTGTTTATTTGAGAAAGTTTCTAGTGACCTCTGAGCTAGCTGGCACTCACAATTAAGTCTAATTTATTCGATAGAGACCTAGTAGACCTCAGTCCTTTGTCAAATCTATAGGATATATTATTCCAATGCGCAGAGCCTATTGGGAATATAGGAACTACACTACAAGGCGCCCAACATTTGGTAAGGCACTGATTTAACGCTAGATACTAAAGTAACTCAGTCATGCTTTTCACAGAGACCCCTTTTTCCCTTAAAATACTCCAATAGACGTCTGGAGTGGGTAAAAGCATAAAATATCTGTCATAACTGAGTAAGATGAAAATCCTATGTATTAGTTTTTGGTTTGTTCAACGTTAAAGGATACAGTGTTCCAAAATATTGTACACCTCATCTTTGTTTCCTTGAAACTTGCTCTGCAAACTTTCAGTCAACAAAATGTCGGATAGCGAAACAGAGAACGCGAGAGCTATAGGAGGCAATAACGCAACCGGTGGAGCTGCAGCAACAGCAACTCAAACTGGGCTTAGACATTACAGGTTTCTCTAAGACGACCTGGATGCTATAATCATCTCGGAAAACTTAAGGAAAACCATCACTATAAAGCTTGTAACAAATGGCCTATCACCAAGAGGTGGTAGGGTAATTTTTGTCATAGAGGCAAATGAATATCAGCTGACAGATGTATTCTATTCATGGATTTTCTTCCCTGAAGCAAATTCAGTAACACATGTGTTTCACTTCTACAAAGAAGAGGAACCTTCAACGGAATACACTCCTTTCAAGGATGTTGAAATTCCACTAACATACCAAGAACATGCGCTCTGGTTTAAAGGCGCCCTACAACATCAAAATCACAGTACCAGTCTCGGTCCACTAGGTAGACCAGGAGCAACATGGCCGGTACTAGTCAACTATACACCACACCCTGCAATTGACAAAATGTCAGACGCAGAACTAGTAGTTCAACTAAAACAACTAATAAAAATACATAGACAATTGGTCCAATATGTCATGCAGACTCTAACAGTCCAACCTCCTATAAGGATTCCACAACTAACCCCTCATTAGGGGAACACAAATAAAATAACACCACAGACTATGCAATGAGTCATTGGTAAATTGCCCGCAAAAAGGGAACTAATTCCATTCTGGATATCTAAACAATTACTCAAATCGAAGCACTATTTCAAGATACTACCCCTCATGAGAAACACAGAATTTTAACAATCTGTTTACCAATGGGGATCGCACCACCTGGAGGACTGTGACACTTGCTGCAATCTACACAAAAACACATGGTGTTCCGTCTATGGCGGCTATACCAGATGTCCTTAAACAGATACAAAATGAATACGGGACGGAGTCCGCTTTAAATCTGGGTATGAAACTACTGAGAGATTTCAAACAGGTCTCAGCTATAATATTAGCTAACACTAAAGGTGAGGCAGCATCTATGGCGATCGGCCAAAAATTAAGAGAATTTGATGTAACTTAGCAACCATATGAACTAACCAGAATAATTGAAAAATCCTATGAAGAACTAGGTAGAGATAGTTTGGGTTGGAAACCTTTTAAACCCCAACTAACAGAGAGTCCTGAAAAGGTCTTTATTAAAAATACTCTAACTACTTCTAGAAAGAAGTGGGAGAACACTAAACAAACTTCTAAAGAGAAGCGTTCTCAGTCCGAGGAAGTTCTTCTCAAAAGGAGCCCTCTGAAAAGAGGTATAACCTCAGGAACATGGATAATTTGGAAAACCTGATAGATATCAAGATACTGATACATGTTCCTCTCGTACCTTTCAGACTTCCTCACAGAAATTGGAAAGAAGAGGACGGTCAGAACACAAGGAAGAATAAGAAAACCCAATTCACCAAAAAGAAGGTAGCAGGTCTAAAAATCAGAAATGCCGAGGATTTTGAGGACACAACTCAAGAACGGGGAGTGGACCGCAGCAGAAGTCAACATAGCTCACAAGATCTTGAAGGATCATCTGGAGACAGTGGACTTGAATGAGTACATCCAAGCTGAAACAGCTGATACCAGGGTTAGTGTGCCCCATATGTTATATGAAGTAACACTCCGGGTGGAGGGGGACATAACTAGGAAAATAAGAGCACTCTTTTGGGAGAAGCTCTCTAAGGGTTATGACATTCTTCTAGCTGAAAAAGACTGGCCACCAAAATTTGTCAGGGAGTGCCCACATGGCGAAGACATCATTATGCCAGCCTTCTCCAATCACATTCCAATTCACTTAAAATACAGCTATGCCAGAAAATGGGCTGTAGCCCAGCCTCCAGCATAATATAAAAATCATGTAGGATGGGATGAGGATTCTCCTCACCATATAATCCGGTTAAAAACACAACCAACTGCACAGAGGCAGTATCCAGCTAAGCAAGAAGCTAAAAAACAGGTCAGGGAGATATTGGATCAACTTGAATATCAAGGGGTGATTGAAACATGCACCTCGTCAATGAACAATCCTTTGTTTCTTGTCTTGAACCCAGACAATACATATCGTCTAGTTTTGGACTTCAGACATTTAAACTCTTGTTGCAATACATTTGCAAAATGCACAAAGTGCAGCATTAATGAATAAGATTGTGCGTAAAAAATATAAAACTACATTAGAAATGGGACACTGATTAGAAATATAAACAATAATATTGCTGCTTAAAAGGGGTATTAAACGTTGGATATTAATATTTAAATGTAAGCATCTAGGGGTAAAACTTAAATATGTGTATAGAAATAGGAGTATAAACATGAATGTGGCCAGTCGGATAATATTTAAATGTACTTGAAAAGGAAAAGAAAAAATATATACCAAACGGCTAAAATTGATAAAAGCGGCGTGACAAAATTGTAAAGATCATGCCTGTTGACAGGAGACTGATCTTAATAAAGCTTTAGTAATGATCGAATGTGTAAACGGACACAACTCTGGGTTAGAACTGACTACAAAAATGGCCGCACTAACGTCAACACGCATATTGACGCATGCGCACAGGATTTAAAAACGCGCAAAACAGTAATGCCGTCTTTTCACCAAAACAAACCAGAATCCCGGTAGCAGAGGCGCACAGCGTTCTTAACGGTGAGAAGCGGTCATAATTCTTTAAGCGTCTACCGTAGATTTAGCAGCAAATAGAAGTATGATGATTGTAAACCTCTGGTAGATGTGGGGGCTATAAGGATATACAAGAGTGAAAATACCACAAGTTAATCGGTTTGGTATACGGAAACTGCCCGGATATTTCAATGTATATATATGACTAAATACCGCGCAATAAGGAAACGTGAGTGACGAAGGGGTGCCTCTTTTGTAACTATTTAATAAGTAGGTTATCATTAGAGATGTGAAGAAGCTATAGAAAAGATACGTGGATGGGTTTTATAATTGGTAGCTGAGGCTATCGTGGAGGCAATACACGCATAGGTGAAAAATGTACACGCTGCAATCCACTAGAAAACGCTATAACCAATAGATAAATAAGATCTAAACAAGGTACGAGAGGCGCTAAAATTAGTCATGGTTACAAGCTAAGGTTTTAAAGGGTAAACGCGCATAGGGTATTAATGCGAGTAACTTGGAGTTGCCACCCTTTTTTGCCAATTATAAAATAAGGCTGATAATAGAGGCGCTCAATATGATTTAGAGCCTACTAAACTAGACTGATTCCTGGGTAATGTAAACAATGTGGACGTAACATGAATCATCTGTCCTTTATTTAAATCTGCCCGTAAAATAATCCTTAAATTGGTGATACTGACGACATGCGCCTTTAATTCATATGTAAACAACTCAATAGTGAGGTGTTTGTTGAACAAATAGCATTGTAATGCCTCCAGAAATCAGTAATTGCTCAGCACTACAATAGGCAAGGGTGATAAGTGGACCGGCTGGTCTTTCACTCTGAACTAATTTATGGCCATCCACAGGCAGTATGTAAAAGAACGGTTACTGTGAAGGAGTTTCTATAGGTTTAAACAATACACCCATATAAATAGATATTCATTTTAAAACAAGATTTAATAACTTAAACCACATAGGGGGTTGAAGAACCGCATGAGAATTTACAGAGCCAGGCGTAAAGAGGATATACAACATTTGTTTATAAGATTAAAGTACAAGGAGTAAAGTAAAGGAACCCATGTACTAATACATAAAATCCTTTGGCTGTTTTTGGTTTAATTTCCAGGAACATACCCTTGACCTAATTGAAAAAAAGGCAGTCATTGACAAATACCCATAATGTGGAACATTGCACCAGTACTGGTCAGAAAAAAGGGTGAGTTACATGCTGAACACCTTAAGTTATTGTAAAAAAACTTTTGGAACCGATTCAACATGGCATTGGAAACCGGAAGCTAAGTATTGCAGCAGCGCCTTGCTGCTGGTGTGCGCGCTGTTTCAGCATTTATAGCATTTTATGCTATTTTTAAACCCCCCGTTTTTTATTTCATTTTAACCTGCACTGTAATTGTGTCCCCCACCGCTGGTTAGCGGGTCCGGTTCCCGGGGAGGCATTGGGCAGGGAGCGCCATCTTTGTGGGGGAGAGGAACTCTGGGCGCCATCTTTGAGCGTTCTTGCGCTCAGGGACACTGGGAGCTGCCTATTTAAAGGTTTCCTTTCAACGCGCAGCGGTGATGCGCAGCGGAAGCGCCTTCTCTGCGCCTGAGTCGCGCCAGAGTCCCGCCCGTCTGCGCTCGTCCGCGTCTCGGAAGTCGGCGAGATAGGCGTGTCACAATTTGGCTGTCCTGCAGTCTGTAGTTTGGTGGTTTGATGTTTCAGAAGTCCTGATGCTCTACTATTCTTCCACTGAGCTATTAGCGCTACGGGGATCCTTTACATCATTTCATCATGTCTTTCCAGGTGGCCGCGCGCTTAGGAAGGGTTGCGTTGGCTGCGGCTGGAATATGCCGATGCTGGAAGGTGTACTGCCTGTATCCACCTCGCCACAAGTTCTCTGTCATCTGCTTGATACCAGATCTCTCAGTAAGCATTCCACTGATATCTGGAATTTGATATCAGACTCCAAAAACCCTGTGTCTGTTCCTCACAGAGACTTGGCTTAGTGAGTGCTCTGGCCCCGACATTGCCACTGCTGTCCCTCCAAATTACACCATCTACAGGAAGGACAGAGAGGTGGGTCGTGGAGGTGGGGTGGCAATAGTTGTCGACAAGAGTTTGTCGTGTTTGACATTCCCTGTGGATAACATCAAGGGGAGTGAAGCCTTTGGCTTCACTCTCAAACTGTCTCCCCGCCAAACTTGCACAGGGATTATTATCTACAGAGCGCCTGGCCCTTTAGGTTCCTTCTTTGAAGACCTACAGGCGGCACTCTCTGTACCCTGTCTGAGATCGGAGCACTGTATCCTGCTGGGAGATCTCAATCTCCATATGGACAACACTGTCGACCCCGACACCATTAAGCTCCTGGATATAGTCTGTCCTTTAGGGCTATCCCCTTTCATTTTTAGCCAGACTCATATCAAAGGCCATACGATCGATCAAATATTTTCCTCTAATTCTATCAAGACCTCTCCACCGCTTCCTGTTCTTTGGTCTGACCATTTTTTAATAGAATTTTGCATCTCCATCATGGCCATGCCCAGTGTTAGAGGAGCGAAAGAGAACAGAAGAGTGTTGCGACCTTTTTATCAAGTCACGGCAGAAATGTTTTCTGCCGCTCAGTGCCAATATCCCTGCCTTCTATCAGGGGATCTGGAGCAAGATATAGAATTGGTCCAGAAATGGCTTGAAACTAGGTTTGAGGAGTTAGCCCCTGGTAAGTCAGGTAATTCGATGGGCAAACACATCTCGGCCCCCTGGTTTACTCCTCTTCTGGGCAGGATGCGTCACGATTGCAAGAGGGCGGAAAGAGTCTGGAGGCGTCTGTATGATCCAGAAGACAAAACTAAATACAGGGAGCACCCCCGTTTTCAGCTGAAATGCCTCCGCTGGAGGTGGGGGTTCCTCAAGGGTCCATCTTGAGCCCCACCCTTTTTAATATCTATATGGCCCCTCTAGCGGAGGTAGCGGAATCTTTTGGTGCTCAGATCATATCCTATGCTGATGACACCCAGCTACTTTTCACGTGCAACAAGGGTGAAGATTTTGACAGTGGTCAGATCAGGGAATGTCTGGAAGCTGTGTTTGAATGGTTTCAGAGGCATAGTTTGAAATGCAACTCGGACAAGTCGGAGCTGCTCTTCTTCGGAAGTCCTCCGGACCCCGAGTGGAAGTCCTGGTGGCCGCGTGATATGTCTCCGCCGGAGGACACCTCGCAAAAAGCCAAAAATCTGGGTGTTTTATGTGATGTTGATCTCTCTTTTAGACCCCAGGTTGTAGGGCTGACCCGAAAATGCTTCGGCATTTTAAAAATGCTGCGGAAGTTCCTTCCTCTAATATCCCTCCAACATAAAAAAATCATAGTTCAGGCCTAGATAGGTTCGCGTCTTGATTACGCGAACGCCCTCTATCTAGGCCTCCCGAAATATCTTTTGGCTCGTTTGCAGGTTGTACAAAATTCGGCCACTAGAGCCATCTTTGGACTGCCGCGAAGGGCCCGCGCGTCGGAGTTGCTTGAGAGACTACATTGGCTTCCGATTGCCAAAAGAGTCACTTTTAAGATCTTGACTATGGCCTTTAAAGCTCTCCACTCGACCGGCCCTAATTATCTCCGGAAGCGGATGGCTTTCTACGCTCCTAGGAGGTTCTTGAGGTCCGCAATGCAGGCCAAAGCAGCTGTTCCCATCATAAAACGTGCTCGTACTGGAGGTCGTTCTTTCCGGTATCTGGCCCCGTGCTGTTGGAACAAGCTTCCGCTTGCTCTGAGAACTACCTCTAACCTGCTTGCTTTTCGAAAGGACCTGAAGACGTGGCTCTTTGCCCAGTAATTTCTCTGCTGCCATGTGGAGGGTGCTGTGTTATGTATTTTCCTTCTTCGTCTCTCTTTGCCAAAGCGCCGGGACACTCCATGGAGTAGCCGTGCGCTATAAAAGAGCTTTTATAACATAACATAACATAACATAACTTATTACAATTATATATAAATGTATTCAATAAACAGGGTATGAGAGTGTATCCTATCATTCGCTAACATCGTTGTCAGAACTGGAAAGGACAAGGTTTTGGAAATTGATAAAAAATATTGGCTACTAACGGGTGAGTGCATAGAGAACCATTTGCCAGTATAGGAAAAATTAGAATATACTCCAAAAATATATACCGATATCATTCACTTCTCTATTTAACAGGGAGGAGTGTCACTCTAAATTCCTCTATAGAATATAAGAAAAGGAATATGTATTTTGCTCATAAGTATAGTATCATTGAAAAGAGATATCATGACTATATCTGTCATAATGAAGGAAACTAAAACCAACTAAATTATGAATCCTTGTAGACTCGATGATGCGACTAAATGAGGTATAGAGTGATATTAGAAAGAACACTATGGGGGTCATTAGGATGGCGGGCGGACTTTGCCCGCCCGCCATCCTCGTGGTAATAGGGACCGCCCACCATAAGGGCGGGGGTCCCAATGGTGGAATTAGGATGCGCCCGCCACAGTGGCGGGTGCATCCCTCAGTTTTAACATTGTGGCGAGCGGTGCTCTCTGCACCGCCCGCCACAATGTCAAAAATGAATGTATGCATTGGCATACAAGAAGCGGCAGGCACCGCGCGGTGCCTGCTGCTGCTTGTATGCAAATGCTGGGGGGTACCACAGGTACCCCCTTACTCACCTTCACTCTGGGGGCCCGCAGGGGGTCCCTAAATGTGAAGACCGCATGCCTTTTGCCATGGAAAGGCATCTCCTTTGGCCCATCATAATATGTCTGGCGGTGTCTATTAGACACCACCACCATATTATTCCTTTTCCGCCCTGTCCGCAAGGCGACAGGGGCGGAAAAGCGGCGGACGGTCTTTACGCGGAATTCTGGTGATGATGTCAGGAGGATTGCCCCTGCCAGGCCGGCGGTGGCTACCGCCAGCCTGGCGGGGGCAATCCGCCCGACATTATAATGGGCCCCTATGACTCCATATGATACCATCTATCAAATGCCAATCTAGGGTATATGTTTGCCCTACTAAGTCATTTAGAAGACAAAGAACTATGCTTAGATTTATAACGAAGTAAGTTGCATTGGGTGGGACTAGTTAGATGTCACCTGGAGCAATGCCCAAAGGATAGGAGTAATGCGTTAGCCTTAACTGGGTGTTTAATAAAGGTACAATTAACTCTGAACTAAGATATAGTAATTGTACCAATAAATGATAGAGCAGTGTTAATATATTGGGTAATACTTTGAACTAAAGAAAAGTCTAATTTATTGAGAGCACACGTTCTGTATTTAATTGTATGTATCTTTTGTTTTTAGATTAATTGGGGTGATAAGCATTTTATGATTATACTTTGTGGGTCCTGAAGAAGGTGTATTTACTACATGACACACCGAAATGCGTCGACAAGAGGACAAGTTTATTTTTTGTTTTAATAAAATTGTTATGTTTTAATGGTTTTAACATTGTGATATGTATTAGGAAAGAGATAAAAAAAATCTGTGACCAATGCTTAGTTGCTGTCTAAGACTATTGTAAAAGATAATATCTCTTTAAATGTTTGTTTTCATCTTTACATATATATATGTTATATGAAATACATAATGTTTTTAATAAGATACAATATTGTCTGGTTTTGATTAAAATAAAAAAATAAAATGTCAAGATTTTAATTATCAGATTTACGTGTTGCTATATATAGGAACATTTATTCTCTTTTTTTCTTTGGTTCACTGTAATGGATTCGTAATTATTTTGTTATAGGAGTAAGATTTAACATCAAAAGGGAAATATATATTTTTTCTGACTTCTGTCGTATCCCCCAGGAATTCAAGAATAGTCCGGGATTATTTTCAGCTAGAGTAACAGAGTTACTACAAACGTATGATGATGAGGCATTATCTTATGTCGATGACATCTATCTAGCAGGCACTTGAACAGGTAAATACCATTATACTTGACTTTGCCTCTGAAGGGTATAAATTCAACTTTAAGAAATCAAGAATTGCCCACCTCCTTTTTCTAGGATACGAGTTATCGAGTAAAGGCAAGAGCCTGGCAGCCAACTTTTTAGAAAATGTGTGCTGCTCCAACCTCCAAAAACGCTGAAAAACTTACAGTCAATTCTAGGTTTCCTAAATTTCTGAAGAACATGCATTCTAAACTATGAGGGTTCGGCTAAGGGTTTGAGTTGTACATTAATGGGCGCTCACATAGTGCGATTATAGTGAGTACATTCTAAACTACGCAGAAAGGGTTAAACCTCTCTACAAATTAATCAAACCTGATTTCAAACTACTAATTGGACACAAAAACACACAGAAATTTTGCGTTCAGTGCAAACAGACATGTTAGCAACAACACATTTATAGACACGCGTAAACATACGCAACCTTGTAATCAGAATCATCCCAGAAAGATGAATATTTATGTACTTAACCTTTAATGAAGGTGAAAATTGCTTACAAATCACACTTGTACACACAAGCTGAAATGAAATTCACTTCTACAGAAAAAATTCTGACAGCGGTTCAAACTGCAGTAGCAAAAGATAGAGCTCTCGCACAGGGTAAACAAATAATCGTCATTACTCCTGTACCTGCTTTAGAAGCAGTGACTAAAGCAAGCATTCCGAATGCAAAGGCTTTACATCCAAGATGGATACAATGGGTTAACTCTCTTGCTGCAACAGACGTTGAATACGTTTTTGACCCCTATCTGAAAACACAATAATTTCTACAATACGAACAAGAATGTCCTCTTCCCACTGAGATTCTGCCTCTAGAACAGTATGAATGTATAATTTATACAGACTGATCAGTACAGCCCGCCATTGGGGGTAAACAAGCTTATAGTGCTGCGTTCGCGATTGTTAAAGGTCTCTGGCGCAACAGTAAATTCTGACCTATGGTCACAAAAACGCAATCTCTTGGAGATTATACAGCTTAGCGAGCTGAACTACAAGCATTCAAGATGGCGCTTGAAAATACTGATAGCGAATTCCCCACACTCATAGTGTGCGATTCGTATTACTGCGTTCAATCTTACAATGAATACTTGCAGAATTGGATTCAAAACGGTTTCAAAGATGCAAAAAAAAAAAGTAGTTCAATTACAGAAAGAAATACATAAGACTCACGTGATCCATACACTGAGTCATCAGCGTGATGGCGTTCACGTTGAAGGGAATTCATTGGCTGATGAAGCCGCGAAAGCAGCTGTGAAAACGGCTTCTGTAGCTGCAATCACTCGTTCGAAAATAAAAATTGACAGCAAAATAATGCAGGCTGTCGCCGGTTTCAACAAAGACAGCGGTAAAACATTACCGAAAGGCTTTCCACTCAAATACTCGTATATAACAGATGCAAATAATGTTCCTTTTGCTTGCCTCCCTGGCAAGTGGGGGATAGAGTAATTTCAAACATGGAACTGATGCAAATAATGTTCCTTTTGCTTGCCTCCCTGGCAAGTGGCGGATAGAGTAATTTCAAACATGGAACATAGATTACGACTAATCTTAGCAGCACATGAAGAGCTCGCCTCTGCACACGCAGGTGTTTCCTCCACAGTATCATTATTGAAACAAAGATACTGGTGGCCACGCATGAGGAAACAAACTAAAAATGTTTTAGAATGTGAAATCTTCAAAAAGATGAAAGTCTCTACTGTGAAACGCCCGGCGCAGACGCCCCTGTTAATTTCAGATAAACCACTAGCTTGCGTTTACCTGGATCACTGCGGTCCCTTACAGAGGGATGGTAACTACAAATATATCATAGTCACAGTGGATTCATGCTCACGATTTGTTTGGATGTGGCCTCAGCGCTCGGCTGACGCCCAAACTGTTATAAAAGATTTGCGAGTCTTTATCAGTACATACGTAGTCGGCAAGCCACATTCTGACCAGGGTCCTGTGTTTAGCTCTCAAGCTTACAAGGAGGCCATGGCCAATCTGAATGTTGCATTGCGGTATTCTAGTCCATTCCATCCTGAGGGAAATTCGGTTGTGGAGAGAAAAAAACGGGACATAAAGCAATCTATAACAGCTAGGGTATTAGGCTCGGGTGACGGGTGGGTCAAACATCTAATAAGTGTCCAACGTAGTCTAAATATTCTGCCAAGAAATTCTCTGGGTGGAATCACTCCATATATAATCCTTTTTGGTACTAGAATGATTTGCCAGGACCTTGATCATCACACTTCAGTGGTAGAACAAAAACCTTTTGATATCAAAGACTGTTTGGCTGTTTTGCAGTACTTAAATGAAACAAGGAGAAGTCAAAGCAACACATTGCAGAAGCCAACAACCACTGAAGGGGAACCACCTGTCCCAGCAAGACCTGCCTGCATTCCAAAGATTGGGGATCTAGTCAGAGAAAAGATCGCGAATAAGAAGGAATTTGGGCCTTCTTACAGACAACCAGTACCTGTGTTAGCAATCCACGGATCAAGAACAGTGTTACTGCAGCCCCTTGCTACTATCCAAGAGGTTCAAACTGAGAGACTCATCACCTTTGAGGAATCTGCAATGCGAAAAGGACTAAGCAATAAAGCCATGGAACTTGTGCCTCTTGAGACCCAGATACCAGTTAGTCAAGAAACATCTGTCTACAATGATGTAACATCTGACTGTACTAATATGACAAAGGATCCAGTAGCTCCAGCGATTTCAAGTAATCCTGATGCAATACCTACCATTGACAGAACTGCCTCTGGCTATTTCATTAACTTTGATACTTTTTCCGAAGATCCCAGTGAGCCTGAAATGACGCCAGCAAATAAAACTTTTAAAGAACAAGTAACAGAACTTTTGCATCAACTTGAAAAAACGTATCTGGTTTCACCATGGGTTGAACTTTGGATTGTGCTAGGCGTACTTTTTCTCCTACTTTGGCTAATTCTGGTATTTAGTTTGGGAATGCTGATAAATGGAAGATATAGTAAAATGAACACAGCAAGTAAGAATATTAACTTACTGCTCAAGCCACACAAATAATCTCCTCGTGAACAAAGAGACTTGACATCAGTGAACATCACACCCATTTCAATACCTGGTGGTATAGCTTGGGACGGAACTGATTATGACATCTATGGTCCTGCAGAGCTGTTGAAGATTCCACACCAATTCAAGTTTTCCATGAGTGACTTTGTTTCACCCAGCACATTTTCTGATGATTGGGACTTTGAGACTGTTAATAACATGATGTCTGACTTAGAGATGTCTGCAAAATTTACAAAACATGAATACCTAGAAGGTTCATCAGATTATGAACAAATGTACTGTCATAATCACTATGGTCATCATTATTTGCACAAATCTGCAAACACTAGAAACGTTTACACTTTTAATCATTGTAACACTGTCCAATGCCACCAAAAGGTAGCTCAAAAACATTCTATGTAAAATTTCCATACTTCTCAGGTTTTAACGTCTCAAATCCGGAAGCGTTTTACTTTAAAAATGTTAATAAGACAGGAGTGAAAAGTATGTTGACTAATACTAAGCAAATATATTCTGCAGCCTTTTATGACCAGCTATCCTCGCTAGGTTTTGACTTTTGGAGAGACAACATTAAGACAAACTTTCTGGGGCACAAAATAGAAGCTTTATTTTGAGCCTTCATTATCCCTGAACAAATTATGTTTTGAATGACACTGTCCTACAGACATCCTGTCTTGGCCTAGCCAAGATAAAAGATTTGAACAAACCGTCTATACCTACACCTACACCTGATAGTAAGAACACTACAGAGGGGGTGGTAGACGTAAAAACAATTTTACTTAAAAACAGAACTGATCCTCCTGATTGGAATAAATGGTTAATCTGGCCCACAGACACAACCAACTGTCAAGATAAATTCCTGAATAAAACACAAGGGTTTACATTCATTAGGCCAGATCCAAGATATGTTCAGAGACAACATCCAGGGATAGTAACAACATACAGTGTAGGAAAACTGTGCCTGGACTGGCTACAAAAAATCCACACTAACAGAGGTAAAACAACACTTATCTTTACTTAAAGATGGCGTTGATTTAAGGGACTTCTTACAAGGACCTGTGAAACAGCGTCATAAACATGTTATATACTCTGGTATATATGCCATTTATAATGAAGCTGGGAAAGCGACATGCAGAGACTGCAGAGAGAATACGAGAAATTGATCGTATTAATTTAGAGAAAGCTCTCTCTGTAGTTGACAATGGGTTAACAACTCTGTCATCCAGAATTTATTCTTTGGACAGCATAGTATCCTCTGGCATAGACATAATGGAACAGGACTTGCTCATGCTACAGCACAGACAGTCACAATTGCGTTCTATAATGCTTTTAGGCTGGACGTCACAAAATCTTCGTTCTGGATATCTGCCATGGCGTCTAATCAACACCACGTCATTGTTTTCTGTATTTAACCTTACAGATAAACAAATCACTGTGGCACAAAGAGGAGCAGACTATACGGTGCTGAGCATTGAGAAACTGGAAAGATTACCATTAACTGTTTCGGAAAAACCACCAACAGAATTGCTAATACACGGAACAATCACTCTGCCTGTCACAATTTTCCAGTTTCAGTATTGTTTGAAACATATACCAGCTGGTGTGTATGAAAGGTTGGGTAAAGAATACATTACGTCAACCTGGGAATTACCATATACACACAGATGTTGGAGTGGGGGAAAAGAAGTATTTCTTAGTGGTACAAATTGCAAAAGCACACTAAGCGGTACACTCTTATGTCAGGGTATTAATTTACATGGAGCCTGCGATGGTTCTTCGACCAACTTATGCTGCCACCTGCAAGGTTCTCCAGCTGCAGTGATAGATCCAATTTTTAGGCAACTTTCTAATGGAAGCTATATTACGTTGAATGATCACAGCTGCTGTTGCATGTGGCCAGGAATAGCCTATCTCATAACTGTGTCAGCCAGGGACACTTACAAGTATTGTTTCCTAAAATTAAGACAGACGGGGAGTCGCCGCTATGGCCTTCACTGAACATCTCTTCTATACAAATTGATACTTTAAGCAGAATGAAAGCCATTCTTTTACAAAAAACTGTGCCACTGACCTTGTCCAAAGAGACGTATGAACTACAAGTTGCAAGGTCCTCTGCAGAGATACATGCCCTTTTATAGTCAAACTGCCCTGTACGTTTCGTAGAAATGTTAGGTCGTATCTTAAACATGTCTGATACCAGTGGTATTATACATGTATTTAAGACAGTTTTTTCGGGACTGTTAGCACCTTTTGAAGCAGTCCTCAGCATATTTCCAAACTTCGTGCACTCTGTGTTCGGCAGCCTGCCTCTCATTTTGGGACTCGTAGCAGGAATACTATTCTTGTTCCTTCTGCTCCGATATGGCAAGTCCGTTCACCAGCGACACCCAGATTACCATAGAGAACACTCTCCTGGTAATGAAGTGTCATGAGCCCATGATACAGATTCTGGGCTTGGCTCGTTTAAGAGATCAGACTTTCATGTGGTTTCTATCATTCCAACCAATCTGGCAAGATTGCATCTTACCTGTTCTACGATGCCTGCTATATGGAGAACAATGCGTGTTGGACATCTGTCTAACACTTCCATTTGTCCTTCCAACGGATGTTGATACTTTGCTTGGTTCGGTAACGGCTCATGCATTGTGTTCTCCCCAGCGGCTACCAATCCCGATGACGGCATTCATTGAGGTCTCACAGACGCAAACTGCTAATGGTGAGATACGTGGATCGACAGGCACACAGGTACTATCTCCATCTCCTTCGAACATTGCTAATGCGGCAAACGCTGATGCTTCACATTTTTGTGCAATCGGTCTACTTAACAAAGGGTCCAACTTTCACCTACTGTGGTAGACAAATTCTTTACCAGCTTAGAAGATTTGATGTTCTCTCCAAACAATGAGACTGACTTTTGAAATTAGCACACAGCGCTCTATGAGACTCTGTATTCGACTTTCACTTTTCAAAAACAAAACTTCTTACTTCAGAACTCTATTTTTCTACGATTTGACTTTCATCCAAAATTGAACTTTTTTTGGCACAAAACAATCTGCTTAAAGTAGAACTATTCATAGAGAACAAGAATTATTTGAATACTTCCAAGGGACAATATTTGACCTTGTCCACAACCAAAACAAGTTATATATTTTGTCATGGAATGGTCTGGACTTTTTTCTTCTGTATTTAAGAGCCATTTAATAAATGTAATTTCATGATTCATTCGGATAGCATTTCCAATGTCATTCTATATGCTTTGAATGAAAACATTGCTTTTAAAATGCGTACAGTACAAATGCTCATTTTTCGTGTACAACCATTTAGAATGCATTTTATGTATGTTGGGTGGGTTTATACACATCAGGCTTTAGATATGTTTTGAATGCTTAGAATTTAGTAATGTCGAACATAATAAAGTGGAGTGGGTGTTGTATGGCGTTTTAAGATCCGAGCAAAATTTCCTGATTCATGCCCCAATATAGGCATAGAAATCATAGCCATATTTAGACATAGCCCATGCAGTCCAAATACAGGCATGGCTACTTCCACTCGTACCAGAAAGCCACAACGATTTCTTGGAAAATCGTCTTAAGCAGTCAGGGACATCCCCTTGCTTGAATATGAATTTGTCCAAGAACTCATGGAGTTTTCAAAGAACTACCATTCCCTTGTGGTTCTTTAATGACGGTATTATGACCGACTTTACGTCAAACTAGGCACCTTCAAGGTATAAATATGCCTTTACTTGCTCTAGCAAAGACACAGTGGCTCGGAGCAGCTTGACTATCCATTTGCCCGACGCAGCTTGCTACAGCAAGTGCCGAAGGAAGCCGACCCTCCAGCTGACGCACTGATCAAGAAGCTGTCCTTTCTCTCACTGAGAATCCAGCTCCAGTGTTTCCAAGCTCACCTCGCGGGGTGTTGGGAAATCGAGTCCCGAGAAAGAGATACCAGACCTCCTTCATTCTAAACTAAGGTATGGAGCTGATTAGACCCTAAAGAGAAATCTTGGATAGATTCTTGGCAAAGAAACTAAACCTATGCTACACCACACCTACTTCTTCCCTACTTAGGTTAGGTACATTGGGGTAGGCGTATTTTAGAAGCACCAGTTGAGTACTTTTAGCCTTCGTTATTTATGTATGTATTTATCAATGGTTTAGAAACCATACAATGCTTTTACAGTATTATTTTATAATACTCTTCACGCTGTACGCATTATACTTTGAAGCCTTTATTACGATTGTAGCAGTTCACTTTACTTACATGAGAAAGAAAGCTGTTCAATAAATCCTTTTATTGAAAACGCCTGTCTCTCTATAACTCTGCACCTCTGATGAAACGAAGCATGCACGATTGACTGAGTAAAATATCTATCTATTGTTTCCACGACTCTGAAGATACGTTTATTCTTGGGGAAACAAAGTTGTCATATTTATGCGGTTGTCAAACGAAACCCTTCTTGTTTATTCGAGAAAGTTTCTAGTGACCTCTGAGCTAGCTGGCACTCACAATTAAGTCTAATAT
The DNA here is from genome assembly GCF_964263255.1 of Lissotriton vulgaris. NCBI lineage: Eukaryota > Metazoa > Chordata > Amphibia > Caudata > Salamandridae > Lissotriton > Lissotriton vulgaris. The sequence goes on along the minus strand of NC_141693.1, from coordinate 1,867,310,773 downwards.
ATTCGATAGAAACCTAGTAGACCTCAGTCCTATGTCAAATCTATAGGATATATTATTCCAATGCGCAGTACCTATTGGGAATATAGGAACTACACTACACCACACCGTCTAGCCTTTTGGCATGCTTGCTCAAATGTTCTGACATTTGGTTCTTTCTGAACGTCAATGCATCGATCTTGCCATCAATCTTTGTTAGTTTTTCTTGAATGGCTGTAAGTATTTGTTTTAAATCCGGGTAAGTAGCATGCTCTGAGGTCTCAGGTTCCGAGACTGCTGATTGTATTTCAGGGTCTCTTTGTCTGGGGGTTTGCAGTTTAGTCTGTACCTTATCGGTCTTGCCCATGTTTTCTAGGGCAGCAGTCCTCTTCAGACAGGTTGCGCACTTCAATATAGGGCCCAACACCTGCAGTTGGCGGCGGCAGGGCAGGTGCAAAGGTTTCCAGGTCAGGGCACAATATTCTATAGCACACGACCTGCTGAGGAGCTGGGGGTATGTATTTAACTACCAGCTCAGGCAATCTTACTGGTATCAAGGCGTGCCTTCCTGTTGGAGACTGTGGGTGAATCCAGGGGAGTCCAGGGTGTCCGTCTGCCAGGAGTATTGCCCAGATTGCTTTCTGCCCCCACTGAAAGGTGTAAAGCATCAGGCTCAGATCCTGTTATTCCCCCGTTTTTATGGCAGTTAAGGTATTATGGGGTTCGTGGCAGTTCAAGGTATTATGGGGTTAGTGCAGTCATTGGTGCTTGTCTCTGAGGGTCTCTTGCTTCCAAGGCCAAAATAGAGTACGCCTCCTAGGGCTGCACTCAACCCCAACCAGGCTTAACACCTTCTTTGGGGAGCCGGATGCGTCACTGTGCCTGCATTACTCACTGTGTCTTGCTTTTGAGTAAATTACTGCTGGCCGGTATCGCTTCACTAGTTCACAGCAGTGGGTGGGGTAGGGGCCTCGTCGCTATAGGCCAGATGGTGGCGCTGGATGTGCTCAACGGTGCGCAGTCAGCCTTGTGAAAGATTCTTGTTCTGGGGTTGCACATCTACAGTCCGTGTTCGGCGGCCCCACCCGCTCACCGGTGCGGCGCAGAGCTCAGAAACCATGCAGCAGCCGAGTACCTTCGCCTACAGCAGGCCGTACCTTCAGTATACTCCCATGAGTGTCAAGCCCGTTCTAGCTAATCTGTTGGGCTCTGGCGCCATTCTTTCGACAGTCGTCGTGCCATGAGTTGTTGATGCGGACAGCGGGCACCAGCAATTATTGGTGCATCTGCAGGATTATGCAGGATATTGGGGCCGGGTTATCGGCCCTCGTATACCAACAATTAATCAACATCAGCGGTGGGTAGGCGAACCATCACACCATGACAACACAGAAAAATACCATAATGCAAGAAGCAAAAACCATGAAAAAATATGCATACATAACAGTTCACATAATGCAAGTATTAAATATCAATATAGGCATAAACAAGTAAATAACGAGTCAAATAGCTGCATACCTTAGGCAAAGAGACGACAAGGTGAAACCTGTCAAACAGCTATATCTGCCTTCCTCCATCAACAAGGCAGTAATGCTTCGTGAACATGCGCGTCCTTGCCCGCGTTGCCGCACTGCATATGTCAGGTAGAGATGTTACCACAAACAGGGCTCATGAAGTTGCCACCTTCCTTGTTGAATGGTGCTCGTTGAATGAGCCTGCTCCTTTGCAGGCAACGGATGGTCAGCCTTTTCATGACAGAAGACAGTCGCTGAAGTAACCTTATAAGCAATACTGGCCCTAGTTAAGGCGTGTTCCTTCCTGGGTGCAGAGAATGATATCAGTAATTGAGAGGAATTATGAAAAGTCCTTGCTCTTTGCAAATAAAACTTCATCCAACGTTTGATGTCCAAAGAATGGAGAGCTCTCTCCGCCGCAGAGGACAGATTTGGAAAAAACGTAGGCAAGATTCTATGTCCATTGAGATAATAAGTGGAGGGCATTTTAGGAATCAATGAAGGATTAGTACGTAGTAAAACCCTATTTGCCAGAAACTGGAGATATGGCTCTTTAATGGTGAATGCTTGGATTTCTCGGATACGCCTAGCTGACTTATTGTTTTAAAAAAAATAATGTATCTGTTGTGTGTACCGTGTAGATTCCTGTACAGTTTATTAATTTGTATAAATTATGCTGAGTCTTGTCGGGAGGATCTTCATGCTTGGTATACTTTTGTTGAACTGTTTTAATATGTTTTAACTATGTATCTTTTATGGTTTTAAAACTTAAAACCGAATAAAGTGTTTTGAAATTGAAATTGAATTGACTTATTGGCTAAGAGAAAAAGCCACCTTCCAAGAAAGAAATTTTAAGTCACATTTGTGCACAGGTCCAAATGGAGGTAGCATCAACTGTGCCAGAGCTGTATTTTGTTGCCACAGAACTAGTGGAGTTTTAATCAGTGTATAGGCCCTGAAGAGACCTTTCATAAATTCTTTAATGAGTCTATGAGACAATAAGGAAGATTCATCCAGGTGTTGTCTATATCTGGATATTTGATGCAAGGTGGACTTTTATGGAAGAATGTGACAGCCCTGCTTTGGCTAGGTGCAAGAGATAGGGCAGTATTTGCTCCAGAGAAGCCGAAAGCTAATGCAATGAATGAGCAATAGACCATGGACAAAATCTCTTCCATTTTGCAGAGTAGCACTTGAGCGTGAGAGGTTTGCAATATTGCCTTGCAGTCTTCAGGTGTATTTAAGATCCCAAATTCGGCAAAGTGAGGAGCCAAGCCGACAGATGAAGAGAGAGAATCTGAGAATGGATAACTTGGCCCTTGTCCATGTGGAGAAGGTCCTTCCTCGGAGGAAAGAGAATCGAAGCGCACTCTGATAGGCGATGGTTGAGGGGAAATGGAGGGAAGGCGTAGGCAAATTTCTCAATCCATGAGAACGGAAAAGAGTCTCCTCACGACCCCGGCTGAGGAGTTCTGCTTGTGTAAATGGTGTACTTTATGTTGAGGTACATAGAGAACAGTTCTAATGTTGGGTAGCCCCAGGATTGGAAGACCACCTGCAACTGCTGGTCGTTCAGTTCCCATTCACAGATTGCTTGAAAACTCTGCTGAGAGAGTCGGCCCACTGGTTGTGGTCTCCTAGCACGTTTTTCACTCATAAGGAGATGTGGTTGACAAGAAGCCACTCCCAAATTTTTTGAGCTTGGAGGGAAAGTGCTTGAGTACTCATGACGCCCTACTTCTGGAGATAGAACATGGAGGTAGTATTATCCGTCTGGAGAAGAACTTAAGATCCCCGGATTTGAGGAAAGAAAGCTTTCAGGCCTAAGAACACCACCCTGAGCTCTAGAAGGTTTATGTAGCATTTCGACTCCTGCTTGGACCACTTGCTGTGAACATGCAATTCCTGGAGGTGACCCCCCCCCATCTCTCCATTGATGCGTCTGAAGTCATCACGAACAGAGGAGCAGTATGAATGGAGAGACCTTGCGTAAGGTTTTTCATTTTTTTCCACCAGGACATCACAGTCTTCATGACAGTCGAGATATGAATCATGTTTTTGAACGACCCTTTGGATTGAATCCATTGCGCATCCAGCTGCTCCTGCAGCGGTCGCATACGGAAACAGCAATTGGAAACCAGCAGGATACCAAGACATCATCCCCAGCATGGATTTGTATTTTCTCACAGAAACAGACTTTTCTGATGAGAGAAGCTGTGTTATCTCTCGCAGACAAAAAACTCTTTCGTGAGTTGGAAAGGCTTTGCCGAGATTTGTGTTGAGGTGTGCCCCCAGGAAAGTCAGAGAATTGGAGGAATGAGAGACAATTTTTCTAGATTGAGGCAAAGGCCTAGAGATTGGAAACGATCCAGTCAGGCTTGAGTGGAGATACTGGCCGCCTGAAACGTAGGAGCCTTTATTAGCCAGTCGTCCAGGTAGAGAAACACCTGGTGACCTGAATGTCTTAAAAAGGCTTCTATCAGGCCATGCATTTGGTGAAAACCATGGGAGACGATTTTAACCTGAAGGGAAGCACCCTGAACTGGTAGTGACACCTGTCACCTCGAATCTGAGAAACCTTCAATGCTTGGGGTGAATGGGAATGTGGGAATAAGCATCAAGAGGGAAGACTAATAATCCCCTTTTTTACATGAGAAGAAATATTTCCTGTATAGAGAGCATCCTAAAGGGCTAATTTTTTATGAACTTGTTCAGCAACCGGAGGTCCATGACCTGCCTCCATTTTCAGGTTTTGTTCTTGATAAGGAAGAAATTAGAATAAAGCCCCTGACTGCGCTGTTTGAAGGGTACCTTCTCTATGGCAAGTTTGTAAAGGAGTGATTTTATTTCCTTCTTGAGATCTGGTAGATGACGAAGCAGTACCTTCCAAGGAGGGGTAATCGGAGGATGTGGAATGAATTCCAGGGTGTGACAATGTTGAACAATATCTAACACCCATTTGTCTGATGAGATGGACTTTCATTTTTCTAAGAAGTTTTAGAAGATTGGACCGAATTGCTGTGGGACTGCCGTGGCAGGGGCCTGGCAAAACTCATTGTCTTTTGTTGGATTCTTGTGATCTTCAGGCAGATTGCTGCCTCTTACGTCCTGTAGGCCGCAAATTGGACTGTGCAGCGTTGGATCTGAAGGACTGACTGTACGGTTGGTAAGTGTTTTGTGAGTAACGCTGAAACTGTTGGAATAGCGGTCAAGATGTATATTGCAGTCGAACTCTGCCTCAAAAGGACTGAATGCGGCATTGCTGAAGCGTGTCTAGAGATTTAGCCATGTCTTTTTCCGTTTTTATGGACTACAGAGCTTCATCTATGTGCGTGCCGAACAAATACTCTCTATTGAAAGGTATATTTAAAACCTTAGCCTGTACCTCGGGATGGAAGGCGGTCGCCTTTAGCCAACCCTGATGTCGCAGCACCACTGCTCCTGCCATCTGACAAAAGGTAGTAGAAGAAACATACATTGCGATCTCTATAAGTTCAGCAGATGCTCTTTCCCCTTCAGATAATATATCCTTTGCTTCCTTCCTCTTATCCTCTGGAAGATGTTCCAACAACGAGGAAATGTACAACCACATCTGCCGGTCATATCGTCCCAAGATGGCCATGGCATTGGAAGCTCTAATAGCGGTGGCTGCCAGAGCAGAAAACCTCTTTCCAATGTTATCCAGCCAGCGACCTTCCTTATCAGGGGGAGAAGAACACTGGGATGCAAAGTTTTTGACCCTTATTTGGAAAGGGTCTGCAATAATCATTTATCATATGATACAAGTCTGCCAACAATGAAACAGGAACATTCACAGATGGTTTCCTAAAGTGAGGAGGTTCTTTTCCTATGTCATTGTAACGGTAAAGTTCCTGAAAGGATTCAGGCTGCTGCGCAGAAGAAATGTCTGCAAACAAATATTCTCCTGCCAAGTAAGAGGAAGGGTCATTGCCCTCAATGTCCACATCATCAGAGTCCTGACATTTGACCTTTAACTGAGAAGGAGTATAAGCAGGGCCGAACATGCTCTCACCCTCAGACTCCTGAAAGTCCAATAGACTAATTGGAGGTAAAGGATACATTTTTGAAAAATCCTGCAATTGTATGGAATGTAGAAAGCTGTTTTTTCCTTCTGTCGACAGGCCCATCTATGGACCCATCGGCGGTGCCTTCATTCCACCACCGTCGGTGGAATCAGGATCAGCGCAGTCGATGGAGAGATCCTTGTCGACGGTGAAAGCCTCATTAACAGTGAAGGTCTCGTTGACGATGACCGCCGTCATCAAAGTTAACTGCTGACCCGTCGACTGCGGCCAGAGAGACGGTCAACGGTGTAGAAACATCATCCGATTTACCAGCGGTGATAAGTCTCGACGACAAAGCCTCAACGGACGAGATGACTGATCCCTCACAGGTGTCAAGGAAGCAGAAGTTGGTGCTGAGGAACATTTGAGGCCACTGTCTGAGGTATTTTGTGGCGTTTTACCTCAGCATTCTCTTGTTCCAGGGCCTCAGATCTTTGTGGGTCCCCATGATGAAAAGAGCTGCCTTCATTACTTTTTCTAGACAAAGAATGAGCTATTTCCTCAGATTCAGAACCAGAGTCTGAAGCAGCATTCTTCTTCTCAAGCTAGAGGAGCAACCTACCCTCTCTGTCCTTAAGGGTTTTGGCCGAAAATGCTGGGCAATATTTGCATTCCCTGGATTTTGTAGTCAGGGTAGAGGCAATAAAGACATTATGTAAAAATCATCCTTTTCCTCAATCTATCAATTTTGACCAAATAATCTTCCTTAAGGCTGGTAGGTGGCGCAACTTATGTTTACTTTTTCATTTTTTGAAGTTTTGGAGGTCAGCCAACACCAGTCCTGTGATATTAGGATCGAGGAAGATTATTTGGTGAAAATTGATAGATTGAGGAAAAGGATGATTTTTACATAAGGTGAGAAAGGTCATTTGCTAGATAATGCTATGTGTTCTTCAGAGTGCTTTTGTAGCAGAGCAATGACAATCTGTGAATAAGTTAATGCATGCTCTTGTAGATAGGCAACAATCCATTTTTAAGACCACCTTGAGAGAGTTCTAAAAAGTATTTCTTTTTGATGAAAAATCAAGTGATAATTATCATGGTGACATATATTATGTTAGAATGGAATATAGGCAGGCTATGATCGAGTACTATCATGATGTTCTAGAATGGTATATAGGCAGGAATAAGCAATGGTAATAGGAGTATTCCAATTTGTTTTGATTCTTATGGTTATATTTTATGTTTTTCTCATTTGTTCACAGCCCTGATGATGTCCCGGTAGGGACGAAACGCGTAGGCTGTAGCTGTGGAAATTTGTAATGTTGACAACATTAAAGTTGGAATAAGAATATTGGATTGGAGTAATGAATGAAAAATAAAAGACATTGATAAAGTGAAGAAACCAGTCTGTCTGGAACTAAATTTTTGTTTTCTTCTGAAGATGAGCAGAAAAATATTATGCTTTACATTTATATTGTGAATTGGATGCTCCTTGGTCTTCATTGTTCATGTTTGTCTAAATGGCTTTTACGGTGGGCCACTCCGAGTTGAGTATCTATTGTTGTTCATAAAAATTATTTACATTGACTTAGCAGGTAAATACTTACTCAAAAATATCTCACGGTGCAAACGGTCTAGTCCCCTCATTGTGATAAATTTGGTTTAATTCATGTATATATATATATACACACACACATATACATTTCAGTATATGCAAACAGATATGAAGAGAACATAAACATTAAAGTGTATAAAGTTTAGAAATGAAATAGCAAAACATCATAGCTAGGAACATTTGACTTTAACATAAATACACGCCTCGATTTAAAGAGGCTCACCTTGTTGGAATAAGCAGATTCTCAATATGGATGACGGAGAAGGAATGAATCGGACCTCACTCGCTGGCAACCCAAATGAACCCATATCGAGAATCTGCAACGGATCTCAGAGGTATCAGCTACTCTGCTGAATCTCGACTGGGGAAAACCATTGGCTCTGCCCCTATATTAGATGTATTCCCATACCTAAACACAGAAAAAAATGAGAGGGCCCCCTTAAATTTATCAAGGGAATTGAAGTACATATACCAAAGCAAAACAACGTTCCCTTAATCCAGCAATCACATAACACAACAAATTACAAAAAACAAAAAGACTGTGCTCTTATCTAATATAGATTGACATTATATATATATATCCACAACACTTAGTTCAGAGTAAAAAAGTTTTTTTTTATCTTTAATTATAGCTACAACCTATAATATCTTAAAAACAATATGTGCCCTATAAAAGTGTTCAAAACACAGTTGAACTCAGTCTAATTACACTTGTTAAAAACTCATCAATCATAAACAGCTATACACAAATATTTCCTAACACAAATCAATTATGTCCTGCATAATCGAGACAAACAAGTGTGAGACACAATATTTGTCAAATCCTATTGTACATCAACTTGGATTTACAAAAACACTATGGTAAATACAATATGTATCTGTATTTAACACATGAGTGTCAGTCCTTTAGATTGTACTCTCTTTTGTGTCGACCCGTTTCAATGGCTTGTCTTTAATTTTATACCATCTTTTTCAAGACAACCAATTTCACTGTCTCAACAGCATGTAGTATTTTCCTTCCTACATAAAAACAGATATACATGAAATCAGTCAATGCGATCTTTTACATTTAATTCATCTAAACAGTAAAGACCTTTTTCAAGTGGCATGCTTCCTAATATTCCTATAAAGCTTTATTTAGACATCCTCTTTCAAGCTTTTTTTAATTTTTTTTTTTTTAAACCGCTGACTATTGCCCAATATTCAGGTTCTGATTTCATAGGCCCCTCTTACATTTGATTCATCTAAACATTAAAGACCTGTTTCAAGTAGCATGCTTCCTAATATTCCTATAAAACATGATTTCAACAACGTCTTTCAAACTTTTTTAAAACAACTCTCTATTGCCCGATATACAGGTTCTAAATTAAAAGGCCCCTCTTAGAATACTTCTTGTCACCCGGCCTCCTTACGGCTGCGTTTTGTTAAGCACTCTACTTGTTTGGAAGTACCTTGTGCTTTTTGAGAATATGTGGTCCTTTTATTCAATCATTTGACACTGCCCTCGTTGGCCTGTATTCGGCTGTTCTGGTAGCATATCGTTATTAAAAGCTACACAAGAAAGGAAGAAAGAGAGCGTACAGGACGACATGCTGATTAACCTTATTCTCGTAATTATTTTCGTTTTTAGGGTGTCGTACTTATCCTATAATTTTTTCTCACCTTAGTTAAAACTTAATCCGAGGTGTATTTTAGACAGGGTAATCACTGCCCATTAATAAAATCAGTTTTTCACCTCCACGTGTTGCATCCATAACATGCCCAGTTTCAAACTCTAGAAAAGAATCATAGAACTATTAAGGTGCTATATACCTTTATAGAGTTACCTTTTCTACATGGGAATTTTCACATTTATTACCTTTGGCGGACATATGTTGTCAAATCACTACATGCTCTTATTGCCGTGCTTTAAAGCACGGCAATAATATGTTGTCAAATCACCACATGCTCGTATTGCCGTGCTTTAAAGCACAGTGGTACAAAAGGGGTGGTGATGGAAGGAACATCTGAACCAATCAAACACTCACACCCAGTCAACAGATCTGGGTTCAATCCATCACCGTTCTTTAGCCCACTCTGCCACCCCAGTTCAGACATGGCCATATGCAAATCAGTCTGACCCTGTGCCTCATGGGAAAAGTCCAGCCCGAACTGCCAAGCCATGCCTTCCCTGGACCGGAAACAAGCTTCAGAGGACCGGTTTCTGCCATTTCAGCCGTCTTCAGCCCGGCTTGCTTGAATCCAGTAGCAAAGTGAGCAAGGGACTCACGTCTGAGCATACCCTGCCAACTTATGGCGAACAAAGTGGTACAAAAGAGGGTGGCTTTAAAGCACGGCAATACGAGTGTGTAGTGATTTGACAACATATGTCTGCCAAAGGTAATAAATGTGAAAATTCCCTCGTAGAAAAGGTAACTCTGTAACGGTATATAGCACCCCTATAGTTTTATGATTCTTTTCTAGAGTTAGAAACTGGGCATGTTATGAATGTAACACGTGGAAGTGAAAAACAGATTTTATTAACCGGGAGTGATTACCCTATCTAAGATACACCTCAGATTAAGTTTTAACTAAGGTGAGATAAAATTATAGGATAAGTACGACCCTCTAAAAACGAAAATAATTACGAGAATAAGGTTAATCAGCAGGTCGTCCTGTACGCTCTCTTTCTTCCTTTCTTGTGTAGCATATAATACTGATACGCTACCAGAACAGCCGAATACATGCCAACGAGGGCAGTGTCAAATGATTGAATAAAAGGACCACATATTCTCAAACACTACAAGGTACTTCCCAACAAGCAGAGTACTTAAAAAAACTCAGCCGTAAGGAGTGCGGGTGACAAGAAGTCTCCTAAGAGGGGCCTATTAATTTAGAACCTGTATATCGGGCAATAGAGAGCTGTTTGAAAGACGATGTTTAAATAATGTTTTATAGGAATATTAGGAAGCATGCTACTTGAAACAGGTCTTTACTGTTAAGATGAATCAAATGTAAGAGGGGCCTATGAAATCAGAACCTGAATATCGGCCAATAGTAAGCTGTTTAAAAAAAATAAAATTAAAAAAAAGCATGTAAGATGATGTCTAAATAAAGCTTTATAGGAATATTAGGAAGCATGCCACTTGAAATAGGTCTTTACTGTTTAGATGAATTAAATGTAAAACATCGCATTGACTGATTTCATGTATATCTGTTTTTATGTAGGAAGGAAAATACTACATGTTGTTGAGACAGTGAAATTGGTTGTCTTGAAAAAGATGGTATAAAATTAAAGAAAAGCCATTCGAAACGTGTTGACGCAAAAGAGAGTACAATCTAAAGGACTGACACACATGTGTTAAATATAGATTCATATTTTATTGACTATAGTGTTTTTTAAAATCCAAGATGAACAATGGGATTTGACAAATATCGTGTCTCACACTTGACTGTCTCGATTATGCAGGACATAATTGATTTTGTGTTAGAAAATATTTGTGTATATCTGTTTTTGATTTATGAGTTTTTAACGAGTGTAATTAGAATGAGTTCAACTGTGTTTTGAATACATTTTTTAGGGCACATATTGTTTTTAAGATATCATATGTTGTATTTACAATGTTGTGTTATGTGATTGCTGGATCAAGGGAACTTTGTTTTGCTTTACCATACCTAAACTACAGAAGTGGACTTAATATTTTTTATAAGGTCCCCCAAAAATAAAGGACCATTTTAACCTTTAATTAATTTAATCAATCAATTAATCAGGGAATTGAAAGCGCGCTACTCACCCGTGAGGGTCTCAAGGTGCTGTGGGAGGGAGGGGGATGGGGGTCCACAGATCTATTCAGCCAAAGAGCCAGGTCTTGAGGGTCTTCCTGAAGGTGTACAGGGAGGGGGCACGTATGATGTCTGCTGGTAGCTCATTCCAGGTCTTGGCTGCAATGTGAGAGAAGGAAATTCTGCCTGCTCCGGCTCCGTGGATGTGCGGGGTTTTGGCCAGTGCGAGGTTGGAAGATCAGAGGTTTCTTTTGGCTACGTGGAAGTTGATTCTGTCGTTGAGGTATTTGGGTCTGTTGTTGTGTAAGCATTTGTAGGCGTGAGTGAGGATTTTGAAAGTGACTCTTTTCTCCACAGGGAGCCAGTGGAGATTTTGTAGATATTGGCTGATGTGTTCATGTCGGGGGATGCCGAGGACGAATCTGGCGGTGGTGTTCTGTATTGTCTGGAGTTTGCGAAGTAGGGACTTGTTAATGCCGGCGTAGAGTGCATTTCCATTGAGCAGTCTGCCGGTGATGAGTGCGTGGGTTACTGTCTTCCTTGACTCAGGGGGGATCCACTTGAAGGTCTTGCGGAGGATGCAGAAGGTGTTGAACTAGCTGGAGGTGACGGCGTTGACCTGTCGGTTCATGGTGAGTGATGAGTCGAGTACGATGCCGAGGTTCTTGGCGTGGTCTGAAGGGGTAGGTGGGCTTCCGAGGGCGGTCGGCCACACGGTGCTGTCCCATGCAGAAGGGGTGGTAGTGAGGACGAGGACTTCTGTCTTCTCGGCGTTCATCTTCAGGCAGCTATTGGTCATCCAGACTGTGACGTCTTGCATTCCTTTCTGGAAGTTGAGTTTGGCAGTGGTGGGGTCTTTGGTGAGGGAAAGGATGAGCTGGGGGTCGTCTGCGTAGGTTACGATGTTGAGGCTGTGTTGTCGGGCAATGGTTGCAAGGGGGGTCATGTAGATGTTGAAGAGGGTGGGGCTCAGTGATGAACCAGTGATCAACTACAACATTTACTGTTGGAACATAATGCCAAGTATAATGCTGATATACACCTTGACAAGGCTGTTATTTCCTTAGTCCTGATGTGGACCGATAGGGGTTAACCATTAGCTCTGCTCCTATATTGGTTGTATTACCATACCTAAACTACAGAGGTGGACTTACTATTTTTTTTATAAGGTCCCCCCTAAACTAAAGGACAATTTTAACATCAGATTTGTTTGATCTACTACAACATTTACTGTTGGAACATAGCACCAAGTATAATGTTGATATACACCTTGACCAGGCTGTTATTTCCTAAGGCCTGATGAAGACCCATGGTGATATTTAGTATGAACACACAACATAAATAGATCAAAACGCCGACGATATAAATAGGTTTTCCGTATCATTGTCTTGCATACTTCACATCCAAGAAATGAGGATATGTGCCTGAACATACATATGTGTTTCTAATGGACATCCATCCTAGTTATTTGTGTATTTTCTATTTAATTGTTAAATGTCTAGTGAATGTAATTTTGTTCATGTTTGGTACACCTTGTCGAATATTTACTTTTGTTATTGTATATGTTACATGACCGTCATGTGCGTTTTCCTTGATATGTAATTATCTGTGTTGCTCCACGATATATGATTGATAATATACTGTGCCTAATTTCACTTTTGTGTCACTTGTTTCCATTTAGTACTCAGATGTGTTGCACCATTTAATTGGTAATCCCTAGTCTATTAAGAGATAAATAGGGCTAGTTAAAAATAAATATTGCACTTCCCTACAGAACCAAAAGTTGTTGCATACCACCATGAGAAATCTATGACTCAAGCTTGGGATGTACTGCCAAACATGATGGGGAATCCTGAGGAGCACTGTACTTTTTGTCAATGTGAGGTGTGTGAAAGTGCCATATTTCTTGCATTGGTATGCCCCCACTGTTTTCTGAATTGCTGATGTGCTTTGACTGAGTGTGCCCTGGGCTCCTGCCAACCAGGTACCCAGGGCCTGTGTTCCTTCCCTAAAAACTGTACTGAAACCAAAGACCCACTTGGCATCTCAGGCCACCTGTCAGCTCCTAGTAGATGGTACCCTGGGTACCCAAGGCATGGTGACCACAGAAGACCCCTGAGGAATGCAGCACTTATTGTGCCACCCTCAGGGGCCCTGTACCCTGGCACCCAAACACTGCCTTTGCAGGCTGAGTGCCTAAGTACAGAACTAAAACAAGAGTCAACATGGCATACACCCCTGTGTGCCATGCCCACAGAACCCACTGCCCTGGCATACTTCAGGCACCCCTCTAGCTAGGTGCCCTACGCCAGAGGTGAGGGCACAGGTGCATGAGCCCTGTGCCCCTACAGTACCCAGGGCCATTCCTGGGCACTGTAAGTGCAGTGATGCCATTAAGAGTATATGGTGCTGGGAGGTTGTCATTACAAACTCCACTGCAATATAATGGCTACACTGAAGACTGACAAGTTTGGTACCAGACTTTTCAGCACATTAAACCCGCACTGATGCCAGTGTGGGATTTAATGTAAAATGCACCAGAGGGCATCTTAGAGATGCCCTCCAAAACCCGAACCTACAATCCACGTCTGGGCTGAGTGGCTGCAGAGGCTGCCACACAGCAGACATGTTGCTGGACCTCTGGGTAGGGAGCCCCCCGCTCTCCTGGACCTGCAACAATGCACATCCTGGGCGAGGTGCTATGTATCCTCCCCCAGGATGGACAGGGGGAAGCTTCAAAAGCATGCCGCCTCTGAGAGCTTCTCCAGACCATTTGCTGTACCCAGCAACTGCCCCTCACCAGTTCTACCCCCACACTGGCGGGAAAAACTATGTCAGGAAGGGGGGGTGCCAACCTTTGCCAACTCCACCCCTCAGGTGGAGGAGACGAGGTGAAGCACGACCCCGAGCTCCGGCTATCTTGTAGATGGGGAGCCCTGCCCAATCCCAGATAGGCTCCTGCCTCCCTCCCACAGGAGAGGAGCAGGCTAGGGGGTGTACTCACCCCAGGACAGGGACCCATTGGTCCCTGCCCTTGCCCGACCTGTAACACCCCTAAATGTAGTATTTGGGGGCTCCCTGAACCTTCCTTCCTCAGATCCCGATACAAAAAAGAAGAAAGAAGATCAAGAAGAAGACCCGCCGTGCAGTTGCTAACAACAGGACAACAACAACTGACTAGGCCCCAGCCCTACCGGCCTGTTGATCCTGGAACCTGCTCCTGCCTTAACCTGGCGACCCCCGCGGACAGCAACCTTGGGACGCCCAGAGGACCTGCCTGCCTTGACCCTCTTGAAGATTGGGACTCCCATCAGCAGAGGCTCTGCTGCAACAACCCACCTGGTGCCTACCAGGAAGCTCCGGACCAGCCAACTCTGCACCAGCCGAGCCCCGGCCGGGCCAACCCGAACCAAGACCACGAGGACGTCCCCCCGGTGACTGGGACCCAAAGTCCAGTGCCCAAAGACCCTCCTCGACGAACCAGCCGACGCCTGCAGACTCAGAACCAGGGGCCACCCCAACCGCGACCAGCAGAGTGTAAGCTTTTCCGACACCCAAAACACCCCTGGACCCGGCGACTTACCGCCCTTTGGGGTACCTACCTGTGCTCCAAGATCCCAACTTACCTCTCGAAGTGCTGGTCGCTCCTGGAGAGTCTCCGTCCCCGAGCCTGCAGCCTTTGTTCCTTTTTGACCTTTCCCATTGGATAACATTGAGCGCCCGACACTCAAAAGCACTCTGCACCCAGCCGCCAGAGTGCCGCTGGCCGTGACCCCTGTGTCCTATCCTACTTCCCCCTTGCCCTGAGCAAGTGACCAGGAGACCAGCTCCCACAGCCGCGGGGCCTGCTAGCCAGCAGCCACCAACTGAAGGCCCCCTTCCCTCATTGGATATCATTGGGCCTACCTACCTCTGCACCCGGCCACCCCTTTGCCGCTGGGAGTGAACTAACTGTACTTACCTGACCCTGGGGGACCCCTGAGTCTATGCCCAGAACCTTAACTTCACCAACCAAGTACTCACCTGGAAACCGATAATGTACTTACCTGCCATTTTATAACATTGACTCATTTTGACTCGACAATTTTCTAAGTGTGAAGTTTTGAAACCTGAAAATATTCACATAAAATCAGCCAAATTCCGAAGTACTCACCTGTGATCAGGGGAGAAGCCAGTACTGTACCTTTCAGCCCAGTACTGAACTGCAAAAGTAATCCCTTGCGGGGTTACTAGTAATCTGTATTTTCTCCATAGGAACCCATTGTCTGCTTTTCTATGAAATTTCTTCTAAGTGTCTACTTTAGAAAACTTGAAATATTCTTTAAAAAACCCACAAAATACTGAAAGGCAATTACCTACCTGTTTTGAGTTAAGATCCCCAGTGCTGGCCCTAGGAGACCAGTGCTGGGTTACAAAAGTAAGAAATGCGTTACTTACCTGTAACTGCAGTTATCCAGTATTGGTATCTTTCATAGATTCACATGCCTGAATCATTCCCCGTCGTCGGGGTGGGAGTCCCCGGTATATAAAGAAAGTAATGTCATAAAGACATATACATAACAATAGGCCAGAGGCCTCTCATTAGTAACATATCCATGTCCTTTTGTAAAAAGGACTGAACTTTGGCCAAGAGCCAATCAGATCTCACCACCCTCTAGAACCTTCCTGGAAGGAGCCCTAGTCCCTCAGATTTTTGTAAGCACAGTGCTAAATAGTACCTACTGAGAGAACTAAGGTGAGCCCTTCCAGGGGAGGTGGGTGGGTTGCATGTGAATCTATGAAAGATACCAATACTGGATAACTGCAGTTACAGTTAAGTAACGCATTTCTTATCCAGTATTATGGGTATCTTTCATAGATTCACATGCCTGAATCAGAGTAACAAGCAATATCCAGCACATTTTGTAAGGTACAACATGTAAAATCACACGATATAAGAATACCCTTTGTGAAACAGAACAAGTACCTCCAAACAATGAAATAAAGAAATGTGCAAGAATGCAGTAGGAAGGTGGGATGAAAGAGAAGGCTCACCTCTAGTGAAATAGATGACGAAGTACTGCTTGACCCACAGCTGCATCTTTCATGAGTTCAGAATCCAAGCAGTAGTGCTTGGTGAACGTATGTGGTGTCTTCCACGTCGCTGCTCTGCATATGTCGAGAATGGGCACTCCTGCAAAGAGTGCCATTGAAGTAGAGACAGCTCTGGTAGAATGAGCTCTCACTCTTGAATGCAGAGGATGATTTGCCTGTTGATGGCAGAAAGTTATTGCTGCTGAGATCCAACGGGAAATGCTCTGTTTTGTCAGAGGAAGACCTTTTCTAGGCCTACTGAAAGCAACAAACAGTTGGTTGGATTTCCGAAACTGTTCTGTTCGATGAATGTAGAATTTTAGACAACGCTTGAGGTCGAAAGAGTGGAGAGACCTCTCCGCTGCAGAAACTGGGTTTGGGAAAAAAGTCCGCAAAATTACAGGCTCATTCAAGTGAAAATTAGATGGAACCTTAGGGATGAATTTAGGATTGGTTCGTAGAATAACTGTTTTGTTTGAATTGCAAGAAAGGATCCTGAATGGAGAAAGCTTGTAGCTCACCAACCCGCCTTGCAGATGTGAGCGCCAGCAAGAGAGCGGTTTTCCAGGACAGGTATTTGATGTCTGCTTTGTGTATTGGCTCAAATGGATGTTTCATGAGTTGAGCAAGGACGATGTTCAATTGCCAGGTGGGTGGTAAAGCTCTCACCGGAGGAAATGTCCTGAAAAGGCCTTTTAGAAACTGTTTAACTAGTGTCTCGGACCAGAGAGTAGAGCCAGTCGATGAACGCCTGAAGTGCGAAATCGCAGCCAGGTGAACTTTAATCGAGGCATGCGCCAGTCCTGAATGCGCTAAATGGAGCAGGTAAGGAAGGATTTGTGCTGGAGTGGAAGAAAAAGGATTTATCTTATTTGCTTTACACCATACACAGAACCTTTTCCATTTAAGAGAATATGTTTTGTTTGTACTCTCTGCCCGAGCCCGGGCTAAGATGGTCCTGCATTCTTGAGAAATGTCTAGGTTCTGAAACTCTCTGAACTCAGGAGCCAAGCCGACAAACTGAGAGATGCTGGATCCGGATGCTGGACTTGACCTTGGTTCATTGTCAGGAGAGTCGGGCCAGGTTTGAATTGGATTGGCGGTTCCTGTGATAGGAGGTGAAGCTCCGTGAACCAGTGTTGGCGCGGCCACGCTGGAGCAATTAGGATCAGGGTGCAATGCTCTGCCTTCAGTTTCCGAAGAACCCTGGGAATCAGGGGAAATGGCGGAAATGCGTAAGCAAACACGTTGCACCAACTGATCGAAAATGCATTCCCCAGGGATCCTAGTTGGGGATGCCAGCTTGCGTAATGTTGGCATTTTGCGTTGTGGCGAGTCGCAAACAGATCCACAGGTGGCTTGCCCCATCGGGCGAATACCGAGCTGAGAAGATGAATGATCTAGCTCCCACTCGTGGCACATGGAACGTTGCCTGCTGAGAGAGTCCGCCAGGACATTGTCTGTCCCTGGGACGTATTCCGCCAGAAGGGAAATGTTGTGTTGTACAAGCCAAGTCCAAATTTCTTGAGATTCTTGAGACAACGACAGAGAGCGTGTTCCCCCCTGTTTGTTTAGATAGTGCATTGTGGTGGTGTTGTCTGTTCTCACAAGCACTGGGGAATTCCTGATCCTGGGTAGAAACGCTTTTAGTGCCAGGTATACCGCTCTCAATTCGAGGAGATTTATGTGTAGTTGTTTCTCTGCTAGGGACCATTGCCCATTGATTTGGAGGTCCTGAAGAAACGCCCCCCATCCTTCCAAGGACGCATCTGTCGTAATTACGTGTGGCGAGGTTGGAAGTATGAAGGATAGGCCTCGTCGCAGATTTTGAGATTGACGCCACCAATCCAGAGCCTGGACTATGGCAGGAGTGATCCTGACGACGTCGTCGAAGGATCCTCTGCATTGAGTCCACTGAGCAGATAGCGCCTCCTGAAGTGGGCGCATATGAAGGCGGCAGTGTGGGATCAAGAGGATGTTCGAGGACATCATCCCTAGCAAGGACTTGTAGAGGCGCACGGTGATAGATTTTTTGGACTGAATCCGGGTGGCCAAGGTCCTTAGTTTCACTTGTCGTTCTATTGCAGGTAAGGCCTTCCTTTGAGCAGAATCTATGACAGCTCCGAGGAACGTGATACACTGGGACGGTTGAAGGACAGATTTTCCTTCGTTGAGTGTGAGTCTCAGAGCACTGAAGAGTTGCAGACAGGCGTCGGGGGACTTGGTCAAGCCTGCGTGAGTAGGTGCCTTGACTAGCCAGTCGTCTAAGTACGGGCATACCTGGTGATGTTGTTGGCGAAGGTATGCTGCTACTGGAGACAGACACTTGGTGAAAATGCGTGGGGCTGATTTTAGACCGAAGGGTAACACTCGAAACTGGTAGTGCTTGCCCGCCACCTTGAACCTGAGAAATTTCTTGTGGTTCTTGTGGATCGGAATATGAAAATAAGCGTCTTGAAGGTCGAGAGACACCATAAAATCATTTGCATTGAGGAGTTGTAGCACCTCCTGGATGGAAACCATGCGAAATGACTGTTTTTTTTAGGTATTGGTTGAGATTTCGTAAGTCCAGTATAGGTCTCCATTTTTTCACCTTTTTCCGAATTAAAAAGAATCCGGAATAGAACCCTTTGTTTTTCTGAAATCGGGGAACTTTTTCTATCGCTCCTTTTCTGAGCATGAGGGAGATTTCCAATTGGAGTTGTGTTAGATTTTTGTGTTGCATTGGAATGGGAGGCGTTTGTGGAGGATGTTCCACAAACTCCAGAGAATGTCCGAATTGAACAAGTTGGAGGACCCACCGATCTGTCGTAATTTGTTGCCAATTGTGAAGGAAGGGTGTAATTCTCCCGCCAACTTTGTAAGGTGGAGAGAAACTGGAGACCTGCGGCAGAGAAAGGTCATTGTCTTCTGCCTGTGTCCTTCTTCCCCCCCCCCCGTCCGCGAAAGGAAGATTTGTTGTAGGACGACTGGTTCTGCGGTTGCCTTTGCTGGTACTGGGTTTTATATTGTTGGCCTGAGCTGTAAGAGGATTTGTATCCTTGATTGTTGCCTCTGAAGGACTGACCTCTCCTTCTGGAGCCACGAAAGGAAGGTTTTTTTTATTGAAGAGTACCTAGAGCCCTTGCGGTATTTGTATCTTTTTTGATACCTTGAAGCATGTCATCGATGTGTTGTCCAAACAGAAGTTTACCGTCATAAGGCATGTCTAAGACCTTGGCTTGAACTTCAGGCCGAAAAGACGTTGCCTTAAGATAACCTTGGCGTCTCAGGACTGCAGCTCCTGCCAGCTGTCGGAAGCCTGTGGACTCGATATCCAGTGCCACATCAATCATCTCCGAGGCGGAGCGCTCGCCCTCGAGGAGAATCTTCCTCACTTCTTCTTTTTGTTCCTCTTGAAGTGAACCCAAGTACGGAGCTACGTCTGCCCACATTTGGCGGTTATAACGCCCCAGTAGAGCCAAAGAGTTTGCTGCGCACTTGTAAAGCTGACATGGACGAAAACTTTTTTCCTATATTGTCTAGCTTCCGGCCCTCCTTATCTGGCGGCGCAGTCAAAACAGCTGATGGATTTTTTGACTTGCGTTGTGCCGCTTGGGTTATTACCGAATCAGGCTTCAGATGGCCGATAAGGCAAGCTGGGGCAGTGTCCTGAGCTTTGTATTTTTTATCCAATCTGGGCAGCACTGGCATCAGAGATGCAGGGGTCTGCATTATCTTCTCCCCTTGGTCCCAGACGTGATCAATGATGGTAATAGATCGTACTGCCTTTTGGTATGGGTCTTTAAAATGGTAAAGAAAACAATCTTGTGGTGTTGCAGTGACTTTGAGGCTGAAGCGTAACGCCGCTCTCTCTACGATGTTGTGGAAACCCCCAATGTCTTCCGGGGGAGAATCCGCTTGCGCCTGTACAGGGGATGCGGGACCTGAAATGATATATTCATCATATTCGTCCTCCTGAAGCTCGCCTTCCTCACGTTGCTGCTCTTCCTCTTCTTCTTCCTCCTCCTCATCAGAGGACGGCAGAGGGCGTGAGCGAGACGGCTCTGAATGGAGAATCAAAGTAGCCGGTCGAGATTTAGGAGGCGGTGTGACCACTGTAGGTGTCGCAGGTGTTTGTGTCACCACTGGCTGAGGCGGAGCAGTGGACAGGAATCTTTGTTTATAATCTGCAATGAGAAACTGCAGGTCTGTCACAATAGAAGCAGGAAGACACACCATAAGCTGTTGTGGAAGCGGTGGAGGATGGATCTCTTCCTGGTACTCCACATCCTTTTCCTGCTCCTGTTCCTCATAGTCTGAACTTTCGTGAAATTTGACTTGCAGTTCAGATGGGCTTGTCGCTTGCTGAAACATAGAGCCCTCATCTGAGTCCTCAGTATCCAGGATATTAGCCGGGGGAAAAGGTTGTACCCTGCTCGGCGATGTTAATTCTGGCGTGAGTGTACGCGCAGTCATCCTGAAGTGTGAATAGATACACTTCAATGGAGGTGATTCAGTCGTCGACGGATTGGTCGTTGACAGGGAACCGTCGATAGTCGACTGTGAGTGAGTCGTCGACGGTGTCTTCTTAATCGACGTCGTCGACAATAGGATCGTCGACGATGTTTGCTTCGTGGTCGACTTCGTCGTCGACGGCTTCATCGACGCTGGTGTCGCCGTCGACGGCTTCGTCGTCGACTGCTTCATCGACGCTGGTGTCGTTGATGGCTTCGTCGTCAACGGCTTCGACGACGCTGGTGTTGTCGTCGACAGCTTCGTCGACGCTGGTGTCGACGTCGTCTTCGCTAGGTTCGCCGTCGACGGGCCCGTCGACGGCTTCGTCGGCGCTGGCATCATCGACGATGACTTTATCGACGATGAGCTCGCCGTCGAAGACGGTTTCGTCGGCGTCGATGATTTTGTCGACGATGACAGTTTAGGTTTCGTCGACGACGAGGTACTCGTCGACGGTGGCGCTGACTAGGTCTTTTTAATACTAATAATAGATGGAACAGGGGGAGGAGCCAAGCCTGCATCCGAAATGGCTGCATTGCCGCTCGGCTCCGTGAGCCCTCTCTCCCTGCATGCCCATCCTGTTGTTCGTTCTGGCCAAAAAAGGTATAATAGGATACTAGATGGTGAGCGCTCACTTACCACCCGCTCCTGAGATTCCTGCGTGCTGTGAAACCAGAGAATTCCCCACCCATTGCACAGCGACCCGTGCAGTGACGAAGCCGGGGTGTCGATTGCAACGGGCGGCCGGCGGCGATCGCAACCACAGCGGCCGCCTCTGGTGGTGTGGAGTCGGTCGGAGAGTGCCGTTGTCGAAGAGCCTTGGGGGCCCGTGGGGCATACTGGAGTCGAGGGGGTGCGTGGCTCTTGGCCCCCCTCTTCGGACTCCGTGCCCGGACGTAACCAAGGATCGCCCCCGAGACAGGCGGGCAGCCCCCAGGGAGCGGTAGGGTCGTTTGTTTAGCCTTTTGGTGGCTCTCCCTGGGGAACCCGCCTCATAACTTTGTGTTCCGGGCGTACATTTAGCGGCACCCTGGGCTGGGGCCGGTCCTCGCCGTGAGGCGCAGAGGTACGGGGCCGAACTGTCGAAGATGGCGGCTGACACCCCTCAACATGGTCCATGTCCCGACCGGATGGCTGCTGTAAACATGGTGAAGGGATGCTGGCGGCGCACACTGGAGCCCACACCCAAAGATGTCCTGTCCGCCTTAACGGATCTACGTGAGTCCCTGATCTGTAACGTCAGTGGCCTGGATCGAAAAATGGCCGCCATCGCTGCTTCGCCGCCCTGTGAGGACGCAGTCCGATTTCCATGGAGTGCCTCTGGGTCCGTTTCTACTTCCTTGGGGAGGACTTTGGCCCCGCCTGGATTCCGGGAATTGCTGAGAGACCTGGTTGCTTTGCCCCCCCTGGACAGTGCGGATGCACACTTGAATGCTTCTTGGGGACACATGCCTAATCTGAGCCTGGGGACGCACTGCTGTTCTTCTACTCGGGTGGCCTCAATAACACCGCGGCAATGGCTGGACAGTGATATTTCCTCTTCATGGATGGTACTATTGTGCTTGGACTTTGTGGCACCTGCGGGCGTGATACTTCCGCCCTTGGACTTTAGTTGCATACAACTGGATGGACTCGAGTTGCTATCCGCTTTTTTGGTATTACTTGGGACTGCTTAGCTTGGACCCTTCAGATCCTTCAAAAAGTACTGTAATTTGCTTGACAAGGGATAGTTGGGTGGCTTTGTTGTTAGACGAGGCCAGGGGTGATGCACTTTAGATCTCGGCGGCCCTCACGTTAACTGATGATGCTTTGGGTGTGGTGGTACTGGTGCTGTATTTTTGATGTGCTTGGTACTTGGCGCTCTCCGCGATCCTCCATTTTGCTTTTGGACTTTCTCTATGTGTAGGGGTGATGGGCGGGGCCGGGTGGCGATTATGAGGGCCCTCCTCCATTCATATTCTTTGTTTCCTCTCTTCTCTTTCTAAATTTCGGGTTCCATTAGGGCGACAGGCACGCGGCTGGGGGGGTAGGCCTTGGTCTTCCGCGGGTGTGCAGGGTGGGGGTAGGGGGGTGGGGTTTGTCCGTTTTTGTTTCCATGGCCCTTTAGTCTACGTCTTTTTCTATAGTGTCGTCTCGTTCGTGGTTCCTGTGACGTATATTGCTTTGAGGGGTGGGGTTGGGGATTGCTCTCCATCGGATCTGTGCCAATGTATCTCCTGATTTGTGTGCCGTACCCCCACTACTTCGTCGGTATTTATGTTAATTGTGGATATCCTGATTTGCGTAATGTGTGGTAGGACCACGTGTGATTGTATGGCACTTTTTCAGTTCCCTATATTAAAAATGAACCTCTGTAATCCTGACTTCGGACCTGACCGTATGCCCATACGTTGTCTCCTGACGTATATATCGCTCCGGCTTTTGAATTGCTCTGATTCTTCGTATTGATTGCCACATTTTTTACTTTGTTTCGCGGCCAGCCGTGAAGGTTGTAGGCCCGTACCTGTAATTGATTGCAAGACGAATAAAGGTTCACAAAAAAAACAAAAAACAAACAAAAAAAATAATAGATGGAACAGACCTACCCGTCGACGACGAGGATGTTGTAGTCGTCGACGTCGATGACATAGAGGACGCCACCGTAGTGGAGATCGTGGCTGTCGACATTGTAACCGGCAGGGCTGAAGATGTCACCAAAGGTTTCTTGAAGGTAGGATCCTGTAGAGAAACCTTTACAGTAGTGGCCTTAGAACGATCCTCTGAAGACCTGGGCGTCTTCTTTTGAGGGGGCTGTACAGATGGTCCTGGAGATGAAGTTCTAGGCCTTTTAGGAGTAGAGTGTACACTCCCCATGGAACACTCACTCTCACCTGAAGAGACTGGTTGATCTTTTTCCTTAAGTCTCTGGAGCCATATCAGCAGTCGGCCCTCTCTATCCTTGAGAGTTTTGGCCGAGAAAGTACGGCAGATTTTACAGTCTTTAGCTGAATGGTCAGGATATAAACAGTACAGGCAGTCCTCATGCCTGTCATCCACATGAAGCCTCTTTTTGCTACAAGAGGCACAAGGTCTGAAAAGTCCTTTCTTTGGAGAATCAGTCATGACAAGAGCAGAAGATTCCTCACAGGAATGAAGTTCTGAGTAAAATTGTGGAGATAAATCCAAGAATATAAAGAAAACTGAGCAGAGCTCAGAGGAGACTCCCTTAGCACGACGTGCGGTAGAAAATCTGAGGGACTAGGGCTCCTTCCAGGAAGGTTCTAGAGGGTGGTGAGATCTGATTGGCTCTTGGCCAAAGTTCAGTCCTTTTTACAAAAGGACATGGATATGTTACTAATGAGAAGCCTCTGGCCTATTGTTATGTATATGTCTTTATGACATTACTTTCTTTATATACCGGGGACTCCCACCCCGACGACGGGGAATGATTCAGGCATGTGAATCAATGAAAGATACCCATAATACTGGATAACGCAATCGTACTTTACCTCTTACTTTACCTGCAACCTGAATTTTCTCCCATTGAATAACATTCAGATTTCCTTTGAAAAGTTTCTAAGTGTGAACTTTCAAAACAGCTTTATATTCATGAAATTTCACTACAGTAACTAAAACGTTTTTGCTAACCTGGTTTCAACTTAGACCTCAGGACTGAATCTCAGATCTAGTCCTGGGACTACTAAAGTAATCTATATAGTAATCAACTGTACTTACATGTGGAAAACCCATTGAGCTCAATGCTATAGTGAGTTTTAGGATTGTGTTGCTTACTGTCAGTACTGTATTAATTGTGTGCACAAACCTTATTGCTTTTTGCAAAGTAATTACATGAGAGAACTCATAACAAGAAAATTATATTTTTATAACTGTTGGTTCTAAAAATAAAACACCTATATCTGTGGATATAAAAACAATTGGCCTGGAGTACAGTCCTTGAGTGTGTGAAACCTTTTGCTGACTGATTTGTACAACACATGCTTTACACTGTCCTCTGGTACTGCCTTACTGCTCGACCAAGCTACCACTTTGGAGAGTAGGATCAGTTCTGACTTTAACCTCTGTTATACCTCTGGGGTTGGTGGACTCTATACATGCTGTACTTCATTCTAGTCCAGCATATATAGAGCCACTTTCTCACATGAGGTATGCCAGGCGCTACTGTGACAGGGTTCTTCATCACCATGACTCTTTCTTGCCAGATGTAGTCCACGATTGGTATAGAGCGCACCAATTTTCTTGCCTGTTCTTTAAAATCATACAAGAAACAGTCAGACTGCTTAAGTGACATAGGAAGATGAAATCTGATTGCTGCTCTGTCCATCAAATTGTGAAAGCCTCCGATACCTTCTGGAGGCCAATCGGAATGGTGGGGCGGAGGTGAGAACGGTGCTGGTATGACATTCATCCCAGTCATCCAAAGGTGGCTGTGTGTTAGGAATCTCACCCTCTTCTCTTTCATCATCAGATGATGATGGATCATCTTTTGATGGTGCTGCCACATGGGAGTCCGGCGTCATTCTAGGAGTAGCTGGCATAGGGAGAGGTGTTGGAGCAAGAGGGATGGCAAATTGTGGTGGAGCACCAGGTTGCTGTTGAAAGGGTTGCAGAAAACGCCTCCCATAATCTGCAAGCATGGCCTGGAGGCCCTGTATCAAAGAAGCTGGAAATGTGCAGTATCCCACTGAGGTGGAGGCTCAGAATAATATTCTAATGGCTCAAAATGTCTTGGAGGTGGAGGGTAGTTATGTTGATAATAATGCCCTTCCTCCTCATAATCCTCATCCACCTCTGTTATATGGCACCTGGGGACATTGTTGACATTGCTAAATTAGCATGAGCTTTGCTGCCATGATGCTGCTTTTGCACACGTTACTATATGACTTTATTTTTGCAAGACTCTGTTTGTGCCTTTCACACGAGAACGGGCTGCTTTCACATTCTCTGCCATTCCTGGAGTTTAGTCTGAACATGATGTGCAAGGTCGATCAACAATGCCCCTTGTCATTCTGCTCTGGTCAGTCCCTAGCACCTAGACATAACATGCTACACATAGCTGCTGTACTGAAGACTTGTGCTTTAATATAACATTGTTGCATGTTGTTTTAACTCACTTGGAGAAAGCTGTTCCATGGAGAAGAGATCTGCTGTTCCTATGATGTAAACCTTAGAGCTAGGCTTTAAGGTATGGGGTCTGCTGTCAAAGACCAGAGATTGTTCTTTATACACAGTCTTTATAAATATGTACTTCTCCCTTTGTATTCTATGGAATTATAACAATGCTAACGGTGCTGAGTTTATGCATTTTGCTGCTAGCAGTGGCATGTATACTGTATTGTAGAGCATAATAGTTAAAATAAACATTTTGAACTATTTCAGTGACGCTGCCTATTCTCATTGTGGTCGAGTACGAGTGATTGAGCAAAAGAGTACGTCTTGCTCCCACGATTCCTGAGAGAGTCGGGAGTGTTGTGTTCTGGGTTGTCTAATCATTTGTAGCTCTGTGATCTTTGTAGGAGTACAAATGAGACACTATAGCTAGTCGGTTTGGGATTTTGGGTACTGATGTGGTAGGTTGGTACACCCCTATTCACGGAGGTCCTGTTTACCTGCGCATAGTTATGTGTATGTGCAGAATCCCTGCAACATGACGCCGCCAAGGTTTGGTCTGGTTCTTATCTGCGAGACGTTGAGTGGGGCTTGTGCTTGTCCACAATACCCTCAATTCTGTTTCCAGAGACAGCTGTGACGGTGTAATCTCCTATATTGATGTTTTTATAGGTTCTTTCAAGCTTGAAGTTTAAAAAAAGTTTTTTGTTTCTTTATTCTTGACCTGTTATTGCGCTGCTGTGCTCTAGGTTGTTAATCTTTGTTTTTCATGATGGGGTCGATGTTCTGCCTCATAGCCGAGCCGCACTCAAGGCTTATCTGGCTCAATATGGAGTGCCTGATGCGGGTGCTGAGCTTATATTTGTGGTGGAAGCCAATCCAGCTTACCATTTCTTCTTGGGTAACATTTCCAGCGGTGGATGGAACAGATGATTTGTTCCATGCATACACTGCCACAGCCATTCCTTACGCTTATCAGGCTTATAGGGCTCTTGAAGTTCCGCTTAGAGCTTGGCAACAAAAAATTTGGTTTAATGGCGCCCTTCCTCACCCAGTATCACCGGTCCGTTTAGGTCCGTTATCAATAGATGGGGCCAGTTGGCCCGTTTTGGCTGGGTACAGCCCACACCCACGTTATTCGACTCTTGCAATTGGAGACCTTCGCGTCTTACATACGTCTTTAATACATGTACATAGAGCTGTTATTCAGTACATCACGCGCAACGACCAGGTGGGACCAGCTGGCGTTGCTGCACACCCTGCGGGACCTGGTGGTGTGACCATCAGTCCCCTTATAGTTAATTAAGAAATGGGCAAGTGTCCACAGAATAGGGATGAATTACCTTATTGTATTGCTGAAAAATGTGGACAACTAGAGGCTGTTTTTACAAATACCTCTCCTGTGGACAAACACAGGATTTTGACTAAAAGTTTCCCAAAGACTTACTTCCCGAGTTAGCTGATTGTAACACCTGGGGTAAGGTGTTTGCAGTGGTATATTCAAAGTGTTTGGCATTCCCTTCATGACTGCACTCCCCTCCGTGATTAAATGTGTGCAAGATGAACACAGTGCTGAAGCGGCTGTAGAGCTGGGGATGAGACTGATGGGGGGTGTTTGACGTGGTTGCTGATATGATCCTTGCTAATGTCAAGGGCGATGCAGTAAGCTTTCAAGTGGTGAACTGCTTGGAGGCTGTCCCTGATGTGGACAAGCCGCGCAAATTACCGAAGATTATTGCAAAAGCTTATAACACCATTGGCCACCATAGTCTGGGAGTTAAGTCTTTTACTCAAACGCAAACTCAACAAAAAAGCCCAGACTGATAAAGATGGGAGTCCGGTCTTTCCTAAAAAGAACTGGAAAAATAAATAACAGGGGCAGCAATAGCAGAAGCAAGGTTCACGTGCTGGTTCACCGACATCGGAGTCTTCTGAGCGTACTTATGAGTTGTGCGACCGCGCAAAAATTAAGAATCCTGATATATTTCAAGTCCCTGAAATATGTTCTCCTCGTTCTTCACAGGACACGTCTGGCTCTCAAGTCGGAGGAGGGGACGCCAAGATCATGGCAAAAGTTGACCTGCTCCACATGGGCGAGATCAGCCTCGACAGTTTGAAGTCAAAGGAAAACAAGAGGATCTACCTTGTTTTCGACTCCTGTTTCAAAAGATAAAAGTTGCAGTTTTAATAGTGAGATATGCCTCAGATGGTGAGAGCGCAACTGATGTTGATTCACTGGCTCCTGAAATACCTTTACGCTCTATGCCACAGCCACAACTGCAATATCCAATCAGACGTGAAGCAAAAGCTTCCGTTTGTGATATTCTAATGCAGTTGGAGTATCAAGGAGTGATTGAATCATGTACATCACCGATTAATAATCCTCTCTTTACGGTATCAAAACCTGATGGTTCATATCGAATTGTATTGGATTATCCAAATGTGAACAGTCATTATCGCGCTTTTAGGGTGCAGAACGCTCACAGCTCTGCCTACGCCACCCTCAGAGGAACCCTCATCTACAGACCCCCGGGCCCCGACCACAGTTCAGCGACTTCATCGCCGACTTCGTCAGCACACACACCCTCACCTCCATGGACTACATCCTCCTCGGGGACCTGAACTTCCACCTCGAGAACAAACACGATACCAACTCCACCACCCTGATCGACAACCTAGCCAACCTCGTCACAACACCCACCCACTCCGCCGATCACATGCTTGACCCCATCTTCTCTGCAAGCCTCCACGTCCCCTTCAACCACACCACCAAACTCTAATGGACCGACCATTGCTGCATCCCTTTCACCTTCAAGAAACCTACCACGCACCACCGCACCCAACAGATGCCTCGCCACTGCTGGAGCAAAGTCACCGAAGACCAGCTAACCACCACCCTCGCCCAGATCCCACCATTCGACCCCTCCAACTCCGACACCGC
This sequence comes from Lissotriton vulgaris, assembly GCF_964263255.1. Classification (NCBI taxonomy): domain Eukaryota; kingdom Metazoa; phylum Chordata; class Amphibia; order Caudata; family Salamandridae; genus Lissotriton; species Lissotriton vulgaris. Next base: position 1,867,282,261 of record NC_141693.1, on the reverse strand, counting down.
CGCCCGCAACCTCAGACAGTGGATCAACGACTGCGCCAACACTATCGCCCTGCTCAAGAAACCCTCCAACAGTCACACCAACAAGAAAGCCAGCTGGTTTACTGAAGACCTCCGGGCCTCCAAGCAAACCTGCCGAAAGCTGGAGAAGATATGGCTCCGCGAACGAACACCGGACAGCCACGCAGCCCACAAGAACGCCACCGCAGACACCATGACCTCATCAGATCCACCAAAAGGGCCTCCTACAAAGACCGCCTAGACAACAATGCGCACAACAGCAAAGAGCTCTTCAACATCGTGAAGGAACTCTCCAACCCTAGCTCCAACACCAATGACGTCCCAACCTCGCAAGACCTGTGCGACTCTCTGGCCACCTTCTTCCACTGCAACATCGCAGACATCCACGACAGCTTCAACGCCACATCCACCCCGACAACCACTGAGAGCTCGGCCTCCACGACCACCATCCGCACCAACCGCCTGCTCTCCTGAACCAACATCAACGACGACAACACCATCAAGATCATCCCCTCTGGATCTCCGTCAGACCAATGCCCACACCACATCTTCAACAAAGCCAGCACAGCCATCGCACCCCATCTCCGGAAAGTCATCAACACCTCCTTCAAGAGAGCAACATTCCCGAAGAGCTGGAAGCAAGCCGAGATTAACGCCTTACTCAAGAAACCCAGGGCGGACCCCAAGGATCTCAAGAACTTCCGGCCCATCTCCCTGCTCCCGTTCCAGGCAAAGCTCATCGAGAAGACCGTCAATGAACAACTGACCCGCTACCTCGAGGAGGACAACATCCTGGACTCTTCCCAGTCCGGTTCCGCAGCAACCACAGCACTAAGACTGCCCTCATTGCCGCCACTGATGACATCAAGTCCCTGCTGGACAACGGAGAAATGGCGGCCCTGATCCTCCTGGACCTGTCAGCCACATTCGACACGGTCTGCCACCACAAACTACGAACACACCTCCACAACGCCGGGATCCAAGAGAAGGCCCTGGACAGGACCACCTCCTTCCTCTCCAGCAGAACACAGAGCGTCCGCCTTCCCCCCTTCTGCGCCGAAGCCACTGAGATCATCTGCGGCGTACCCCAGGGCTCATCCCTCAGCTCAACTCTGTTTAACATCTACATGGCACCGCTCGCCTATGTCGCCCGTCGGCACGTCCTTAACATCAACTCCTACGCCGATGAAACCGAGCTCATCCTCTCCCTCACCAAGGATCCCCCACACCGATAAAAACAACCTTCACGAAGGAATGAAGGCCAACGCTGAATGGATGAGGAACAGCCGACTGAAGCTAAACTTGGACAAGACGGAGGTCCTTATCCTCGGATCCACCCCTTCGGCCTGAGACGACTCCTGGTGGAAGACCGCACTGGGAACCGCCCCAACACCCACCGACCACGGACGCAACCTAGAGGTCATCCTCGATTCCACCCTCTCCATGACTAAACAGGTCAACGCCGTCTCCTCCTCCTGCTTCAACACCCTCTGCATGCTCCTCAGGATCTACAAGTGGATCCCCACTGAAACGAAAAGAACGGTCACCCAGGCCCTCGTCAGTAGCAGGTTGGACTACGGAAACGCCCTCTAAGCAGGAGCCTCGACCAAACTCCTGAGACGGCTCCAACGCATCCAGAACGCCTCAGCACGCTTGATCCTTGACATCCCTTGCCGCAGCCACATCACACCCCACCTGAGAGACCTGCACTGGCTCCTGGACAACAAGAAGATAACCTTCAGGCTCCTCACCCACGCACACAAGGCACTCCACAACACCGGACCAACGTACCTCAACAGACAACTCAGCTTCTACACCCCCACCCGCCAGCTCCGCCGACCTCACCACAGTCCCCCGCTTCCAAAGAGTGACCTCCGGCGGCAGATCATTCTCCCACCTCGCCGCCAAGACCTGGAACCCCCTTCCCCATCCACCTACGGCAGAACTAAGACCTGCTGACTTTCAGAAAACTCCTCTAGACCTGGCTTTTCGAGCAGTAGCAGCATTCCCCACCCCAGCGCCTTGAGACCCTCACGGGTGAGTAGTGCAAATTATATGATTGATTGATTGATTGTTTGAACAATCTTGTTCGTAAAAAATACAACACTACACTTGATATTTCTACTGGTTTCTACAGTCACAATCTCGCTCCTGAGGGTCGAGATATCTCAGTCTGTGCGCCCAGTCACTATGACAGGGAGGCCGATGGACACGACGCGCTGGGGGCACAGACTGAGATATCGCTATTAAGAATCAATATCCTTTTGAAACTTGCCCAGACGCCAACGCGCTGCCTTCTAAGGAGGCTGTGTTGAGTACAACGATTATTTGATTAGACTAATACAACCATGAAGTTTTCTACTGAATACTTACCACACTTACCGGTCCAGATAAGACATGGCTTAGCAGTTCGGGCTGGACTGTTCCCATGAGGCACAGGGTCAAGACTGATTTGCATATGGCCATGTCTGAACTGGGGTGGCTTGGTGAGCAAAATACCGATGGATTAAACCCAGATCTGTGACTAGGGGTGAATGTTTTGCCATTGTGAAACATTCCGTCCATCATCTTGTGTGTTTTGCTGTTCACCCTAAGTGGGAAGGGTATGCCCAGACGTGAATCCCGTGCTCACTAAGCCACTGGAGTCCAGGTTTCCTGGCTGAAGACGGCTGATAGCCAGAAACCGGTCCTAAGATGCTTGATTCCGGTCCTGGGAAGACATGGCTTGGCAGTTCAGGCTGGACTGTTCCCATGAGGCACAGGTTCAAGACTGATTTGCATATGGCCATGTCTGAACTGGCGTGGCTTGGTGAGCAAAAGAATGATGGATTAAACCCAGAACTGTGACTGGGGGTGAATGTTTTGCCATTGTGCAACATTCTGTCCATCATCTTGTGTGTTTTGCCCTTCACACATCATCCCATATCATGAAGCGTGATCAGTCTCATGTTAACATTTCGCCATTCCTGGTTGCAGATGGCATAGTTTGGGACAAACTTGCTTACGAAATCCAAGGCGCGACTGAGATCCTTAGGGTACCATACGTGTTTTGCTTCTCTTTAGGAGATTTTGTAACACTGGACATACATTCTGATGATTGGGATGTGCAAGCAGTACATGCATTGTTTTCAGATTTAAAATATTATGTTGCCTTTGATGCTGAAGATTTGTATATAAATTCTGCTTATTATGGAGAATTATTTTGTTATCAACATTATGGGCATCATTTTTTTACACAAAACAAACATGATGAGACCTGTTTTGAATTTACACAATGGGAGCATTGTACTACTCCTGTAGACGGGAGTTCTAAAACTCTTAGGGATAAATTCACTTATTTTACAGATTATGACTTATCTAATCCGGATTCCTATTACTTTAAACTTCGTTCATCTACACAATCCAAATTTATGTTGAGCCACACAAAATTGATTTACGCCAACTTGTTTAGAAATCAATTGTCTACGCAGAGTTATGATCATTGGAAAGAGACTGTTGATTTAAAATCAAACTGGGGCACAGAGCCTTGGCAGGTTCAGGGAACTGAAGCTTTACATCGTGCCTGCCTGATCCCAGTTCAAATTTTGTTTTTAAATGGTACAGTGTACCAAACAACTTGTTTTGGCCTGGCAACTGTAAAAAATGTAAATGCACCATCCATTCCGTCTTTAGCGGAAGATGATGATTGGAGCACTCACACAAATTATACCATCGAGGCATTTCAGGCTTTATTTCGAAATGACACTTTCAATGTCTCTGAAATTGATCCTTCCAGGTGGTTAGTGTGGCAAACTAATACAAATGCGTGTCAAATGTGTTTTTATAGTGTTACAGCCAGTTTCATTGAGACCATTGAGTGGAGAAGTGTGGCTCACTGGTTAGAGCAGGCAGACCTTGAAGCAGAGGTCAGACCCAGGACCAGGGTTCAATTCCCGACGCGGCAGGGTCTTGAGCTCAAATGTCCATGGACTCAATAATTCTCGCTTCGGTGCCTGACCTAATCATGGGTTCACACTCTGCAACTCTGGGCATTAAGCTTGCTTAATCTCCACAACGGCCCCCCCGCGGCAGGATGCCTGGCTTTCACCTTGGGGATGCCCTGTAGGGGCTATCTCACAGGGAAAAACCAGGACGGGTTCCCAAGGCAAGCGCGGAGATACCCCTTCGGGGGTTGATTCTGGCGCTATATAAGAATATGATAATAATAGACCTGATCCTCGGTATACCGCAATACATTCGGTCACCACATATTCGGTAGTTAAGTTATGCCAACAATGGTTGCAACATTCCACGCTAACATCAGTGAAACAGCATCTTTCTCTGCTGTCGCATGATATCAATCTTGCTGATTTCATCTTAGGGCCTAGGAATCTTAGAACTCAGCGATTTCTTTATGCAGCTTACAATGAAATCTGCAAGCTTTCGCAGATTGAAGCTGCTTTTCGTCTGCGCCAAGCCAATTTAGAAAACGTCCTTGCCATAGTAGATAAAAGCAATAACACACTTTCCTCACGCATTTATAGTTAGACAATATTGTTTAATCAGTTGTTGATATTGTTCAAAGTGATGTTTCTGTGTTATATCATGGTCAAAATCAGTTAAGATCTGTTATGCAGTTTGCTTGGACATTGCAAACTCTTAAAATGGGAAAAATTCCTTGGGATTATTTGAATGCCACTTCTTTGTTTTTGCCATTTATTTTGACTGATAAACAACGATTTATGTCCATGAAAGATGCTACATATACGCTATTGCTTATTGAACAATTAGAGCCCTGGTCGTCTCGGTAGTGGAAACGGACTCTGCAGTTCGGTTAATTCATGGGGTTATCTCTCTCCCTTTTTCACTATTTCAATTTAAATTATGTATGCAACATTTTCCGATGGGCGTTTTGAACCACTGGGTAGTGCATTTCTACATGAATTGTGGTCCCTACCTTTCACTTACAGATGTCAGAGGGAGGGTAAGGAAGTTTTTCTTGCGGGGGAGGACTGCGATTCCACAATAGTCAAGTCAAAAAGCAACATTTCTTTAGACCATTAGTCTTCAAACAGCATAACAACATATTTTATAAACAGCCTAAAATCATCACAATTCCATCAATAATTTCATTAAGTAGGTACCCTATAAACAATACAAAAAAACAGGGCATCACAAGATCCATACAGTAGGTGTCGTAATAGCATTCATAGTGTGAACATTATCAGCACTCTCCTGCTAAAAATAAGAAGTTAAAAATGATTTAAAAATGTATATTAATAAATAAATACAAAAAGGTAAACTCCAACCTTTAAAATCACCATGAGCCCAATTCAATCAGCACCTACATTCTCAAATTCATTTTTCCATAGACACGTTTTTTACAGCCTTCATATATCTTCCAATTGCAATGGCAATATCAAGATTAAGCATATCAATGAGTTGGTCTACAGCGTGGGCCTGTGTTTCAGTACCATAGTTTAAAAAAATGGGATGCAAGAATAATTTCCTCAAGTCTAAAACTGTCATGCAATTAACTATAATGTGCGGGATGCCACATTCTGTTCCTAGCATACATTTACAATTTCTATCAGGCTGCATCATTTCTGCTCTTATTTTTCCACTTAATATACACAGGTTAATGCCAATTCTTAATCTTAAAATTTTTCACCTGAGCCAATTGTAAGATAGCCTATCAAGATATGGGTACCAGGCTTCATTGTGCAAGGTCATCCTCATAAATTGTATCAATTTTTTTCTTGCTCAGGTACTCCACATCTAATCCTAGACAATTCCTGTCCTTGGGATCTGAGTATACTCTTAGTAGTTTCTGCATGGAGTGAGTGTGGGCAAATCCTCATATTCAGGTTCTCGCACACTGTGTACAATTTCTTTCTAGTCTTTCTGGTCCATTTTAAACTACTGAGCTGAATCTCATTTTGGCACCATTGAGAGACCTTTTGTACTGCTCCGGGATCCTGGCGTTTCCAGAACCTTATCAGTGTCATTTGAGCCTCTATGCTCCATGATATTGTTCAATCATTGCTGAGCCTGGTAATGACAGTAGAGATTTTAAACACTTCCCTTTCTCTTGGTCCTAGCCGTATTTACCACTTAGGTAAAGGACTTCCGCACCATACCATACTTGAGGGAGTATCATCGCACTGTATGCCTTTAACAACAGTCTGTAGGACATTTCCACATAATCCCTGTTAAATTTTTTCAGCCCACATGCCGAAAGTGAAAGCCATAACTTTCTGGGATTCAAAGTGCGTATGCCCTTTTAGGGTACTATCAAACCAGACTCCTAGATATTTGTTTTCAGTCACAATTCCTTGTTTTGGGGTCTCTTTTACCAAAACATAACATTGTGGTTTTATTCAAATTTACTGTTAAATGCTTTGACACACAGTACTCGCTAAATACATTTAGCTTTCTTTGGAGTCCTAACTCAGTTTGATCAAGAATCACTAGATCGTCTGCATACAATAGGCACAAGAGTTGATTGCCATTCATTTTCGGGCTGGCACTTCTATCAACTTCTAAAATGGAGGGCAGACCTGCTAAAAAAATGGCAAATAGTAAGGGAGCTAGGACGCAGTTCTGTCTAAGACCATTCTCAATTGCTATTTACGAAGTCAGGAACCCCACCGTATCCTTGATGATCTGCGCCAAGTTCCCTCTATGTAGCTCTTAAATTATGGCCAGCAGACATTTTGGGCTGTTATATTTTTCCAGAGTCTCCCATAGGCATCTACGGTCCACTAGGTCAAACGCTGCCTGGAAGTCCACAAAGTAGCAATATAGCTTCCCCCTTTGTTCAATAGACTTCTGTGCCACTGCCAATAGGGCAAAGCAGTGGTCCATGGTGGAGTGGCCTTCCTTGAAGCCACCCTGTTCTACCGACACAATCGACTACTGCTCCACCCAGTCCTTCAGTCTGCCTAGTATTATTTTTGCTAAGGCTTTCTCCCCTATGTCTAGCAGATTAATAAATATGAAATTTTTCAGGGCTTTCATGTCACCCTTCTTATGGGCAGGTCTAATCACAGCACCCTTCCAGTTCTTTGGCATTCTTCCTAAATCTAAAATTACTACGAACATATGTGACAGAAATTCAGCCCAACAATGTACCTGGGACTTTATTAACATTGAAGGAAGATTATCAGGGCCAGCTGCCCTGGTTAGCTGTAGCTTCTTTATAGTGTCCCTTAAATTCTCTACTGTGAAGTCTATTTTCAAGTCTTCCACTATCCCACCCCAGTGTAGTTGTTCTTCTACTTTCGGTGCACCTCGTGTCCCATACAGTTCCTTCAAATAGTCCTCCTATTCTGCTTCTTCTACCACACAATTCATAGCCCCAACTGGTTCTTCTAATGCTGCCTGTACCAGCTTCCAAAACGTTTGTATGTTTTTTGTTTTGATGGTTTTCTACAGATTTGCCCAGCATTTCTCTTTATGAATTCTTTTCTGGCTTCTCACTAACATTTTTTATTCACTTGTCAGTTTTTTTAAGTTTTATAAACCTGACCAAATCATATTTGAGAATTCATGCTTCTCTCCCTTTTCTTCTTTAGACATTCTACAGAGAACCACTTGACATGCCTTACCGGATTTATTTGTTGGTTCTTTGCCCTTGTGTTCCTATTTTTAGGTTTGACTCAAAGGCACTGCACTACGTGTTCGATTTTTTTTTTCTCAAACCATTCTAGATTCTGCCCACTGGCACTTCCAAAATCTAACTCCTGTTGTAATTTTGCCAGTTTTGCAATATATTCATCGTTAGTCTTGTTGTCACCCACCTAGGATATTCTACTTGTGAGAGTACTGTATCTTGATTCCACAATAGGACATTCCCTTGTTTGCAAACACATTAAGTTGCATGGCGCGTGTAATGTGTCAGCGCCCAATATTGCTTGTTTTTTGAAAGGGACCCCAGTTCCGTCAATAATTCCCGCTTTTACTACTCTTACGAATGGCAGTTACCTTATTTTGAACAACCAAGACTGCTGTGGTTTACGGGCAGGAGTCAATCAATCAATCAACCATATCACTTGTAAAGCGCACTGCTTACCCGTGAGGATCTCAAGGCACTGGGGGCGGGGCAGTGCTGCTACTGCTTGATGAGCCAGGTGTTGAGGAGTCTTCTGAAGGTCAGCAGGTCTTGGATCTGCTGTAGGTGAGTGGAGTGGGTATTCCCAGTCTTTGCGGCGAGGTGGGAGAAAGATCTGCCACCGCCAGTCGTTCTTTGGATGCGGGGGACTGCGGCGAGGGTGAGGCGGGTGGAGCAGAGCTGGTGGGTGGGGGTGTAGAAGCTGAGTCGTCTGAGGTAGGCTGGTACGGTGTTGTGGAGTGCTTTGTGTGCGTGGGGGAGGAGCTTGAAGGTTATCCTCTTGTTGACAGGGAGCCAGTGCAGGTCTCTCAGGTGGTGTGTGATGTGGCTGAGGCGGGGGATGTCGAGGAACAGACGTGCAGAAGCGTTCTGGATGCGTTGCAGCCGTCTCAGGAGTTTAGCCGAAGTTCCTGCATAGAGTGCGTTTCCGTAATCCAACCTGCTGCTGACGAGGGTCTGAATGACCGTTTTTCTTGTTTCGGTGGGGATCCACTTGTAGATCCTGTGTAGCATGCGGAGGGTGTTTGTAGCAGAAGGAGGAGTCCCGTATTCAGTAACAGTTTCCTAGCTCGTAACTTGTTGTAGCAATGCACTTTTTCCACCCCCGCATGGGAGTCTAGATAGTTAAATTTGGCCTACCATTCGGACTTTGAAAACAGATTTCAACAAGTTGAGCAAGCTAAAAGCGCTTTTATTCCAAAAAGAGGTGTCTCTCACTTCGGCCCGAGAGACCTTCGAGCTACAGGTGGCTAGGACTTTAAGTGAGATACAGTCCCTTTTGAACTCTAACCTCCCACAACATTTTGGGGAGCTTATACACCAAATATTTAATGTTTCTGACACGAAAGGCCTTGCACATTTTTTTAAACGTGTGGGATCTAGCCTTGTGACTTCCTTTCAGACGATATTTGGAGTAATACCGGATTTTATTCATTCTATTTTTTTCCATGATCTTTGGAGGCTTTCTGTTAGTATTGGAGTTAGGTGCTGATATAATGCTTCTCCTATTCCTGCTGCGTAATGGCTACTCATCTTGTGGTACTGCACAGACCAAGTCAATTGCAGTTATACCGTAATTGCATTCAACAAGTTTTTGGATGCTTACCATCAGCAACACTTGGCGTCAGTTATGGACTAACTTTTCGCTTAGCCTAATTTGCTTAGACTCCTCGTCAGCGCTACATAATATGGATGCGATAGAAGGGCTAAACTTTTGTATTAAGATTGGTCCTACAAACTCTTTCTCTGTACTTCCGGTCTATAGAACCCCAAGCCGTGCGCCTTCTACAATTCCTGATCTTTATAACTATATTGCCCAGAAATCACTGCTGTATTCCAATTTTACAGCATTAGGGGATTTTAACCTACATCTGAACAACCCTAGCTTTATGCAGGCAGGGCAGCGGGTCTCGTCCCTCAGCGGAGCCAATTTGACTCAGCATGTGATCCTCCCCACGCGTAAGGCAGGGCACAGCCTAGACCTTCTGTTTTCGAACATCCCATCTCTGCTATCTGAGCCCCCAGTCCAATTGGTTTGGACTGACCATTGCTTAATTCCATTTTCATTTAGTTTGGATGAAATTAGCCAGTTCAGGGAACCTCGATATTTTCTAAAAAGAAACTGGAAGAAGCTGACAGTTGAGTCTCTAGGCCCAGTTCTGCATGCTTATCAACCCCCACTATCAAATGATCCCAATGCTGATACACTTGCCTTAAATAAGTGGATTTCCGCTGCAGTGGAATCCACTGTCCCAGCTAGAGTCACTAAAACCCTGAGGAAAACCCCCTCGGTCCCTTGGTTTACAGAGACCCTTAGGCTAAATAAAAGTAGATGCAAGAGGCTGGAACGCCAGTGGAGGGTGGATTACAGTGCCGTGGCTAAGCTGGCATACAGGAAAGCACAAAAGGAGCTAAATAAACTGATAAGAGAGGCAATCAGTGACCATGTGGTGAAGGGTATTAATAATGCAGATAATTCAAGCAAGGAAATATTCAATGTTGTTACCTCTTTCTTGAAACCGAGGGAACTAGAGTTTGAAGTGCAGCCCTCCCTTTCACTGTATGAATAAATCTCTGACTTCTTCGATTGTAAAATTCGGAAGGTCTATAACAGATGTAACAAAGACTAATTTTACAGATGATAATGGGAATAGTAAGCCCGAGCGCACCCTCTCTGAATTCCTCCCCATTTCTCAGCAGGAAGCATTGGCAGAAATCCTGAGATGTAAGTTAGGCTCACCGGAGGACTCATGTCCCCCTAAGTTGTGGAAAGAGCTGGCCCACTCTTATTATCAGGGTGTTGTCTCACATTTGGAATACATCTCTCTCTTCTGGCATTTGTCCGGACACATGGAAACATGCCACACTCCTCCCCCTCAGAAAAAAGCTGAATGTGGACCCTGTGGAATTAAATAACTACCAACCAATTTCATAGCTACCAGCTCCAGCAAAAATGCTGGAAAAAATGGTGCAGCGACAACTGGCTAACTTTGTTGAGAGCCACAACATTTTCCATGACACCCGATCCGGCTTCCGGCCCGGCTTCAGTACTGAGACAGCTCTATTAGAGGGAGCAGAGTCAGTGAGATTGTTGATGGATTCAGGAGCATCAGCAATGCTGGTGCTCGTGGACTTATATGTGGCATTCGGCACGGTGGACCATTCAATTCTGGTTCAGAGACTCCAGGATATCAGTATTGGGGGGGCACTGGCCTAGTTGAAGTCATTCCTTTAAAATTGCTCTCAGAGAGTTGCCCTGCAACCCCACCAGTTAGAGCCCAAACACCTTTGGTGAGGAGTGCCTCAGGAGTCGGCGCTAAGCCCTCTTCTTTTTAATATTTACTTGGCCCCGGTGTTCTCACTTATAGCCAAGTGGGGCGTGAAAGCAATATCTTACGCCGAAGATACCAAGTCGGTGTTTTCCTTTAAAGATCAGTCGGAGGACTCTTTCAAGAGTTTTAAGGGCCATGTCTGAAAGACCTGGCCCTTTGAATGAACAACAATAATCTCAAACTCAATGCTGAGAAAACTGAAGCGTTGTTCTTCGGCAAGGCCCTACAGCCAGCAGTTGAATTGTGGTGGCCTGCTGAATGGGTCCTCAACCCATCCCAGCTGCCACTGCAAAAAATCTGTGGGTGAAGTGGGAAGCAGATCTTTCTTTCTCAGCTCAAATCCGGCATGTGTCGGACTCCTGTTTTAATAAATTGAGAAGGCTGCGGAAATTTCTATTTCTTCTGCCAGAGGACTGCCGTAAAACTATAGTCCATGCCACTGTGACATCTAGGCTGGACTTTGCAAACAGCCTCTATTTGGACCTGCCTGCGTACCTAGTTAGAAGACTGCAGATAGTACAGAATGCGACTGCGAGACTGATTAGCCGTGATCCAGTTCGTCATCATATCTCTCTGCATATCAGAGCTCTATTGGCTGCAGGTGGTGACAAGGAGAATCGAGTTTAAGGCCCTGACATTGGCATTCTGGTCAATTCATGGTAAATGCCCGAGTTACCTGAAACGACAGATGTGTCGATATAAGCCTAAGCGTTTATTGAGATCCAATTCTCAAAATCTGATCTGTACCCCAGGATTTTTGAAAGCTCGGTTAGGTGACAGATATTTCACGGTGGGTGCCACCAAACTATGGAACTCTTTGCCTACTACATTGAATCAGAGCCAGTATTTAGAAAGGCTGTCAAAACCTGGCTCTTTAGTTTGGGCTAGTGTCACCGGGATCTGGTCTCTGGCCATTGCGGCGCGCCACCCACTGCTTGAGCACCAGGACACCTCAGTTGAGGTAGCTGTTCACTCTTTATAAATGTCGGTATTTTTATAATTGTTACTTTACTTGCGTGCAAACAGTATTTTACTGCCAGCAATGCCCCTTCTATTGGGCAATGGATGTATGTCTCTCCAACACGTCACGTCCAGTCCTGGATTTTATCCAGTTGATGGGCACCTTAGAGGCTCATGACCAGGCTTGTTCTGGGGATGGTCGTATGGCCTGCGCAGCTGCACTTGGAGTTCTGGCTGAATGGGATGTCTGTGCGCCTGCGCAAAACGTCCTACAACAAAGTTTCATCGAATATCACACAAGTTGCCCACTCATGCGTTTAGAGTCCTCTGACTATGAGGAGCATGTTTGTTCCTTCGACTTACTATATGGATGGCATCTCTTTTTTCTACCAAGGATAGGGATGACCTTTTGGAAGGAATTGCATTCATCGGTTCGCACACCTTGACAGACTTACCACCTCCCTCATAATAACTCCTTCATTATAAATTCATTATCCCAGAGACAGCTCTATTTCGGTAAGCAACTATGATAATATTGAAACTTTTTTTGTCGAAATTTTGAATTTGTTCGAATTTTGTTTTTTTTACAAAAGATTGTCCTCTGCTTAACTTTTGAACTCTGTTTTGCTCCTTTGTCTATGTCTCATGAGCTTACCAAGGGGAGGGTGTAATATGGCGCCTGGGGTCAATGTCGACATTGCTAAATTAGCATGAGCTTTGCTGCCATGATGTTGCTTTTTCCTCACGTTACTACATGACTTTGTTTTTGAAAGACTCTTTGCCTTTCACATGAGAACGAGCTGCTATTGCGTTCTCTGCCTTTCCTGGAGTTTAATCTGAATACGATGTGCAAGGTCGATCAACAATGCCCCTTGTTATTCTGTTGTGGTCAGTGCCTAGCACCTAGACATAACATGCTACACACAGCTGCAGTATTGAAGACACGTGCTTTGATATTACGTTGTTGCATGTTGTTTTTACACACACAGAGAAAGCTGTTCCATGGAGAAGAGGTCTGCTGTTCCTATGATGTAAACCTTACATCCAGGCTTTAAGGTATGAGGTCTGCTGTCAAAGCCCAGAGATCTTTCTTTATATAAAATAAGCTTCTTCTTACCAAGGGGAGGGTGGTTAGGCCTAAAAGCCCATATTTCCAGTATTTATATAAAATGACTTCTCCCTTTGTATTCCATGGAATTGTAACAATGCTAACTAGGCTGAGTTTATGCATTTTGGTGCTAGTAGTGGCATGTATACTGTATTGTAGAGCACAATAATTATAATAAACATTTTGAACTATTTCAGTGAATCTGCCTATTCTCATTGTGGATAAGTACGAGTGAGTGACCGAAAGAGTACGTCTTGCTCCCGCGATTCCTGAGAGAGTCGGGAGTGTTGTGTTCTGGGTTGTCTTATCATTTCTAGCTCATTGATCTTTGTAGGAGAATGAATGAGACACTACAGATAGTCAGTTTGGGATTTGGGGTACTGATGTGGTCGGTTGGTACACCCCTATTCACGGAGGTCCTGTTTTCCTGCTCATAGTTCTGTGTATGTGCAGAATCCCTGCAACACCTCCTGACATTTAACATTCAGTTCAGATGGACGGTGAGCTGGGCCAAACAGGCCACTGTCACCATGAGATTACTCAATGTTCAGCAGGTGGCTTGGAGGACAACAAGAGACTTTGCTGTGTGAGGTGACTTTAGGACGCAGAAGGGTTCTGTAAACCTTAAAAATCTTAATCTTATCGACGGTGGCATAGTCAGTGTCTTCGGAGGGATGAGGTGTCCTTCTCTGGTGTCGTGGCCGACGTCCTCTATTCGACTACCATTGACAGGACTGCCGTAGACAGAGCAATTGTCGACAGGATCAACTACGACCGGGCCATCATCAACGGACGCGTCGATGGGACCATCATCGATAGAAGTGTCAATGGAGGCATTGGCAGGGACTTTGTCAATTCCTGAATCTTCCTCAACGAGATGGGAGTGCCGATGGCAGCTGTCAACCGTCTCGAGAACGAAATGGTGGCACTGGTGGTCGGTGACTATCTCGATGTCGACTGTAAAGGGGTAGTTGAGGGGGATTTGAAGAGGATTTCTGCCTCTACAGAGGAGGCATGAGGGTGATTTCTATCCTTGGCAGATGGCATTGATGAGCCAGGTAAGGATGTTTCGGAGAACGTTTTTCTTCTCCTTTTTCTAGGAGCTGCGAGGTTGGTGAGAAGTCTGAACATATTTTCTGGAACCCTCTGATGCTCCATCATGGGATCTATCCCTTTTGTGAGAACTAAAAGAGGTGCCATTATCCTCCTTAGAAGATGATTTCAGGGCTTTCGCCTTCTGAAGCCACAGTAGGAGCCTCCCTTCTCTGTCCATCAGAGTATTTTAGGAGAAGGTGCAACATATCTTGCACTCTTTTGCCTCATGTTTGGGATGAAGCCAATAAATGCAGTCCTTATGTGGGTCATCCCCATGCACTCTTCTTCCCACAGGTCTTACATAGACAAAAAAGACCTTTTCTGTCAGACATAGTAGAATAGTAGCTGAAAATAGCTTTTTAGATGAGAAAACTGAGCAGAGCTCAACTAGACTACCTTTACACAGGATGTAAGGTGAAAATCTGAGGAAGGCAGCCTTTCTTGGGAAAGTTCTAGAGCAGTGATACTCAAAGTATGGCCCGGGGCCGCTTGCGGCCATCTGGACTTTCACATGCAGCCCTCCTGGTGAACAGCAACACTAGCTGCTCTCTAGTTGCTGAGCACTAATATTCAGAAAGAGATGTGAAATAAACTGGAAAGCATTTATTAACCTACAAATAAATGCATGCCTGTTTATTACATCTTTTTAGACCTCCTCACACAAACCCTGACCCACCCAGACCTACTGCCAGCACCCTGCTGGAATCAGTGCTGCTCTCGGTCACACCACAGACCATACTTTGTGGCCTCTGGGCAAATATTTGTGAGTACCCATGCTCTAGAGGGTGCTATGACCTGATTGGTTATAGTTCAAAGTTGGGTATTTTTTTTTTTAAAGGACATAGATAGGCTATTAAGATCATGGCCTAGTGCCATTATAGCCTATGTTAGGTATACTTACTGCTTTATTATAGTACCTTGGGACTCCCACTTCGACAGTCCAAAGCATGTGCCAACGCCTGAGGATACCTGCCTTTGGAAGGCGAGCAACGTGTTAAACCTCAACTCATGGTACTTCACAACCGAAGCAGGCTGAGGCGGAAGAGGCACCATTTCAGGCCTACAACTCTGCTACAAGTTAGGCTGAAAAGACCATAACAGTAAGATCACGGTCTTGTCTGTGCTGCAGAGTAACTGACTAGTGTACAGCCAGCCAAAGACCGCATGAAGACAGGCCTTGAAGTGACCATATCCAGCTTAAGCTCCCCATCTCAAAAGAGAGAAGTAGCTGGGTATTATCTGCATAAGACACCACCTTAAATCCATGTGATTTCATCAGCAGAGTCAACGGGATCATATAAATCTTAAATAATGGATTGAGAGACCGACGGTCCCATGTTTTCAAGTATGTTTTAATTAATCAAGCTCCCAACTCCTAAGTCAGCAAGGCGTTGCATGAAGATCACGTGAGATATGATATCAAACACTGTACAGAGGTCAAGAAAAATCAGCGACTCCTACCTCCTTGGGCAAGTGTTAATTGATGTATTCAGGCACTTCTAGCAACGCTAGCTCTGTGCTATGTTTAGGGAGAAAGCCCAATCCGCTTGAATGAGGTGGCTTATGGGTTTCCAGGTAGTCTGAAAGCTGCTCCTTTATCAGATTCTCAAGCACTTTAGATCTAGCTTTAAAATTGGGCAACATATTAGGGTCTGTAGATGGCTTTTTGATGGATGGAACCAATTTAGACTGTTTCCAGACTGTTCCATGGCTGTTGATACTGAGGTAATCAAGAACCTACTGAAGACTGGGTTAACAACCTCAATCATCAGCTTTGAAGGGGGACAAGGATCAGCCGAGAGCTAGATTTACTCTCCAAGATTGTGGTTTTGAATTCCTCCCAAGAGATGGAATTAACCGGCAGAGCAAACAGAGCCTGGGGCAGCCACAATGCCCATCCCACAGCCATTGAGGGCAGGTGTTGTTGCCAAATTGTTATGAATTTTGGTAATTTTCTCCTCGGAAAACACCAAAAGCTTTTTGCACAACTCCTGGGAAGGCAAAATACCACTGGTACATGATTATGGTGCCAAACACCTCTTAGTAATTGTAAACATTTCACGTGGCACAATAACGATAGAAGCAATTTTTTCTTCAAAATAGATGTACTACCTAACTTAATTGCGGCATGACATTTTCCAAAGAGGCTTTCTATGTCTCTTTTTTCTCTGACTGATAAGATCTACGCCACTCTCTCCACCTTTTTGCAGGCTCTCTTTTCGAGAGCATGGATAAACGAAGGAACTGATGGGTCCTGATTACAGGCCTTCCGAATCAGCGGGGATCCAAAAGTATTAGCAGCTGAGTGAGAAAGCTATTAACTGCTTCCACATCAAACATTAGAAAGGGCTAATAGGTGAGCAACCGAGTTAGATGGGAGGCTTGTACGATCAGCAGACCTAATTTTATTTCAAGCATGAAAAGTCTGAGTGGTAGCTGTTCTGTTCAAACAGGATACCCTCCATAACTACGTCATAACGCTGACCTTCTTACTTATATTATTATTTCACTGTCTTCATATACCAGAGAAAAGAAGAAGCTTGTGATATAGTTCGCATTATGACTGCTCACACAATTACTGAGTAAGTCATAGAGATTGAAATCTCTAAAAAAAACAGAATTTGTCTGGGGTGTTGTACTTTACTTTGCTGTGAATGGCCAGTTATGTTAACATTTAAATCAAATGTAAATCAAACATACATGCAAGATAGACCCAGAGATCACATTAATTTTCAACGACTCAATAGAAGACACTAGTAAATGGAACTGCGTTAAGGCTCCGCATAATTCTGCCACATGTTGTCGGCCCTTGAAGTTAAGTTACCTGGACCGCTAGGCTATAAGCTTCCCCAGTCAGGTTCAGAAGAAATTGACCTTTAAGAGGTAAAATTCTGCTGATGATGATAACATTCTGATGCAATATCACCTCTAAAAGGTTACATCAATATAGGCCTGTAGAGGATGTTTTGTAATGTATTTCGGAGACCCTGCAAGGTAAGGAACAGCAACCTCTGTGACTACATTCTGGAGTAAGTAGAAGCGTCCTCAGAGAAGATCAGATACAGATAGATGTAATTGTCAAAGAACAATTACGGTCCTAGTAGGAGCCTTAATTACTGAATGGTGTATAAACAGTGAGCAGAGCCTCGATGTTGAGTTATGTTGTAATGAGAGGTCCTCAAGCACAGTCTTGAAGAGGGTTTATTTTTTATTTTTTACAATAAAGATTTAACATTTAGTGATTTGACAGTGACTAAAGCTGTTGGGTGTCCCCTCATAAAAAACGTCAATGGCATTCTCCTCATGGCCAATTGAAAGTATAAGCAAGCCAGTAAGAGGGTTATAACCACCTATGGGAAACCCCTTGCAGCATTGGGTGGTGATGCAGCGAGCATGAGTTCTGAGGACACTCCTCGGTATATTCTTAGCTGGCTCATCTTACTCAAGACGCAGTCCATATATTTTCAGCTGATGGGACTAGAGAGGACCTGCATACAGTTTATCCTGACATTCCTTAAACGTCAGTCCAATTTGTTCTTGACCAGTCTTGATTACCTCTATTTCAGTGTCCTATAAGGAATCACGTCTTAGTGAAAGCACCCCATTGACTCGTAATCCTAAAACTGTACTGTTCCTATGTCATAACATAGTCCTACACTGTAGACTAGGCAGTGTTCTAGCATAGGAAAAGTACAGTCTGCGGATTAGGATTTGAGTATCTCAGGGGAAAGTACTATAGTGTAACTTTTAAAATACTCCCTCTCCCGACATCATTACTTTTCACTCACCTGTTAATTTCAGACTGGCTTCAGGAAGAACAAGTTACTTACCTTCGGTAACACTTTTTCTGGTAGATACTATATCTGCCTGTGGATTCCTCACCTTGTGAATATCAGCAACATTCGGAAATTCTTTTCGTAGCCTCGCTCCGACGTGGACTTGGACGTCATAGAGA
Source organism: Lissotriton vulgaris (assembly GCF_964263255.1). Classification (NCBI taxonomy): domain Eukaryota; kingdom Metazoa; phylum Chordata; class Amphibia; order Caudata; family Salamandridae; genus Lissotriton; species Lissotriton vulgaris. The sequence continues at coordinate 1,867,264,202 of NC_141693.1, read as the reverse complement.
CACGGCATCGCACGCGACTCCGCTGACGTCACCGACGCCTACAATAGGCCCACGCCGGCGTGATGACATCAGTTCCGCCCTTTTTTCCGTGCCATCGAGGCACACGGACGGACCAATGACAGTAGAAATATACATAGTATACACAATACACAATAGCCAAGGAGAAACACACACATTGTGAAGCAAGTGCAAGAAAGCAATGGAAACAACTCCTTAACATTACAATATATAAACAATACATTACAGTAACTCTGGTAAAGAAGAGTGGACAACGGGGAGGAGTATGGGTCAGTGAGGAATCCACAGGCAGATATAGTATCTACCAGAAAAAGCGTTACCGAAGGTAAGGAACTTGTTCTTCTGATAGATACATCTGCTGTGTGGATTCCTCACCTTGTGAATAGAGTCCCACAGTAGTCCCCACTCCCGGAGAAGGGTGTCCACTCTTCGAAACCAGGAAATCCTGAAGGACAGAGCGCGCAAAGTGGCCGTCCCTCCTCACCTCAGTATCCAAGCAGTAATGCTTCGTGAACGAGTGGTGGGAAGACCAAGTTGCCGCCCTACAAATGTCCTCTACAGGAACACCTCTAGCCAATGCTGAGGTAGACGACTTAGCTCTAGTAGAATGAGCCCTTATACCCTCTGGAGGATCCTTACCGGCCAAAGAGTAGCAGATCTTTATACAGAGGACGATCCATCTTGAAAATGTTCTTTTATGGACCGCTCTTCCTCTTTTGCAGCCAGCAAACCCAACGAAGAGCTGGTCATCCAAACGACAGTCTTTAGTCCTGTCCAGGTAAAAAGACACCGCCCTCTTAGGGTCCAGACGGTGTAACCTCTCCTCCTCCTTGGAAGGGTGTGGGGGAGGATAAAAGGTAGGGAGGGTAATGGATTGACTAAGGTGGAAAGGAGTCACCACCTTAGGAAGAAAAGCAGCCCTGGTCCTAAGAACCATTCGATCAGCATGAATGGTCAAGAAAGGGGGCTTGGAACTAGGAGCTTGAAGCTCACTTACCCTCCTTGCAGAGGTTATTGCAACGAAGAAGACTGCCTTAAGCGTCAAAAGCCTCATAGGACATTTATGAAGAGGCTCAAAGGGAGCACCCATCAGAAAGGTCAAGACATGATTTAAGTCCCACTGAGGCACAATAAAAGGAGTAGGAGGGAACTTATTTATGAGGCCCTTCAAAAACCTTAAAACTACAGGAGACTTAAAAAGAGATGGCTGGCCAGGCAAACAGAGAAAAGCCGACAGCGCCGAAAGATAGCTCTTAACCGTGGCAACAGAAAGCCCTTGCTGCACCAGAGAAAGGGCAAACTGGAGAACATCAGACAAACGGGCTCTCAAAGGGTCAATAGAATTCCCACCACACCAAGTGACAAATTTTGACCATCTATATGAATAGACAGACTTAGTGGAGTCACGCCTGGCTGACAAGATGACATCCACCACGTCAGGCGTGGGAGAAAAGGAAATCAGGTTGCCCCGTCCAATCTCCAGGCATGAAGGTGCAATGTCTGGAGGTGGGGGTGTAGAACCTGCCCCTCCATCTGAGAGAGGAGGTCTGCCCTGAGAGGGAGACGGAGCGGCGGGTGAGAGGAGAGGTGGAGAAGATCTGTATACCACACCCTTCCTGGCCAGTCCGGGGCGACCAATATAACTTGGGCCCGGTCTTGGCGAATCTTCCTCAGAACCAGAGGAATCAAAGGTGTGGGAGGAAACGCATAAAGGAGTTGACTTCCCCAACTCAACTGAAACGCGTCTCCCAAGGCTCCTTGCAACGGATACTGGAGACTGCAGAAGGACGGGCAGTGAGCATTCTCGCGAGTTGCGAACAGGTCCACCTGAGGCGTCCCCCACGTCCGAAAGACGTGACGTATCACCTCCGGGTGAAGCCTCCACTCGTGGTCGGCAGAGAACTGCCGACTGAGACTGTCTGCACGCACGTTCACAACTCCGGCCAGATGATATGCCATCAGACAAATCTGGTGGTCCTGAACCCAGGACCAGAGACGCAGAGCCTCTCTGCAGAGACACTGCGACCCCACTCCTCCCTGCTTGTTGATGTACCACATCGCGGTCGTGTTGTCCGTCAGGACTTGGATCGACTGACCGCGAAGGGAAGGCAGGAAGGCCTTGAGCGCCAGACGTATCGCCCGCAATTCTAGAAGGTTGATGTGAAGCAACCTTTCCTCCGGAGACCAAAGACCCTTGACCTCCAGATCCCCCAGATGAGCACCCCACCTTAGAGTGGATGCATCCGTAATCACTGTGGCCACTGGAGGAGGCAGCTGAAAAGGCTTCCCCTGAGACAGGTTGCCTTCCACGCCCCACCAAGCCAAATCCGCCGCAGCTTCTCTGGAGATCCTCACTGACTCCCTGAGATCTCCGTTGTGCTGATACCACTGCCTGCGGAGGCACCACTGGAGCGCCCTCATGTGCCAGCGTGCATGGTTGACCAACAGAATGCAAGAAGCCGTCAGACCGAGCAGGTGAAGGACCTTCAGGACTGGAACGACCGCTCCATTGAAAAATAAAGGAATCATTTCCTGTATGTCGCGAATCCTTTGTGGAGGAGGGAATGCACGACATACAGTTGTGTCCAGTACTGCACCTATGAACAGGTTGTGCTGGGAGGGCACCAGGTGAGATTTGGGTACATTTATCAAAAAACCCAACCTGAACAACAACTGGGTTGTCTCCTGCTGATGATGGAGCACTCTCTCTGGCGACTCTGCCTTGATCAGCCAGTCGTCCAAATAAGGGAATACAGGAATCCCCGACCTTCTGAGATGCGCCGCCACCACTGCCATCACCTTGGTGAAGACTCGAGGCGCAGTAGTAAGCCCAAACGGAAGGACCGCAAACTGATAGTGTTGCGATCCCACCGTAAAACGGAGATAGTTCCTGTGCGACTTCAGGATGGGGATGTGAAAGTACGCATCCTGCAAGTCGAGCGACACCATCCAGTCTTCTTCCAGCAGAGCCTGAAGAACCTGAGCAAGGGTGAGCATCTTGAATTTCTCTTGTTTCAGATAAAAATTCAAGTTCCTGAGATCCAAGATTGGACGAAGCCTGCCATCCTTCTTGGGGATCAGAAAATACCGGGAGTAGTATCCCTGACCTTTTTCCTGCTATGGGACCACCTCTATCGCACCCTTTCTCAACAGAGTTTGAACTTCCTCCTGTAGGTGTAACAGATGTTCCTCTGAGCAATATCTCTGGCAAGGAGGGTATTTGGGAGGGAATTACCGAAAGGGAAGGGCATACCCATTTTCTACGAGATTGAGAACCCAAAGATCTGATGTAACCGATTCCCAATCCCGTAGAAAGTGGGTAAGCCGACCCCCCACCAGACCCACATGATCCTGAATGGCGGATCTAGGGCTGCTTTTCTGTGGCTGGGGGATTGGAGGAGGTGGAGGAGGAAGAGGCCTGACGCCCTCGAGGACGTGCCCTTTGCCTTCCCCTGTACGACTTATACAAGGTATTTTGCTGCTGCTGCTGCTGCTGCTGTTGATGCTGCTGCTGACATTGTCTAAATGTACGAAAAGAAGAGCGACCAAAGCCTCTGAATTTCCTGGCTGTAGAACCTCTAACTTGTAGACCAAGAGATCTAGCAGTCGCCCTGCTATCCTTAAACCTCTCCAAGGCCGAATCTGCCTTCTTGCCAAAGAGTCCTTCACCATCAAAAGGCAGATCTAACAAAGCAGACTGCACATCAGCAGAAAAATCCGAGGATTTTAACCAAGCTGAACGCCTTGTGGCAACAGCAGTGCCCATGATCCTTGCCACAGACTCTGCAGTATCAAGGCCGCTCTGAATAACCTGACGAGCTGCCGCTTGAGTGTCAGATAAAACTTCCTCAAAGTCACCTCTGCAGTCTTCAGGAACCTTAGGGATCAACGTACGTACAGAGTCCATAAGAGCGTGGCTATATCTTCCCATAAGGCAAGTGGCATTTGTTGATTTTAACGCCATACTCGCGGAAGAGAAAGTTTTCTTGGCCACTTGATCCTGCTTTTTAGCTTCCTTGTCACCAGGAACTTGGGGAAAAGCACCAACTGACTTCTTAGAACATGCCGCCTGAATCACCAGACTTTCAGGAGAAGGGTGAGACGACAAAAAGGCAGGGTCCTCAGGAGCCACTCTATACCTCCTAGCCACACCTTTCGAGACAGCAGGAGCAGAAAGAGGCTTCTTCCACACCTCCATAATGGGATCAGTCAAAGCATCATTAAAAGGGAGCAATGGCTCCACAGCTGAGCTCGGAGAATGAAGAACCTCAGTAAGCAGATTCGATTTAAATTCAACAGTCGGCAATTTTAAACCTAAAAGTCCCGCTGCTTTTTTCATCACCACATGATATGGCTGAACATCTTTCGACGGTACATCAGAACCTGACGGTAAAACCCACTCTGGAGAAAACTCAAGACCACTAGCCTCTGCTAGATCCTCGAAATAATTTTCATCCAGCTCACCTTCTTCCAAGTCAGAATGAGACTCAGAATACCTCTGCTCTTCCAGGAGACGTTGAGCCTCTCTCCTAGATCTCAGCTTAACACGGAGTGCAGCGGGATCCACTGACGACTCCGACGGCGCCGGAGCCGACGTCGGAATCGAATCCGAAGGCTTAGAAGGATGTTCCAGAGATTTGCTTGAGCGGGCGACGCCGGTGCTGGAGTCGTCGACCTCGGTGGAGCCTGGTACTGCCACAGCGGGGTCGGAGCTGGCAAAAACGGCATGAAAGGTGCCGGGGCATATGAATGAGGCACCCCCAAATTAAATGCCATTGGACCCATGGGACCCGAACGCGCTCCAGAGAGATACCAAGACCTTGAGAAAACATCATACATAGCGTTGAGAAACGCTGAAGGATCCTGACCTGGAGCTGGAAAAGGTGGATGCTCAGGTCGACCTCGAGGTAGATTCGAATCTGTCTCAACAACAGGAGTCGATTCCTCAACCTCCACAGGAACTTCATCGACCTCCTCTTGAGCCGGAGACGGTGCCGGAGTCGGATCGGGTGCCGGAGTCGGAGAATGAACTTGCGACTCCGAAGGCGAGGCCTCGTCCTCTTGATCCGAAATCTCTTCTGGAGGAATTACTTTAGATTTAATCTTCTTGGGTGATCTCGACCTCGAGCCAGACTTATCACCCGAATGACGTCGAGACTCATGTCTCCTCTTCTTATGCTTCTTACGTGACCTCGAAGCGTGATCCGACGAAGACCTCGAAGCCGACGCCTCCCGAGACCTCGATCTCGACCTCGACTTCTTCGAATGGGATTTCTAAGATTTCCTAACTTTATCGGCCTTCAGTTTAGCCACAAGAAGCTTAGACTCCCTTTCTGACACGACGAACACCCATCGACGTCGTGGTCGGGGCTCAAACACCAAATACAGTCCTGGTGTGGGTCCGTAACGGACATCATCTTTTCACATTCCCTGCAGGGCTTAAAACTGGTCTTCTTTGTCGACATATTATCGAACAAAGAGGCAAGAGAACAGAGAAATGAAGAAATACAGCAACAGAGTAACTAGAAGCTACAGAGTATCCCAAAACCGTTAGCGTCGACGACGCGGAAAAAAGGGAACTGATGTCATCATGCCGGCGTGGGCCTATTGTAGGTGACGTCAGCGGAGTCGCGTGCGTTGCCGTGTCTCTATGACGTCCAAGTCCACGTCGGCGCGAGGCTACGAAAAGAATTTCCGAATGTTGCTGACGCAAGGGGATATTCACAAGGTGAGAAATCCACACGGCAGATGTATCTATCAGAAAGGCAGTGTAGTCACCTAGAACATTCTATTCCCTCCCCCCATTTCCCCACAAAACTTTAAAGTAATTAAGAAAAGTAAAGCCATTATATTCTACAGAAGAAATGTATAAAACCCCTCCCTGAATGTTGACAGAAAAGTGTCAGAAAGAAGTTATTCCTTGAGAGAAAAGGTTGTAAAGCAGAGCTATCTTACACCTTCCCAAACAAGACATTCTCTTAAGACAAACAGAAAACAGAACTGTGGCAAATGTTTTAGTGCAAGGGACTGCAAGAAGGAAAAGTGAAATCTAATTTACACACACCACATATATTCCACTTTTGAAGAAATGGTTAATAGGGACAACAACACACCCTTTCACACAATGTCTTATCTGATAAAGACTAACCTGGGTAACTCTTTTGTTCGTCTCTTCTTCACAGTCATGGGTAATCTGCCGACAGACAGCTTCCCATCCAGCACCGAAGGGACTTACTAACGCATCGAACAAAATAAAAATAAAACAGGAAATCAATAGAGGAAATGCATTTAATGTACAATAGCCCAATCCAATGGCCTTTTTCTACACTGAATGTATGGACACATTAGACACATTGTCTGGTTATTCTGAGGATAACATAACACACATATTTTAACTTTGATAATTTCTGGAAAAAGCTATATTGTAATGCAAAGGCAATCAAAAATAGATTTTTTTTGTTGCAGTTTAATATGGTGTAAACTTTGCCCAAGCGCATTAGAGAGCTTTACATGAGAGCCAGATTAAGTTGCAAATGTATTAGCACTAGGAATTTAAGTGTATTCCCAGAATCACAAGAGGTTGAGCTGACTTACATTCTTTACATACTTTTAGCAATTGTTAATACAGATTAAATAAAAATAAACTCCTTACTGTCGGTGGGATATTTCAAAATGAATATTTAAATAAGTAATTATACATTATTTAGACATATTGTAAATAATCAATTTTTAAACACTTAAGTTAATAGTGCTTTAACTTTTTTTAATTTGTTCTAAGTTTCCAAAAAAGATAAAACTATTTTACATTATTATTTAACATTGAAATATTTTTGCTGAATATTTTAAAGTTTAAGAAACTTTTTTTACTTTTCCTCACACCTAAACTATACGAAGATGTCCACCCCAGAGGTGAAGACTTCTTCCTTGTAGTGTAGTTCCTATATCCCTGATAGGCTCTGCGCATTGGAATAATATACACTATAGTTTTGACATAAGACTGAGGTCAGTATGTCTCTATCGAGTACATTAAACGTAATTACTTATGTGTGCCAGTTTAACTCAGAGGTCACTAGAAACTTCTCGAATAAACAAGGGATTAGTTTCTGACAACCGCATAAACATGACAACTTTGTCTCCCTTAGAATCGGAACAGTCTCCGAATCGTGGAAACCATAGATAACAGTTTTACTCAGTCAATCGTGCATGCTTCGTTTCTACAGTGTTTACATGGAAATAGATAGACGGGCGTTTCAATAAAAAGGGTTTATTGAACAGTTATTTCTCGTGCAAGAGATACGAGCTGCTACAATCGTAAGACAGAATGCGAAGTATAATATGTACAGCGTTAGCCCTACAATGAAATAATACTGCAATAGCATGGTTTGTAGCTATGACATATATTCATAAAAAATATATACTTAAACAACACAGGCTAAAATGGGAATACTCATCTGGTGCTTCTAAATAGTTCTACCCCAGTGTACCTAACGTAAGTGTAGTACGAGGTAGGAAGTAGGTGCTGTTTTCTAAAGTATAGCTAGGTATAGTTTAGTTTTGCCAAGAGGTGCCAAGAGTCCCTCTAGGTTCTAGTCTGCTCCATACCTTAGAATGAGAGAGGTTGGAATCTCTTTCTGGGTCTCGATCTCTAACATCCTGCAAGGGGAGTGAGAAACACTGGAGCTGGATTCTCTGCGAGGAGGATGACAGCGTCTGGTCAGTGTGTCAGGCGGGGACTCGAATTCCTTCCGAACTTGTCGTGGCGAGCCGCTTAGCTGTGCCGTGCAAGTATGCAGCTGAACTGTACCGTGGTTTGCCATGGCAAGTTAAGGTATATTTATACCTTGAAGGTGTTTAGGAATGCCAGTATTGACATAAAAGTCAGGCAGAGGAACGTCATGAATGAACCCCTAAGCAATAGATGTTCATGCATAATAAATGAGTTCTTGGAGAAATCAATAATCCAAGCAAGGGGAAGTCCTAAAGGCTTAAGAGTCTGGTTTTCCAAGAACTCGTTGTGACGAGGATGGACGGATGTAGGTGACCATGCCTGTATTTGGTTAGCATGGATAATGTCTAAATAAGGGTAGGATTTCTATGCCTAAATAAGGGCAATGTGAATTGTGCCTATATAAGGGCATAAATTGGGAAACCTATATACGTTATCTAAATCAAGACACAACACCCACTCCAGTTTCGTATGAACGATATTACTAAAACCTAAACATGTTAAACATATCTAAAATAGAGTTTCGCATGATTTGCTAAAACATATCTAAAACATATTTCTAAAAAATGCATTTAAAAGTGTTGCTATGCATCAAATGCAGTGATGCTGTACCTATTAAAGCAATGTTTCATTCTAAGCATATGTTGACATTTGAATGCTAACTGAATGAACCATAAACATATATACATATGATGAAATGGCTCGTAAATACAGAAGAAAAAGGGCCAAAACCATTTCATGTCAGATTACATAAATCAAATGTTGTTGACAAGGTGACATATTGTTTTTCGAAGAATTCTGTTCTCTATGAATAGTTCTACTATAAGCAGATTACTGTGTCAAAAATGAAAAATACAAATTTGGAGAAACAAATGTATCATTGGAAAAGTTAGTCCTTGTTTTGAAAAATGAAGGTCAAATTCAGAGTTTCTCAGTACACTGTGTGACAGATTAAAAGTCAGTGTATGGGGATGAAGAAACAATGAAATCTTCTAATCCTGTAGACAAAGTCATCCACCAATGTAGGTGATAGTTGAATTACCTTGTTTAGAAGACTAACCGTACATAAATGAGAAGCATCGCCTTCAGCATTGGTCGCATCAGCAATATTCGTATTGGATGTTACCTGTGTGCCTGTTGTTTCTTCTCGTACATCAGCAGTAGCAATTTGCGTCTGTGAGATCTTAATGAATGCCGTCATCAGGATTGGTAGCCGCTGGGGACAACACAGAGCATGGGCCAATACAGGGTCCAGCAGAGTATCGACATCCGTAGGCATGACTGATGGGAGTGTTAGACAGATGTCTAGCATGCATTCTTCACCCCAAAGCAGGCAGCGTAGAACAGGTAAGATGTAATCTTGCCAGATTAGTCTGAATGACAGAAACCATGTGGTATTTAATTCTCGTAGATGAGGTAAACCCAGAATTTGGGTGATGCGCTCACGACACTTCATCTCCAGTAGAGCTCTCTCCTCGGTGAATTGGGTGTCGCTGGTGATTTGGCTTGCCATATTGTAGCTGTAGGAATAAAAACATGATCCCTGCAACGAGTGCTAAAAGGAGTGGCAGTCCGCCAAACACAGAGTGCACGAAGTTTGGAATAATTCCGAGGACTGCTGGAAAAGGTGCTAACGGTCCTGAACACACATTCTTAAATACATGTACAATACCGCTTGTATCAGATACATTCTAACATTTCTGAGAAATGTATAGGGCAGTTTGTATTCAAAAGGGCATGTATCTCCGCAGACGTCCTTGCGGCTTGTAGATCATAGGTTTCTTTGGCCGAGGTCAGTGGCACTGTTTGTTGCAAAGGAATGGCTTTCACTCTGCTTAGAGTATCAATTTGTGTAGAAGAGATGTCGGTGAAGGCCACAGAGGCGACTCTCTGACTGTCTGCATTTGTGGAAACAAGACTTGCATACAGCAAGTGACCCTGGATGTAACCGTTACTAGATATGTGATACCTGGCAACATGCCACAGCAGCTGTGATCATTCAACATGAGGTAACTTCCATTTGAAAGTTGCCCAAAACTTGGATTAATCACTGCAGCTGGTGAGCCTTGCAGGTGACAGGATAAGTTTGTAGTTGAACCATCACAGGCCCCGTGTAAGTTAATACCCTGACAAAGGAGAGAACCGCTTAGTGTGATTTCACAGTTAGTACCGCTAAGAAACACTTCACGCCCCCCACTTCAACATCTGTGTGTGTAAGGTAAATCCCAGGATGCCTTGATGTATTCTTTACCCAACATTTCATATTTGCCTGCTGGTATATGTATTAGGCAATACTGAAAATGGAAAGTTGTAACAGGCAGAGCAGTTTTACCATTTATGATTCACTCAGTAGCTGCCCTTTCTGCCACTGTGAATGGTAATTTTCCAGTTTTTGAATACTCAGCACCAATTCCTCGTATTCGTTCTGCAATCTCTCCTTGGGTAATCTTCCATATTTCATTATCAGCAGGGTAGATACCGGCATATATGAAACGTTTTTGACACAGTTTTCTTGGTCCTAGCAAGAATTCCCTAAGGTCTGAGCCTTCTTTAACCCCTTCCATGCTCATGACAAGGTCAGCTCGTCTCGAGGCACAGTGGAGCTGTGCTTTTGACGAGCTGACCTTGTCATGATCCATGGACTATTTCAATTTCCAGCACAGGAGGGGAAAACCCCTAGCAGCCAAGGTGTTAAGTAAAGATAAGTGTTGTTTTACATCCTCTAGCTGGCCTATTGATAGTGGAACCCTGTGTTTTGTTCAGGAATCAATCTTGACAGTTGTTTGTATCTGTGGGCCAGAGCAACCATTTGTTCCAATCTGGATCTGATCTGTTGTGATGCAAAATAGTATGTACGTCTACCTCCCCCTGTGTAGTTCTATTACTTGCAGGTGCAGGTATAGAAGGAGTGTTCATGTCTTTGATCTTGGCTAACCCATGGCAAGACGTTTGTTGGACAGTGTCATTCAAAAACATAATTTGCTCGGGGGTGATACAGGCTCTAAAGAAAGCTTCTACCCCCTGTAGTTGCCAAACTTTGGTACCCCAGACAGATTTTGCCTCAATGATGTCTGTCCAAAAGTCGAAACCCTGTCTAGACAGTTGGGCAATAAAGGCTGCAGAATAAATCTGTTTTGTATTCGTTAACATATTTTTCGTTCCTGTCTTGTTCTAAATTCTAAAGTAAAATGTTTCTGGATTTGACAAGTTGAACCCTGAAAAATATGGAAACTTCTGTGCAAAAGGTTTTGAGCTACCCTTTGGAGGTGTAGGACAATGTTCTCATTGGTTATACATAAATACATTTCTAGGTGTTGCAGTCTTAAGCAAGAAATGATGACCATAATGGTTATAACAATACATTTGTTCATAGTCTGATAAACCCTCTAAATATTCATGGTTTGTGAATACTGTAGACATTTCTAGATCAGACATCATGTTTTTAACACTAACAGTCTCGAAGTCCCAATCATCAGAAAAAGTAATTGAGGTAATAAAGTCAATTAATTAAATCTTAAACAAGTGTGGAATCTTCAAAACTTCTGATTGGCCATAAATGTCATATTCAGTTTTTTCCCAAACTGTACCATCTGGTATAGGAATGGCTGTGATGTTCACTGCTGACAAGACTCTTGCTTCACAATGGGATGATTTGTGAGGTTATAGTAATCCACATTTGTAAAGCGCACAATCACCCGTAAGGGTCTCTAGGCGCTGGGGGCCGTCGGGAAGATTAAGCAAGCTATTGCCCAGAGTCACATGGTGCTGGGGTAATCTGCCGCCGGTGCCGGGGATCGAAGCGTGATCCCCAGATTCCGGAGTCAGTCGCCCTAGCCGCGGCGCCACACCTCTTCCTAAGTTGGAGAAGTAAGTTCACTCTTTGACTTGCTGTGTCCATTTGACTATATAAGGGGTCTCCAACGAGTAGCTCGGGAGCCACTGGTAGCTCGTCAGTACCTTCAAAGTAGCTCTCAGAGATGAAGCCAAGCCCAGTATCAAATTCGGAGAGTAGGCGCCTATTAAAGAAGGCCGCAGCCAGCCAAACCTATGGCAGTAACTTATACTAAGCACTCAAACACACACAGTATTGGTCTATAGGGCCTGTCACTTGACTGTCTGTATCTAATCTCAATATAACTAAGCCACAAGGAGATTGACCATCTTGTATCCCTGCTTTATCAGTCACAACATGTGTGTGACCAGTGGACATAAAATAAGTACGACAGTAGAAGCCTGAGCAGTAATGAGTGCTGACCCATCAAAGTGTGGGACTGCAGGAGTCAGAGTGAAAATGTGTCAGTTGGGTGTATAACCAGCTCAAGACCTGAGAAGAACAGGGCATGATTCAGACCAGAGAAAATGAAGAGACTCATCAGCATTTATGTTCTTCCCTAATAAACACTATTGCTTCTTGAAAGCTACACCTGGTGTCAAGGACCACTAAATGTAAATGCTAGCCCCCATCAGAAGGGTGTTATTCTGGCATAATTGTGCACAATCCTGGCATAATAGTGCCAATGGCATAATAATGGTCATCCTTGACTATTTGGGGTATTTGTGGTCTAGTTGTGATATACTGGCAGCCATCATTTACATACTGGGAGAATGACTGGCCTACATTTATGTATTCTTGGCGTAATATTGGTCATGATTGTTATATGGTCTATGCCTTGACCATTATGGTTTCAAGCCTTGGCCCAACTGTGGTATAATGGTGAGCATTATTGGCATAATACTGACATCCGTGTTTCTGGTCCAGGGTGCACCTGGCTTGGCAGTTCAGTCTGGACTGTTCCCATGAGGCACAGGGTCAAGACTGATTTGCATATGGCTGGGTCTAAACTGGGGTGGCATGGTGAGCAAAAGAACAATGTATTTAACCCAGATCTCTTGACTGGGGGTGAATGTATTATTCATTCAGCATTCCGTCCATCATTTGTTTGTGTGAGCATCTGTGGCACAAGACTGTAATACTTGGGTATTCAAAGTAGTCTGTCCATATGAGGCATTTGTACATGGGAGTACTTGATGAAAATAAAAAAAGCTGATGTTTTGGGACCGTGCATTTCCTAAAATGTGAAAACGTATATTTTAAAGGGAGTTTTTGTTTTTAAAAATGGATTTTCTTCTGTTAAATTAAGTTTGTTTGCCCACAGTGGAAAGTGGTATTTGATAGAAAGAAGTCTACTTTCAGAAACTGATGAATAATAATTCAAGCTGAGCTGGGGAGACCTACTGCTGTATTTATATACTTTGTGCCATAGGGCATGTCTAGATTTGAATGTTACTTCATAAGTCAGGTTAAGGCATTTTATATTGATGAATGTTTTCCTGGCATTTCTGATGGTAACCGCACCAGGAATACTTGGGTGGTAACTACTGATAATCCTGCTTAGGGTGGTCATAGCGTAGTCACTATTGTACAGTTATAAAGTTTGCTAGTAGCTCAGGAAGACTTTCCTTGAGCAGAAGTAGCTCTCACTACAGAAAAGGTTGGAGACCCCTGCTATATCATCCATTTATCAGCATACCCAGAGTTATTACCAGTGCTAACCAAAGTAGAAAGAAAAATATTCCCAAAACAATCCATGGTGAATCCAGATAAGTCTTTATCAGGTGATGAAAAAAGTCTGTTGCTTGTTCTTTGAAAGTTCTTTGTGCTGGCGTTGTTTCAGGTTCGCTGGGATCCTCAGAAAACGTATCAAAGTTAATGAAATAGCCGGAGGCAGTTTTGACAATGGTTGGAATTGCATCAGGATTCGTTGAAATCGCTGGAACCAGTTGATCACTTGTTACTTCGTTGTAGACAGGTGTATCAGGACAAACTGTTATTTGGGTCTCAAGAGGTACAAGTTCCATAGCTTTGTTGCTTAGTCCTTCCTTTCTCACTGTAGAATCTTCAAACGTGATGAGTCTCACAGTTTGAACCTCTTGGATAGTAGCTAGAGGAGTGCGTATGCTACATTGTCAGAGTCCACTTGGCCTTCTGCTTAGTATCGGCCACATAGTGTGGTTCGATCAGGTCGATGGACACAAATCTTTTCTCCTTTTTACCAGCAAGGGGCTGCAAAAGTACTGTTCTTGATCCGTGGATTGCTAGGACAGGTACTGGTTGTATGTAAGAAGGCCCAAATTCCTTCCTGTCCGCGATCTTTTCTCTGACTAGGTCACCAAGCTTTGGGATGCAGACAGGTCTTGCTGGGACGGCCGGATTTTCCCCAGTGGTGGTTGGCTTCAGGAACACATTGCTTTGTTTCGATCTTAGTTCATTTAAGTCCTGTAAAACAGCCAAACGATCTTTGATATTAAATTTCGTATTTTCCACCACTGTTCTGTGACAATCCAGGTCCAGTAGCAACATTCTAGTCCCAAATAGGACCTCATATGGAGTGACACCCCCTAGAGAACTTCTTGGCAAATTATTTAATGCACGTTGGACCCCACAAAGATGTTTGACCCACCCATCACCCAAACCTAATACCCTAGCTGTTATAGACTGCTTTATGTCCCGGTTTTTTCTTTCCACAACAGAATTTCCCTCAGGATGGAATTGAGAAGAATACCTCAATACTACGCCCAAACTGGCCATGGCTTCTTTGCTAGCTCGAGAGCTAAACGCATGGCCCTGGTCAGAGTGTAGTGTGCCTATTGCTAATGTGCCGATAAAGACTCGCAAATCTTTTATAACAGTTCGAGTGTCAGCCGAGCGCTGAGGCCACATCCACAGGAACCTTGAACACGAATCCACTGTGACCAAACTATATTTATAGTTTCCATCCCTTTGTAAGAGACCGCAGTGGTCCAGGTAAACACAAGCTAATGGTGTATCTGAAATTAACAGGGGCGTCTGCGCAGGACGTTTCACAGTAGAGACTTTCATCTTTTGGCATATTTCACAGTCCAAAACATAGTTTCTGGACTATTTCCTAATGCCTGTCCACCAGTATCTCTGTTTTAATAACGATACTGTGGCAGAAACACCTGTATGAGCAGAGACGACCCCTTCATGTGCTGCTAGGATTAGTCCTAATCTATGTTCGATGTTTGGAATTACCCTATCCCCCACTCCAGGGCTTCAAGCAAATGGAACATTGTTAGTATCAATTACATATGAGTATTTGAGTGGAAACTTTTGAGGTAACGCTGCACTGCTGCCTTCGCTTTAAACATTGACAGCCAGTATTATTTCACTGTCTATTTTCGTTTTTGAATGAGTGAATGCAGCTACAGAAGTCGTTTGCACAGCCCCTTTTGCGGATTTATCAGCCAATGAATTCCCTTCAACATGAACACCATCACATTGATGACTCAGCGTGTGTATCACGTGAGTGTTTTGTAGTACGTCTCGCAACTGAACTACCTATTCCCAAAGCGTTTTGTGCTTGATTGTGCCACCTTTTGCATCTTCGAAACCATTTTGAAGCCAATTCTGTAAATAATCATTATATGATTGAACACACTTATGAGTGTGGGGAATTCGCGATCCGTATTTTTAAGTGCCATTATAAATGCTTGTAGTTGAGCTCGCTGAGCTGTACAAACTCCTAGAGATAGCATTTTTGTGTCCATAGGTCTGAATTTGTCATCGCGCATACAACATTTTACGATCGCGTATGCTGCACTATAAGCTTGTTTAGCCCTGTAGCGGGTTGTGCAGATCCGTCAGTATAAATTATAAATTCATAGTGGTCAAGAGGGAGAATTTCAGTAGGCAGAGGACATTCGTGTTCGTATTGCAGGAATGCTTGTGTTTTCAAATAAGGATCAAAAACATACTCAACATCAGTTGGAGAAAGAGAATTGACCCATTGTATCCATCTCAATGTAAAGCTTTGCTTTTTTAACTTCCTCTAAGGCTGGTACAGGAGTTACGACCATAATGTGTTTCCCCTGTGCTAGGGCTCTCTCTTTTGCTACATCGGTTTGAACTGCTGTCATCATTTTTTCAGTCGATGTAAATTTCATTTCTGCTTGTGTGTACAAATGTGATTTGTATGCAATTAGTACATTTTCACCTGCGTTAAAAGTTAAGTAGGTGAATCCGCATTGACCCTGGAATGATTCAGATCACTAAGTTGCGTATGTTTAGGCATGTTTGTAAGTGATTTGTTGCTAACATGTCAGTATGCAGTGAACACAAAATCTCTGTGTGTTCTTGTGTCCAATGTGTGATTTTAAAATCGGGTTTGAATAATTCGTAGAGTTTTAACCTTTCGGCATAGTTTAGAATGTATGTTCTTCCAAAATTCAGGAAACCTAGAATCAACTAAGTTTTTCAGCGTTTTTGGAGGTTGAAGCAGCGCACACTTTTCTAAAAAGTTGGCTGCCAGGCTTTTGCCTTCACTTGATAGTTCATATCCTAAAAAAAGGACATTGAGTTGGGCAATTCTTGATTTTTTTTAAATTGTATTTATAACCCTCAGAGGCAAAGCCCAGTATAATGGTGTTCACCCTGTTCAAGTGCCAGTCCAGATCATCGTCTGTCAGATAGATATCGTTGACATATGATAATGCCTCGTCATCATAAATATGTAGTAACTCGGTTACCCTTGCTGAGAATAGCCCCGGGCTATTCTTGAATCCCTGCGGGAGTCGACAATATTGACGCTGGGTCCCCATTATTGACAAAGCTGTCAAATACTTTATTTATTTATTTATTTATTTATTTTTGATATTTGTAAAGCGCATCATATACCCTCAGGCGTCTTGGCGCTAATAAAACCAGTTATTTGTGATGGTTAGCATGAAGAGGGGGCAGTCATTGATCGAACAGCCAAGTTTTTAGGAGCTTGCGGAATTGAAGGAGGGAGGAGCTCTCCCTGATGTTTAGAGGTAGCGTGTTCCAGAGCTTTGGGGCAGCAACCGAAAAACGTCGATCGCCCCAAGATGCCGTTTTTGTGCGAGGAACGACCAGTTGATTGAGAGTAGTAGAGCGTAGAACTCTGCTAGGTCTGTATCGTTGTAGCTGTTCTTTCAGAAAATGGGGTCCTTGGTTGTTGAGCGCCTTAAACACGATACAGAGGGACTTGAAATGGATTCTATTTCGAATGGTGAGCCAGTGGTAATCCTTTATACTTTTGGATATTGATTCGTATTTTGTTTTACCAGAGAGCAGACGTGCTGCTGCGTTCTGGATAGTCTGTAGTTTGGTTATTACTCTGGATTGGGCATTGAGGAAGAGGCCGTTACAGTAATCCAGAGCAGAGAGGACAAGAGAGGTGACCAATGTTTTAATGGCTGATTCCGGAAGAAAAGGACGTATTTTTCTTATCATCTTCAGTTTTAGATGTGCTGCGGACACTGTTTTATTGGCATGATGCATGAAATTTAAACCTTCATCGAAGATGATTCTGAGGTTCCTGACTTTGGCGGTTGGGGTGGGAGGGGTACCGAAGGCATCTGGCCACCAGCTTGATGGCCAGGCTGGGCGAAGGGGTCCGAAAATGAGCACCTCGGTTTTTTCTGAGTTTAATTTAAGGCAGTTGGTGGCCATCCATTCTCCTATGTCTATAAGTCCTTTCTTAAATTTTTCTGCCACTAGTTCTCCATCCCCCTTGATAGCCAAAACTAATTGGGTATCATCGGCGTAGGAGGTTAGGCTCATCCCGTGTGCTTTGATGGTTTTAGCAAGGTCCGACACGTAAATGTTAAAAAGTGTCGGACTCAGGGATGAGCCTTGAGGTACTCCACAAGGAGATGAATGTTGGGCCGAGTGAAAGGGCCCTAGGATAACAGCCTGCGTTCTTTTGGATAGGAAGGAGGCAATTAGGGCTTTGGCAGTGTGGCAGATGCCAAATCCCTCGACACGGTCGACCAGGATGGTATGGTCGACCGAGTCGAAGGCTGCTGATAAGTCCAGCATTACCAGAATGGCTGTTCCCCCCTGATCCCTAATTACCCTGATGTCATCGGCAGCTTTAATCAAGGCTGTCTCTGTGCCGTGATACTTCCAGAATCCAAACTGCGTGTCATCCAGGAGATGGTGTTTTTCAATAAATTCAGAGATCTGAATGTTCATGGCTTTTTCGATCACCTTAGCCACGAATGGGAGACTCGCAATGGGTCGGTAGTTTTTTAGCTCGTTTTTATCCAGGGGAGGTTTTTTTAACAGGGGTTTTAATAGGGTGTTTTTTAGAGGGTCTGGATAGGTACCTGAAAGTAGAGTGGAGTGGATACCTACTTTCAGGTGCTATGTTTTGACAAAAGAAACCGTTAGAAATGTCTAATGTGGTTTTATATTTTTTACGCACAATGTCATTCATTAATGCTGTACTATTTGCATTTTCCACTGCATATGTTTTACAACAAGAGTTTAGGTGTCTGTAATCCAAAACTAGACTATACGTATTGTCTGGTTTGGAAACAGGAAACAAAGGATTGTTCATCAATGAGGTGCATGTTTCAATCACTCCTCGGTAAGTTGATCTAAGATCTCCCTGACCTGTGTTTTAGCTTCTTGCTTAATTGGATACTGCCTTTGTGCAGTTTGATGATTTTTTAGATGGATCTTGTTGTGAGGTGAGTAAGTGTGGGCCGAAAATTCGTTCCGCTGGCGGAATTTGCGGATTTTCTGCAAATTCGCGATCTGCGAATCTTGCGAAATCGCAGAAAAATCAGCGAATCCGTGAGCAGGCCAAATTTTCCATGAAGCACTTACAGAGTTACAGCAGCAGGTGCCCAAGTTGAAGCTAATTTCTTTGTAACCATTTACAAAAGGGTTACAAAGAAATTAACTTCAACTTGGGCACCTGCTGTAACCCTGTAAGTGCTTCCTGAGCGGCGCCTCATTGCCTACTTGCAACTATTCTCTGACCCTGCTCTGACCCTCAAAGCAGGGTCAGAGAATAGTTACAATTAGGCAACGAGGCTCCTGTCACAGATATAAATAAAGCAGGTGCCTGAGTTGAAGCTCAAATTCAGTAACGCATTATAATCAGCCCAAGAATCTAGTGAGCACGGTTAATGCTAGGCAGGTGTGCTTTCTTCCCAAATCTACTGTCTACAAATAGCTGTAATCTGTGATGGAGGTCTAGGCATCCACGAGTTTCTCGAGCGCAATCCCCCTGTACTTCCAGTGACCAGGAGGCTGCTTTCTCCTCATCTGCTGCTCTGATTGGTCTCTGACCCGTTATAAGTAAGAGGCATGTGAACTCGCAAAGAAGCCCAGCCCCACACACACTAGGCTATGCAACCTCTTCCCGCTCTTTCCCCCACAGTGATGGACAGCTCACTCGAGGGACCTCGGCGCCTATGGGCACGGTGGCAAAGTTACAGACACACGTGGTGAATGGACAACTCTTTGGGCCTTTACGCAGCTGTAGTGTAGGAAAAGCATGATACATTTACCCAACGAGGTAGCACTTACTGCTTTCTCCTCATCTGCTGCTCTGATCGGTCTCTGACCCTTTATAAACAAGAGGCATGTGAACTCGCACAAAAGCCCGGCCCCGCACACACTAGGCTATGCAACCTCTTCCCGCCCTTTCCCCCACTGTGATGGATAGCTCACTCGAGGGACCTCAGCACCTATAGGCGCGGTGGCAAAGTTACAGACACACGTGGTGACTGGACAACTCTTCTGGGGCTTTACGCAGCTGTAGTGTAGGAAAAGCACGATACATTTACCGAACGAGGTAGCACTTACTGATTAGCCAGTAGAAAGTACTCCAGTTGAGTATAGTGCAATTGCAAAAATATCTGCGATTTCGCGGGGAAATCCACGAATTCGCTGATTTTTTGGGGAATTCGCATTAATTCGCGAACCCCGAATTCGTAAAATTCACCCATACTTAGAGGTGAGTTCTCATCCCATCCTAATCAATCAATCATTCATTTGTAAAGCGCACTACATACCCGCAAGGGTCTCAAGGCACTGGGGGGGGGCTACTGATTGAACAGCCAGGTCTTGAGTATCCTCCTGAAGGTCAGCAGGTCTTGGGTCAGTCGTAGGCTCAGTGGGAGGGTGTTCCATGTCTTGGTGGGTAGGTGGGAGAAGGATCTCCCACCGGTGGTTGTTCTTCGGATGCGCGGGATGGTGGCAAGTGAGAGGTCGGCGGAGCGTAGCTGGCGGTTGGGGATGTAGAAGGAGGGCCGTCTGTTGAGGTAGGCTGGGCCAGTCTTGTGGAGTGCCTTGTGTGCGTGGGTGAGGAGCTTGAAGGATATCCTCTTGTTGAAGGGGAGCCAGTGCAGCTTTCTCAGGTGGGGGGGTGATGTGGCCGTAGCGTGGTACATCGAGGATCAGTCGTGCCGAGGCGTTTTGGATGCGTTGTAGTCGTTTGATGAGCTTGTTCAGGGCTCCCACGTAGAGGGCGTTTCCGTAGTAGAGTATGCTGCTGACGAGGGCCATGGTGACTGGGATGATATGATAATAGGATTTTATAGAGCGCTCGTTCACCAACGGTTTCTTGGCGCTAGGTATGGGGGGGTGGACAGGCAGGGCGTTAAAGGTATTGATCGTAGGCCTGCGAGAACAACCATGTTTTAAGAGCTTTCCTAAACATAGGGTAAGACTCGATTTGACATAGTGCGGGCGGTAGTGTGTTCCAGAACTGGGGTGCCAGGAGCGTGAATCGAAGTCCACCGTGTTTCTTATGCTTGAAGGACTGGGGAGTCAGGAGATTGGAGCTGGCAGAGCGAAGGGTGCGGCGGGGGATGTAGTGCTGAATTCTGTTGGCTATAAAGACTGGCCCGTGAAGTGAAAGAGCTCTGTGGATCAGACAGTTAAGTTTGAAGAGGCAGCGTTGGACAACTGGGAGCCAGTGAAGACTTTTCAGGAGGGGTTTTACGTGGTGCAACCTAGGTTGGCCGTGTACGAGTCTGGCCGCTTGGTTCTGCACCAGTTGAAGCCGCTGTAACTGATAGGCAGGGATCCCGGCATATAAGGAGTGGAATAATCGATTTGTGACATGACTAAGGCCAAGATGACCTGGACAAGGGCCTCAAAGGAAAGAAATTTGATGATTTTTCGGATCTTGTGTAAATGGAAAAAGCAGGAGGAGACTACAGAGTCTTTAGGGTGAGATCGCTACGAAATGTGATACCGAGACTTTTGACCGCACTGACTGGGGCAGGAGGAGGGCCCAGAACAGGTGGCCAAAAGTTATGGTTCCAGGGATTAAGTGAGGGCCTAGTGAGTACCAGCTCGGTCTTGTGTGGATTTAATTTTAGTTGGCTTCTGTTCATCCAATTTCTGATGGACGTCATGGTAGACTGGAAAGTTTCAATTGCGGGTGGGGAGGGGTCAATGGTAAAGACGAGCTGGATGTCGTCAGCGTAGTTAAAAAAAGCTATGTCTCTCCTCCGTAAATCTGATATCAGTGGCAAGATGTACAGATTGAATAGGAGCGGGGAGAGGGAGGAACCCTGGGGGACACCACAAGTGAGTTTCTTTTTCTCCGAGGTGAAGTCGGAGAGACGGACAGCTTGGTGGCGATTGCTAAGGAAAGAGGTGATCCATTTTAGGGGGATGCCCTGGATGCCAGCGCCCGCGACTCGTTCTACCAAGAGCTTGTGGTCGACGGTGTCGAAGGCAGCCGACAAATCCAGGAGGACAAGAGCCTGCGAGATCTTTTGGTCCACCCCTTTCTTATTTCATCATGAACTGCCAACATGATGGATTCAGTGGAGTGTTCGGGTCTAAAACCCGCTTGGTGTGGGTCCAGGTAGTGCGAGTGTTCCACAAATGCACTAAGGCAGCTTGTGACATAAGCTTCCAGGATTTTAGCCAGGAAGGGTAAAAGTGAGATGGGTCGGAAGTTGCTGGATACGATGGGGTCGGCCCCTGCTTTTTTCAGGATGGTTCTTACTTCTGACATTTTAAAACAGTTAGGGGCAATGCCTGTGGACAGGGAGTTGTTAAGGAGGGACAATGGAATTTCGGGGAGCTGAAGAAAGATCTCACGTGCAATGTGAGGGGGGCAGCTGTCTGTGGGGGAACCAGAACTGACTTTTTTAAGGAGGGAGAAGAAAGTGTCTTGCGTGATGGGTGGGAAGAAATCAAATGAGAGCGGGTTGTGATATGTCTGAACAGACTGTGCGGGAGATACGTTCTTGGGAATGCTGGCTTTGATTATGGCGATTTTGTCAAAGAAGTAAGAATTGAGGGAGTCACAGAGCTTTTGTGATGGGACTAGTTTGGTGGTGATCTGGTCAGGCTTGACAAGCTCGTCTACGATAGAGAAAATTTATTTCGCTTTGTTGTCTGAGTTAAGAATTTTTAATGAGAAATAATCTGATTTAGCTTTCAGAATGGCAGCTTTGTATTCCTGAAGAACCATCATGAACGAGGATTTTTTTATGGGGCAATAATTCTGTCTCCACTTGCGCTCCGATTGACCCAGGGCCAGTTTCATCTCTTTTAGGTTGTTGGCAAACCAGCTTTGAGCGTCATGTGGTCTCCTACAATTTATTTTCTTGAGTGGGGCCAATCTGTCTCTGCCTGTGGCCAGCCAGGCATTGATGTTATCTACCTGGGCATGGAGAGATGATTGGGGGTCATTGGGTGAGGGGCTGGGGGGCTTAGAGGTAACTAAGAGGGAGCAGAGCTCGGCGATGTTAACTCGACTTCAGTTCCTTGCCTGGCTGGTCCCTGGGAGAGGGGTTTTAATAGGGGAGGGGATCGGGAGGGAAAAGGAAATTAAATGGTGATCCAACCAGGTGCAGGGAGTGACCTGTATGTCTAAAATCTCCTGGTTGGATGACCAGACCTGGTCTAGTGTATGCCCTTTAGTGTGAGTGGCTACCGTGATGTGCTGTGTAAGGTTCATCCTGATCAGTAACTCCGTGAAAGCCACTTAAGAGGGGCACTCGCGTGCATCACCTGGCCAGTAGTTGAAGTCGCCAATAACCAGTAGTCTGGCATGATTTATGGCAAGTTCTGCGATTGTGTTTCCAAAAACTTGAGGAAAAGTGGGCATATGGCTGGGAGGTCTGTAGACTAACGCACACACAAGTGGGGAGGCGGGTGAGTCAAGTTTACAGAAAAGGCAGTCTACCAAAGGGATTTTTGAGGTAGAGAGGGAGGTAAATTTGTGTGCTTGTGAGATTATGGCCGCCACCCCACCACCTGCCTTCGGCTCTGATCTATTGGCCTTAAGAGCGTAGTAGTTATTGGGGATGGCTGCCAACATATCTGGGGATGATTCCTCAGTCAGCCAGGTTTCGGTTAAGAGCAAAATGTCGGGCTTATGGGTGTCTAAAAGATAGAAGATCTCTAATTGATGCTTGGCCATTGATTGGGTATTAAGATACCAGATGGACAAGCTATCACAGGTCTGTGTTCTCAGAGTGGAGGGAGGTGTGGGGGGATATCCCTGTGGGGCTTGATGCGTGAGCGGAGGTCCGGTGGGAGGGGGTGGTATCCCCAACCGTGGTCTTAGGCGATAGCAGCCCAAATTCCCTCAAAGTGTTGCTGGTGTCAGTGGAGATGGCCTGGAATGACCATAGTGGGAGCAGTTTGGCTCGAGAATAATGACAGGGGAATTGGGCAGGGTGCGTGGCCCCTTTGGCACGACAGCTGTGCGCGTCCGCTCCGCGACGGGTAGCACATAGGGAGATATAGGCTGCGAGCCCGACGCTAGTTGCGGAGCTCCGCCCCCAACTGCCACAGAAGAGGTACTGCTGCCTGTGTCAGCCAGCACCCTCCACAACAATCGGGATAACCCGTGGTGGGCCGGGGTGCAGGCGGCAGGACAGGGCAGGAAAGTGCAGGTGAGAGAATTACAATCTCAAGAAGTAATGTGCAAATTAGCAATTATTTTTAAAAACAAAGTGTTAAAATCAAGATCAAGCGGTCAAATCCCATGCTGAAGGGTTGAAGGCGAGGATGAGGACCTTCAGACGGCTGGACCTTCAGCTTCAGACGGCTGGTCTTCATCCAGTCGACGATGGCCTTCATTCCTTCGTGGAGGTTGGCTTTGGCTGTGATGGGGTCCTTGGTGAGGGAGAGGATCAGCTGAGTGTCGTCGGCATAGGAGATTATGTTGAGGTTGTGCTGTCGGGCTACGTGTGCGAGCGGAGCCATGTAACTGTTGAACAGCGTCGGGCTGAGGGAGGATCCCTGGGGTAAGCCACAGGTGATCTTGGAGGCTTTGGAACAGAATGGGGGAGGCGGACTCTCTGGGTTCCGCCGTAGAGGAAGGAGGTGGTCCAATTCAGAGCCTTGTCTCGGATCCCTGCGGCGTGGAGGCGTGCTCGTAGTGTGCGGTGGCAGACGGTGTCAAAGGCGGCAGAGAGGTCTAGGAGGATAAGTTCTGCGGTCTCACCGTTGTCCAGCAGGGTCCTGATGTCGTCGGTGGTGGCGATGAGGGCAGTCTCGGTGCTGTGGTTGCTGCAGAACCCTGACTGGGAAGGGTCCAGGATTCTGTTTTCTTCGAGGTATCGGGTTAGCTGTCTGTTGACGGTTTTCTGGATAACCTTGGCCGGGAACTGGAGCAGAGAGATGGGCCGGAAGTTCTTGAGGTCTCTTGGGTCTGCCTTAGGTTTTTTGAGTAGGGAGTTGATCTCGGCGTGTTTCCAGATCTCTGGGAAGGTTGCGGTCTCGAGGGAGAGATTGATGACGTTGTGCAAGTGGGGTGCGATGGTGCTGCTTGCTCTGTTGAAGATGTGGTACGGGAATGGGTCCGACAGAGAGCCGGAGTGGATTGAGCGCATGGTCTTGATGGTGTCATCGATGCTCACGCTGGCCCCGGCTAGCAGGGGGTCATGGTCGATGGTGTACGGAGGTTCTGTTGTGTTGCTGTCTGTTAGGACTGTCTGGGTGTTGAAGCTGTCATGGATGTCTGCTATCTTGCTGTGGAAGAAGGTGGCGTGGGAGTCGCACAGGGCTTGCGATGGCGAGATGTTGTTGGTGTTGGAGCTGGGGTTGGAGAGTTCCTTCACAATGTTGAAGAGCTCCTTGCTATTGTGTGCGTTGTTGTTGAGGCGGTCTTTAAAGGAGGTCCTCTTGGCCGCCCTGATGAGGTGGTGGTGGTTGCGGATGGCGTCCTTGTGTGCTGCGTGGCTGTCCGGAGTTTGTTCACTGTGCCATTTCTTCTCTAGTTTCCGGCAGGCTTGCTTGGAGGCTAGGAGTTCTGGGGTGAACCAGCTGGCCCTCTTGCTGGTGTCTCTGTGGGGGGGTTTCTTCAGCGAGACGAGCGTGTTGGCGCAGTCCTCGGTCCAGCATCTAAGGCTGTGGGCAGCGTCGTCCGTGTTGGAGGGTTCGGTGGGTGGGCTGAGAGCGAGGTTTGCGTGTAGTTGGTCTTCGAGGATTTTGCTCCAGGAGCGGTGAGGGATCTGTTGGGTGCAGTGGTGTGTGGTGGGTTTCTGGAAGGCGAAGTGGATGCAGCGGTGGTCAGTCCAGAGGAGTTCGGTGGTGTGGCTGATGGAGACGTACAGGCTTGAGGAGAAGACTGGGTCGAGCGTGTGGCCGGCAGAGTGGGTGGGCGTTGTCACGAGTTGCTTCAGTCCGAGGTTGGCGAGGTTATCGATCAGGGTTGTGGAGTTGTTGTCGTTGTTGTTCTCAAGGTGAAAGTTCAGGTCTCCGAGGAGGATGTAGTCGGTGGAGGTCAGGGCGTGCGTGCTGATCAAGTCTGCGATGGAGTCGCTTAAATGGGGGCGGGGCCCGGGGGGTCAGTAGACGAGGGTGCCTCTGAGGGTGGAATTAGGGTCTGTGTAGATCTGGAAATGCATGTTTTCAGCGGTGCTGAGCACGTCGTCGGTGCTAGTCGAGACCCTGATGCTGTTCTTGTGGACAATGGCGATTCCTCCTCCGACTCCCTTGGTGCGGTCTCTGCGGGTGATCTTGTAGCTGTCTGGGATGGCTATGGCGATGTCGGGTGTGGAGTCGTTAAACCAGGACTCTGGTAGGAAGGCGATGTCCGGGGATATTGTGTCGAGCAGGTCCCAGAGCTCGACGGCATGCTTGCGTGCGGAGCATTTGTTCAGTAATATGCGTCGGAGGTGGTTGGGGTCTTTCATGGTGGGTGGTTCCTCGGCTCTGAGGCTGGTGTAGCTGCAGTTCCGGCAGGTGAAGGGGCCGTGTGTACATTTCGGGGCGGCCTTGAAGCAGGTGTGGCTTTGTCCGGAGTTGAGAGCGTGCAGAGTGCTGGCGTCATAGTGGCGGCAGTCGACGTGGCGGGTGCGGGGGCCAGGGGTTCTGGTGCTGGGCGCGGTCCAGGCACAGACGGCCCAGACGGGCTCACCTTATATAATGCTGGGGCTTGGGCTGCTGCCCACTTCCTGGCATATGTGTATTTTAAATGTACTGGAACATGGTTGGAGAAGGCTGGCATAATGATGTCTTCGCTATGTGGGGACTCCGACAAATTCTGGTAGCCAGTCCTGTTCTGCTAGAAATACATAATTACCCTTTGAAAGTCGCTCCCAAAAGAGTGCTTTCACTTTTCTTGGTATATCTCCCTCCATCCGGAGTGTTATTTCATATAACCTATGTGGAGAGCTAACCCTGGTGTCTGGAATCTCAACTTGAATGTCTTCATTCAAGTCCACTGTCTCCAGAAGTCCCTTCAGGTTCTGGCGAGCTATTGCTACTTCTGCTGCACTGTTCAGCACTGTCTGAGCCCATTCTCTGTTCTTGAGTTGTGTTCTCAGAATTCTCGGTATGTCTGATCTTCAGACCTGTTACCTTCTTTTTGGAGAATTTAGTTTTTTTTTTTTTTCTGAACGTGTTGATCGTCTTTGGACTTCACTCGTTCTTCTTTTTGATCTGACCGTCCTCTTCTTTCGGATGTCTGTGATGATATATGAAAGTTACGAGAGAAACGTGTATCAGTATCGTGATACCTGTCAGGTTTTATCAAATTTTCCCTATTCTGATGTTATACTTCCTTTCAGAGGGCTCCTTTTGAGGAGACCTACCTCGGGATTGAGAACATTTCTCTTTTGAATGTTGTTTGTTATTTTCCCACTTCTTTTTAGAAGAGGTAGTATTGAGTCTTTCACAGACGTCTCACACAATTGCGGTTTAACTGTTTTCCCAAACAAACTGTCTCTGCCTAATTCTTCATAGGATTTTTAAATTATTCTGGCTAGTGCTTGTTGTTGTTCTGTTACATCAAATTCCCTTCATTTCTGGCGGATCGCCACTGATGCTGCTTCTCCTTTAATATTAGATAATATTATTGTTGAGACCTGGTCGAAATTGTTCAGTAACTTCATACCTAAATTCAGAGCAGGCTCTGCCCCGTATTCGTTTTGAATCTGTTTCAGGACATCAGGTATAACCGCCATAGATGGAACACCATGTGTTTTAGTATAGATAGCCATTATCAAAAATGGGGTGCTCCAAAAGACGGTCATGGACCTGGGTTCCATATAGTATGAAAAACAATGGTCCTAGACTAGAAATTATAAATGATTGAAACATATTCCTGCAATCATCATTTTAAATTACTTTCCGAGCTTCAAAACTTGTAAGACTCACTGTATTAATACACTCAATTTCCTAAAAAAGTGCAACAACCAAACCAAAAATGTTTTACAGATTTTTTTTTTTAATTACTCCATCGTATTTCAAAAAAGGATGTCAACCTGTTCAACAGACGATTGGGGGTACAAAGAGCAGGTTACTTCTAAGAACGTGCAAAGAAGGAGAGTGCTTGGGTGATGAAAAGGTGAAGTGATGATTTTGAGAGTAGTGATAGAAAAACAATTTGACAGTTTAAAATTGACTGATCATACAATCTCAGTCCTATTGGAACCTGGCCACATTAACTTTCAGTATCAATTAAATACCATTGATTTCATTATACAGTACACAATAGGTTTCTTATGTGGCATGTTTTAAGAAGGGTAGAAAAAGTGGTCCATGTAGGGTATAGGTGGGCGTCGACGTTTCAACCCGACTAGGGGCTAAGGGATGAGTGGGGGCCTCGGCCTGTGGGTCTTCTTCAGGACGGTATGAGCAACCTGGGTACCGATGATGTGTCAATGTCACATACCTAGGAGTTAAATTAAATGATCAGGGTTGTGCACATAGGAGTAAATAGCGGCAAGTCAAGGAGTTCCTTCCTCAATTTAGCGCTTACCCATGAGTTTTCGTGGGTAATTGTGATTCATCCCGTCAATTCCTGGTACAATGAGTTTCCTTTGTCAAAGAAGGTTCCTGGAGCTGGTTGGGAGACTTCTAGTTTCGATTCAAACAGGACGCGGGTGGTGGGCAAAAGGGGCGCCCACCACCCGTGCCACAAAACGTCTCAAAACGTGCCACATAAGAAACCTATTGTGTATTGTATAATTAAATCAATGATATTTAATTGATACTGAAAGTTAATGTGGCCAGGTTCAATAGGACTGAGATTGTATGATCAGTCAATTTTAAACCGTCAAATAGTTTTTCTATCACTACTCTCAAAATCTTCACTTCACCTTTTCATCACTCGAGCACTCTCCTTCTTTGCACGTTCTTAGAAGTAACCTGCTCTTTGTACCTCCAATCGTCTGTTGAACAGATTGACATAATGTTTTGAAATACGATGGAGTAATTAAAAAAAAACATCTGTAAAACATTTTCCGTTTGGTTGTTGCACTTTTTTAGGAAATTGAGTGTATTAATACGGTGTGTCTAACAAGTTTTGAAACTCGGAAAGTAATTTAAATTGATGACTGTAGAAATATGTTTCAATCATTTATAATCTCTAGTGTAGGACCATTCTTTTTAGTATGGATAGCAGCAAAGACAGTACCCCAAGAGGTGCAATCTTCCAGATGTGGTGTGATCCCCATTGGTAAACAGATTGTTAAGATTCTATGTTTCTCATAAGGGCTACTATTAGGAAATACCGCTTTGATTTGAGTAATCTTTTGAGCTATCCAGAACGGAATTTGTACACGTTGTGTGGGCATTTTACCCATAACTGCGTGTAAAATTTGTGGAGTGATTTTTAGTGTATTGCCCTGGTGAGAGGTTTGCTTTGGAATAACTATTGGTGGTTGGACTGTGAAAGTCACCCAGAAAGACTTCCTCAAGGCAATCAAGAGTTACCTCCCCCCGTGCGGACGAAACTCCGCAGTTGCAGCCTCATAAGCCTTGATGCATCTGACAACACACAATTTGGGCACAACTGGAAAGGCCGGGTATGAGATCACTCGGGAATTACATTTGGTGCATCTAGTAACATGGAAAATGACTCCTTCCGGAGTAAATGACCTTCCCAAAATGTCTCGGGCCTACACGTAAGACACTCTCATGCAGGAGATCAGATACAAAAAATGGCCCGTTTGGCCAACAGCTGCTTTCTGGAAAGATATTGCCCAGCCAATCAGAGAAGAGCTTCAACACCTTATTAAAGTCTCAAAGACTAAAGTATCTTGGTTCTGGGGGAAGGGAAAGTCTAATGCCTGAAGCAATTTCTAAACTAGGGGGTGTTCTCACAAGGGTAGATCCGTAATCACGGCGTGACCTGCAGAGATTGCAGATCAAAACGTATTGACTGATCTGTACACCAGGCCCTTCACAGCCAAATATGCCAGGAAATCTGTCATAAGGTGTCTGATTCCTGAGGAGCAGTACATTCAAGAATACACCAGAGGATCAAAGTCGCCAGACGAGGGGAAGGGAATAGTGAGGGTACTGCGGGGAGGGAGATCTGGAACGAAGACAATTCAACAAATGAGGGTTGGCTCCTTAGCTGCTTTCACAATACACATAAATGATAAATAAACAGTCTTTACCTGTAAAAGAAAATAAAGGCGTTCAAAAGGTGAAATAGACCGGGTGCTTTCAATAATATCCCATATTGTTCTTAGGCAGATACCTTTGGAATTTCTTCTTGATTTTAAGGTTAATTTGGATAGCTTACTCTCCTCGATACTGTTCGCAATGCGAAAAGTCTAGAAGATGTAGAGAAATTACTGTAGGGTACTCTTATCTCTTAAAAGAGTTCACAGTTCAAAACTTCTCACTGATTAGTATTTATGCGTTCCTCGAGGGTAATGCGCCCTTTTCTTGTTTCATTATCATATAATCCTCATTGGTTTACTTGTTCAATAATGCGCCTTTCATTGGTTAATCAGAATACCGCAGATCGTGATCCGGCTGCAACTTAAAACAAAAGAAATAAAAAAACAAAGAGGCTGATATGGCATATGTGGTTACTTATTCTAGTTCCAGCATCACATGGGATTTCTCTGTGTAGCAGAATCATTTAGCAGAGTCCTGAGTGATTACGTTTGGCTATTGCATTTAGCCATTGTTCAGGGTCTTCTCTATTTAGCAGTCATTAGTGATTAATGATTCTTTTTGGCGGTATGCTGTGTAGGGCTGTGATCCACAACTATCACACTTCATAAAGGCTCTTTGGTACATAACAGTCTGGCTAGGGGGTCATGACAGAAATTTAAGATGTGGACAATGTCCGCACCCACGGGATCCAGACTCCAATGCTGAAACCAACCAATTCACCTCTTGGCTGTACCGCCTGCCCAGGCCTGGGATAGGAGGAGCACAGCATTGCAGGATAGGCCTGGGATTTACAATTGTGACCTGTAATCCTCCACCCCATGAGCTAGAGACTGCCGGCAAGCAATATCGGGTGATGATTCCTGGAGGGATCGGTCAAGAGATGAGGATACTGGTGTAGACGGATTGGAGAAGCCCAAGAAGGTTCCATCAGAACTGGAAACCAAACTTGCGACCTCCATGCTGGGGTAATCACCACCAGTTCCACCTGCTGCCTGCATACCTGAGTGTTCAAGCCTGTGATCATAGAAAATGGGGGGAAACGCAAAACCCCGCTCCATCGCCAAACCTACAGAAAAGCATAGGTTGCTACCACTCCCGGGTCCGGTCTCCAACTGAAGTACCGGGAAAGCTGACTGTCGAGCTGGGATGCAAATAGGTCGATCATGTATGGGCCTCAATAGGAGGAGAGGCCCTGGAAAAGCTTCCACAAGCTTGAATCCCCCAGGTGACGAGACTGCCAATCTGCCACATGGTAGGCTGACCTTGGAAGGTGCTCCACTGTCATGGAGACGTGATTTTCCAGGCAGTACTCCCAAAAGTACTTTGCCAGGTCCAAAGGGGCTCTGGACCGCATACCCCCAAGGTGACTGATTTAGCGGACTGCCGCTACATTGTCCATTTTTAACAGGACACAAGAATGCACATGGTCCTTGGTCCAACATCTGACTGAGAAGGATCCTGCCATCAGCTCCAGGCAGTTGATGTGGAGGGACTGTTCTGTAGCGGACCATATGACTACGGTGGCAAAATTCCCACAAGGAGCCCCCCAGCCTGAACCGATGGCATCGGACTCGATCACCAGATCTGGCTGCGATCCAAAAAGGGTGTGGTCATTCCACGCCTCCATGTGGGAGAGCAACCTCCAGAGTTCAGGCAGGGCCTCGTCTGACAGGGAAACAAACTGGGAGTGAGGGGCCTTTAGCCCCTTCAGGACCCAAAAGTATAGGGGACCCGGAAAAACAGTTTGAATCAAAAATGACAGCAGAGCCACCCCCTTGGCAATCTGGTAGAAAGAATTTCTCGGCCTTCCCAGCATCTTTTATACTTTGAGCCAAATTTTTGCCATCTTCCTGGCAGGAAGGCTCACAGTGGATACCATTGGGTCGATCACAAATACCAGGAAGGTGACTGTCCGGGAAGGAACTAGGGACGACTTTGTTTGATTGATAACAAACCCCAAGGATTGCAGAAGCTCCACTGCCCTCTGGAGATGTTGGGACAGAGGCACTGGAAATTGGTCCATCATCAGTATGACATCCAGGTATACGATCATGCGAATGCCAGATGCCCTCAAGTGTTCCACCACTGGTTTGAGGACCTTGGTGAAACACCAAGCAGCCAAAGACAGGCCGAAAGGTAGCGAGGTGAACTCGAAAGTTTGGCCCTGCCATGAACTGGAGGAATTGTCTATTTGGTGAAAAGATGGAGACCACCAGGTAAAAGTCCTGGAGGTCCAGTCGTACCATCCAGTCTTTGGGCCGAAGGAGGTCCTGAAGTAGGTGTATGTAATCCATCTTGAAGTGGCGATACACCAGCCACTCGTTTAATTACCGGAGACTGATCACCGGGTGCTGACCCACCCTGCTTTTGAACCCGGGAACAGATTGCGGAGAAACCCAGATAGGCGTGCGGTGGAAAGACAAATTGTCCCTTTCGCCAAGAGCTCTTAGAGCTCCCGTTGTATAAGCGTGGTCTCCTGTCTCGAGAAAAAAGATGGGTCCCGTCTTGAAAGGGGGACCAGTGGAACTCTGTATGGAACCCCTGCATCATTTGTAAAACCCAGGCATCTGACATGAGGTTTCGCCAGTTGTGATCAACTGCACTACACAGCCCCCCAAGCGTTTGCAAGATGTGCGTATTGGGGTGCGTACTCCTGATCTGGGTCCATTAGGCTGACCTCTGAGGCTCGCCCGTCCTCAGGTGTGTAGAAGCCACTGAAGGCCGAAGAATCCTGCCACTGGCCGCTATGAGATTGTTGACCCCTGCCAGAAGTGGTGTAGGAGGAACGGCCAGCCGAGTGCCCCCTAACACGGTCGACCCCACTGAAAACAGGCGCATTAAAAATGCACTTGACTGGGCTTTGTCCAGCAAATTAAATGTGGAAACAAACTTCCCTAGCTTTTTGACGAACGGGTTGCAACAGTGCCCCCCTTGTGCCACGTGGCCTGCCTCCAGCGTGGCCAACTCCCCTAGCTTAGGGCCAATTTTGATCAACAATGACCTGCGCCTCTCCATGGAGATGGCACAGTTGTCATTTCCTAAAAAAATAGCAGGATAGGACATCAGTGAAATTAAAGCTCCAGATGCTTTGGTATCCTCCGTCATGTCGAACATTTTCATAAGTGGGCCTTTGATGTCCGGGAGTTTGTCCCGGCATGATTGATTCCCTTCTTAGGGTCCTTGATGTATTTGGCTAGGAAAGTGGCCATACGAGCGTCTATCTCCGGGGTGACAGACACTTTCCCATTTAAAGATGGGTGGGTGCACTCAGCCCGAAGGCAGTACCTGACCTCTTGATCAAGGGGCTTGCGTAACATGGTAGCAACGTAATTAGCCACCTTAGTGCAGGGAATCCACTCCGAAGAGCAGGGTTGCATGAGGTCCTCTTGATCTAGCAGGTCTGATTGGGAGACAGAGGGATCTCAGGCAGAGGCACTAGGCCCCGCTGAGGGTCTCCCGTAGGGAAAACATTTGGCGGGGGATTGTGAGGCAGTCCCATCTGGCTGCAGGGTTGGCGGGGGTTCACTCCTGTGGCATGGGGGGGGGTTAACCCCAAAGAAAGCCTGTTGTAGCCTGTCAAAGGCATTCATATCCACTAGGGACTAAAGTGGGCATTTATGCGGGTTCTCAGAGAGAGGAGCAGTGACTTGTCCCTGAGGTGTGGGGTCAAGGGCCTAGGTAGATCATCATTTGGTGTGAGGGGTTGTGGCACCTTTGTGCCATCTCCATGATTTTCTTCTCTAGAGGAGCCACTGCTTCTGAAACCGCCTTTATGAGGGAGATGTCTACCGCGTTGAAGAAGTCATCTATGACTGGGAAATACTGGACGTCCTCCTCCTCTTTGTAATATTTGCCGTATTCATCCATTAGGTGAGGTAAGTAGTAGCGAGGTACGATTTTAAACCAGGTCAGAAGGTCAACAAGCAAAAAGAGAGGGGGGAACTCCTACAATCTCACCTGAAATACAATGATGGGTCTTAGGAGTGGAAGGGCTGCTTGCTATCCCTGTGCACAGGAGACAGGCAAACTGGCCTTCAAGGCCTAAATACGAAGGTACTGATGACCCCAAACATGCAAGGCATGCAATAGGCAAATACAGCCCTCAGGAGAGGGCAGGCAGATCAAATTGCCCTTATCAAATCTCTCACAGGCT
Source organism: Lissotriton vulgaris (assembly GCF_964263255.1). Taxonomy (NCBI): domain Eukaryota; kingdom Metazoa; phylum Chordata; class Amphibia; order Caudata; family Salamandridae; genus Lissotriton; species Lissotriton vulgaris. Next base: position 1,867,230,626 of record NC_141693.1, on the reverse strand, counting down.
TAAACACATTCATTTGGCAGCCTATGCGGAGTCTGACTCGCTGGAAAAGTGCTCCCGAAATAATCCTACCCCGCTGGGAGTAAATGGTCCAGGCTGACTGGGTGGTAACAATACTCGATGAGGCTATGGACGGAGGCGCTCAGTACTGCCTAGAACAAGATGTAGAGCATCACAGGAAAGACGCGTTGAAGGCGTGAGCCCTCTAGCAGTCGGCAGACCACCGCATGCCTCCGCCCCAGAGCCCTCACAAGAGGGAACAAGCATTGGCATAGACAATAGGTCTCGCCTTTGGACCGTATAAGTGTTTAGTTATCCAGCACAATATCCTTGGTGCACCAACATAAAGTGTTGCATGGCTGAACACTTATAAGGTCCCAAAGGCAAGACCTATTGGCTATGCCAGTGCTTGTTGTGTGATGTAATGCCTTAAGTGGCCATGGGTACGTATGCCCAGACATGAATATAAACTGGAAAGGCACAAACCAGAAATCTCCTTCCTTACAAGTTCGTCCATAGTAATCCAATTGATCATACAAGAATATTACTTCAAGAATGAATTTTATCCAATTACGTTTCTTAAATCATTTGCTCAAAGAATTTATGACTAGCTTAACAGGCAAATTGTTTCACTCTTAAACAAAGAACGTCACCAAGTCTACAACCAATACCCGTGTACCCTCACTTAAGAGTCCAAGGTAGTAAAGTGATTATATGTCTGCACTGGTTGTTGTATCCAGATGTGTACTGTGGCCAGACAGAAACCCCAATCAAGGCGAAACTGGCCTTGGATTTTAGCACAAGGACGACCTGGTATGGCAGCTCAGGCTGGACTGTTCCTGCTGAAGTATGGTGAAGACTGATTTGCATGTGGCTTGGTCCAAACTGCAGTGGCAAATTGAGCAAAATGTGTATTTAAATTCCCCAGAGTGATTGGCAGTGTGCAGACTTAGTGCAAGTATGCCTCCCATCACATTTTGATCACTGCCACACGCTGGCAGTCCTATAGTCATAGTAGTGCACTCAGACATGTTTAGTATGGCCAGTACAGAGATTAGAGACAGATACTGACCAATGACTCCCAAGGCAAAGCAGATGGCCTCACTCTTCACCTACCATCCACCATCAGAAGTGCCAGCCTCGGTTAGATAATATCACAATTCTCAATCTTGACCAGGACCAGCAGCAATTGGATCTAGACTGGTCAGCACCAACTCGTTACCTTGTCTACTATCCATTCTATTAAAGAAACTTTAAGAGCTTCAACATTGGGCAGAGTGGGTGATCTTGAACTCCCAGATTCGCACATGCTTGTCTGCTACCTCAAAGCTTCCACTGGCTTCACAGCAACCAGAGGATTCAGCTTGAACTTCAGGGAATAGCTCCTTCTTTCATCCAACTCTTTGATAAATAAATCACCGGTCGCACCATATGATCCTCCCTTGGTAAACCGTTGGCTGTTCCTATTTTTTTTTGAGCCAGAGTCGGAGTGGCAGCCTCTCTGTTCTAGCCCAGTGGCTCTGGAATCTCCTGAATGTAATCCGAGTTGAAGCCAACTTAATGTATTTCAGTCTTATCCTAAGAACGTGGCTTTTTCATCAAGCTTTATTTTTCTAATCTTTAGTTTTACTGCCAAGAAACGGTTTGGTGAATGTGCACTCTACAAATGTTAGTAACAAAGCAGATTAAAGAGCTTTACTATAAACTATTGGCCTCAGTAGTACAGAACAATAAAGGTGTCTCAGTCAACTGGCCACACATTCAACAGGGATTGTTACAACAAATTAAACCACAAAAGGCAGCAATGCAGACATTTCACACATTATTCAGAACAAAACACCTAATCCAATGCAGTATATGAAGAAAAGGAACTTGCACATCCGGTTATTAATTGCAACAAGTTCCGGTGATGAAATATTCCACTGCGTTCACCAAGTCATTTTCCCTCAGCCAAATGGTTTTCTGTGCTGGATATGCCGCTCCTCATTTTTGGGTCTGGCTTAACAACGCTGCGGTCTACATTATCTATCGCTACACATTCTTTAAAATACACAGTGTGTTTTGGCCATGTGGGCATTTCTCTCGCCTCCTGCTATTGGATGTTTGATGTAGCATTCCGCCCACTTGAAAGAGCTTCTATTGGAATGCAAGAGAAACTATTTAAAGTGTGAAAAGTATAACGAATCGTTATACTGTTTATCACGTTTAATTATTTATCTCAGACATGCATTTATTATAGAAAAAAACCTATTTCTGCTACTTAATTGGGAAAGCCAATTAAGCTTAATTTAATGTGCTAAACAAGCAAAATGAGTGCATGCAACACACCGAAACAGCATTTGTGAATGCCTGTCTTTGCCTAGCCTGTTTAAGTTCTATCCTTACACTTAAGGCCATGGATATGACCATCATATTTATAAATAGCTCCTAAATATGATACCATCCGGTGAGTCAGGTGTAAGTGGAATGCAGATGTGGTTGTGCACAGGGCCGGTCCTAGGATCTTCGAGGCCCTGGGCAAAAGGGAATGTGCGAGGCCCCTGAAATGTACATAAGTGACACCTTCTGATCTCAGGGAAGCTGCTTTGTGCAGGCTCCACCTGGGCTTCAGCTCCTCCTCTCAGCCACCCCAAGCACCTCTTGTACAGCTCATTTCGGACGGAAGGTGTGAGAATTGCTTGAGCGCTGTGCTAAACCTGTGTGGGCTAAAGTGGTGACAATGGGCGCACTGCAGAAGTGTCCCCCTCCCCTAGGCCTTTCTGCACCATCCCTTTGAGGCCCCAGGAGGGGGAGGGCCCTCCCATGAGCCCAATTGTAATGACTCATTTCTTTCACTCTGATCAGCAGGGGTACACAAGGACTGGTGGGGTGTTGCTATTGTGTGGGGCCGCATCCTGGCAGGCAGAGTGTAAGGCCCTGGGCAGCTGCCCACACTGCCCATGCCTAGCGCCGGCCCTGGTTGTGAAAGTGCCTATTTTGCCCCACAACCTGCGCACCCATATCCACCGAGAGGAACAAGTGGTGAAAAGTTCTAACTCATTTCCCATGTATAATGCACTACAAGCCATAGTTCACATTTTTTTAAAGAAAATGTGCGAGGCAAATTGTGGTTCACTGATACAGTATGGGTGCTTGTACTACCTTTTTGAAGGGTGCACTCTTTGCATGTTGACCCAGTTTGTAGACATCACAATTGCTAAAGAACTGCATCACGCACAAGCCGAGTTTATCTACACTTTGATAAAGCCATTGCTTTTTGAGCGTTTCCAACAAAGTTAGTCGTAACATCTTGGTAAAAGAAAATAAATCTGCACCTGGGGAGTCATTTCACAGCAATTTAAAAGGTCACCGGCCTGGACAATCCCCAAGAAGCAGTCAATTTGCTTTAAGCCATGGTTGCAGTATGCGGAGCAACAGTGCCTACACCAGGCGAAACTCGGGGTTCCCTGCCACAAAACCAATGAGCGGTATGCAGTACCACTAACAATGACAGTTTTCTAAAGCGAGCAGCCCCGCCCAAGGCCTCGTATTTAAATAATGCAGCGCTCTCTAGAGGGGAGAAGCCTCAACATATGAGAATGGGTCAATAATAGACTCAGATAAACTCTGAAGAAATGATAATACAAAGTCCTGTTTTGAAATCCAGACCAGTGTTCCAGACAGTTCTCTGTAGCATAGGGCAGGAGCAGATCGGTGTAAATAAGATAACATGCCTGTCCAGCTTTGAAATTTCCATTGACAGATTAAATATTTTGGAGGGTGTATGCCTACCTACCTTGTAGGAACAACACGTTATATTGGTAATTGGGAAAGCAGGGCATAGATGCAAAAACCCTTGTGGCATATAATGTTAAGCAACCATTACATTCATGCTATTCAACAGTGCAAATGCGCATACACCCTGGGCACTGCTAGGGGACAGTGCAAATGGTCAAATGGCTATGCTAACACCGACGTCTAAAGCGCTGTATTGGCATCAGTGGCCTGCGCGCGCACACACAGAGTAGCTTCACACGACTCACAGTGAAAATAGACGAATTATTCCGCTTACTCCATGAGGCTGCCCAACACCGAACGCCAAACCCTGGTCCAAATCGAACACATAGCGCATGGTTGCCAACGTTTCTATCTTTAATTCCCTGATGATTTTAAATGGCAACTCACACCTGGTATAGTCTCTAAAACAGCTACTTTTGACCTCGGAACACAAACGCCTACTGTGAACTCATCTTGCTCCCGGAGACCGGTGACAGAGCGTCAACAGCTCCAACATAAGCAGGTCCATTTTAACATAAGCGCACGCCTCGCCGAGAAGTAAAAAAGAAAAAAACACATTCGGCAAAAGTGAAAGCATTTCTCTTGCGGGAGCGAGCAGCGCCAGGAGCGATAATTGCTCACACATGGCACCAAAGCTTGCTCCCGCAAGGGTATCGCCAAACGTGCACGCGTCACCATTGACAGCAATGCAACGCGTGCAAGTTTTTGCCTGCAAAGCTGTGCCAATTACAAAAGGTATTTTTCCTATGCAGCGCATGCGCCATGTGTAGGCGAGACCTGAAAAGAAACCCATAACAGCAGCGAATGGAGTGACTCTGCGCTCCCGCAGCCACCAACCTCAGAGGCACGTACCTCACAATATCTCAGCAACAATTGACAATGTATAACAAGCATACACAATCAATTAAAAAGAACAAAGGGTTCTGAGTCCCGACACATCTGCACTCGGCTGCATCAGTGAAGAAAGAGGGAGAGAGAAGATGTGCAACTCCCTGCTGATGTACCAGACAGCCCCTGATTGGACGGAGACTTTATTTTCTTTGACTTCATTCCCTGGGTTGATGGGAAATTAAGTTTGTTATCATTGTCCAGTTAATGGCTGCTATTTGTAATAAACAAAGAAAGAAGGCATAATTCTTGCCTCTGGGTCCTCCCATATAATTTGGTACCACTCCATGGTTTTATGCAAGACTACACTTTGGAGTAACTTCACACTCAGTACAGCCCAAAATAGTAAAGTTATAATGTTAATTTAATTTACATATGAGTACATCTACGAATGCACATTTAGCTTTGTGAATAGGGCCCAACGTGTCTAATACAGGAGGATAAAAGTTATCTGTTAGAGACAGTATATAGAGTGTCCTCCATCCATAAATGAAACAATTTATGGAAATATACCCGTTTCCCTAACTATCCAATCCCATTTGCTGGATTTTAACACAATGGAACCAGACGTCCTTCTAAAAATGCCTGGCAGCAGTCCTCCAAATCAGTCAGTCAATTCTCCTTGCTCGTAGGGCAACATTAGTGAATTCAGTTCAAATCTGGGGCTATTTTCTGTCCAATCGGAGTGGGCATAAGGCCGCAAATTTGTGCAAACTTCCAGCATGGTTCAGTGCAAGCCTACTAGAAGTTCAAGTCTCTCCGTCCAGAGCAATGAAGCATACACTACCAGAAAACAAAATAGAAGTCCCTCCTAAACACAAAACCGTGTGGCCCATGGAATCGACCAGACTCACGGTTGACGGCAACAGTCGAGCTACCTCAAAGTTTAAAAAGGGAAATAGTGTCCTGTACTATTACAACACTCTCTGAAGAGGTCTGACGCCACCTACATGACAGCGATCAGGGCGGGGGTAGGGATCCAATCATAGGTTTATGTTCTTGAAACCTAAACGGTTTAAACACAAATATAAACGACCCAGACTTTCTGGATTATGTCTCCCTTTTCGACATAATAGTGCTTCAAGAGACCTGGCTTAAGGATCCTCATCACATCAAGGGTTATACATGCTTCATCACACCAGCCTCCAGGACCTGCAGGTTTGGCCACTACTCAGGCGGACTGGCTACCTATGTCTCTACCACAACGATAGAATCAGCAACAACTATGATCTCAACTTCTCATACAATACTTGCAGTTAAAATAAAAATTGTCCTTGACGGGAAAGACAAGGAGGTATGCATAATCAATTCATACGTACATCCAAAAAATAAAACTAAAGATTCAATCAAAATAACAAACCAACTGGCCGAATACGCAACTCAGATGGAAAACCCACTCTTCTTTCTGACGGGGGACTTCAACCAAGACCTCATGGGCTCGGCAGAAGGGGAGGATGTACTGGCTCTAAACAGAATAAATAATATCGCACAGCAAAGCGTCCTCTCCAGGAAAAAATGCTGTAATAACCGCTTTCTTAACGACTTAGAACATCAAAATCTTCGGGCATTGAATGGAAGATTTCCGGCAGACTCCCCTCCAGTCAACTCCTTCTACTCGACAAAAACAAGCTCCATACTGGATTATACGTTTGCAAGCCTCGCTCTGTTTCCTCACATCTCGGGTTCAGACTGGGCGACAAGGGCGATAGCGATCATCGCCCCCAGGAATGTCACATAAGTGCAAACGCGCCAATCCCGATTAGGCCTGACACAACACCGGGCGGAGTCATCTCTCGAACCAAAAGAGGATCAAATGCACGTTCACTAATTCGAACCGTCAAGCCAAAACTGCTCTCTCTTCGATGCTCAAGCATCTACTGCAGTCGGGCATATCACCTACTGGGCTCAGTACACGGCAACACTGTTACAGGAGCTCACAGTAAACTACCCCCCAAAAGACAACCATCAAGAAAATGGGGTAACCCAAATAGTCGGCAGACCTGGGTAATGAATATTATTCAAAAACAATGGTCTCAAACTATTCTTTTTACTAGAACCAAGTGAATCAAGTAGTTAATTAAACTTTCTCTTATTCAAAGGACATATACAACAAATTAGCCCGGTCCAATCAATGTAAATTTTATCCACAAAAAACAAAGCAAAAAATAGCAACAGCAATAATTCGAAAATCGTGGGGCCATTTTAATTCAATTCATTGCATTTCTGGCTATCTCATTGAAAAGCATTTGTAGTTGCCCAAAAAGAAATGTGCAAAAAGATAGAGTTATAGAGTGCTTGATAGAAAAGAATGGAAAAAGCAGCATAAAGTGATATTTACAAATTCATATATACAAGCAATAAGTTTGTACAATATACAATTCCTTAAAGTCCAGGTGTGTATTATAAGATTTAAACGCAGTTTATCTTAAATGGAGACATTGCTTCCATACTTGTATTGCACTAAGGAATGTGTAACACCATCCACGACAAATTAAAGTGTCGACGTTTCGACTCGTCTTGGGGCCTTAGGGTGATTTAGACCGTGGCCATGCGAGTCTTCATCAGGACTACAAATTTGGGCAACCAAAGGAGCAGCATAAGCCCCAATGGTAGTCGGAAAAAGAACACATTGGTTCTTAGCTCTTGTTCCCGCTGGTAAATAAATTAATACCTTAGGGTAGGGCGTGGCTGTTGTTATTGGTCATCCAATTTTTAGCTTGAATTCACTGCAGATTCAAATTCAAGTGGACCCAGTAATGTAAAGGTAAGCTTGCCTGTGGGTCAACGTGGTTTCTTGGCATACGCTTGCTTCAATCCAGTCAAATACGGGTATGTGACTTCCAATTTAGTCAATGCTGGTCGCACCCATTCAGTATCAGACGTACGTGACTGCCTCGCTAGTCAGTATCGTCTCCCAAACGTTCGGCATGTAGCTCAACGAGGCTTTACATTACTGGTGTTACACATTCCTTAGTGCAATACAAGTTTGGAAGCAATGTCTCCATTTAAGATAAACTGCGTTTAAATCTTATAATACACACCAGGACTTTAAGGAATTGTATATTGTACAAACGTATTGCTTGTATATATGAATTTGTAAATATCACTTTATGCTGCTTTTTCCATTCTTTTCTATCCAGCACTCCATAACTCTATCTTTTTGCACATTTCTCTTTGGGCAACTACAAATGCTTTTCAATGAGATAGCCAGAAATGCAATGAATTGAATTAAAATTGCCCCACGATTTTCGAATTATTGCTGTTGCTGTTTTTTGCTTTGTTTTTTGTGTATAAAATTTACATTGATTGGACCGGGCTAATTTGTTGTATATGCCCTTTGAATAAGAGAAAGTTTAATTAACTACTTGATTCACTTGGTTCTAGTAAAAAGAATAGTTTGAGACCATTGTTTTTGAATAATAACCCCACAAAAGACAACTTTTGCACAGAGGGCAGCAAATACAATCTAAATAAAGATCAAAGAGCTCAACTAAAGAACCTCAAAAGATAAAAACACACGACTCTACGCAAATTGAGAAAAGCGCCTAAAACACCAGCCTACAAGTAATGCTGAAACAACAAAGAGCAGCGCTTAAACGATTTAAATGGAACATCAAAAGAGAGGGCGAAAACGAAGCATGGGCCAAACTCCTACACAACATCAATAGCAACAACAGCACCCGTTTCTGGGAAACAGTAAACAGCTTTATGCGCCCGCAGCACAAAGAAATAGGATCCAATATCTCTGAAGAGACCTGGACAAAATATCTCTCCAGCCATTTCAACGATGACACAGAGTATCCAGGAGCTCACATGGGGATTAGTAAGAGCCCATAGAGATTTGGGAAAACGGGCACGCCAGAATCAACGGGACAGGCTTTCCCAGGCACCAACATCACCCAATCAGAGACAGCAAGGCACCAGCAGTCAGACTTACTAAAAAAACAGATAGCAAAAGGCAGAAAAGAAGGCGCCCCAGGCCCAAACGGCATACCACCTGCCCTGTATAAAACAAAGAACAAAGAGTGGTCCGACATCATGCAACCACTATTTTTGGAAATCAGACTATTAAACAAAATTCCAGAATCATGGCAGGGCTAGACGATTGTCCCAATCCATAAAAAGGGAGACAAGGATGTACCAAACAACTATCGCTTAGAAGCCCTTATTGACAACGAGGCGAAATACTTTGCCAGCTTACACTTTGGGCTGAGTCAAATCAGATAATTCCGCTGAATCAGACAGGCTTTAGAAAAACAACTGGAACATCAACAAATATTCTTGCCATGTCAGTAATTATCGATGCAGCAAAAACATCCAAGATTCCTTTACATCTGTGCTATATTGACTTCAGCGCTGCATTTGATAACAAAGAGAGAGGCAGACTTTGGGGGAAACTAGTTGTAACGGGGGAGAACTGGATGACCCAATGCAGTATGACGGACAACAACTTTCCTTGAACAATGCCCTATTGCTTTTACCTTTTTTCGAACAGCAACTGGAAAACTGGAAGAGCAAGGAGGACTTTCCACCCGTACCCAAGGCTGGTTCTCCAGAGGAGCACTGCTTCTTTAATTGGGCGGAACTCATGCCGGAACACGCCCACGACTTCAAGGTAAAACTCAGCCTTGAACACACACAGGTGTGTTCATCACCCAGAGGTGGCGGAGTAGTTGGGAGAGACGAAGAGAACGACGGAGGAGAGTGGAGTACGGTAGCAGAGAAGGAGAGAAAGATCGGAGGAGACTGGAGAACGGAGGCAGGCAGCGGGGACGCCACAGGAGCTCGGGCCCTCGAGGAGGAGGAGGAGGAGGAGGAGGAGGAGGAGGAGGAGGAGGAGGCGACCGAAGGCGAGCACGGAGCGAGACGAGTCAACTACAGCGACAAGCCAGGAGGCCAACGTGAAGGCGCTTCGCCCAGCCACACTTCGAGGGAAGTGTGGCTCTCGCAGGTACGGTCACGCTTTGCGGGCTGGGCGGGACGTAGGTGGGCTAAGCCTCCCTGAGACTCACACGGCATTCCTCTGCACTATCCCCCCTCCCTTTCACTGAACCGGCACCATCGGGTTTCGGAGTTGGTAGTACACGTGTGACTCTCACTCCCTTCCCCAACACTGTATATAATTGCACCAGGACTAAAGTCTGTCCCTCATCTTTCTTTCCATACCGTGACCCGAGCTGGAAGGTAACACGGCTGACCTCCGGACTACAAGACCCAGAAGTCCCCGGGAGAGGAGAGGAGCGGAGCGGTAGCAGAGAGGCGAAGGAACAGGCAGTCCATCGCGGAGACAGTCAGAGATTCCCCTTCCCTATTACCGGAAAGTGATTCAGCGAAGGCGCATCTTCAAATCAATAAAACCAGCATTACCTTCAATACCTGTCTCTGTGAGTCTGTTCCCATCCCCACAAGTGCGAGAGAATGCGGGCTCCTCATTGACCATCTGGACACAAAGATGGAAGAGTTGCTACAGGCGTTGATCAAGAGACAAGAGCAACTAGGATGGGCGGTGGAGCAGCAGCTCGCCTCTGCACAAGCTGACAGGGAGACGTTTCGTAACACTGTCTCCACCCAGATCGAGGGACTCCAGAAAGCCATATATGATCCCACTAGCAATCCCCCAAGAGAAACAGGAAGGCCACACCCCACCCCACCCCGTCGGGTATCTCGCTACAGAAGTACCTAGCTGGCGAAGATCCCGACACCTTTTTGGTCAATTTCGAGAGGGTAGCCCTGGCGTGCGGGTGGCCGTTGGAGAAATGGCCGTTCTTCCTTGCACCCCTCCTGACAGGTGAGGCCCAGGCAGCATACCAGGTGGCCAATAGCACAGGCCAGACTCCTTATGGCCAGATCAAGACCAGCATCCTGGATCATTTGGGCCTGGATGCCGAGGCCTACTGAGTCCGGTTCCGTAAGGAGAGAGGGACCCCGGGCGAGAATCCCAAAACACTGCTCTTTAGATTAAAGATGGTAATGCCAGACACCGTGGTATATATCAAATGCGTGCACGGAGACATAAAAAGTTACCCAGTAGCTTATATTCCCCTAGATCTTGAGGGGGGAACGACCCTAGTGGTTAAGGTCAGGGTGCTTGATACTCTCCCAGAGGAATTAATCATAGGGACTGACAACCCCCATTTTCTCGACCTGTTTTCAGGGACCTTACAGAGGGGGAAGGCCCCAAACACCCTTTCCGTCCCTGCCTTGACTTCCCCTGACCCGTGGGCGGGTGACCGCAGTTTTAAATTGCACAGGCAAATGGTGCTACTTTGTTCAACGCATGGGAACAAGCACACGTAGACAAAGACAACCCCAAACCCAAGTATCCCCGGTTCTTGATAAAAGACGACCTGTTATACAGGCAGGGAAACCATGACGAACCCCTCCAGCTTATTGTACCAGTATGTTTTAGAGAACAGATTATGTTTTTTTCACATACACATCTTTTGGCCGGCCATACCGACAGTGAAAAAACCACCCAGAACGTGTTACGGAGTTTTACTTTTCTACTGGCTGGGAGTATGCAAGGACATAAAAACCCATTGTCAGACATGTGACATTTGCCAGCGAAAAAACACGCAGAGACCCCCAGGCGTGCCGCTTCAACCCCTACCTATAATAGGGACGCCTTTAGAGAGGGTGGCTATGGACCTCATAGGCCCCCTCCCTAAAACACGACGAGGGAACCAGTATGCTCTAGTCATTGTGGACTTCGCCACGAGATTCCCAGAAGCCTTTCCCCTTCGGGCCCCTACCTCCAAAAACATCGCAGAAAAGTTCATGGAGTTATTATCGAGGGTGGGTTTTCCCAAAGAGGTCCTAACAGACCAAGGCACTCCATTTATGTCCAGAGTGATGAGGGAGGTGTGCCAACTCCTGAACCTCTACCAGATCCGGACCTCGGTATACCACCCACAAACGGACGGTCTGGTGGAGCGGTACAATGGGACCTTGAAGTCAACCTTAAAGAAAATGCTCACCGTGAATGGGAACGACTGGGACCTACTGCCTCCGGTGGCCCTTTACATAATCAGGGGCCAGAAACAGAGCAGTCTGGGCTGTTCATTGTTCGAAATGCTTTATGGACGACAACCCCGGAGTCTCCTAGAGATGACGAAGGAGGTCTGGGGGGCTGAAGAACAAGGGGAAACCAAGATGCTGTTGGAATACAGCCAAGACCTAAAGAACAAGTTGGGAAAGATACGAGACCTGGCGTATTCCCACCTGGAAAGTAGCCAAAGTAAACAGAGAACCCACTATGACAAGGGGAAGAGATGGAGGCAACTCGCCATAGGTGACTGGGCGCTCGTGTTATTGCCATCACCCACCAAGAAGTTTCACAATGACAGGACACATAGACGTCACCACCCTGGACGAGCTCGTGATTAATGGAGACCTTTATCAAACTGAACAGGAAGGGCTACAAAGGATTGTACGGCCCTTCGCGCCTTTGTTCTCCAACCTACCCGGGAAGACAAACCTGACAGAACACCGGATAGAAACCCCGGTTGGTACTACGATCAAACAACGACCCTATAGGGTACCAACGGCCAAATGAGAGGCCATACGTAAAGAAGTCCAGGAAATGCTCCATCTCGGACTGATCCGGCCCTCACGTAGCGAATGGTCCTCACCGATCGTGATGGTCCCCAAACCGGATGGCAGTAGCAGGTTCTGCATGGACTTTAGGGCCTTAAACGCAGTGTCTTCCTTTGACGACTACCCCATATCGAGAATCGACGAGTTGATCGAAAAGTTGGGAGACGCCCAGTACATCAGCACCCTCCACCTGACCAAGGGATATTGGCAGGTCCCGTTAAGAGAAGAAGACAGGAAAAAGACCGCTTTCACCACCCCAGACGGACTATACAAGTTCAACGTACTCCTTTTTGGGTTACACGGGGCGCCCGCCACCTTCCAGAGGCTGATGAATGAAGTCCTAAGGGAGCACCAAAGCTTCAGCTCAGCTTATTTGGACGACATCATTATATTTAGCCCTTCTTGGGAGAGCCACCTTCAAACCATCCTACAACAGCTAAGAACTGCTGGATTGCATATCAATTCTAAGAAGTCCCGCATAGGGTACCAGAAGGTCAAATACCTCGGATATATGCTCGGACACGGAATCATAGAACCACAAATTGAAAAGGTCAGGGCCATAGCTGACACCCCTTTCCCGAAATCCGCAAAAGACATGAGGGCTTCTTGGGGTTGGTCGGTTATTACCGCCGTTTCATACCCTCATTTTCGGACATCGCGGCACCCCTCACAGATACGTTAAAAAAACAGTTTTCTGCCCTCGATTTCCAAAAACCCACCCTAGAAATGTGGAAGGCATTCAAAAGGTTGAAAAGGGTCATCATTACCAGTCCGGTATTGTCCTCTCTCGACTTCTACAGGCCCTTCATACTACACACTGACGCCTCCGACTTCAGTATAGGGTCCATGTTGTCCCAGGAGACTGATGCAGGGATCGAGCACCCTATATTAGACATAAGTCGTAAACTATTCCCTAGGGAGGTGAGGTACCCAACCATAGAAAAAGAATGTCTCGCCATTAAGTGGGCCATTGATAAGCTGCGCTATTACCTGGAGGGGCACCAATTCACCTTGTACACAGATCACGCTCCCCTGCAGTGGATGAGTCGCAACATGTCCAACAATCCGAGGGTTATGCGCTGGTTCCTTTCCCTCCAGCCCTTCACCTTTCAAGTATGCCACCGAAAGGGGAAGGACAATGCTAATGCTGATTACTTGTCAAGATTTCCACTCCCCGATCGGGAGAATCCTAGGAGGGAGGTGTGTGACGGGGGAGAACCGGATGACCCAATGCAGCATGACGGACAACAACTTTCCTTGAACAATGCCCTATTGCTTTTACCTTTTTTCGAACAGCAACTGGAAAACTGGAAGAGCAAGGAGGACGTTCCACCCGGACCCGAGGCTGGTTCTCCAGAGGAGCACTGCTTCTTTAATTGGGCGGAACTCATGCCGGAACACGCCCATGACTTCAAGGTAAAACCCAGCCTTGAACACACACAGGTGTGTTCATCACCCGGAGGCGGCGGAATAGTTGGGAGAGACGAAGAGAACGACAGAGGAGAGTGGAGTATGGGAGCAGAGAAGGAGAGAAAGATCAGAGGAGACTGGAGAACGGAGGCAGGCAGCGGGGACGCCACAGGAGCTCGGACCCTCGAGGAGGAGGAGGAGGAGGCGACCGGAGGCGAGCACGGAGCAAGACGAGTCGACTACAGCGACAAGCCAGGAGGCCAACGTGAAGGCGCTTCGCCCAGCCACACTTCGAGGGAAGTGTGGCTCTTGCAGGTACGGTCACGCTTTGCGGGCTGGGCGGGACATAGGTGGGCTAAGCCTCCCTGAGACTCACACGGCATTCCTCTGCACTATCCCCCCCCCTCCTTTTCACTGAACCGGCACCATCGGGTTTCGGAGTTGGTTGAAAACGTGTGACTTTCACTCCCTTCCCCCACACTGTATATAATTGCACCAGGACTAAAGTCTGTCCCGCATCTTTCTTTCCATACCGTGACCCGAGCTGGAAGGTAACACGGCTGACCTCTGGACTACAAGACCCAGAAGTCCCCGGGAGAGGAGCGGAGCGGTAGCAGAGAGTCGAAGGAACAGGCAGTCCATCGCGGAGACAGAGTCAGAGATTCCCCTTCCCTATTACCGGAAAGTGAATCAGCGAAGGCGCATCTTCAAATCAATAAAACCAGCATTACCTTCAATACCTGTCTCTGTGAGTCTGTTCCCATCCCCACACTAGTGGGGCCTATTCTAAATACACTAAGGCTCCTCCACATGGACACCTGGGTGCAGGTGAAATTAGGAAGCAGCACTCACCTGTCCTCAAAAGTACCAACTACCAAAGGCCTGAAACAAGGGTGCGTGCTTGCACCAACCTTGTTCAATCTTTTTCTGTTTATGGCGGTTCTATCGAAAGCGCTCAATGCCTGCAATTCTCACTCGCCAAGGATAGGCGGAAAAACCTTGAGCAACTTTCTGTATGCAGATGACGTTGTGCCACTTAGTCACACTTATATCGGCCTTAAACATCTTCTTACTGAAATGCAGAACTACGGCAAGGAAAATAACTTAAAAATCAATCTTAGCAAGACACGTACAATGTCTATAAACGCCAACAAAAAACAATGCAAGTGCTGGCTTCTTGGTGACACAAAAATTGATCCAGCTCAGTAAATACCTGGGAGTCATATTTGAAAAAGAAGGCTCTTTCACGCAACAGAAGCAGGAAATAAGAAGGAGAGGCGCACTGATTGCCTTGACGATGAAAAATCTGGCAACCAAACTGATGGGTCCCACCATGACCCCGCTTCTGAAGGTAATCAAGGCAAAACTGCTGCCCTCGATCACTTATGGCAGCGAGGCGATGGGGGAAGGGACTCCAAGGATCTGGACAGCATACAGGTGAAGGCCTATAGAACAATATTCTCGACCCAACCTATACATCTCAAATAAGTCTGGAGTTCGGCCTGCAGAAACAAGATCTAGCCAGGCAAGGAGCTTACATTATTTGCTGCCACAAATTAAGAAGCGCTACCACAAACACACTAAACTCTCTGTTATGGAGTGTTAAACAAAGCAGAGACGCTTCAGAGGCAAGAAAGTACCTCCAGTCAGCTTTGGAGGTCACCAAACTCTCCGAGATCTGGGACAAACAGCTTGGGCATAACAACTTCCAAAAAATAGTCTGGAAAAATGTCAAATCACTTTCCTTACTAGAGGGCAAGGTCTTCTTTTCAAAAAAATCACATGCATGGATGACTCTAAACTCCTACAAATCACTAATGCCACAAACATACTTTAACCAGGGGTACCCCAGAGCCATAAAAATGAGCTTTTTAAAGTACAGACTAGGGATTCTGCCATGCCCGCGGCACTTACCACCATGGCTGAGGAAGGGTGGCAATGACGCCTGCAGGCTATGTAACTCCAGCAATGGGGACATCCTGCACGTAATCTGCTTATGCGAAGACTTGCAACACGCCAGTCAATCGCTTCTCAAAGACCAATTTAAGCAAAGAGGGATTGGTACCAGAAGGTAAGCGGTGCTTGCCTGTGTGAATCCATCAAATACGCAATTAAATTGCAGATTTGTGAAATTCTTGAGAGTAGCCGAACAGAGAATGCCAAAACTGGTGGAGAATACTACAGAAGCAGACCAATCAACAGATGGTCACTGATTGTCATCTTACTGAACATGAACGTCTAGCACCAGTGCTACTTCGTTGAGCTAGCAGAGCCCATTGGGCAATCACAGTAACCGGCTGAACAGGACTAGAGCTTCCTAACATAGAGTCCTGGACTACAGATGGTGAAAAAAGGAAAGCACTCTATTCAGCTTTGCTGTGGTTCTTCATAATGAATTTTCTATTTTATGACCTATTTTAAGTGTTTTATAAGGATGTTTTAAGAATTTGTGATACCTGTGTTGCAATGTTTTTAATTAACTACGCGAATACATTTTCTGACAGTTAAACACAAAACCGCAACAATCAGCATGCAGCTGCATATTTAAGCAGACAATCTAAGATACTATAATAAGCGTGTCTTGTCCAATAAAGTCACCTAGGTCCAAAAATTAGGTTCTATGCTATTAGTATAATTCTGTGAAGATTCAGGATGATAGCTCACAGTAGAGTCCAGATGCCCAGATTACACATACCTCATAGCCATCTAGCCAATCATACACTATCTTCAACCACAACAATAAATTAATCTTTTCAATGGTCACATTTCTCAACTTGGCTGGGAACACAAGCATTATCTGCGAGTCTATTGTTAACAGACTCAACCTACTTTGATTTTTCATAGCTTGGGTGTAGTTGGAAAATGGTTTTATTGTAGGATCTTCGTATTGCTTGTCTCCACTTGATTGTGTGTTCTGCAATGTGGCATCTCTTATGTGCAGAAATTGAGTTATCTCCGCCCATATGGTGTGCATTCTCACTGGAAAACAACTTTGAAATATGAAATACTTCTGGGATTCTGAGTTTCCAATATCTATTGTTCCTGAAATAAATGAACGAATGGGTTCTCCACTCGCTCAAAAAAGTGAATGTAGCGCAAATTGCTATGTCGCAACCGCCCCTCCGCCTTCTCCATTGTGGCCTTTAGCACTGTTGTGTCCTCTTGAGACTGAATAGCTGCAGGTCTGGAGGTAGTTGAGTCATTGGTTTTTACTCTGGTTACGGTATTAGACACATCACTTTTTTTAAATTCTAGTGAGTTTTTTAATCTGTTCTTGGGGCCTTCTGATGGTTTTGATGGCTTTTGGTGTGTTATTAATTTTGTGCCACCTCATTGTGCAAAGTATTTGGAAAACTTGGGGGCCATTTGGTGGCGCTGTTGCAAGTCATTTTCCACGCTCTGGTGTTTGAGCGTAATAATTCCCTTGCAGCCTAGCTATTATTCAAGCAAGGGCTGTGTATGGACGCGCAGGCCAAAGGCACACGTCTGTCTGGCGACCTCGCCTTGGTGTATACAGAGTCTGCATCCCTCAGATAGCAAGAGCGATTGTCACTTATAAGGCGTGCAGATCAGAACATGAAGTGGCATCTACAACTATCTCGGCCCACAATAGTACTACGGTTGGCAGGCAAGAAACGTTTCAATATTTTTCCTATGAGCAGTCGGTCCCATGAAGTTCCTCGATGGTGGAAGGACGGCTTCGTTCGTGGTAGAAGCACCCCATGATTGTTCCTTTCTTTAAAAAATCCACTCTGGATGCTACTTTATGGACCAATTACCGTCTTATATCTCTTCTATCAATCTGTGCTAAGACCTTGGAAAAACATGGTAATTGTCATCTCTCTGCATAGCTGGACCATGACTTATTACATTCTTCTAAGTCAGGCTTCCGTCCTGCTTTTAGAACAAAAGCAGCTCTACTTGGTGCCATGGAGCACCTCAGAAGGGCGTTGGATAGTGGAGACACTGCCCCCTTATTTTGTTAGACCTTAGTGCTAAATTTGGCACGGTGTCCCACTCAGTTTTACGGCAGAGACTATCAGACATTGGCATTCAGAATTCGGCAATGTCTTGGTTTAATTCCTTCTTCCGCTCATTTCAGGTGTTCTTTAAGTCCCATATACCTTTGGGATTACATCTCCCTGTTGAAGTTTAACAGCATTCGTGCCTGAGCCCTATATTGTTTAGTATCTATGGTCAGCCTTTGGCCAACATAGTAGAGGCTTGTGGACTGATCTTGTTTACATATGCTGAGGACCACCATATTATTGTTTCTTTGAGAGTGCTAAACAAGGCCATCTAACCTGATCCTCTGCCTCACTCTTGTAGAGGGGTGAATGAGGAACAACTACCTCAAATTGAATGGTGAAAAGACAGAGGTGTTTGTGGTGGGCAACAAACCGCAGCTCTGGGGTCCCAGATGATGGCTGGATGATCTTGAACTTCTGGCTAAACCTTACAAGGTGGTTAATAACATTGGCACTTGGCTCAACTCCAGGCTTTCGATGGATCACTAAACAAATAAGATTGCGGCTGCTATTTCAGTCTCCTTAAACATCTAAAGACAATTCTCTGTCTTCTTCCCTATTCAGCCCAAAGAAACACTGTATAGTCCCTGATCATTTCCAGGCTAGACTATGGAAATGTGCTACACATCGGTGCCTCAAAAAATGGATTCAGGCTTCAGAAAGTGTTTAAACCGCGGCATCTTGTCTACTTTGCCAAGCTGCATTGGTCTCTTCACACTTATGAGCTCTTTACTAGCTACCAACTGGCAAGTGTGTTACATTTAAAGCTTTGTTGTATATGCACAAGTCTAATTGGGTGTGGCCCTTGGTGCACTTCTATTCTCCAAAACGTAATTTTCACTATAGTGTGAGCTACTAGTAGCTCCCAGACACCTTCAGAGAAGCTTGAAGCTCTGAGTTTGTGTTTAAATAAGCACAGGGTCACATTTTCCTTTTAAAGTTATGGGAAGGCTGTGTTTATGTTATATTATTATCATCAGCCTGTGGATAGCAGGGTCCGGTAATCAGCCGTGCTCAGTCAGATTAATGACCCTGGCTGGTTCATGGAGGTGAAATACTGAAGCACTGAGCAATAAAAGTCCTTGTCAACTCAGTATTGGAGCATGAGAATAAAATTATGTTTCTGAATGCTTTTAAAGGGGAGAAAATCAAAATGAAACGTTAACTTAATCATTACGTTTTCATGAGTTAGTTAACGCTTCATTTTAATTTTCTTCCATTTCAAAGTGTTAGCATTTACAAACAGCAGACCTCTTGCTCCCAGTTGCCAGTACACACTGTTCCAAATTAATAACCATTTTTTTTTAATGGGAGAAATTGAAAGTGAAGAAAAATATTTCTATGAAGCATTAAGTCATAGGGCCTTAATCCGCGTTTGGCAGTCCGCGGACCGCCGTCCCGCTGGTGGAAGTACGATGGCGGTGTGTCGTCTGCTGTATTTCGAGTTGGGAGTGTTTCCTGTGCAGGGATCGCCAGCAATGCCAGAAGACCGTCGACCGCCTGATTTGCGGTCGCAAGAAGGCAGCCTCCATTGAGCGGTACAGAGGAGCAAGACCGCCATCCGTATTATGATTTAGCTTTCCCACCAGCCGACTGCAGCACACCAACCATCGGCTAAAGGTCGGCAGAGACAAAGGATTTGGGGTGCATACTCACCCCTTTCCTGCTCTTTGCTGCAGATTTCGACTTGGATCCCTGTCTCTGGGTCCCCCCTACACAGGAGCATCTTCCCCCTGAGGAATACAACCCCGTCTGCAACAAAATACAGGTAACTGCATTGGTACCATATATCCATTGCCAGGACTGCCCACATATGGGTTCGGACTCCGGCAATGGGTAGGTGGTATTTTTCAACATGTATTATGCATATGTGTGCATTTGACACATATGCAGTTGGAATGTACACATAGGCATCGATATATAATGAAAAACATTGCCCACCGTCACAAGACCTCCACAGCCACACTGCCAGCTCCCTCAGCAAACTCACAATATGGCGGTCAGACGGGGAACAGTGCAGCAATCTCCTGACGGTCACTGATGCGGTCCTATAGCGGTCGGACCGCCAAACTCGTAATAAGGCCCTTAATTTTTTCTCCACTTTCAATTAAGCTAATTGTGTCTTAATGTTTTGCTCCCACATTGATGGTGGTACAGAAGAAGCAGAACATACTGCTCCGCTCTCCGTCGCCAAGCAGATTCATGACGCCTGTAATTAGCAAATATTCGGCGCAGTGCTTCGTTCCCTTGCAAGATACGCAGTCCCAGGCCCTTAAGCTCCAATTCCAAAGCCTGGCTCAACAAATAACCGGCTCAGCGCCTCTTTCCAACTGCAATATAGGCAGCCCCTTGCCCTCCGGCTCCATTACCGAACTCTGTGTCACTAAATATCGCCCTTACAGCTCTTATTAGACTACCTGTCCCATGCTGCCTTCCAATTAAACGGGATACACAGCAGCAGTACATTCAGTGTTTCTCCTTCGCACTATTTTCACCATGAGCTGACCGCGTCTTGGATTCAGCTGCAGCCCCTTTGACGTATTAATTCAGCTTGCTCCCTAATTCTATGATCTCTAGTAACTGAGATAGAAACGCCGTCGACCACCCCTACAACGCGAACTCCTTATACTATGTAAAAAATTATTGAGGAGTTCTCATAGATGTTGTCAATGCGATGTTTATGTTTTAAAGTCACTCTCACTTTTTCTCTTCATGCTTTTTGTCACTCATCTATGTGTGACATATGGTTATACTTTGCCTATATGCTGTGTTAAGTTAGCATGAGCTCATTAGAGGTCTAAACGCCATTTTACCTTTCTGCTGTTTCTGCACACGGCACATATCTGCTGCTTTAGCTTTGAGCCTAGTAGAATATTTTGATTTACGCGAGAATAATATGTTGTTGCTCTGCTATCAGCCTTGCTTGGTGAGCTGCGTCTGTACAGTGAGTGCCGAAACCTTCAAGGATATCTCAACACAGTGGTTGTTGTGAGGTCTGATCTTCGCACTTTCCTAGACATAACATACATGCAGCTGCAGCCAAATTCAGGCTTTAGGCGCGTTTTATATGGCTGTGCACTGAGCATACACACACACTTGATGGTGCTTCGCATGCAGAGAGCTTGTGGAAGATGATGTGATCCCTTACCACTAAAATCTGAGGTATGGGCCCGCCCTGCTAAAAACCCAAAGAGACCTTCTTAGATATAATATACTAGCTTGGGAGGGTGAGAATTAGGTGTTACTGAACCCTATTTATTTTAGCATTTTACCATGCTTTCACCATTTGTGTTCTATGGACTAGTAACAATGCTGATTACTTTGCTTCTTATAATATTTTTGCTTGTATTAGCTAAGATACTGCGTTTGAGAACACTGCATTAGTAAATAAATACTTCAAATATGCACGCGTCCTCATTTACTCCTTGTTCTGGATTGAAATGATTGTATAACGAAAGAGTGTTCATGTTCTCCACGTTAACCTGAGGTATTCTAAGTTCGTGTCCTGGTTTGTCTAAGCATTGGGAGTTCGTAAAGACCAATGAGACACTGTAGCTAGCCGAGTAGGGGATTTTGGGTACTAAGGTGAGTTTTGGGACACCCCAATTCACTGAGGTTCCAAGTCTCTATGCACAGTTCTGTAGGAGAACAAGATCCCTGCGACATGGCACCCAATGTGATGGTGGTCTTATTACATGACACTTGAGTAGTACTTCGTTCAGTCCTTGGCACCTTCACTATTGTTTCCGGTTAACGGTAGTGTCGGACAAACCTACCTATATGAGTATAGGTCTTTTCAAGCTTGAATCTTTCTAAGCGGTTTCCTTGAATTACTACCCAGTTGTGCTACAAAGTAAACTTTGTACCTCTTTCTTTCTGTGTCACTATGGCCGCGGTGGACATTCCTCAGCATAGTCGCATTGCGGTGCGCAATCATTTGCAGAATTATAATGTTCCCGTGGATGGCATGGCCGTGATAATGGTGGTGAGTGCAGAGGTGGCCTACCCTTACGGAATCTTTTATTCGTGGGTGACCTTCCCAGCTGTGGACGGTACTTCAGGTGTGTTCCATACGTACACTCCCACTGCTGTGCCGAATAAGTATACTCCGTATAGGGCACAGGAAGTTCCAATAGATACTTGGCAGCATCGCGTTTGGTTTGGTGGCGCCCTCCCCCACTCTTTGACAGCTCCGAGGTTAGGTCCTTTGTCCATTCCGGGTGCAAACTGGCCTGTTTTGGCTGGATTTACACCTCATCCTCAGCACGGGGCATGTACCGTGGCTGAGTTAAGACGACTACATGTAGTCGCAATTAGCGTGATTAGATCGTTAGTACGATACATAACCTTTAATCTTCCGGGCGGGGCTCCGGGTGGTGCGACACTTCCTGCCGGACAGGGCGGTATGAAGCTCAGTCCGTTATGGTCAACGCTGTGATGGGCAAGCGTCCCCAGGATAAGGATGATTTTCCTTTCTGGCTTGCCGAAAAGTTTGACCAGCTTGAAGCAGTATTTCCTAACACGAGTCCTGGTGAGAAACACAGGATTCTGACAATCAGCTTACCTAAAGACTTGACCCCTGAGATCGGTGACTGTGAATCATGGGGTAGAACATTTGCGGCGATCTATGCGAGGTGTTACGGCACTCCGGCTATGGCTGTCCTGCCTACAGTCCTTAAGCGTGTTTAGAATGAGCACAGGCCTGAGGCTGCGGTTGA
The DNA here is from genome assembly GCF_964263255.1 of Lissotriton vulgaris. Lineage (NCBI taxonomy): Eukaryota > Metazoa > Chordata > Amphibia > Caudata > Salamandridae > Lissotriton > Lissotriton vulgaris. The sequence goes on along the minus strand of NC_141693.1, from coordinate 1,867,208,212 downwards.
ATTGGGTATGCGCCTATGTGGCACCTTTGATGTGGTTTGCGATCTCATTCTTGCAAATGTCAAGGGGGATGCAGTGAACTTTCAGGTAGCCAATGCTTTGCATGCGCTACCCGAGGCCGAAAAAACCCGACAGTTAGCGAGGATTATTGTGGGGCTTATAAGACCGTGGGCCGCAATAGTAAGGGTCTTAAGCCTTTTTCTACTAAAGAGAAAAAACAACCCCAAGGAGAAGGAGTCGAAAACCGACGACCAGCCCAAGTCCAAAAAACAAAATTGGCCTAAAAAGCAAAAACAGGGAAAGCAACAACAACAGAAACAGGAGTCTCGTCCTGCGTCTCCATTGCCTGCGCCCACAGAACGTGTTTATGACTTGCGCGATGATAAAATCACCTGATCGTTTTCAGGTTTCTGATCAACTCTCTCCTCGTTCCTTTCAGGAGTCATCGGCCTTTTCGACCGGTGGTGGAGGAGGCGGCAGGGGTCAGGCTGGCCAGCAAGCATGCAACCAGCCCCGCCCAAAGGACGGTAAAGGCAGGCAGGACGATTCTACACCGAAGAGACCCCAGTTTCAGAAAAAGAAAGTCGCCGCCTTAACAGCACACAGATATGCCACAGATAGTGAGAACGCAGCTTCGGAATCAGAAATGGGCCCTGACCTTGCTGGACAGCGCGGCGGAGATTACCATAGTGCGAGAGGCCCTGCGTCTACTACTGAAGGTGACAGCGACTGACCGTTATGTTGTTGTGGAAACAGCTGATACTAGAGTAGCTCCCCCTGACAGACTCTATGAAATAGTTTTATTCATTGAAGGTGACATACAACGTACCATAAAAGGGGTATTTTGGGAGAATCTTACAACTACCTATGACATTTTGTTAGCGGAGGCTGACTGGCCCCCACCTTTTGTTCTCGCAGCTCCGAGAGGGGAGGAGGTGATCCTCCCTAGTTTCGAGCACACGGTCTCGAAGGAGCATGCGCTGAATTTTGCAGAAGAGTGGGCTAGAGCTCTTGCGCCGGCTTTGTACCGTACACATTGTGGATGGGATCAATTTTCCCCGCACCACGAGATACCCTTGCGGTCGCAGCCACAGCCTCAACCTCAGTACCCCATAAGACGTGAAGCGAAGGCTTCCGTTGCGGCGATCCTTGAACAATTGGAATATCAGGGAGTAAATGAAACTTGTGTGTCTTCAATGAATAACCCTCTTTTTACTGTAACAAAGCCTGATGGTTCATATCGTTTGGTATTGGATTACCGGCATTTAAACTCGCATTGCCGTACTTGTGCAGTACAGAATACTAACGGCTCTGCCTTAGTGGATAGTCTTGTGCGTAAGCGGTTAAAACCACGCTTGACATTCCAACGGTTTTTATGCCCACCATTTGGATGGTCTGAGTTCCCAATGGACCTCCTTTACTTGCGGCGGTGTCAATAGACAATTTCGGCGTTTACCAATGGGCTACAAGAACAGTCCAGGGGTATTTGCTGCCCGCATAGTCTCTCTCTTGGAGAGAGTCGACCCTGATGCATGCTCGTATGTGGATGACATTTATCTCACAGACGACGAACTTTGGGAGCATCTGTGTCGAGTTGACCGCATAATTTGTAGCTTTGCCGACTTCGGTTACAAGTTCAACTTTGCAAAGTCGCACATTGCAGAGTATACAGTGTTGTTTCTGGGCTACGAGCTCAACAATAAAGGTCGAGGATTAGCTCCTCACTTCCTGGAGAAATGTGCACAGCTGCGCGCACTGACAACTCTGAAAAAATTACAGTCTTTGCTGGGTTTTTTGAATTTTGGGAGAACTTACATTCCGGAATATGCCCAGCGTATCAAGCCTTTTGTATGCTTTGATACAACCTGCTTTTATCAAATCATGCTGGCTGCCAGAGCACTCGGCTATACTGCAATCTTTGCAGGCTGATCTGCTCGCTTCTAAATACTTACTGACACGTGACAACCACACCAACCTGGTGATAAGAATCGCCCCTGGGACGGTGGGTTTCACATACCTTACTTTTAACGAAGGAGACACAGTACCCATTGCCTACAAGTCACACTTGTACACTTCGGCTGAAATGCGATTTTCCACTGTGGAGAAAGTTTTAACGGCTGTGCAGATGGCGATTCTTAAGGAACGTGCTCTGTCACAGGGAAAACGCATGTTGGTTGTTACCCAGTGTCCTGCTTTGGAAGCAGTTACGTAAGCCAGTGTACCTAATTCTAAAGCTTTGCATCCTCAGTGGATACAATGGGCTGCTTCTTTGACATCTCCGGATGTCACGTTTATTTTTTATGCCTCCTTACGGTCGCAAGAGTTTTTGAAGTATGAATTTGTTCACCCTGCTCCTTTGGCTATGCGGCCATTGGAGGATTTCCATTATATCATATACACTGATGGTTCGGCGTAGGTTGCGCATGGCTCTAAACACGCCTACGTTTCCGCGTGCGCCATTGTGGTCGGTGCCATAGTGAACGATGAGTTCAAGTCCAGGGTTGTGCACACGCAGACTCTTGGGGACTGCACCGCACAATTGGCAGAGCTTCGTGCTCTGATGCTTGCATTGGAGTACGCTGATCCTAGTGTAACGACTCTGATTGTGAGTGATTCTTACTACTGTGTCCAGTCTTACAATGAGAACTTGTTCTTTTGGATTCAGAATGATTTTCGTGATTCCAAGGGTAGCACAATAAAACATAAAATTATCTGGGTCCGAGTGGCTGAGCTTAAAGAGCAGTTGCCCCTCGTGTTTGTAATTCATACTCTCGGTCATCAGCGCGTGGGAGTTCACACTGTTGGCAACTCGCTTGCTGATGAAGCAGCGAAATCAGCAGTATCGACATATTTAGTTGCAGCAGTTACACGGTCCAAAAGTAAGATTGATGATGATATCTTGGCGGCTGTTGCTGCCACTGAGAAGGGAAGTAAATATCCTACGGGGTTCCTTCGAAGTACACATACCACTTAACCTCTTCAGCGCTAATGACAAGGGTAACTCGTCATGGAGTTTCCATTGATTTCAATGGAAATCTCATTATGTAGCCTCAGAGTCCTTAGCAGCCAAGTGGTTAAGTGCCAATAAGGTTCCTTATGTGAAAATTCCTGAGGTTGGGGAGAGATTGATTCTCAACTCGGATCGCAGACATACTCTGATCACAGCGGCTCATGAGGGTGTTGCGTCTGTGCATGCGGGTGTTTCGGCCACTGTGTCTCAATTACAACAAGGATTTTGGTGGCGGGGACTGTATAAACAGATGCGTGATTATGTCCTTCAATGTGACATTTGTCAGCAGATTAAGCCTTCAACTGCTACGCGTCTGCCCCAAACACAGTTGTTCATTTCTAATAAACCATTAGGTTGTGTTTATTTAGATCACTGCCGTCCTTTTTCTTCTGATACTGCGTACAAGTACATCTTAGTAGCAGTTGATTCATGCACACGCTTTGTATGGGTATGGCCTCATCGCAGCGCTGATTCAAGGACTGTCATCAGGGATTTGCATGTCTTTGTAGGGATTTTTGCCTGTGGTACGTTCCATTTGGATCAGGGTCCTGCTTTCACCTCTAAGGCGTATAGGGATGCCATGGTTTCGATGGGGGTCCAAGTCAAATTTTCGTCTCCATACCGACCTGAGGGTAATAGTGTTGTGGAACGAATGAACCGTGACTTAAAGCAATCACTGACAGCTCGAGGTATGGGCACCGGCAGAAACGGGAAACACCCGTTACATCGAATGGATCGCATCGCACTGCCATCGCAACACGACTATTACATCGCGCCCGGCATCGCAACGCAAGTTATCCCGACGCATGCTTTTACACTGCCCTGTGCGATGTCTTAGCCGCGGTGTTACAGCCCGCGATGTGTTTGTGCGCGATGTAGGATCATACATCCGCAGAAACTGGCTGGCCCATCTCAATGGCGTTCAGGGTGCTCTTAATAATCTCCCTAGAAGGTCTCTGGGTGGGCGGACCCCATACGAGATGTTCTTTGGTATCAAGATGTTTGTACCGGACCTTGACGGTCTAGACTCGGTGGCTGTTGCTGCCTCCTTTGACGTAGATGAACATTGCAATGTTTTACAGACTCTACAAAAGACGAGAGACAGTCTTGCAAAGGAACATTTGCCCTCCATTTCGGATGATGCGTTGCAGATCCCGGTAGTTGGCTGGCTACCCCAAGTTGGAGAATTGGTTCGGGAGAAGATCGATGACAAAAAAGAGTTTGGTCCCTCATACCGTGCTCCAGTTCCTGTACTTGGTGAGAAGGGCACAAGAACAGTCATTTTACCACCACTTCCAGGTCGTAAAGAAAACAGGTATATCTCAATCGACAATGTCAAGATACACAGAGTGGCCGATTCTTCTTAGTATGACACCGGCAGTCTCATGTCCTTCGATTGTGAGAAATTCTGTACTGGCCACTGCTTCGAATCCTGTCCCTGAGGTGGCCCTCGAGATGCTTGCAATTTCTAGTCCTTTATTGAGTACATTGCCTGTTGCTCAACTTGATGAAACTGACTACACTTACCCAACTGACTTATCCATGCCTGATTTGGAAACTCGTTTGGCCACAGAATCCAGATTTTCATTTGACACTGTTTCACACACATCAGGGAAGCCTTCAAGAATGGGGGTCTATGTAGCTTTATTTAAAAAACATTTTTGATTCCCCCTTGGACATATATTTGGTTGGTACTTTTTTCTATTTACCTTTTTATGTCAATTGGTTTTGTGTTTTATTTTTTCCGATTCGTCAATGAACACTATGTCGAGGAGAGAACATGCATATGACATCCAAATGTAACATTGGCACCCCATTCCTCATCGCATACTGCACACAGATTAAAGAGAGACTTAGCTTTTGTTAACATCACTGCCTGGCCTGTTCTGGATGGGATTGTATGGGATGCTGTCAAATTTCAAATCCATGGCCCCACTGAGGTTATTAATGTCCCTAATGTGCTTAGAGTCAACATGGGGGCTGTGGTTAAACAAAACATTGTTCTGATGATTGGGATGTTCAGGCCGTAGAGGCTTTGTTTGCTGATTTGAAATATTATGCTGCTTTTGATGCTGAAGATTTGTACTTAGAATCTGCTAATTATGATGATTTATTTTGTTTCCAACATTTTGGCAACCACTTCGTACATAAAACTAATTCCAGGAGGAGTACTGTAAATTATACACAGTGGGAGCATTGCCCAGCACCTTTAAGAGGCAGCTCTAGTACCTTTTTGAAAAAGTACACTTATTTTACTGCTTTTAATCAGTCCAATCCCGCTTCATTTTATTTTAGAATGACAGAAAAATCCATGTCCAAAGTTAGACTTACCAATACTAAGTTATTGTACTTGAAGTCCTTTCTAGACCAGCTAGCTGTTGGAGGCTACGAGTTGTGGAAGGAAACCATTGACCTTAAATCAGTTTGGGGTTCTAAAAGTTGGCAGGTACAAGGCACTGAGGCTTTGCACCGTGCATGTCCCATCCCAAATCATATGTTGTATTTGAATTCTACAATTTCACAGACAACATGCTTTGGATTGGCTACTTCTAAAAAATTAAATACTCCCTCCTTCCCTGATTTAGAAGAATATGCTGGTTGGGATAATACTACAAAATTTTCGATTAGAGAGTTGCAAACTCTATTGCTAAATTCGTCCTTTAATATATCCAGTTTGGATCCCAAAGGTTGGTTGCTGTGGCACAGAAGTGCTGATTCGTGCCAACATCGGTTTCTGGATATAGCGGATGGCTTTACACAGGTCAGGGTGGATCCCCGGTTTGAGAGTGACCATTCTGTAACTACCTATTCTGTAGGCAAATTATGTCAGAACTGGCTCAAACATTCTACCTTGGCATCAGTTAAACTGCATTTGTCAAAACTGACTGACGATGTTGATTTGAATGATTTCGTAAAAGGCCCAGCTAGAGGTAGATCTAGAAGATGGATATATGCGGTTTATAATGAGCTCTGGAAAACGTCACAGATTGAGGCCGCTACCCGCCTAATGGCTATAGATCAAGCTAATTTAGAAAAAGTACTTGCAGTTGTGGATAATAGCATTAACACGCTTTCTTCCTGCATTTACACGCTTGATAATATTGTGTCCTCTGTTGTTGATATTGTACAGGATGATGTGTCTGTATTGTACCATGGTCAAAATCAATTGCGTTCTGTTATGCAGTTTGCATGGACCCTGCAGACGCTTAAGAGCGGAAAAGTGCCTTGGAATTACATGAATGTCTCGTCACTTTTTGCCCAGTTTAATTTGACTGATAAGCAACATTTGCTTTCAATGAGGGATGCATCTTTTTCCATGTTACACATTGAACGATTGGAGTCTTTACCTTTCTCGGTGGCGGAGGCCAATACTGCTACGTGGCTTATCCACGGATTAATAACTTTGCCTTTCCCCTTGTTTAAATTTACAAATTGTATGAAGTATTTCGCCATTGGTTGATACGAGCCTCTTGGTAGTTCCTATCTCCATGAAGCATGGTCGCTCCCATTTACGAACAGATGCCTTAGGGATGGGAAAGAGGTTTATCTTAACGGTGAAGAGTGCAAGGAAACACCAGATCACTCACTAATGTGTAGACGTATCCAATTACACGGTTCTTGCAATCAAGAACAGCCTAATTTAGCCTGTGTTATAAAAGGTACCCCCGTGCCCGCTATTGTCCTGACTTTCACTTTGCTTGCAAGCGGCAGTTATTTACTCTTGAATAATGAAGATTGCTTTTGCTGTAAAAATGTTTTGTATCCACCCCCGCATGGGAACTCAGATGTTTCCATCTGGCCGAGGCTTCCAACCTTGAAGGCAGAGTTCAATAAGATGAGCAGAATAAGAGCTCTATTGTCACAAACAGAAGTTGCCCTGACATCTGCTCGTGAAACATTTGCCCTTCAAGTGGCTAACACCCGCACAGAAGTGCATGCTTTATTAAATACTGACCTACCATTGCATTTCGGTGAGCTGATTCATACAATCTTTAACGCGTCCTCCACATCGGGACTGGCGCACTTTTTTAAAGTACTGAGCAGTGGCCTTGTGACTTCTTTCCAAAAGATATTTGGAGTCATTCATGCTTTCTTCCATTCACTCTTTTCCAGCCTGTTTGGTGGATTTCCCGTTTTGCTGGCGCTGGCTGCGCGCTTTCTAGTGTTATTTTGTTTTATTAATGATTGGATGCACGTCCTGTTTTCCACGACGACCTGTCGCGGTTGGCACTGTTTCGCAACAGAATGCTTGAATACTATGGAACGCTGCCGTTCGCCACCTTAAGTGCAGCATATGGATTATCATTTTGATTTTCCTATTTTACATGTGTCCAGCCTGTCTTTCATTGCCTGAACTGCGATTTCGACTGGGCCCTGGATTTGTGTCTCTGCAATATGGTGTCTCCTGACGTGGATTTTAATCAACTAATGAGTCCCTTAGTTGCTCATGAGTTGCTTTGTTCTGACGGAGGGATTATGGCCTTGGCAGCGATGCAGGGAGTACTGGGTCGTTGGAATATAGTCGCAGCGCCGCAAGATTTCTTGCCACACAGCTTCATTGAGAACCCGCCGAGTTGTCCTCTGATGGTACTAGAGGCTCTGGCAATTGAAGAGCATGTCTGTTCTTTCCCGCTGTTAAATTGGATGGCTGAGTTATTTTCGGATGATAACAGAGACTTCCTATTGGAAGCAGTTGCTGCTTATTTTGCATACTCGGTATTAGGCTGAGACCTATCGAGGCCCTTGATTTCATGGAACTTTTTCGTTATTTTTTTGGGAGAATTATGATGATCTCCTTCCCGGACCTATTGACTTTGACTAAAGTGAACACTAAATTGTCATGCTGGTGAGATTTTGTTTTTTTGGCTGACACAAATATTTTACCTCACCTACTCAATTGTTTAGCTGACTATTTTTGTTGAACTCTGCATTTCAAGATTGAGTCTTTTATCTTATCTTATCCGTGCTCAGATCATGGGAGGGTGACATATGGTTATACTTTGCCTTTATGCTGTGTTAAGTTAGCATGAGCTTATTAGAGGTCTAAACGCCATTTTACCTTTCTGCTGTTTCTGCACACGACACATATCTGCTGCTTTAGCTTTGAGCCTAGTAGAATGTTTTGATTTACGCCAGAATAATATGTTGTTGCTCTGCTATCAGCCTTGCTTGGTAAGCTGCGTCTGTACAGTGAGTGCTGAAACCTTCAAGGATATATCAACACAGTGGTTGTTGTGAGGTTTGATCTTCGCACGTTCCTAGACATAACATACATGCAGCTGCAGCCAAATTCAGGCTTTAGGCGCGTTTTATATGGCTTTACACTGAGCATACACACACACTTGATGGTGCTTCGCATGCAGAGAGCAGGTGGAAGATGATGTGATCCCTTACCACTAAAATCTGAGGTATGGGCACGCCCTGCTAAAAACCCTAAGAGACCTTCTTAGATATAATATAATATACTAGCTAGGGAGGGTGAGAATTAGGTGTTACTGAACCCTATTTATTTTAGCATTTTACCATGCTTTCACCATTTGTGTTCTATGGACTAGTAACAATGCTGATTACTTTGCTTCTTATAATATGTTTGCTTGTATTAGCTAAGATACTGCGTTTGAGAACACTGCATTAGTAAGTAAATATTTCAAATATGCACGCATCCTCATTTACTCCTTGTTCTGGATTGAAATGCTTGATGACGAAAGACTGTTCATGTGTTCCACGTTAACCTGAGGTATTCTAAGTTCATGTTCTGGTTTGTCTAAGCATTGGGAGTTCGTAAAGACCAATGAGACACTGTAGCTAGCCGAGTAGGGGATTTTGGGTACTAAGGTGAGTTTTGGGACACCCCAATTAACTGAGGTTCCAAGTCTCTATGCACAGTTCTGTAGGAGAACAGGATCCCTGCGACATGTGAGAACCTGCTTCTGGAATAATCCTTATATTATAAAATAAATAACATATGTCATTTTGATTCCTATGTCCCTGTGCATATTACTTATCGCTCCCTGAGATATTGATTATCTATTATAATTGTGACCTTGTCCCCTTCACAGAGACTATTTACTTTGGACCCTCGAGGGCCACTTTTGAACCACTGTTATCTAAAACATTAAAGTTTTATGAAGCATGTTTCTTCACTATAAATTTCTCCCATTTAAACAAATCGCTGTATTTCTCTGGTATATTGCACCATGTCTACAGGCCACTGGGAGCAAAATGCCTGCTGTTTGTAAGTGTGACAATTTGAAATGGGAGAACATTTAAATGATGAGTTTTATGGAATCTATATAAACATAAAGCTAACTCTTCAGTTTATTTCTTTCCACATTTCAAAGTGTCACCTTCAGTCACAGCAGGCATCTTGCTCTCAGTTACTTGGTAGACACGGTGCTATGTTTAAAACTGAAAAACACAGTCATTATTGTAAGTGGGACACATTAAAAGTGCAGCAAAATGTTCTGTATTATGAACATTTTCCTGCAATTTAAAAAAATGGTTGTATGTTTGTGTTATTCATATAATGGTGCCTCATATGGTGAAAAGTATGCCCTGTGCCACAGGTACATACAATGCAGGCTCTCAGTCACCCATACGCATATAACCCATTAACATGCACAGATGTTCATACATCCCCAAAGACCACGCTCTCACTGGTACATATGGCAGCCCTGCCATAGTGTCCCTAGGCAAAGTATTTTATTCAAACCATAGTACTTGGCTCTATGGGCATTAGGCTTAAAGTCAATGAAGGTGGGCATGGGGGTGTCTAGGAACAATGCACGAGTTGCTTGGCCTTCAGTATCTCAGGAAGATTTTCACTGATCAGAAGTAGCTCTTACTACGTGGAGAAGTGTGGTTCAATAGTTAGAGCGGCAGACCCTGATGCAGAGGTCTAGCCCGGGACCAGGGTTCAATTCCCCGCCTCGGCAGGTCTTGGGCTCAAAAATTCCACGGACCTGATCATTCTCGCCTCGGTGCCTATTCCAATCATGGAGTCCCACTCTGCAACTCTGGGCAATAGCTTGCTTAATCTCCACAACGGCCCCCACAACGCTAAGGATGCCTGGCCTCCACCTTGGGGGTGCCCAGGAGTGGACACCTCACAGGGAAAGCCAGGATGGGTTTCACAGCGGTATTCGTACAAGCGCCTTGAGACCCTTGCGGGTGAGTAGTGTGCTATACAAGTATCAATTTACATTTACTACAGGAAATGTTGGAACCACCTGCTCTAGTAGCCTGCTTCTTGCTACAATACCTGGATTCAAATTATCTATGCAAGGTGGAAGGTTGTTTGCTTTTCTTGACCCTACCTTATGGAACTCTCTTACTTTGAAACTATATGCGAGCACCCTTTTTTTGAGTTTCGTAAGATGTTAAAAACGTGGCTATTTTAAATGCAACTGATCTACAGCTACAGTTCAGTAGCACTGGGAAACCTTGTTGGGGTAGCCATGTACTCTATAAATCTAAAGATAGATAGATAGATAGATAGATAGATAGATAGATAGATAGATAGATAGATAGATAGATAGATAGATAGATTTCACATGTGTACTATCAGCATTTATGGTATGCACTGCCTTCTCTGTGGCCTTAGTTCTAGCCTCTATCGTTAAGAGATGAGCCCTCCGGAGGCTTGTCTCTAAAGACCCTCTATCAATTTTGTGTTCCAGACCTAACAGCTCCTATTTAGCTTGAGGGATTGATTTCCAGATCTGTGCCTATCTTTAACGCTACCAGATGGATCCACAATTGTGGTTCTCCAACCAGCAATTTTATTGGATTGGAGTGTTTCTCTTTTTTCCATCTCAAAGTTGTAATCCCCCATGTTTCCTTGGGGCTGTAAACCTCCCTGGCCTAGATTTCTAAGCAGTACTAAATTGCAGGCCAGTAATCCAGTACACCTATGCTATCCCAATCTCAAGGACGTTAAATAGACAGGGATTTCAGCAACACATGTCAAGAAAATGCATAGCCAACAAACAGGGTTTCAATCCACCTTTGTGGTAATGCTACGCGGTGACTATGCAAGGCATTGGATGGACTACTCAGTCCTGGACTCTCATCAATTCCTCAGCTGCTATTCTTGTAAGTAAAGTATGCAACAGAGACTGAGGGCGCAAAGACAAGGGAGTTTCCTGGCATGTTTCTACACTATCATAGTCAATGAATCAATCTTTCTAATTTGGACAGAGGACAGACCCCACACTCTCCTCCTACTCTGTATTACCCCAGACACCACACTCCTCTTCATCACAGTCAAGCCATTTTTGAAAGGTTTGGCTTGATAGTGCAGCTGTTGTCAGACCATATGTAATAAAAGCAAAAATAGAGCTTTCAAGAGTACCAAACACAGGGGCTTTGTTCTACCAATGCTAATGGATAAGAGCACACAATTTTATTGGCATTTGTGTGCTCACCCCAAACAACGTTCTTGCTGCACTCCTATTGGCTTCTTAGGAGTTTTTATCATCTACAATGACGACAGTGTCGTAACAGGCAATCCCCTGAATGAAAATATTTTGCATGTCACCATGGATTGGAAAATGTTATGGTGATCTAACATTGGAGTGTTGACAGCACATCAGAGGATCTGAACTGCTCACCTGTTGTGGAGTCCGTGCCAAAATTTACAGTGTGTAAACACTGGGGTTGTGTTGTGCTGGTTAGTGGGAACCAAACAGCTAATCCTAGAGTGTGTAAATACTGTACGAAACCCGCTTGTTTCATGCGTACATGTAGGGAGGCAACACAGGGCGTGTGGGAGTGGTTTGTGCTTAATCTGAACACATGTAAGTTACAGGACTCGCCTCCCAAGGGTGATTTGTGGCTGCTGCAATAAAATGGAGCTCTGCCAAGTGCATGAGGAGCACATGCTGACCAGGACAGAAAGCAGACCAGTCCGCCGGCAGCTCCTGTTCTACTGGCCTCTCTTATCTCGTCTATAGCTGCCATATCTTCCCTCTGTGGGAGCTTGTTATTTCTGATTTGTTTATGTCTGAGACTCCTGCCATCAGCCTGCAGGAAGCTCAAAGGCCCCATGCTGGTTTATAGAGGAGAAGGAGGACTCGCCTTTGCAAAGCACTTCTACAGCACCAAAATGTTCTCTTATGCCATCACTGAGGCACCTCATTTTTAGGTCAGGTCACATCCGTGTTGCTTCCCTCACAACTGCTTTAAAAAAAAAAGTGCATGTTTTGGTCCGTTTACTTACTAATCCGAGTTGGATCTGTACATTTTTTTGGGATACAGTGCCCACATCTTTTTGTGAATGTAAGATTCATTCAGCATTCCGTCCGTAGCACTTTTCACCCTATGTGGGATGGGTATGCCCAGACGTGGTGCCTTGTTCACTGTGCCACTAGATTCAAGCTAGCCTGGCTGATGAAGGGTAATACCCAGAAACTGGTCTCAGGATGCTTGTTTCCGTCCAGGGAGGACCTGGCTTGGCAGTTTGGTCTGTACTGTTCCCATGAAGCACAGGGTCAAGACTGATTTGCATATGGCTGGGTCTAAACTGGGGTGACATGGTGAGCAAAAGAACGATGGATTTAACCCAGATCTCTTGGCTGGGGTGAATGTATGATTCATTCATCATTACGTCCATCATTTGTTTGCGTAGCACTTTTCACCTTATGTGGGATGGGTATGACCAGATGTGGTCCCTTGCTCACCGTGCCACAGGATTCAAGCTAGCCTAGCTGATGAAGGGTAATACCCAGAAAACGATCCCAGGATGCTTGTTTCGGTCCAGGGAGGACCTGGCTTGACAGTTCGGTCTGGACTGTTCCCACGAGGTACAGGGTCAAGACTGATTTGCATATGACTGGGTCTAAACTGGGTGGCATGGTGAGCAAAAGAACGATGGATTTAACCCAGATCTCTTTAACTGGGGTGAATGTATGATCCATTCAGCATTCCATCCATCATTTGTTTGCGTAGCACACATCTTTTTGTGGGCATGTGCATTAAAGGTGCACGCATGCCTACAAATACGAGACCTATTGGCTATGCTACTGCTTATTTTTGGACTGGCACAAGATATAACCACGTCTCTTTAGGAGTGTGTTGAACTCGGACTGTTGGAAGCAAGCAAGCCAGTGACAACATAAACACGAACCCCGTTAATCTCTGAGTACCATATAAAACAAGCATTTCTGCAATAGGTCTTGCATTTGTGAGAGTTAGAGCTATTGGCATTGTAAATGTGAATGTCTTTTACCTATGTGTTTTGGTTTGGAGTGTAGTGGATGTATGAATAGAGATGCAGCAAGCCTGCGAAGTCCACCACCACCCGGTCGTTACAACCTATCTTTTCAGAACACAAATGTTCACACATAACCAACCGAGGTACTTATCAAATACTTTCATTTATGAGACCCGTGGAAGGGCAATTTATTACATTCTTGCAGAATTATTGCAGCAAACCTTTTGATTCATGTAGAAGTTAATCAAACCAAACCGATTACAAACCCAAATAAATAGGTTTCTGGCACAAATTAAGCCTTAAATGAGAGTGTCTGCAGCAGAAAGGAGAGCGTGTAATAATGCGAAGATGTTCAGATATAGAAGAGAATTTGACAAGCTGTCAAATGAAGAGTGCAGAATGAGTTAGAGTCCATTTAACAGTGCAGAATTATTATGACTGTGGCAGTAGTAGAGGATGCCTCACACATCATTTGGGAAGAGTGTGCAGTTTGCTCTAAACTTGCCTCCCACTTCCTAAATCCCATTTCTCCTCCTTCATAAATGAAAGAGACAAATCCGTTACAGCACCAAAATTGTGAATGTTTAACACACCAGTTGAGATAGTGTGTCAAGCGCAGCCCTGTGTGAAAACCATATAGAAATTGATAAACTGAGAAGTATGTCACATGACAAATAGGGCAGCAAACAAATCGGAGTCTATGCTGTTAAATGTAAACCCAGGTGAGCCCACGCAGACGGCCACAGCAGCTCATAGAGAAGCGAACTCGAAACAGCATCGTGGGCACGCAGCAAACTGCAGGCAACACTACTGCCCTCTCTTATGTTTCACTCAGAACATTTGTAATGATAATATTCAGTTATCAGTTGCCTCTAAGATGTGAAGTGCAATGCTGTAAAAGTGCAGGGGGTTTTGGGGGCTGGCAAACACAGTATGAGAAGGGTAGGGAAGGATAACCTGTAATCCTAGTTCTCTTTCAAGGGTATACTCATCAAAGACATAAGCACATGTGCGGGGACCCTGGAGCATTAACTATAATAATTGCATATGTAACCATATATGTATATATATATATATATGTATATATATATATATATATATATATATATATATATATATATGCATATATATATATATATATATATATATATATATATATATATATATATATATATATATATTACTCATATATCTACAATATACACACATGTATATAAATATGCAGCCCTACATTGAAAACTAGGTTCAAATATGCCAATATTGCATTGTATTTTTCATTTGAAAAACATCATATAAACTAACATTTACAAAATATAGAGAAATGTACTCTCAGCTTGTTTGAAAACACAGCCTTTATTTTCAGAGAAAAGGGCAAGGTGATAGCAGGCAGATTATCCTAGAAGGCAGTATATAGAACACTCAGAGAAAAAACTGGCGCCGTGCCTTTAAGACCATCAGGACCTCCAGGCTCCCATCATGCCCCACAGGTGACAGTTAGGTCCGGTCTTTTTGACAGCATATTACATTGTGTAAATTTCTTTTCAGATCACGGGAATGCAGCACACTCTCAGGAGGCGTGGTAGGATTTGGGAAAAATGTGGGTAGAGTGATAAACTGATTAATATGAAAGTCTGAGATTACTTTAGTTAGGAAAATCGGGTGAGTTCTCATAACCACTCGATTTGCATGGAAAACGAGATCAGGCTCTGCAAAACATAAGGCCTGAATCTCGCTTACCCTGCGAGCAGAGGTAATTGCCACTAGAAAAGCGGCCTTCCAAAAGAGGTGCTGAAGAGAATCTTTGCGAATGGGTTCAAAGGGGGGACTCATTAATTTAGAAAGGACCACATTAGGTTCCCAGGCAGGGGAAAGTAACCGAATTGGTGGGTAGACCTTTTTTAGCCCTTCCAGGAAGTCTTTAACAACTGGAAATTTGAAAGAAAGAAGCGTGATTGGGAGACTTTCTATAGGCTGTAATTGCTGGCAGATGTACTCTGATAGGGGAAAACTTTTTAAGCTAAGTACAGAAGATATGGCAAAATAACCTGTCTTGACCCATGATAGGGTCATGACCCTTATCTGTACACCATAGATAAAAACACTTCCATTTGATAGCATATTACTTTCTCATCGAAGGCCTTCTCACTTCTTTTAAGATCTGCATACAATCTGGCCCAAGGTGACCATATAGTAAGAACTCAGGAGCAATGCTGTCAATCTCAGTGATGTGAGGTTGGGGTGAAACACCTTCCCTCCTGACTTAGTTAACAGATCCGGAAGGCATGGCAACCTCCTCTGCGGTGTCTTGGAGAGGTGTAACAGGTCCGTGTACCACCACTGGTAAAGCTACTCTGGTGCAATTAGGATCATCTCTATCCTGGATTTGTAGAGCTTGCTGATCACCATTGGTATGAGAGGGACTGGTGGAAAGGCATAGAGTAATTTCTCTGACCAGTCGATCAGCAGTGCATTCCCCCTGGAGCCTGGTTGAGGGTACCTGGATGCGAATGTGCAGCATTTTGTGTTTGCTGCATCTGCAAATAAGTAGATGTCTGGAAAACCTCATCTCCGAAAGGTGTCTTGTGCTATTTTGTTTTTTAGCACCCAGCCATGTGCTTCGACGAAGTTTCGTCTCAGGTCGTGGGCCTGTGCATTGAGGGAGCCTGGAAGGTGAACTGCAGATATGGACATGTTCCACGCCAGTAGCCATCTCCAAATAGCTTGAGCCTCCAGAGACAGGGCTCTGGATCTGGTCCCTCCCTGTTTGTTTAGGTAGTACATTGTTGTGGTGTTGTCCATCTGAACCAACAGGGAGCGTGACTCTATGGAGGGGAAAATGCTTTGAGAGCCAGATGGGGGCGGGGTGGTAATTAATTTTATGTGTGCTTGCCTATGGGTTCCATGTTGAGGTGTAGGTAGGTGACGGAGGTTGTGTAGGTAGGTGTAGTTAGGGGCTATGGTAGGTGAGGGTGGTACCGGGGGAGGAGCCGAGGCGGACGGACGTGGACCGTCTCGGCTCCCGGCCCGCGCGCTGCTCCGGCCTGGAACCAAGCGGCCTTAGGCAGCCCTCCGCGACGCGCACGCTTCCTGACTGAAGCGGGAGGTGTGGGGCACCTGCAGGGCTGTCCCGATCGCTGCTGGTGCCCGTGGAGCGGCGTTGGTGGATTGCTCCCGATCCCTGCCTGGACCCAACATGGCGGCCGCCCGTTACCAGCCCGGGCTTAACAACAACGACGAGGAGCGGAGCCTGTTGCGTCCTGCCGGGGGAGAGTCTGACGGGAGCTGGTCACCCGAGCGGTATGTAGGGCTCCTACCGCGCCAAACCCCCCCCCCCCGCCACCCGCCGAGACTCTGCGGTTACACCCGAAAGGGGCCGGTGATTGACGGCGGCACCCTCTGCTAACGACGGCGCTGCCTCGAGACTATCCTCACCTACCTGCTCCGGGGGGCCATGCATCCATTCTCCGCAACAGACGGGCCTGGGCCCGAGGGCAGAAATGTGCCCCCCCCCTCACTGACCATGCTGCTTCGCGCAAACGGTGCCTGACTCCAAGATGGCGCCCTTGAGGACACGCTTCCGATGACCGGCGGACACAGGCTCCAGGGACACGAACGCATGCCAGGGGAAACCTTTGCTTCAAACTTTGATGCCTTCCATTTCTGCCTGGGCGCCGGGGGTCTTTCTCCCCTGACCCTCCTCTGGTCTCCGGATTGAACTCCCCTGCCCAGCTCCTCTTGAATGATGAGGCTGCGACTTTGCTGCGGACTGCCTGTCCCCCCCTGGACCTGCTGGCTATGCCAGCCCTCTTTCTGATCCTTCGGACTCGGACCTTCGTGCTCCCCGCCATTATCTCTATATGACGTGCCTCTTCTACTAACTTTTTCTTCCGCCATTTTAGTGATCTCTCACTGTCCTTTTGACCTTCCTACTGTCTCTCTTATTGCCTCTGACCAGTATAGGCCTAGAGTATATCCATTTGTATCTCCTCCTCGTGTGATTCTATCTCTTGTACATTTGCAATTTTTTCTTTTCTATTTGCACCTTTTTGTAACGCGTGTAATCCTAAGTCAGCTGAAATTCCAGGAGCCTAGTCCCGACAGCTCGACGACTTTCGGAGGGCTGGATGAGGTCCCCCGCTACACGGCGGAGGAGGGCACTGGACATCGAATGCTGTCTTATGTAAAGCGCTCTGATAACCTAATCGGTTCAAGATCCTGAAATGTGCAATGTAACTGATTCTATGTAAACTGCTGTGACAACATGTAACGGAACTGGTGCTATGTAAAGCGCTCTGATAACCTTATCGGTTCAAGTTCGCGCTATAGAAAACTCTAAAATATAAATAAATAAATCAATAGATGCACAGCTCAGAGTTCTAGCATGTCGATGTGGTAAGTTTTTTCCTTTTCCGCCCACATCCCCTGTACCTGAAGGGATCCCATGTGAGGGCCCCAGCCCTAAAGAGATGCATCTGTGCCAATATTCTGTTTGGTAATTTCCTGGTGGAAAGGAACCTCTTTCAGAAGATGAGATTGTTGCATCCACCATTTTATTGAGATTTGACTGTGTGCGGACGAGTTATGGTGTCCTGCCAGCAGTTGGAAACTTGAGACCATTGGTGCTCTAGAGCTTGTTGTAAGGATATCAACTGTAACCTGGCATTCGGAACAATGAATATGCATGACGCCATCAAGCCTAGCAGTGAGGACACCTGCCTGGCCATTGAATGAGATGTTCTCAAAAGAGTGCGACCTTTGTGGAGTATTGATAATAGTATATCCTCTGAAAGAAACACTCTTGCGTTTGCAGGGCCTAGCGTAGCGCCCAAGTAGTGAATCCTCTGAGTCGGGTTGAGGATATATTTCTTTTTTTTTATTTACACATAGTGCCAATCGATTTAAGATTTGGCTGCAGAACTTCAGGTGATCCTGCAAGAGACTGGGAGAAGCACTCTTCAGTAAACAGTCGTCTAGGTAAGGGTAAGGATAGACTAAGATTTTTTGCTTTCTCAGGAAGGCAGCCACCACCGCCATGCATTTTGCAAAAGTGCGAGGAGCAGACTTGAGTCTGAAAGGCAGGACTTTGAACTGGAAGTGGTCTGATTCTATCCTAAATCATAGAAACTTCCGGTGCTTCTGAGAAATTGAGATGCAAAAATATGCATCCTGAAGGTCTATGGAGCACATCTAGTGCCCTTCATGGATGTGTGGGATGATTTGGTGTAAAGCCAACATCACGAATCTCTCTCTGAGAACGTATTTGTTTAAGAGACCTAGTATGGTCCTGAATTGTTTGTTTGGACCTTTCTTTGGGACCAAGAAGTAGCGGGAATAGATTCCTTGTCAATGTTGGTGCTAGGGAACCTTTTAAATGGCATGTTTCTGAAGCAGGATGGAGACCTGCTCTAGCAGCAGATCTATCCGACTGACTGGGATTTTCAGAGGAGGTACAGATGGTGCAGAGACTTGAATCTGATTGAGTACCCATTCCGCACAATATTGAGCACCCAGTTGTCCTGCGTTATTTTTGTCCACTCTTCCAAATGAAAGCATATAATACCTCCCACCGGAGTGGGTAACAGAGTTGAGGAAGCAAGAACTCAGGTGCAGATTTACAATGACTGGGGCATCCCTGCATATCAGCGGGGATGCACCAATTATTGTGCGCCATGCCTCCACCACCATGAATGCGCCGCAATTACAATGCGGCGCACCATGGCGCAAAAACGGCACAGATGTGTGACACATTCTGTGCCGTAAAAGCGGGGCATTGCTGGAGTTGCGTCGCAAGCACGACACAGCTCCAGCAATGCTCTGGGGGGGCCCTTTTGTTACAATGCTGTGTCAATCCTTACGCCTGCTTCAAGCAGGCACAGGGTTTTGACGCAGAATGGGCCCAAAAGTGACTTAGTGAAATCTTGTAGATTTCACTTAGTCACTTTTAGGAGGCGTTCGTGTGCCGGAACACCCCCCCCCCCCCCCCTCTGTGCAGGTGCGCCTCCTTCTGGCGCAGGGCTTTACAACATGACGCATTTCCCTGATGCGTCACGTAAGTGCGCCCGCACCATGGGTCATCTTTTGCGCCGCCGTTGAGTTACAAAAGTGACGCAACGGCGGCGTAAAGGGGACGCAAGGTGCTTGTGAATCTACACATCTCTGTTTAGGCTGTTGTTTTGCTGCAGGGGGATTTGCCTGGAGCCCCCTCTTCCTCTACCAGGTCGTCTCTGGTGGAAATGCAATCTCGCATTGTGTTGCTGCGAGGACCAATGAAGGGCTTGAAACCTCTGCTGGTATGGACGCCGATCGTAGGGTCAGTAGCGACATCGGAAATCCTTTCTTTCCTCCAGACCAACCGCCTTCAGGTTTCCAGTTAGGATTTCATGCTTGACATCTCATTGATCGCATAAGAGCCAAAGAGAGATGAGCCATTGGAGGGGAGGTTGAGAATCCTGTCATGGGCCTCTGGATTCAAGCCTGTGAGTCTCAGTCATGAGGATTTCCTATTACAGATGCCATGGGAATAACCATGGGCAACAAGGTGTGAGCCATCAGCTGCCGCGCTGATGACCTGATTCACCACAAACCCTCCTTCGTGCAGAATCTCCTGAAAATCTTGCCGATCTTCCTTTGGCAATGTTTTTGTAAAACTGGAAAGAGAGTCCCACAGTGAACGGTCATGTCGGCGTAGCAGAGCAGAGGCGGTGGCCACCTTCATGTAGGATGCCGAGGTGTTGCACATTCTCTTCCCAATGGAGTCCATGGCTTTGCTGTCTTTGTCAGGGGGAACAGCAGATGAGGAGGCCCCCATGTGACCCTTCCTGGCTGTTAATACAATGACAGAGTCTGGTGGTGGATCAGATCTCAGAAAAATAGGGCCCTGTTCTGGGGCTCTGTACTTCTTTAGTATCCTCGAAGGAGCCACTCCCATTGAAGCCAGCATCAGAAAGGTAAGTAGGGCCAATTCTACCAACCCAGGCACCAAAGGAAGAAGGGGTCTAGGGGAGCACATGTGATGCAGAGTCTCAAATATCACAGATGTCGCGGGGGCAGCTGTAGGCATTTCGATATTAAGCTTCGTAGCCCCTCTATACATTCATACATACACTCATTGAATGTGACAATATCATCCACTGGCGTACTCTAGTTGGTGGGGTGGATGACAAAGTTGGAGAGTAATCTGCCTTCGATAAAGTGGATTTAGAAGACCATGAAGGAGACCGGTGTCTTCGCTCTCTAGGAGGCCGATGTCTAGAGTTTGACCTAAAGCAATGAAGGGGAGACCTTGATCTGTGTCTCCTTGATGTTGTAGACTTTTTAGGAGTGGAATGTTGCACTTGCCTTTCAGGAGCATGGGAAGGCATGTATAACTGAGAGTATTCTGATCCAGGGGTGACTTTTCACATCCTCCAGTCCTTTATTCATTTATAAAGTTTAATATAGCGCGAACATGACCCATGGGGGTATCAGAGCACTTTACAGTACATAATTATTACATATTATACATACAATTGGGAATTGTATATGATGCAAATGAGGTAGACATTGCTGTTTGAGTAAAATCGGTGGCAAGTAGGCATCGGAAAGTAAAAGGTTTAGGAAGTTAATTTGTTCATGAGAAATATTTTCGCTTCTTTTTTGAAGGCAGTAAAAGAAGAGATTCTGCGTACGTCTGGGCCAAGGTTGTTTAAAATCTTCGGTGCGATACCTGAGAAAGCTCTGCACTCAGTTCTCTTTTTTTGGAAGGCTTGAGGTTTTAGCAGTAGTAAGCTTGCGCTTCGCGAGTGTCTACAGCCTCTCGACCGCTCTAGCGTTTTTGCTAAATAGCTGGGGGTGTTGCTATGTAGGGCTTTGTGTGTCATGCAGGCAATCTTTAGTTGTATTCTCGACTCGTAAGGTAGCCAGTTCAAAGGCCGGGGTGATGTGGTTATTTCTTTTTATTCCAGAGACCAGTCTGGCTGCAGCGTTAAGCGATGCCCTGATTGGATCTGGCTTGTATTTTGGAAGACCGCATAGAGTGGTGCTTCCATAGTCCAGTCTTGAGCTTGGACCGCCATACTCTCTAACCATCTCGGGGATAGATGAGGCGTATGATGTTCTGGAGCCAGAGCGCCTTCTGGCGTGACTTGAACAATTCGTAGTTCCAAAGAGGATGACACCTTCCTCGACGTCAGGCCTTTAGCAGTCAGATCTTGGATCTCCCTCGACGTCAACGGATCCCTCAACGTCGATGTTGGTTAATGATCTGCTCTCAGTCTCTTAGCCGGTGGAGACCTATGGGTGGAAGCAGGTTTCAACATCCACCTCCTCGACATCAACCTCCTTGACGGCGACCCCCCCTCGCTGGTGACCTCCTTGATGTCAAATATGACCTTCTTCTCGACATCGAAGGCTACTTCCTCGCCGACGATTTTCTCAATGTCGACCTCCTCGATGGCGATGCTCGCCCTGCCATCGGCGACAAAGCAGTCGATCGGCCATGAGTCATGCTTACCAACGCTGAAATCCTCTGGGCCGGGCTTGGCATCAATGTTCTAGTTACCTTTGACGTCAGTGGTGTTCTCAACGTCGGAGCAGAGGTTCTCGAGGGCGATCTCACATGCACCACACTGAAATGTGTTAGCCTAACGCCAAATGCGTTGTTCTTGGCAGGGCTGAGTTAGGTGGCATGGATTTGACAAGCTGTGCACGCTAAGGCTTTTATGTCATGGGGTATAAAGTTGATGTTTGTCTATTTTTCCTTGTAAAAATAATATGGGCTGTTTCTTTACCTTCCGGTACATTGCTGAACAATTTGTTAAGCTAAATTGTATTGTTGCATCATGTGCGCATGCAGGGAAGAACGAGTGTCTGGCAGACATGCAAAAAATCATCCTATGTCTCAGTATTAACTTCCACACTTCTAAGCCGTTATTCCAATCCTAGAATGAGTTACCTGTTTGCTTTAAAATGACAGTTAGTAAAACAAGCAAGTGCTTTGCGAGCCTGTATTAGTAGCAAAGGTTTTAAAGGGACTTGTTTTAATGCAAGGTATTGCTTTTCCCAGTTCACATAAGGGATAAAAAACATCTCCAGATCATAATCGGGTTGACAGGAAGGTGCGATAGCAGAATATTGATACGTGTGGATCTGGTGAGGACTGCGGGCAGCAAGTGCTTGATAGGCTATTTGCATAAGAAAATACTATATATATTTTTCGTTATCCTTCATTATTAGTAAGGAAGGGGAAAGAGAAGCGTTCACCGACAGCATTCGGTTAGTCTTAGGGAGACAAAGAATCCTGTGGTCTGTGGTAGATGCTGCCCGGAAGTCATAGGTATATGTATCAGGAGCTGCCAATGAAAGGAAGTGGAAATGCGCTTTAGACGTTGCCGGTATTGATGGCTACTGTGTGGTTGCAGGCTTTGCTGGGCTGACAGTGTGTGGGGAAATGCTATGTTGTAACTTTAGGTTTAATTACATGAATTGCGCATTCTCTCTGGTGTTTGTCCTTGGGGTACTTGCTGACTGGTGCTACACATGGGATCAGGTTTGCCTTTGAAACAAGATATGGTTTAGTGGGGTACATAGTGTAAATTAATGTTGGTGTGAGAAAACAAAAATCAGACCCATTGTACATTTAATTTTACTGTGTGCATCATGTAGAGGATGAAAAGTAGCAGGAACGCCTTTGATGCCGTAGAGACTTGCAGGAAAACCTGTTTTGGGGTGGTCAGTTGAAGAGATTGTTTAACATGTTTTAAACTACCACAGTGGCATTGGGGAGGTCAGCAGCTGAAAGGCTCTGTCTTTACTGGTAGGCAGTGGTTAGATGGGGACCGGCCATCAGTCTTTCTGTCGGTGGTGGAAATGGGAGCAGTGGGTGGCGGTCACAGGTTCACA
This sequence comes from Lissotriton vulgaris, assembly GCF_964263255.1. Lineage (NCBI taxonomy): Eukaryota > Metazoa > Chordata > Amphibia > Caudata > Salamandridae > Lissotriton > Lissotriton vulgaris. Next base: position 1,867,185,112 of record NC_141693.1, on the reverse strand, counting down.
GTGACATCCGATGGGGTGGTTTTAAAGGCGGGCGGAAAAGCATAACTGCAAGTTTCATAGGGGTGAGAGTTGAGTGTAATGGATGAGTTAGTAGCAGGCACGAAGGCAGGGGGTCTGTGTTTGGAGGTGGTCAACTTAGCGGGCTGCGCTTGAAGGTGGGTCATCAAGTAGGAGGATGTGTTTGGTGGGCCGGCTGGAGGCAGTGTTATGTAACTTTGCTGGAGGGCGCAACAGCAGTATTTACTTATGTATGGAAATCGCCAGATGAAAGGGCGGATGTGACCAATAGAGGAATCAGAATCCTTTTTTTATGGCTGGGGTGAGTCCCTCCAGTATAGCGGTTGCTGGCCTGAGAGCTCTTGAGTGACATGGAGAATGGGGGGCCCCCTCCATGTACTTTGCAGGGGGCCCCCCCCCAAGGTTTGTTATGCCACTGGCTGCGACTGGAGCTTAGCACGTTGCAAAAATCCTGGGCACAGACTGGAGACCAAATCGAAGCACTCTAATTTGTGTGCGGCTACCACAAATCTCAGGTATTTTCTGTGTTTTGGGTGAATAGGTATATGGAAATAGGTATTTTGGAGGTCTAGTGTTGCCATGAAATCGCGCTGGTGTAGGAGCTTCAGTACCTCCTGCAATGTTATCATACTGAATGATTGCTTTTTCAAATACAGATTGTGGTTCCAGAGGTCCAAAATTGGTCACCACTGCCTTAACTTCTTTCCGATCAAAAAGAAACCGGAGTAGAAACCTGTGACCTTGCTGGATAATGGGACCTTCCCTATAGCCCCTTTGTACAGCATGTTGTTGACCTCTTGCTGAACAGCCTTGAGATGCTTCTTGTGGGAGGGTTGAGGAGTGAATGTCCAAATTGTACTAGGCGTAGAACCCACTGGTCCATAGTAATGGTTTGCCACTGGTGGAGATGGTAGGAAATGTAGCCCAGGCGGGAGGGATGAGTTTCAAATGATTGAGTTGAGTGACAGAAAAGGAGAGATGGAGTCGGAGACTGAGGTGTATCATTGTCAGCGGCTAGTATCTTTTCCAGCCCAAGGTGTCTTTCCTCTATTCGTTCTGACACAGGATGTTTGAGGTGGCTGTCTTTGCTGGAATTGAGGTCGGTGTGACTGGGATGCTGAAGAATCTGCCGGATATCAGTATTGTTGATACCCTCCTCTGTAGTATAGGTTACCTCTTCCCTTTAACCCTTGAAAAGGAGCTTTCCTGAACTGCAACATCCCCAAAGACTTGGCAGTATCTATGTCCGCTTTGATGGTTTTTAGGGCTTCCTCTACCTGGCTGCCCAAATGAGCTTCTCCTACATATGGAAGGTCCAAGATCTTGTTTTGTACCTCACAATGGATTGAGGTGGCTTTGAGCCATCTCTGTCTTCGCAAGACTGCCGCTCAAGCTAGTTGCCTAAGACCAGTCAAAGCAACATCCATGGCTGAATCTATTATTTCGTTGAATGTTCTCTCTCCTTCATGCAAAATCTTATTTGCTTCTTCCTTAGCATATTCAGGCAGTTGGTTAATATAGGAAGCAATGTCTGACCACATCTGGCAATCATAGCACCCTAACATTTCCTGGGAGTGTGCTGCCTTTACTGTAAGTGCTGACATTGCCGAGAATCTTTTCCCAATCGAATCAAGACGTTTGCCCTCTCTGTCCAGAGGTGCCGAAAGAGGTGCCACAAGATTTTTTGAGCGGCGTTGAGTGGCCTGCTGCTCTACTGGAACTTACCCTTGGGATTGGATTCTACCTGCTTGCCTGCCCTTTGATCTGCTGGGTCCCTGTGTGCGGACTTTCCTGTTTCCTCGTCCTTGCTGCCACCTTTCGCCCTCCTCCTCTGAACGCGAGGTCCATGCGCTGCCTACCACAACATCCAGAAGGCAGCGCGGCCCCGCGAAAGGAGTGGAGGGGGTGGAGTTAACCTCGCCATAAAATCAGAGCTGGGCTCCCGCGGCGCGGGACGCTGCTCTACTGGAACTTACCCTTGGGATTGGATTCTACCTGCTTGCCTGCCCTTTGATCTGCTGGGTCCCTGTGTGCGGACTTTCCTGTTTCCTCGTCCTTGCTGCCGCCTTTCGCCCTCCTCCTCTGAGCGCGAGGTCCGTGCGCTGCCTACCACAACATCCAGCAGGCAGCACGGCCCCGCGAGAGGAGTGGAGGGGGTGGAATTAACCTCGCCATAAAATCAGAGCGGGGCTCCCACGGCGCGGGACGCGCGCGGGCTCGCCCGGACGAAGCCCGGGCCAAGGGCGGGCCCGTCCTTGCCCGTCTGTGCCTGGCTGTGACTGGGCTGGGCCCACCCTCTTGAATTAGTCTTTCCTTAAAGCCATCATCATTTGACTGGTTTTTAGTTGCAGCCATTTGTTAACTGACAGGAGTTCTACTGATTAAGTTGTGTACCTAGTCACATCCTACCCTGTTAACTGCTTTAGCTATTCCCGCCTCACCGATAGCAATAGCAGCCCTCTCTCTGAAATGGGCAAAAGAAAGTTACCCAGCCCAACCATCCCTTAGCCCCAAGAGTAGTCTCAGATTCCCAGCAGACGTTACTAAACTATCTGACAGGGGCGGTTGGGGCCCTGGATAAACAAATATCGTCCGTTGAGGAATCCATAGAAGCCGGGTCCTCCCGGACGAGCTCTGACTTCTGATGATCCTGTACCACCGGGCAGGGCAGGCTAACTAAAGGTGCTTTCAACGGTTGTATTCAGCCTAGTCCAGAGGGGATTATAGCTCTTGATGGAGATTCACCCACTCAGCCGCCACAAAAAAGGCCTATAAAATCCCCGCCCCGCGGATATCCATTCCACCAACAACCCTCTCACAATTGCCAGTGCACCCCAGAAACCCCCCAAACTAGCAAAAATAACTCCCCAGAAGAAAAAACGTGGGGCCCCTAGCAAAAGCCATAGCAAGTTTAACCCCACGACAATTGATGATAATGGCCCACCCACCGACATTAAAAATGTATTCGTCCTGGTCGAGAGACTGGACCTTTATCTGAGAGTTAGACTAGATCAACTTTCGACTCGACTTACCCCCATTGAGGACCTTATTGCAAAAAATTGTACTTTGGTAGGGGTGGTAGACAATGGTCCGAGAGTCCAGGACACAATAAAGTTGGGCGGGACCTTTACTTATGGGATTGGAGCGGATAAGTATACTCTACCAGGTCCCACCATAAATCTAGAGAGGGAGATCAATCAAAAAGAAACCATCTTAGTCAAAAACACATTGAATACCCACCGGTCCAACAAGACTACAAACGAGTTTAACCACCAGTCCAGGATAAGTAACGAAAGGAGGTTTGAGGTACCAGCAACTAGACAGGTAGAACTACCTGTTCCAACCCACCCTATTCCTCATGCCGCCTCTTCCAATTGTCATGACAGGACAAAAATATTCCCCACATGGGTCCAGCGGACAATGGGCGAAAATGTTGGCCTTCCGCCGGCAGCAACACCATACATCGTTGTTCTGGCCAACGTCCCAAAAAACGATAAAGCTGAAGAAGAGTCATGGGTTTCCTTGAGAAATAAATCTCTCCACTGGCTAGGTAGAAAGGTGGGCCTGACAAAACAATTGTTTAACCCCTTCCAGGCTATTGACGGAACCGTTCCGTCACGGCTCGCGGGTGAGCTGTGCTCATGACGGAACGGTTCCGTCAAGGCCCGGCCGCCGCGCCTGCGCGGTGCTGATTTCGCGCCTGCGCGGTGCGTTTAATTGAGCGGGCGGGGCCGTGACGGAACCGTTCCGTCATGAGCACAGCTCAACCGCGAGCCGTGACGGAATGGTTCTGTCACCCGCGGAGCTCACCCGCGCCCCCCCCCCCGCGACCGTTAGCGCTGCGGCAGAATAGCCGCCGCAGCGAAAGAGTTAATGAATTTAAGATGGCACGAAGAGTTCAGTGGGTGGGGGACCAGGATAAAATACTAGAGGGTGATTGCGTAGTTTTAACATTTGCATCCCCAAGGTTGGTGAGCAAGATCTTGGGTGGGAGTGGGAACCATTATCTGGACGAGATAGGGATTAATATATTACCCTTAGGGTTTTTCTACCCCCCTCGAGTCTCACACGATAATTCTTTCAAACCGCAATCTTCTGAACTCGATCACCCGCGGATGTTTTTGGTTCCAACTACAAATTGATTTAATCCCCTCTCCGGTCTTGAAGATAACGACTGACTGAGAGATATCCCCCTCCCGCTTCTGGCACAGGGTTCCATTCAAACGGATTCAGAATACCAACAAGTAGCACTCTTATCACTTTTCAGTTGTAGGACCATATGAGTGCGTAGAAGAGGTATTAGAGCCAGTTGCCCCAGCAGTCCACTTGATAACGGGAAGCCCAACGGCTACAACATTGGTGACTGAAGGCGTAGGGAATTTAACCAACAATGTATCCCTATCCCCCTAAAATTCAGGCAATTTTAAATGTAATCTTATCTTTTGGAACGTGGCAGGCCTTAGATCAAAATTGACCAATAACGCTTGGCTAGTCCTAGCGCATAAACATAATATTATATGCCTCCAGGAAACGTGGGCAACAACAGAAATAAATCTTGAAGGGTACAAAACATTTGCTTCACATGCCCTCTCGTCAAATTCAGGTAGGCCTAGAGGGGGACAGTGCTATCTTTTGGAAAGTCGTAAAAAACCCTTTTCTTTTGGGCGAGAGAGATCATTCTAAACTAGAGGTTGCTGTTGAAGCAACCGCATGGATAAATCACTACTCGGCGATCTTTGGGCTAGCTTCGAGTGATCGCACTGTCCCACCCGAACCAGAGGAAGAGGCATCTTGTTTACAACGAGAGACGTTCCCAATCCCACTTACGTTTACCTTACAAGAAGTTGAACATGCCCTACTAGTAAGCAAGGGAGGAAAGGCACCTGGCCCGGACGGGGTCCCGGCAGACCTTTTTAAACACACTATGGAATTATGGTCCCCGATATTGTCTCGAGTATTTGAAGCAGTTTGTGCAGTAGGGCTAATTGAGTCATGGTCAGCCTCATATGTGCTCCCAATTTTTAAAAAAGGTGACCGCAATAATCCCTCATGTTACCTCCCCATTTCAGTTCTTGATTCCACTGGTAAGGTTGTGGGCCGAATCCTTTTAGAAAGACTCCAACTTTGGGCAGATAACGGTAACATTGTTTCCGATTTACACTATGGTTTCAGGGAGGGACTGGGTACGGTTGAGCAAGTACTGAAATTGTCCTTAATGATGGATAAATACGTCGCTGCAAAAGGAGGCCAATTATACATGGCATATGTTGACCTCACAGCCGCTTTTGACTGTGTAAGTCATTTGAAACTCTGGGCGATTCTTTTGGAAATGGGAGTTGAATCGCCTTTAGTTAATTTTCTCCGCAAACTTTACTCTAATGCAACCGCTAGAGTTAGGTTTGGGCTTAATGGCGAACTCACTGCTTCATTCGGGGTTGAGAGGGGGGTCAGGCTGTTGTGTTCTATCTGACCTCATGCCCCTATACGGCTATAATCAATAGATATCCCTATAATGGCATAAACGATCAGAGCCATATTTCAGTAACTCGTCTCTGCAGCTCATTACAGTACATGACACAGCAGAAGCCACTTCCTTAGATTCCTAGATAACACGAGTTATCCTAGATAACGAGTTCTTTCGACAGCTCAAACCCCCCAGCATCCTGGGAAAGCCCCGCTTGCTTTGTTTTGATTAGTAATAGAACTCTTGCAAGCACTGTAAGAACGACCAGTTCTTAGTGACATCTTTATTGACGTCTTATGTCCAAAAACTCGGCACCTTTCAGGTATAAATATGCCAACGTTACCTTAAGCAAACACGGTGGTGGTGAATACTGGAGCAGAACAGCTGTCCCTTGCAGAGAGCCCAGCAGATGCGAGAAGCCCAAGGACGCTGCCCCTCCTCCTTGACGCGCTGAGAAAGATGCTGTCTTTTCTCCTGCCGAGAAAATCCAGCTTTGGTGTTTTCAGCCTACCCTTGCGGGTAACTGGAATATCGAGTCCTGAGAGGAGATACCAGACCTCCTGCATTCTATTCCAGAGGTACGGTGCTGACTAAACCCTTAGAGAGAATTCTCGAAGCAAACCCTTGGCAAAACCAACTTAACTTGAACTGCTACTTCCTTACTCCCTCCCACGTAGTAGGCTTAGGTCAGGTACACTGGGGTAGGCATAGTTAGAAGCACCAGTTGAGGACGTTAGCCAAATGTATATATGAATGTATATATTTTATTCATTTTAACTATCGTATGGCTAAGAAACCATATCAATGCTTTTACAGTATTATTTCGCAATACTCCTTTTACTGTACGCACTTTTTATAATAACAAGTCTTGCAATTGTGGCAATTCATTTCTCTTGCATGAGAAAGAAGGCTGTTCAATAAATAATACCTTTTATTGAAAACACCCGTCTCTCTATTCTCTGCATACTGGTGAAAGTAATTCTGCACAACTGACGAGTGAAATAGCTGTCTATTGTTTCACACGACTCTAGAGATTGACTCTTATTCTGAGGAGCAAAGTTGTCATGTTAATGCGGTTGTTGGAAAACTGAATCCCTTCTTGTCTGAGCCAGGGAAGCTGATCCCTTCCTACCCAGTGCCCTCTGAGCTAGCTGGTACAAAACCAATTAAGTCTAACATAGTCAGTAGAGACCTAGAAGACCGCAGTCCTACGTCTACACTGCTGTTTATGTTATTCCAATGCGCAGGGCCTATAGGGAAAATAGGAACTACACTACAAGGCAGGGTTGTATCCTGGCCCCCTTCTTGTTTACCCTCTATACTAACGGGCTGGAGAGGGCCGTGCTGGAGGGGAGTAGAGACCTGCCTCGCATTGGATCACGACCAGTACCGGCACTTCTCTACGCCGATGATGCCGTGATCATCGCTAGAACCCCCCTGGAGTTGCAGCACAGTGTAGCGAGCTATCAGATATTCATGAAGGGGTTAGATCCAAAAATTAACATAAAGAAAACCTTTGTAATGTACTCTGGTACTCTGGTACGGGCAAAAAGAAAACAATGGATATCTTTATTGACAGCACAAAGCTAGAAAGAACGCACACCTATCCATACTTGGGGATTTTAATAGATAACAAGGTTGCATGGAAGCAGGCGATCGAGGCCAGAAAATAACTGTTTCTCAGGGCAACAAACACCCTGATTGCTTTCGCGCAAAGGTTGGGCAAAAGACCAGCTTCAGAATTGATTAAAATATTTCAAGCCAAATGCATTAGCATAGCCTGTTACGGAGCAGGGGTGTGGGGGCATGGGAGGGTTGAAGCTGTTCAGAAAATCGAGAACAGCTTTCTGAGGTATTTGTTAGCACTACCAAAGAGCTCCTCGTCCTACTGTTGCCACGTAGATTTGGGTATGGCATACATCTCGGATACCATCAAACTCCAACCCATTCTACTGTGGCACCGGGTTTGGACCTCCGAGAAAGGCGAATTAACTCGAAACCTCCTCCGAGACTGTCTACTTTTAGAAAATAGGCATAAAATTAGTTGGCTTGCTTATATAAAAAAGTTTTTCACGATTTGGGCCTGGAAAAATCCTATCTATCCCCAGAAACCATCTCAGAATTATAAAGAAGCTCCCAAAAAAAGATCTGTATGTCCCATTTGGAAGATTGGAACGACATTGACAGTTCCAGTTTGAAAACACTCCTGATCAACTCCAATCCCTCTTTTTCTGTGGACCCTAATATTGCCACAACACAATTTCATGATTGGTTGGGTTCTGCTGCCACCTCACTGGCCCCTGTCAAACAGCTGACCCGTAACAGACTTGCCCCTTCGGCCCCCTGGTTTTCTGAGGACTTAAGAACTCAGAAACAACTTTGCAGGAATAAGGAGAGGCAGTGGCGAAAGGATTATACTGAAGATGCCAAAATTCGCTACAAGGAAACGTTGGCTAAATATAAAATTATGATTAGCGATGCCAAGAAAAAGTTTTTTAGCGAAAGGATCGAATCAGCCAAAAATTCTACCAAGGCACTTTATGATACCACCAAGCAGTTAGCTAGCTATTCTTTCAATTTGACCCCACCCCCCTCCCAATCTCTTTGTGATGCCTTGGCCAACTTCTTTTTCAGTAAGGTCAATGATATCTTTTTGGCTTTTTCAAACAATACCAACTCCCCCTCTATAATCACCACCTCAACTCGCACTGGTCCTATTTTTACTCAGTTTACAGACATCTCCAATACCCAGACGGCGGATATCATTTCCACGATTAGATCAGGTTCTGCACTCGACCCCTGTCCTTTTAAAATACTTCCACCAATCATTGATGTTCTTCTTCCTGCTATCACCTCAATATGCAATTCCATGTTCAGAACAGGTATCTATCCAGCCGCCCTCAAAAAAACTCTCCTCAAACCGTTACTAAAGAAGCCACATCTTGACATGGACGAACTGAAAAACTACCGCCCAATTGCCAGCCTTCCATTCCTGGCAAAAATTGCTGAAAAAGCAATGAACCAACAACTGTCTGCTTTTATTGAGGAACACCATCTACTCGATGAGTCCCAATTTGGCTTCCGCCGATTTGACGGTACGGAGACGGCTCTAATGAAAGCCGCAGACGACATCAGATCCATCCGAGACGTTGGTGGAACAGCAGTACTAATACTGCTAGATCTGTCGGCTGCTTTCGACACGGTCGATCATGCTATTCTGATCGACAGTGTCGAAAACATGGGTGTCCAACAAACAGCCAAGAAACTGCTAGCATCTTTTCTGGCTGATAGGACTCAGGCGGTCACACTGGGCTCCTTTCAATCGTCCAATCTGTCGCTGCCATGTGGGGTACCTCAAGGCTCATCCCTAAGTCCGACACTTTTTAACATCTATGTGTCTGACCTAGCTAACATAATTCGAGCACACGGGATGAGCCTTACCTCCTATGCACACGACACGCAGTTGGTCCTCGCCATTAAAAATAACGGCCACAAAATAGCCGAAGATTTCAAAGAAATTGGGGACTGGATGGCCTCCAATTGCCTAAAACTTAATTCCGATAAGACGGAAGTGGTCATCTTTGGACAACTGACCCCAGAATGGTCCTCTGTTTGGTGGCCCATGTCCCTTGGACCCCCCCTAAACCTGTCAGTAAAGTGAGGAACTTGGGAGTGATCTTCGACGACCGCCTCAATTTTCTCCCACATGCCAATCAAATTACTTCCTCCGCCTTTCATAAACTAACAGCCTGATTCATCATTCTCCCGTTTTGCGAGCCCCTAATAGCGATTCATAGCAAATCGCTATTAAGGACTCGCAAAACGGGATTCATGTAGAAATTGCATAAAGAACTGCGATTCCTACATAATCCTTATTTGCGATTAGCAAATTGCTAATCGCAAATAAGGAATAACTCGCCATTCATTCCTATGGGCCAAAAGGCCCATAGGAATGAATGGGGAGTATTCCTTATTTGCGATTAGCAATTAGCTAATCGCAAATAAGATAGCGATTTGAAGGGTGCCAGGGGTGTCCAAAGGACACCCTGTAGCACCCCTCAAATGAAATTTTACACAGGTGTTGCACACACACATGTCCAAAGGACATGTGTGTGTGTAACATGCAACTCAGAAAAATGCATTTAAAAGCATTTTTCTGAGTTTTCGCAATTTACCACGAGGTCTGACCTCGCTGTAAATTGCGGCCAGAAATTGCAAATTCGCTAAACAAAATTGGATGATGATTTGCATTTAAGGAATCTCAAATAGAGATTCCTTAAATGTAATTCCTCGCAAAATTGCGAGATCGCAATTAGCGATTTTTGCATTTGGGATGATGAATCCCAAATGCAAAAATCGCACTCGCAAAGGGCCAGATTCTCAGAATCTGGCCCTTTGCAAGCCGATTTCGCCTTCATGAATAAGGCTGATAGACTCATAAAGAAAATCCTCCCCTTCCTCCCTGAAACGGCCGGTAAAACCTTGGTAACTTCTCTGGTATTGTCCACCTTGGACTACTGTAACGCTTTGTTCATAAATGCACAAGTAAGGGTCATAAATAAAATGCAAGTTATCCGGAATTCAGCAGCCAGGCTCCTGGGCAGAATTCCTAAATATCAATCTGCTACAGAATCCATTAGATACCTACACTGGTTACCTATTAGAAATAGGATTAAGTTCAAAACCCTCTGTATTGTGTACAAGGCTCTGCACAACCAAGGACCTGCTTTCCTCACACAAAATCTGATTCCTTACTGTCCCCCTAGATCGTTACGTTCTTCCACTCTAAATGATCTAATGGTTCCCCGTACCAAATCGGTTTCTTGGGGAGACAGAAGGTTCCTGGTATCAGCCCCAAAACTATGGAACACTCTGCCTCATTCAGTAAAAAACAAGCCCTTCACTCTGGTCATTTCGCAAACAGCTAAAAACTTGGCTGTTTAACCAGTAATTTCAGACCCTCCCCTCTTTGGAGTAAATACCTGCAGATATCTTAGCGCCGAGACGCCCATGGGCCATTGTTCGCGCTTTATAAATATCATTAATAAATAAAGAAATAATAAATAAATAAGATCTCAGATTAATGACACAGGTCGCAAAAAGCCCAGTGCAGCATATTTTAACCATTCAGTCTACTTTTGCTATTCAGCCTTACTTGACATTTAACTTGAGCAACTTTGAGAAACTGTTGTTGACCCGATTTAGGCTCAATATTTTCCACAGAATGATCTCATTCCCCCATATCAACAACTGGAGCAAGAGCCTTTTGGCGTGCCCTTGCGATCATGTTTCCTCCCAGTCTGTGATACATATCGTGCTGTTTTGTACATATTATATTGAGCCAAGGAGAACATAGATAATCCCAATTCTAAAAAAGATGGGCATACGCACTTGTCGTCCAGCTTTTTTAGCCCTTCAACTTTTGGAAGAAGACTCATGTACAAAAATGGTCGCTTGTTTTCTCAAATTTTGCTTGAGGCATGGAGCAAATGTAAGTTAAATTTTAACCCCATTTATATAATTAATTAATTTTAATAACTGGACAATTCAACTGTGTTGGAAAAAAAAACTCTTACTGGAATTTATACTGTACTGTATATTTGTCTTAGTACATTGTTTTTAATGTATATTTATCAAATTTAAGATTTTATTCATGTTTGTACTGACAAACTTTTATGGTTTTTAAAAATTGAAATCGAATAAAGGTCTGTGATTGCTTGATTGAGTGGCCTGCATTACCACTGAGTCTGGTTTTCGGTGACTTGTGAGGCACACTGTGGTATCATTTGTGCTCTTATATTTTTTATCCAGATGTGGGAGCACTGCTTGCAGAGAGGTTGGGTTTTTTATTATTTCAATACCTTCAGTCCACATGTAATCAATTATGGGAATAGCTCTGACAGACTTATGAAATGGTTCTTTGAAATCGTATAAGAAACAGTCATCTTGCTTGGAAGGCATTGGTATAGCCTCTTCCCTGCTCATGACGAGCTCAGTCATGAAACAATGGCAGGAGGGATTTTCCAGCACAGGAGAAAAATCTCCTTAGCAGCCAAGGTGTTAGCAAACCTTTTCGCCGCACGCTTCAACACATTTTGAATTCCCCCAATATCCTCTGGTGGGGAACCTACTGAAGGTGGTGTTGCTGAGGCAGGTGAAGACAACCTGTAATCATCCTATTCCGAGGCTGTGTCATGGGTTCTCCCTCTTCATCCGAAGAGACTGGTTCCTGGAGAGGAACAGACTGTGGAGCATTCCGTACAGAAAGTACGGTAGGGGGATTCATTCGTAGTGGCGATGCCACCTCTGGAGGTGGAATTGTAATAGCCAGCACTGAAGGTGGGAAGCGCTGTCGGAAGTCTTGTAACATAAACTGTAGATCGAATAACAATGTAGAGGGCATTGTGACCATTTCTACATGATATTTCTGATGTCTTTGTTCACACTGAGTAAAATAGGCTTGACTATAGTATTGCTGATCATTGTCATCGTCATCATCTGGTTGATACTTAATGTGCAACTCTGACAGGCTTTGTGCAACCCCAAAAGGGCCTCCCTCTTCTTCGGAATCTCCCTCCTCCAAATGATGAGTGGGTAAGAGAGGTGTAATTTTACTGGGTGAGGTGTGTTCTGGTGTAATTCCCGTTTCCTGTGTCTTTGTTGGTGAAATGAGCTTCACAAATACAATCGTCGACGATGGTGTCTTTCTTTCAATTAGCTTCAACTTAGTTGTCGACGGTGACGTCGACGACGATAACTTTCTCGACGGATGAGACTTCGGCGACAGTTGTGGCTTTGTCGACGGCAAAGACTTTGTTGACGCCGGTGAATGCACCTTCTTCGATGGTAGTGTTTCAACTGTGGCATGCTCGACGACGGTGAAGTCCTCGTCGACTTGGCGTCCGACGAAGTTGATGATGACGACGACGTCGTCGACAGTACTTTCCTCGACTGTGTCGTCGTTAACTTCAATTTCTACGTCGATGACGAGTGTTCAGTCAACGATGGGTCCGCCTACTTAGAAGATGTTAAAGGAATGGTCGACGAAATCAGACCTTGCGTCGACAATGTCAAGGACGCCATCAACGATGAGACAGCCATAGAGCAGGTAATCAACGTGCCTGAAGTGCAACCTCTAGTCGTCGACAGAGTTGGAATGTTTTTCTTCGTCAACTGAGAACTTGCAGACAGCACATGCGCACTGATGCTCAACCTAAAAAAATGCTCTCACTCCACATTCTTGGATAAAATTTTCTCCCCGTTACTTAGTTTGTTAGCAATGCCATTCTATGAAGCATAACGTAATTGGACAAATGTGTGAACAAGGTGATTCCTGTGGCAGTTGCAACAGCTCACTGGGTGTCCATTCTGTTTCTCTCATTGGTGTAGGGCATTAGGGCATTAGTTGCAAAGTGTCCACTGCACCAATCTGTGCGTGTAATCTGTGTCTCATCCTCACAAAGGTGAAGGTCTGTTGAGGAACGTTAGACTGCGCAGGTTTAAAAATCTTGCAGAAGGTGTGTCAGAAGGCTCAATCTCTTCGAAGAGGCAGCATGGATGCTAGTCCTAATCGCCCTCCCTCCAGTGTCTTCGCTACCAAGAGCAAATCCACCAGCGAAAGGGAAAAGGGGAAGTGGAAGAGAGAAGAGACACCTTGAGAACTGCTGTCACCCTTAACGACTGCGGAGCTCTGCTTATGCTTCTGCTGTCTGTTCCAGTAGGGTGCCAAATACACAGAGGGGAACATAATAAACAACAACCCACCTTCTCTAACAATTCTCTCTATTTAGTAAACAAAGCTTATCCTACCAGTTGTCCTCAAGATATTGCTACTCTTTTATTGGAGTAATGGTAACTCTTCAGTAGTTGGTAAGCTTCTTGCCTGAAAAGGGACAAACTATTGTTACTGTGGTTTTCTTACTGGTTTACTAACCCCCCTCCCTGAGCTCCTATTGTAAATACCTGAATACTTCCAAATGACGCCTTAATGGGATTCTGTTGTAGGTTCTGATGGTTATGCTTGACTCTGTGGAGTATCCATACAGTGAAATCTTCCAGCGCGCAAAAAGGTACAAGGAAGGCAAGAGGGGGAGGAAAAGCAAGGGAAAGCACAGTTTCAAGTTCGAAGGCTAAGGGGAAAAGCGCCGCTATCTTACTCTCCTTGACTGCTGAAGAGTCTTCTGTTACGACAGTTCAAGAAAAGCGGGCAGGAATAACCTCTCTCCTTCGAGAGTTGATGCGTCGAAGGTTGTACTGGTGATACTCCTTTGTGGTCTCTAGAACTCAGGAAACTAGAGACGAACGGAATTCTTGTGAGGAGGTTTATTCTAATTCCGCAGAGTTCGTCAGGAAAATATTCACTAGACTTACAGTGGCTCTTCCTACATATATGCGGGAAAGAACCAGACTCTGAATGTAACTTTTGCTACTGACTCTGGCAACTCCTGTCAGGAACATAGACACGGAGCCTCGGACTCAAGCTGCTACCTCAGGAACCAAATCAGTTGAAGTGCGCAGTTACTAAACCGCACGTGTCACACGTTAACTAACCGTCTGCTAACTTGAGGTTTTCCTCAATGGCCACAGCGGCCGCCATCTTGGGAAGGACACTACGTTTTCTACACAGGAGAAACTATATACACAGTAATTGAGGAGATCTGATTTAAGGACATGGATACCACACATTTACCCGACTGGGTTTTGCAATTGTCTTAACCCTATTTCCTAACTTTGGAGCATAAATAGAGGCAACTCGCAAAACCCTGACAGTACCCCCTCTCAAGGACCGATTTATCGGTCCTGGCTTGAGAGGTTTCCGTGTATGGAATCTCTCTACCGGCTCCCAAGACCTTTACTCAGGACCATACCCCTTCCAATCCACCAAATAAAACAATTTTCCTTTCTTGATTTTAGAGTCCAAAATGTCTTGTACCTCATACTCAGTATGGCCAGAAACATCAAGAGGGTCTGGTGGCTTACTCAGTCTCATATGTGGTTTGGTCTTTTTCAACAAGGACACATGAAAGACAGGATGAATACCTATTTTAGTTGGTAACTTCAGTCTCACTGTTACTGGTCCTAACACCTTCTCAACAGAATAAGGACCCACAAATCTTGGTTGGAATTTCCTATTCCCTTTCAAGTGGAGATTTTTAGTAGATAGCCAAACCTTATCTCCTACCCGATAGTGTGGAGCAGGTTGCCTATGCCTGTCTGAACATGTTTTATAAGTTTGCTTTGCTTTAATCAAATTGTCCTCTGCAGATTTGTGCAAGGAATCGATGTCTGATAACAAGGTCTTTACTGCCGGGACTTCCAAATCTTCCTGAGTAACAAAGGGATTAGGATGGCGCCCAGAATTCAAATAGAATGGAGAGTAACCAGTAGACGCACTCTTGGCGTTATTGCAAGCAAACTCTGCCATCCATAATAAATCAGACCAGTCCCCCCCCAATCGATGAGGAACAAACGGAAATACTGTTCCAGTTCTTGATTAATTCTCTCCGTCTGGCCATCCGATTCAGGGTGATAACTGGTGGACAACCTACTCTCAATTCCCAATCCCTTTAGATAAGCCTGCCAAAAATGGGAAATAAATTGTGGGCCTCTATCAGATACCACTATCTTGGGGACTCCATGCAATTTTACAATATTCTCACTAAATGCTTGCGCAAGCTCAGGAGCAGTGGGGGTGCCAGACATGGCAATGAAATGACTCATCTTCGTGAAGGTGTCCACAATCACTAAGATAGAATCAAAACCCTTACTGACAGGTAGATCTACTATCAGGTCCATAGAAACAGTATGCCATGGATGAGTTGGAGTAGGAAGTGGCTGTAACAGTCCTTGAGGAGCTTGCCTACTAGGCTTACTCCGTGCGCACAATTCACAGGACTGAACATACTGTTTGACATGAGAGGACAACCCAGGCCACCAGAAATAATGCTGCACCAAATCCAGGGTCTTAGAAATTCCTTTATGACCTGCCAAAGGATGGTCATGGCACTTTGTAACGCCTTTTGCTGAAGTGCCGTAGTAGGAAGATATAAAGCCTCCTTATAGTAAGGTAATTGCTGATTTAACCGTCTTTCTTCTCCCAATTAAACCCATTCCTGAATCTCTTCCTTAGATAAACTTTTCCAGACTTCTTCTTGAAAATTGTCCAAGGAAAGAGTACAGATTATCTTAGTTTCTGGAATGATTGGCTGAGGTTCCACAGGATGTTCCCATTCTTCGGTATTCAAACGGGACAGAGCATCCGCTTTCCCGTTCTTAGTGCCTGGACGATACGTGATCACAAAGTCAAAGTCTGCGAAATACAAAGACCAACGCAGCTGCCGTGGGGTTAAGGTCCTGGCAGACTTTAGAAACTGCAGATTCTTGTGGTCAGTGAATACAGTAACTGTATGCTTAGCCCCCAGCAGATAGTGCCTCCAATCCTCAAAAGCATCCTTAACGGCCAACAGTTCCTTCTCGGCAATAGTGTAGTTCCGCTCTGCCGAATTTAATTTTCTAGAACGATACGCCACCGGATGAAGCTGTCCAGTCTTCAGATGTCGTTGTGAAAGGACCCCTCCAATTGCCTGATCCGACGTGTCTGCTTCCACAAAGAAAGGTTCTGCTGGGTCTGCATGCAGTAGGATGGGTGCGGAGACAAACTTGTCTTAAGTTCTACAAATGCTTGTTCAGCCTCTCTTGTCCACTCAAATTTTACCCCTTTCTTCAAAAGACGAGTAATTGGAGCAATCATTCTTGAAAAGTCCTGAATGAAACGCCTGTAGAAATTGGCAAACCCCAAAAATCGTTGAATTTCCTTGATATTATGAGGTTCTGGCCAATTCTTCACTGCTTGTGCCTTTCCTGGATCCATTGTGATGCCTTGTGGAGATAAAACGAATCCTAAAAACTCCACAGTGGTCGCATGAAAAACACATTTTTCCAGCTTCACAAATAGATGATGCATTCGTAACCTTTCCAGAACCATTCATACATGCTTAGGATGATCTTGTGTATTTTTGGATTAAATCAGTATGTCATCCAAATAGATAATGGCCACCTTGTCGATCAAGTCACCCATGATGTCAATAATGAAGTGCTGAAACACGGCTGGCACATTACATAGCCCGAAAGGCATCACACAATATTCGAAAAGGCCGAACTTGGTACAAAAAGCGGTTTTCCATTCGTGCCCTTCTTTCATCCGAACAAGGTGATAAGCCCCCCGCAAATCGAGCTTGGAGAAAATCTGAGCCTCTTTAATTTGATCCAATAAGACTGAAATTAAAGGCAGCGGGTATCGATTCTTAATAGTAACTAGATTCAAGGCACGGTAGTCGATACACGTCCTCAGACTTCCTTCTTGCTTTTTAGGGATGAAAAAGAGCGGTGAGGAGACCGGCGACTGCGAGGGTCTAATAAACCCATTTGACAGATATCCATCCAGATATTCTTTAAGGTGGCCATTCTCTGCTTCAGTCAAAGCATAAATTCTACTGCAGGGAAGCGCCGCCCCAGGCACTAGATCTATGGTGCAGTCATAAGTTTGATGTGGTGGTAACACCTCCGCCTCTTGTTCACTGAAAACATCCTTAAAATCTTGATACTCTGGAGGGATTTTTCCGGAGTTAATTACACAAATTGACTGCCCTTCACAGGAAAGTAGTGATGCTTGAGTTGGTTCTACTACATCTTCCTTTTGACCATAACAGTGCTCCGAACAGAAACTGGACTGCATACTGACCGTTTGATTCTCCCAGTCTATAGTCGGATTATGAGTAGTCAGCCAAGGTAATCCCAGGATCAATTGGAATTGGGGGGCATCTATTAAGTTAAATTGCAAAATTTCTCTATGCCCATCTGATTGGATCAATTCCAATTCTTCGGTATGACTGGTAATGGGTCCAGAAGACAAATTGGTTCCATCGACTGCTCTCACCGATTCTGGCCTTTCCTTCTGAATGGCTCGAATGCCCATGCGGTGGGCATATTTAATGTCACAAAAATACCCGGTAGCCCCAGAGTCTAACATTATGGCCACTCCCAAGATCTGATGTTCACGAAACCTTAGGGTCATATGCAGGATTACATGTGGAATACTTGACTGTAACGTGTTAAGGACTGAATGTGATTCTGGAGCCGTCTTTTCATCCTTCACCACCAGAGCGGCTCCACCTACTGATGGCTCGTCTCGTTTCCCTTAAACGGTGTCTTGGGACGCTTTGGGCATTCTTTCACGAAATGGCCAGAACAACCGCAGAATAAACACAGCCTTTTCAAACGTCTCTGCTCTTTTTCTTCCTTACTCAAAGGTCCTCTGACTGCGAAAATCTGCATGGGCTCTGAATCGTTACTCCCTCCAGAACCTTTTTTCGGTCCGAATTCGATATAAACAAGAGAAATTAACCCTCCAATCTTTCCTCTTCTCTCCCTTACGTTCGGAATTACGGAAATCCAGTTCCAACACCAAATCCACCAATGCAGGCAACTCTGTGGGACGATTAGGGACTTGTGCCAAGGTATCCTTGATCTCATCTCTTAAGCCTAAGTAGAATAAGGATGCACGCTTCTCCTCTGGCCAGTTGGTTTCTACAATTAATTTGTTGAATTGCGTGAGATAAGTAATTAAATCTTTGGATCCTTGCCGCATTTCCAACAATTCGTTATCTGTGGCCTGGGAAATCCGTCTCCTGTCAAAGATTCTGAGAAATTCAGTTTTGAATTTTGCAAAATCCCAGAGAAGAGGGCCATCCTCACTAACCAAAGGCATAGCCCAGTTGGCAGCCTCCCCACTTGGATAGGATAAAATAAAGGCAACTCTGGATTGAGCATCGAGAAAAGTGTAGGACTGCACATAAAATGTAGTGAACATTGTGTCAAAAATAGTTGTGCCTTTTGAGGGTCCCCCGAAAACCTCTCTGGGGCTGCTAAAGGAATTAACGGAGAAACAGAATGCATCACCTGTGCTACGGACTTAGGATCAGGACTTGGGGTGCTGGTGCTAGATGTAGGAGGACTTAATACTGGGTTTCCCATAGCTAACCCATCTACCTTCTGAGCTAACACTCTAGTCTCTTGACGAGAGGCCACTAACTCCAACTTGAGATTTTTGTTTTCCTCCCGAACAGCTCCTATCTCCCTCTGGATTCCTACTAAAACCTCTCCCAGCTCTTTTAGATTCATTCCCTCAGCCATACTGCCCGGGCGAAGCGAAAGAACGTGGGCACTTCAATCTGTCAGAAGGCTCAATCTCTTCGCAGAGGCAGCATGGATGCTAGTCCCAATCGCCCTCCCTCCAGTGTCTTCGCTACCAAGAGCAAATCCACCAGCGAAAGGGAAAAGGGGAAGTGGAAGAGAGAAGAGACACCTTGAGAACTGCTGTCACCCTCAACGACTGCGGAGCTCTGCTTATGCTTCTGCTGTCTGTTCCAGTAGGGTGCCTAATACACAGAGGGGAACATATTAAACAACAACCCACCTTCTCTAACAATTCTCTCTATTTAGTAAACAAAGCTTATCCTACCAGTTGTCCTCAAGATATTGCTACTCTTCTATTGGAGTGATGGTAACTCTTTGGAAGTTGGTAAGCTTCTTGCCTGAAAAGGGACAAACTATTGTTACTGTTGTTTTCTTACTGGTTTACTAACCCCCCTCCCTGAGCTCCTATTGTAAATACCTGAATACTTCCAAATGACGCCTTAATGGGATTCTGTTGTAGGTTCTGATGGTTATGCTTGACTCTGTGGAGTATCCATACAGTGAAATCCTTCAGCGCGCAAAAAGGTACAAGGAAGGCAAGAGGGGGAGGAAAAGCAAGGGAAAGCGCAAGAAGGGAAAGCACTGTTTCAAGTTCGCAGGCAAAGGGGAAAAGCGCCGCTATCTTACTGTCTCTCTCTCCTTGACTGCTGAAGAGTCTTATGTTACGACAGTTCAAGAAAAGTGGGCAGGAATAACCTCTCTCCTTCGAGAGTTGACGCGTCGAAGGTTGTACTGGTGATACTCCTTTGTGGTCTCTAGAACTCAGGAAACTGGAGACGAACGGAATTCTTGTGAGGAGGTTTATTCTAATTCCGCAGAGTTCGTCAGGAAAATATTCACTAGACTTACAATGGCTCTTCCTACATATGTGCGGGAAAGAACCAGACTCTGAATGTAACATTTGCTACTGACTCTGGCAACTCCTGTCAGGAACATAGACACGGAGCCTCGGACTCAAGCTGCTACCTCAGGAACCAAATCAGTTGAAGTGCGCAGTTACTAAACCGCGTGTGTCACACGTTAACTAGACCGTCTGCTAACTCAAAGTTTTCCTCAATGGCCACAGCGGCCGCCATCTTGGGAAGGACACTACGTTTTCTACACAGGAGAAACTATATACACAGTAATTGAGGAGATCTGATTTAAGGACATGGATACCACACATTTACCCGACTGGGTTTTGCAATTGTCTTAACCCTATTTCCTAACTTTGGAGCATAAATAGAGGCAACTCGCAAAAAACCCTGACAAGGTGCTATAACCGACCCGGCCTGTTTATTTTAATTTATCCTACAATGCAGCTCTCTTTCACAATGTTCCATCATGTTTGGTGGGTTTTAATAAGCTGTGAAAGAGGGTGTCTGTAGGCACAAACATACTGTAAACAAGCATTGGTAAAAACCAATAGGTCTCGCCTATGCAAGAGCTACTGGCTTTGACAATCTATTTTAGTCATGTTGTACATCAATGTGGCTGCTGTTCTGCAGGACTACAAATTGTTGGCATGGAGTGGGGTGGGGTAGAGTGGAATCGGGTAGGTTGGGGTACAGTGGAGTGGGGTAGATTGGTGTATAGTGGAGTGGGGGTAGTGGGAGGCAGAAAGGAGATGGGTAGATTGGAGTGGGGTGAAGTGGGGTAGATTGGAGTGGGGTGGAGTGGGGTAGATTGGAGTCTGGGAGTTGGGTACATTAGCGTGGTAGATTGGAGTGGGGAAGATTGCATTGGGGTAGTTTGGTGATAGTTTAAGGTGGAGAGGGGTAGAATGGAATGAAGTAGATTGGAGTGGAGTAGATATAAGTAGGATGGATCAGGTGGATTGGGATAGATAAGACTGGTATATACTGGGCGCGTTTGGAGTGGGGTAAATTGGGGAAGAGTCGGGTGGATTAGGGTAGATTAGGGTAGATTGGAGTGGGGTAGACTGAAGTGGAGTCATGTAGCTTGGAATGGAGAGAGGTAAATTGACTGAATTATAGTGGGGTAGAATGGGATGGAGTGGGGGTATATTAGAGCAGTTTGTAGTGCAGTAAATTGGGGGGACTGTAGTGGAATGGGGTAAAATATATTTTAAGTTGAATGAAGGAGTGACCCACCTTCCACCCTGGAACTAAAACATATTCAAGATACTGAAAATGTTGAGCCATACCTCGTACGTTTTGGCTCTTTACTGCATACATTTCTTGTAGACAAATATTGTTAGAGGTATTTTTATAACAAAAGACCTCTTTACAGTGAATTTGATCCACCAAACATGTGGGCCGCACATGTCATAGCAACTTCTGTCACAGTTGGAATGCTTCCAAGATATCTCATCAGACAGCCTACATTGATTTGCCCAAGCTCACACTGTCAATTGGCAGAGCCGATGCATACTCCTAAACAAAACTGAGAATGGTTGAGGATTTCCATACCGATGGTGTAAACTAGCGAGAATAAATTGGCAGTACACAGACATACATTTAATTTCTTTTGCCAACCTTTGAAATGTTTTGAAATCACAAATGCAATTTTCGTTTCCGGTCAATAGCAAATAAATTTGCAATAATTTTTCTTTTTTGTAATATCGCTGTGTACGGAAAAGTATTAATATCGCTGTGTACGGAAAAGCATCAAATTGGGGGGGTGCGCCAGCCTGCAAGGCAATCGTTTTTTTTATAAAAACCAAAAAGGCATTCTTAATACAAAAAGACCAACTGACTGTGCAGAAACATGAGAGGGCATGCTTTGGTATTAAACACTAAGCTTGAGATAAGAAAATCAAAACCCAACATTCAGCAAAAACAGAAATCCACAAAGCTCCTACTTCTAAAGTACATTTCTTATGAAAACAACAAAACGTATGCTAATATTTCGACTTGGTCATCCAACCCTTAAGTAAATGATTTCTTGGTTTCACTGCGGCCCATGGGCAAAGTGGAAAACAAGTGAGCTGCAAAGGCTAAATTCAGCTTAAGTGCCTCTCAATGCACTCCTATTCACTTTACTCGACTGTACCTTTGTGCCCCCCCCCTTAAATAACTAAAAGACACACAATTGATGGACGGAATGAAGAACAAATCAAAACATTCACCCCCAGTCAAGAGATCTGGGTTAAATCCATCATTCTTTTGCTCACCATGCCACCCCAGTTTAGACCTGGCCATATGCAAATCAGTCTTGACCATGTGCCTCATGGGAACACTCCAGCCCGAACTGCCAAGCCAGGTCCTCCCTGGACCGGAAACAAGCATCCTAGGACCGGTTTCAAGGTAACTAAGCAGCAAAATAGGATGGATTTGGGGCAAACACTGGGACATTATTTTTAAAAAATCATTTCGCTTTAAAGTCTGAGAAAGAAAAGTAATCAGGCGCCCTCGGAAAACAGCACCTGAGATTTGACTTCGGTCTTTGAATGCACAGCAAATGTGACACAATAAGAACTAGATTTACAGGCCTGTTTACAGAAACAGAGCTCACAGAAGAATACTGAAGGAGGCAACATCAAATGGAGAATGGAGTGAGTTAAAATAAGAGCGCTTGTGAGAAGTGCTCAAAAACAAAGAATGCCCTAAAAAAATGGCCATAAAATAAGAGCAGTGGATAAATACAAGCACTTGGTTCATGCTCTAAGGGGAATCTAAACACAAGAAGAGTCATGAAGCATGCATGCCATGGACAAATGGGAGAAAGAATATGAGCGCAATGATGGAGCCAGCAAATGGAAAACCTATGGGCGGGCTGAAGCCCACATATTGAATACAGCAGTCTCTTTGAGACAGCGCATGCGCTATTTAGCCGGAATCTAAGAACGATGTAAATATGCCATGCCTCGCCACAGCACTTATTAGTGTGTCAATTCTCCTTCTAAATGCTTTCCAGAGAAAGGAAGTGATGCGCTGTGAGATCAACTGGAGAAGTGAGCATGTGGGGATTGCTGCTGATGTCATCCATTCCTAGGGATAGTGCATCACAACCTGTTATGGTCAGAGCATTCTCAGAGTACAGTCTCCAAGGCTATTGCTGCACCCTCTCTATGTCTGGCACTGCACAGCTCATTGTGGCATTAAATATGCAGCATATTGCTAAGAAGAAACACCTGTCTGGCGGTATTGCCAGCTGTAGGAAGTTAGGATAATACATTCCAAGTGCCATTCATAGAGTGAAAAATATAAACATACTCAAGTCACCACAAAAACGGTCTAGGCTAGGGCAGAGCTCCCTCGGTATAAGGCTAGGCACCAGCACATGGCTCTACTAGCGAAAGGGTGCCAATGTACTCTGAGATGTACATATATGGCCCAGTTGCCAGGGTAAGGGACACACACCTTTAATTCTGCCTAAAGTGCAAAATCCCTTGCATCAGCTTACACTAATCAATTTTGGGTTCAAAAAGTATGTTGAGCAGATTTCTGTTATTGGCACAAGAGATATTTGTTACTAGTCCTGTGTCAATTGGATCTTCTCAACCACAAATCTGCATTCGTGGATAATCTGTGTTTCCACAAACTCTCAAACGTTTGAGAGGTTCAAGCTTTCAGATTTGAGGTCAGGTCTCCATGTCCAATGAAATTCAGAGCTGCCCCTTCGTTCATTTTCACCACCGGCTTGGTTCCTGAATGGAGTGAGGTAAGAATTTTTTCTTCTTCAATTGGTCAGAGCTCCTGCTTACCATCTGTGAAAGCTGCCATGCAGAAGACGTGTCCAGTGCTTAGGATGTGTGTGTTTTCAAAAAGAAGGATCGAAAGGTTGACTGATTCAAGTTTACTCAATCTTTCAACATAATGGTTTGATATTCAGGTCTGGCCTTTGGTTGGCTAGCAGGCTGCAATCTTATTGTTTGTCCAAGAACCATGCTGACGTATACACACATATACACACACTTACACACTTGCAGCCTATAGAAAGAGGCAAAAAAATGCCCAAGTTACAATCAGTTTTTCATTTAATATGCGCCACAACCATTATACTATACAGTAAATGAAACTTTAAAGCATAAAACATAGCCTTTATTTGAAAGGGAAAACACAAGGGAATGGAAAGCACTGTTAGCCAATAGTCTGCATTGAAAACCATGCCAGAGAAAACTGATACTGTGCCTTTAAGACCTCCAGGACCTCCTGAATCCCGTCGCGCACCACAGGTGACAGTTAGGTCAGGTCTTTTTTACGGTGACATGAACATTCAGAGGATAAACCATATAACAGCTACTGTCTTAAGTATTCATCCGGGGAGGAGGAAAGGTTGCTTATGACTTTGATGACTATTCCTCTGGAAGAGAACTAGGACTGCAGGTAAGCAATGTATCCTTCTCTTCCAGGGGATACTCATCAATAGTCATAAGAGGTGAATGGAATAGCTAGCCCATCCCACACCCCTGTGGTGTAGAACCATTAAAGAGCAGCAAAAAAGCAAATTATCCAAAAACATTTCTTAAAGAAGCCTACCCTACTTGAGCATCTGCCTGAGTGCCTGAGTCAAGACAATAATGCTTAGCAAATGTATGTACTGCTCTCCATGTTGCAGCCTTGCAAATTCCTGCATTGGGTATATTTCCCACCAGAGCAGCAGTAGCCGCCTTACCCCTCATAGCGTGGGCCATGGGACTAGAAGGTAAGCACCTGTTGGCTAACTGGAAGGCAAGCACCATACAGGAGACTTGTCACCTTGAGATGGTTTTCTTGGAAGAAGCTATACCAGTTTGCATTGGACCATAGTTGATAAACAGATAGTCAGATTGTCTGATTAATTTCGTTTTGTCTTAGTAGAACTTATGACTCTCTTAATATCTAAAAGATGCAGAACCCTCTCCGCTGGTGTGGAATGGTTAGGGAAAAATGTTGAAAGAGAAATGGTCTGATTGATGTGGAAATCAGGGATTACCTTTGACAGGAAACTTGGGTGTGTTCGCATGAAATACCATACAAAGTTCTCTAGCGCACATAGAGCCATTTCACTGACTCTACATGCTGAAGTAATAGTAAACAGAAAAGCAGTCTTCCAAGTAAAGTGTTGTAAGGAAGACTTGTGTATTGGTTCAAATGGGGGAACCATTAGCTTTAAGAGAACCAGATTAAGTTCCTATGGAGAAGGTGACTTACAGGGGAGGGGGGGGAGCCCTTCTTCAAACCTTCTAGGGAGTCTTTAACTACATGCTGGCCAGACCTCGCTAGATGCAACAGATATGGTAAGATTACACTTTCTTGGCCTAGGATTGGATGATGACCATTCTAGGCACAAGTGCAAATAGATTCGCTTCCATTTGAAAGCATATGTTTTTCTGGTGGAAGGTCTCTTGGACTCTTTCAAAATGTCTTTACAGTCTTGTGAAAGACCTAAGTGTTCATACTGGAGGAATTCAGTATCCATGCTGTCAAGCGCAACAACGGCAGGTTGGAATGGAAAATCTGCCCCCAAACTTATAAAGGAGATCATGTCTGCATGGCAAACACCTGTGTGGTCTTTCTGATAGATGTAGCAGTTAAGGAAACCACCATTGACGAGGCCATTCCGGTGCTATGAGGATCATTGTAGTTTTGGACCTGTAAAACTCGTTCATCGCTGCAGGAATTACAAGGATTGGGAGTAATGCATAAAGAAATCTCCCTGACCAGCTTATCAAAAGGGCATTCCGCTTCGACCTTGGTTGGGAGGACCTGGATTTGAAGTTGCAACATTTTTTGTTGCTTTTGTCAACAAACAAGTTGATTTGTGGCGTTCTCCATTCCCGAAAGATGTCTTGTGCGAAACCTTCATTTAGTATCCAGTCTTGAACTCTGTGAAGTTGCGACGGAGAACATCTACTTGGATGTTTATTGTTGCTGTAGGTGGATAGCTAAAATTGTCAGGTCCCTGGCAAGAAGCCACTTCCATATGCCTTCTGCCCTGAGAGAGAGGGGGTGTGACCAGCTTCCTCCTTGCTTGTTCAAGCAGTGCATGATTGTTGTGTTGTCTGTTGGGACATCTCTGCCCCGCTCAGGGAGGACTAAAACCCCAGAACTGTGTCTGATGATCTAAGTTAGACCCATGGAAGTTGAAGCTTTGAAAAAAGAAATATTTCTTTTTTCAAAGCTTCAACTTCCATTGGTCCAGGATTGTGCTACCTCATTATGATATATGTGTGCTTTAGCTCCCAATGTTTATATTCCCCCATTGACCAGTTCTTGAAGCAATTGTACTGTAGTGTGGTCCTGAAGAAGTTGGCTGAATGATAACACCGAAATATGCATTGACCATTCTTCAAGAGTGATTCCAGCCCATAACACTACCTTGACTAAAATCAAAATTGTTCCTCCATTATATTTGGTTTTCGTGTATGTGTACAGTAGCTGGGTCAGAGTGTATGGCGAGTATGATAGGTGGTGAGTCTGGGTGGGTGTAGGAGTGAGTGGATGATGTGTGGGGGGTGTCTTCAATTTTAATGTGTTCATTGTGTTTAAAGTATAGTGTTCCAGCAAAGTAATTTATAGAACAATGTTAAAATGTATGTGAAATCAATTGTGGATTAATGTTGAATGCATTTTTTGGTGCTATTAAGTCAGATTAATAATAAGAAAAAGAACAAACTATGTTTGACAAATGAATGTGCACATTGAGTAGAAGCACTTTTTGGGGGAGGGAGGGCAGAACCACAAACACTGATTAGGCATTGAAGAAGAAATACAGGTCAAGTGGGCTTTTTCTTATTGTTTATTGGCAACTCAGCAGCAACTCACGCCAGGTCACATTACCATCTGTGCGGACCGGCTCGAGGAACAGGGGTGCCTCGTCCATCAGCATCATCCGCCAATCCACCAGTTAACACCTTAGCTGCTTCGCAAATATCCCTCCCCAGTGCTGCGCTGTCCATTGGAACTAGTGCTGAATGGACGTCCAATGGTCGTGCGCAGCACTGGGGAGGTAGCGCCCGTGACGACCGTTGGCCGTCAGCAGCGCTTAAGAGGTTATGTAATCAGAGATTGCTTTCCCTTTCTCTGTTTCCTACTCCGGTGGGGGGGAAGTATTGTCACACACCTAGACGAGTGGCACAAGATCACAAGCTACAAGCGGGTCACGTACATTGTGCAAAATGGTTACTCCACCAGGTCCATGTCTCCTCTGCCTGCTGTTCCACAGAGAAGAACATCTTGCTATCAACAAGCCTTGCTACAAAACAAAGTCAACATGCTGATCCAAAAAGAAGCCATTGTGGAGGTTTCAGTCTCTTACAAAGGACTAGGAATATACTTATGCTACTTTCTGGTTCAGAAAAAGGTCCAAATCAGGAGTACAGTCCCATTCTATGCTTACGGCTTTTAAACAAGTTAATCCGCGAGAAGTTCGGGATGCTTGCCCTCCACCAGCTCTACCACCCACCCAATCAGGGGGACTGAATATGCACCATCGATCTTCAGGATGCCTACTTCTGCATTCCGGAAGTTTGTGCATTTCAGAGTAGCAGCCAACCACTATCAGTACAAGGTTAGGCCCTTCAAACTTGTGTAAAGGAGGATACATGTTATGTTATGCAGATTTGTAGAGCGTACTGTCACATAATAGGGTATAATGGCGCCCTCCAACAGGTAGGGTGTGTTTAAGGAAGGTGGGTCTAGGGCTACAACGCTGATGGGAGGGCCTGTGCTCGACCCTTGCCTCATCGTATATTTGGCTTGTTGAAGGGGTTTGCTTGCTATTGCTACTCCTGTTGAAGAGGAAACAGCTGATGGCCTTGTAAGGAGAAAGCTGTGATGAAGCCTTGAAATCCTTACATCTTTTAATCTCTCCAATGCCAAGTTGGCTTAGAACTAAAGAGATGAGAGCTGTTGAATGGGAGATCCATTAACCTGGTTTGGAAGTCCTGTGAGAATCCAGAATTACGCAGCCAGGCATGGTGGCATAGGGAGACAGATGTCCGCATGTCTCTTGTCACTGAATTAGCTGTGTCCAACCCACAGTGGATGGATTGCTTCACTGAAGCTTGAACATCTTTCAGCTCAGTAAAGTGGGTCGGAAGACAGTCTGCTAGGCTCAGTATTTCTGCCTGATCCAAATCTAGCAGAGCATGAAAATATCTGCCAAGGGAATAGGTAACATTGATAGATTTTAGGACCATGCTTCCTGAAGAGGCCATATTTTTTGCAAATTGTTTAAATCCCTCAGATTCTCTGTGCAATTGTGCAGTGGGAAAGGCTCCTTGTGAGAAGCTGGCTTGGTATATGATGCACACAACCCTTATGGTGATTTTAGTGGTCTTAGACAACTTTAGAAAGCTCTCTAAGTGGTAGCTGTGGAGAGCAGCCTTCAGGCTTAGCCCAGAAGGAGTGTAAAGCCTCTTGTTTTACCAGAACATAATCTTATTGATATAAAGTTAGTGAAAAAAACAATGCAGTGTATTCATAAGAATATGTATTTATTATAGGACACTCACTAACTCATACAGATATCACCTAGCCAGAGGTAAGCCCAATGCACACAATACTTTTCAATACAAACAGGTAAGTAGCACAAAATAAACAGTGGACACCAGGGGGAGACCAAACCATAAACTAAAATAGTTGTATGTGAATCACGACTCATGTCAAAACTATACCCAGAAGACGTAGAAGTGCCAGGGACCCAAGGAACCACCCAAGGTAAGTAACCAGGAACCCCACGGAGACCATGTGCAGAGTTGAAACACAACCGCGGGCTCAATACAAGTCAATGGGTACGTTGTGGTTGCAATTTTAGCCTCTTCACTGCGGCGGCTATTCCGCCGCAGTGCTAAGGGGGCGGGGCGGCCGCGCAGCGGGCGCATGCTGGTGACGGAACCGCTCCGTCACCAGCCGCGATTGCGCTGTGCTCATGACGGAGCGGTTCCGTCACGGCCCCGCCCGCTCAATGGAACGCTCAGCGCAGGCGCGGAATCCGCGCCCTGCAGGCGTTCCGAGCGGGCCGTGACGAAACCGCTCCGTCAACAGCACAGCGCGACCGAGGCTGATGACGGAGTGGTTCTGTCACCAGCAGGGGAGGGGTTAAAGAAAAAGGACCCTTCCCAGTGGACCCTGAAGAAGGCTGGAGAGCCACCACCCCAGTGGATACCTTCGGAACCAGGATACCTACACCAGGGAATCAGGGTGCATAGGTCTGAAGTGGCATCGGAAACCGCTGTCAAACTCAATGGGAGACTTCAGGAAGATGCCACTGCTGAAGAAGGGGAAAGTGTCTGATGGAACAAAAAGGTGGATTCAAGATGAGAAGTATCTGCAAGCAGAGGGGACAGAGTCTATGCCACTCAGGAGTGACCAGGAGACACGGAAGACGAATGCCCACCAATGTCGAGTATTGCAGGAGAGAGGCAGCTGGGAGGACCAGGCGACACTGTGGAAGACCAGGTGCCATTCAGGAGCTGTCCCATGTCAGATGTTGAGAGTTGAGGGGTCAGTGTCCGTCGGGAGCACCCACAAGCCTTGGCAACTGTAAACAATGTGGAAAGCAAAGAAGGTGCAGTGTCTGGACCAGCAAGGTCCAGGTAACTCGCCACAAGCAGGAGAGTCAGGGCAGGCCCCAAGTGATCAGGGGAGCCCACAGAAATCAAAGATGACCCTCAAGAGGACCCACAGGATGGAGACACTGGAGCACGAGATGACCTTGAGCAGCTCACCAAAGATGCAGGCCCACAGGGCAAGTGATGCGGTGAGGATAAATATCTTGGTCACAAGAGATGCTTGAGGTGGGGGCTATTTGGATACCGAAGATCTTGTAGGCAGGAAGCCAACAAGCCATTGCAACAGCAAGCCGACGTGGTGCACATGGGTTCAGTTCCTGCAGTTTCAACAAGGGATATTGGCCTCAAACTTGGTACAGGGCAGGCCTCGAGGGATGTGAATAACCACCACCTGTATTGCTGAGCCTTTTAGAGTCTGTGGAAGCCCAGGATCAGCATACCGGTCAGCTTAGCAGTGGTGCCTGCAGATACAGGGAAGTGACTCACTTCAAGGGACATTCCTTCAGGTGTCTTGGATGTCCACAGGCCTTAGAAGGTTCCTGTATGGAGCACAGGCATGGACGCTGCAGCAGACTAGCAGGGCAACGAGACCAGGAGCAGCAGGAGTCTTCCTAGTTGCAGTCTTGAAGCCCAGAACAAAGTCCAGAGTGCGGTCGAAGTAGAAGTGGTGTGTTGAAATGAATCTTGTCCCACGACAAATCTAGGGACTCACACTCAGGTAAGCCCTTAAATACCCTAAAGAAAGGGTTGGGACAATTCAGGGTTCCCTCCCAGGGGAGGGATTGGACAGTGGGGAGGATACTCACATGCCCTTCGCCCAGTTTCACGCCAGAGCGGGAGACAATGGCTCCCTGAGCTGGTTTGAACTGAACTGGAGGACACCAAAGAAGTCCTTTCAATCAGACTGAGTGGCGCTGGCAAGTGCTCACACCTGGCCCCAATACACTAAACCATGTCTGGGAAGTGGTCACACCTCCCTGTGACAGGATACCTATTCTGCTTTACCCTGCTCAAGCCTGGTTCAGCAGAAGGAGGACGGAATTGTGTCTCTGGTCGGCAGCATCCATTTTGTGCTGTCTGGGTCCAGAAGGCTGGTACCAGGAGCACTGAAGGCCTCCCGGAGGAGCATTACAGTGCATGGAATTATGATTCCAACATTTTTGTTACAAAACATGACAAGGTTCGTTACAGCCAGTTTGAGTTGGTCATTACATAATGACGCATGGCCACTCTATGTATCGTAATGGCTGATGCACTTACAACCCAGAAGAATGGACTCCGAAGGCTGTAGGGGTGTCCTGCTCATGCAGGGGCACCCTCACACTTAGAACCGAGCATCCTGCCTTTAGGATTGAAAGTCCTGCTTTAGGGGTGTCTTATAGGGTTCAAGTGCAGTGACCTTAGATATAGGGAAACCTACATCATTCGTAAGTGGTGCTAGCACCAGCGTACACAGGCTGAAATGGAAGGCCTGTAGTTACAGTTGAGTAGTCCCGCATGGGGGACCCCTGGTGTACCAATGCCCTGGGTACTGTAGACTAGGGACTGATAAAGGTACACCAGTGTCCAATCTGGGATGTATCTAAGTACTTACCACACCAATTTAGGGGAGAAAGCACAGAGACTGGGGTCCTGATTAGCAGGATACCAGTCAGACTAGTCAGAAACGACATAGCACTAGGTGAAAAGTGGGGGTAACTACAAAAGCAGCTCCTACTTCCTACACACTTGGTGTCTGCTTTGAGGACAAAGACGTCTGCACTACTAGCACTCTGGAGAATGATGTGACGAGAGCAAGATGGGGTCACCAGGAGCTAGCTTGGATTTGAGAGCAATGGCTCTTCAAACTGCAGTAGAAGTTGTCGGCTTCTCCCACATGGCTAAAATACGCTTAGTTAGGGCCTCATTAAAAGGCAGTAATGGCTCAGAAGTGTGGGCTTCTGAATAAAGGACTCAGTGAGGATACTGAGCTTAACTTCTGTGGACGGACGTTGAAGGGTATATATATCTATGTCCTGAGCTTTCCTAATAACTGAATGGTCAGAAGTCCCTTTAGGTTATGGAAGTCCTATTCAAGGGAGGTAGGTGTTCAACCCACTTACATCTCTGAGCCCTGCACAATTTGTCTAAAACAGATGGACCTTCTCCACCGTCCTTCGCACTGGAGTCATTATGAGGAACTTAACCTTCTCCAAACAAAAAATTAGTCTTCCTCCATCAGCCTCAGTGCCTCTTCTGGAGTGGTGAAGTGGGTTCAGCAGAAGCAGAGATTATGGTCGAGATGGTTGCTGCAGCAGAGGAAGTGTTATGTCCGCTGTGGCGCATTAGATGTCTGCTGCGATGCCAGAGGCGTTGATTGCAGCTCCGGGGAGAGGTTGGTGTGCGTTGCCATAGGTGATGAACAGGGGCTAAGGCGTAATTGTCAGCATTGACCCCGATTGTAGAGGTTGTTCCTGAGTTTGGGTCCAGCTTGGGCTTCAGGTGGGGCCATGGATCTGCTGAAGATGCTGAACACTGCATTCAGAAACACTGACGGATCCGTCCCAGGAGTTGGGAACTCTAGGTAGATGACTTGCTAGGGGTCTCTGGGTCTGCACAGCAGGTGGCAGGGTCTCCAGCAGGGCCAGGTTGTATGGAGAGCAGGCGCCGGGTCCTCCCTTGGTTCGGTCGGTGGTTCTTGATCTGAAGTTGGGTTAGGTGAAGCCAACGGTCTTGGTGATTTGGTCCTTGATGTGTGGAGTTGAGACTCATGCCTCCTCTTCTTCTTATATTTTTTCAATGATTCTGAAGAAAGTGGTAATCCTGGAGACCTCTATGTCTGTTTCAGTTCTCTTGTATGTTGATATATTTGTAAGTCAATTTAGTTTATATTTTCTACTTGTATGGCTTTCTAGCGTGCTATCAGTGATGCTTCTACGGACTTTTAACTGGTACATTACTAATTTTAACTTTGCTGTTTCTGTTTCTTTGCTAATTTTCTGTTCGGTTCTATCTATCTATCTACCTACCTATCTATCTATCTATCTACCCCTATCTCTTTACCTTTGCAACCCTCTCTATCCATCTATCTTTGCTCCTCTATCTTCTGTCTTAGCCACTATCTACCTTTGCAACTCTATCTATCTTGATGACTCTCTGCATCTATGCAACTATCTCTATGTATGCAACTCTAACTATCTTTGCAACACTATTCATATTTGCAACACTGTCTATCTACACAACTCTCTCTAGCTGTCTTTGCAAGCCTCTCTATTGTAAGGAAGTGTTATAAAAATATTACAAATAAAGCCGTAACAAAGGCAAGAGGCCGGCAGACAATATACACACAAAGCAGCTCCCTT
This sequence comes from Lissotriton vulgaris, assembly GCF_964263255.1. Taxonomy (NCBI): domain Eukaryota; kingdom Metazoa; phylum Chordata; class Amphibia; order Caudata; family Salamandridae; genus Lissotriton; species Lissotriton vulgaris. The sequence goes on along the minus strand of NC_141693.1, from coordinate 1,867,152,594 downwards.
CAACTTCAGGTTTTTTGAAACCAAGATTCTTTTTTTTTGCCTTTCTCCAATTACTTTTTTTATAATGGTGGTGGTCTGGCTGCTTCCCAAACAATAAGGTGTGCACAAACCATAGGAGTACAAAGTAAGATTTACCAAAGCCGTAAGACTTGCAGCTAAGGCACGGCCCACTGGATTGCTAATGCTTGTTGACATTCATTTTGTGCAGGGATATATTTATGTGCAGGGCTATTATTAATAACGTATAAAAAATAAACCTGACAGACTTTGTTTTATGAACCCCAATCAGGTAGACCTTGATTGTAGGGTTTGATAGTCGACATGCAATATACCTGTGTACCAGTGTCGATCAGGGGTTTAGTAATCCGACAGGAACAGGACAAATACAAGTTTGCTGCTCCATCTCTTTCCCTTTTCTAACAGACAATTCTCTTTGAACGCTAGGACTGCCAACCTTTTCCTGACACTAAAGTATAGATGCGTCAATACCGTAGTGACAGGTCCAAGAACAAATTGTTTTTTGTGCTCCAATATAAGCTGGACACTCCCCCTCCCAAACTTCAGCAGTGACTTGTGTGTAGACAAATCAATGGCTTAAAAATAATAATCCAGAAAATGAATCAAGTCACCTGTATTTAGGAGAAAAAGTGGTTCAGGTGGCATGGGTAGATTCAAGGAATGTAGAGGGTGTTTTTCATTTATAGGGAATGACAGGGCAATGTTACAGAGATAAATTGTATGTTACATTGGATGTAAAACAATGTGGCTGACACGCATTTTTAAAATCTTAGATACTCCTGACGAAGGCTAAGGAGCCGAAATGCATTGGGTGTGATGTGTGGAATCTTTTGGAGCATTGAAATTCTTAAACAGCTCACTGATAGGACTGGATGGGCCATCATCGAGCAAATTACATGCACAAGAATAATGAATTTTGTACCCTTTGACTTGACATAAAAAATGGAAAAACTGTGGAAGAAACATGGATGAACTATGATAAAATATGGTTAAGGTGGATTAATTTGGACTACCGAGCTGTGCAACTCGTTGACTCGCAAATCGTGGGCCATATTCTGTTAAAAATAATAATGCCACCTCCCTTTTTCTCTTATAAGGGAAAACATATCCATAACCAGACATCTTTTATAAGTGTCTCATAGGTTTTGGATCATACTTTCTAAGAAATACAAGGACCACTGCCATGCTTTCCTATTGGTGCAAGCACAAAGATTTATGTTGGGCCTGCGGGCCACAAGACAAGCAGGCGAGACCCATGTTATGATATGTATATTTTTCAAAACATTTTTTGTTGCATACAATGAACACTAAGGTTGCTCGACTAAGAAGTAAGAAATGTAGAACAATCAGTTCCAGCCCAAAAAAGTGAAACCCCCATCCCTGAAGTAGTCAAGGATAAAAGAAGAAAAACACAGTCGAACACGCTGATAAAATTGCTGACGTTGGCAATACTGCAAAACAGATACTGCTCTGGGAGATTAGGGGCAAGAGAGCGAAAATCCAACCACTACCTGTCAGAAATAATGACTTCGTACAAAATAAAATGTATAACATTTGTTAAGGGGCAAAAACTTTCTTCGAATGTAAACTGTGTGAAAATAAGGAGATGAATTGAAATAAATGATGGTAGAGCCATATTCAGGAATCCTGCTCACGGATATCATATACATTGTCTGAAGGACCAAATGCTACCATGCTACACTCTAGGGTACCGAAATTCCTCGGTTGCCTTAAAGAGGCATTGCAGTTTTATCTCTATTTAGTGTTGTAAGTTTATGCTTAGTTCGATCTGTTCTTTCACAAGAAAGAAAATTATATAAAATGATAGATATTTTTGTAGGTTTTTCTAATATATGTATGTTTCATTAAAACAGATACATAATAAGAAAACACAGTCAGATAATAGTTATTTTTATGATAACAAACTCTGTAAAAAAGCTTCTGGGAGACATTAAGCATTCAGAAATACTAATGAAGATTCCATGAACAAGTAGTGTGAGTTCATGAGGCTCTGGTTTAACAGTTCTCCAGTATACAGTATAATGTGGACTTTCATGAATGCAACACACTGGGCAAAATATGGGTCGACCAATGTAACGTGGTTTAAAAATAAAATATTTTCCAAACGTTTATACTTACATCTGAAGGTTATAAATATCTCATTCTGCAGGCCATGCTTTGGGGCTTTGATGACGTGGCATTTGTAGTGAGCGTCTGTTAACTGACAGGTCAGACCAAATATTAGGTCATCCAATATGGTCTTAAGCTCCTCAAAGAACCTGTCATTGGATGGCACATCGCACTGTGAGGTAGAATAGCGAACATTTATCTGGAATGTATAATCCGGCTCACGGTATGCTGGAAAGACAGACAGATTGGTATTCAGAATTCAAGGAAAACATTTACATATCCTAAGCCTATACTAACACAACATTTGATTTGATAAAATAGTATTTACACACTCAGCAAAAAGTACGCACAATAAAAATTACAATCAGTAGAATCCTACGTGAATCAGGCCCTGACTGTCTGCATTTACTCCTGTCGGAGCGACTGTTTGAAAAATATCAACCATAAAAATATTGCAGCACAACATTTATTGTGGTAAAAAAAATATTGTGGTCCAAAATATTGGTATGTATATTTATACATACTTAATTGTAATTAACATTATTACAATTTCGAATAATTCAAATTATTTGCATATAAAAAATGGGTTTACAAACATAAATAACATAAATGCATAAAAACATTTATTATTTTTAAATTATTTTATTAATGATAACACTTTATAATGAACAAATGTTCATTTATTCTAATTTATAACATTCATTGTACACAAAAATAATTATTGAATATAAAACAAATGTATATTAAAGAATAAACCACCTCATAAACATAATTAATAATTATTTAAATATATTAAAAGATATTTTACAATTATTTAACAATTATACGTTTTCAAAACACATCACAAAATGGAATATTTTTCAAATACTAAAATAAATCAAAATACAATAAATAATTATAAAATAGTAGAAATGTAAACAAATACCCATTGTTAGGTCGAGCTAAGAGCCAGCGCAAATGTGCTGTTCTGCGAGACTTCATGTGGCTACATAATGTGCTATAACCAAGCCCATCGACTGCCACTCGCTCTCTACTCTGCCAATCACAAATGCTGGCCCCCTATTGGTGGACTGCTTACCAAAGTCCCTCCCCTGGGTGCGTGGTTGACGCTCAGGCGATTTCATTAAGAGAATATTTTTGTTGGCCATCCACCGCATTCAAAGATGTGTGAAGGCTCCTCCTCCGCACCTTCCTTCCTCACTGCACGGAACCAGTGGGCAGTAGCTGTGCAAGCTTGCTTCTTGCAGAAAAGAGACATTACAGACAACAGATTTGCATGAACCCATGATGCACGCTGCCCGTCACACTGCCGTCTGACTTCAGACGCAACGATTCGATGGTCACGAAACAATCTTTTGGCCCTCCAAAGTAAACCTTGTCAAGGTAACCCTGATATAAACCTAGGAATCAATACTTATCCCAGCCCCTGCCCCTGTCAATGGATCCTTGAGTACACGGAACAGCACTCGGCCACTAATAGTAGGGTAGGTCATAAAACGGAACTAAGCAAACAAACAATGGAGATTAAGGCATGTCTTCTCAATTGCAGATCAGTGGTCAAGCATGCTTTAGACATATGGTTATTACTGGAGGAGAGCAAATGGGACGTCATGTTCCTGACAGAAACATGGCTCAAAGATTATGCCACACCTGCAATCAACAACGCAATACCGCCGGGCTTTAAAATCTGCTGCGCACATAGGGAACGTACTAAAATAGGAGGGGGGCTAGCGATTATATTTAGAGACTCCTGGAGCATTGAGTCCTCAGTGATGCCTAAAATGGATGATGTGGAAGGACTACATTTCTGCTTTAAAATTAGCCCTTCAACCTCGTTCTCAGGACTTTGATCTATAGACCTCTTGATTGCGCGCTTAGTGCTAATTTAGAGGTTTGTGAGCACAGAAATCTTTTATATTCTAATTTTTACGGTGCTTGGGGATTTCAACCTTCATGGGGACAACCCGAATTGCACCCAGGCTGCTCAGATGGAATCAACCCTTGCGTGTATCAACCTGGTTCAGCAGGTGAAACTCCGGACTCATATAGCAGGGCACACCCTGCACCTGGTATTTACTAACATTCCATCCTTGATTATGCCAGGTGGTATGGTCAGACCACTATTTGATCCTTTTCTCACTCTGCCTGGACAAAGTAAGGCAGCAGACTGGCTCCTGCAAGGTCCTAAAAAGAAATTGGAAGACGCTCACGGCAGAAAATTTAGGACCTGCATTGCAGGAGAGTCAACCTTCACTCACACAAGATCCAAATGTAGATGCATTGGCATTTCATAACTGGATCTCTACGGCAGTAGATGCCGCAGCTCCAGCTAAACTCATTAAATCACAGAGACAACTACCCTCGGCCCGTGGTTTTCTGAAGCTCTTAAATTGAAGCAAAGTAGATGCAAACGTCTTGAACGCCAGTGGTGAGCAAACTACTGCGCGACAGCTAAATCTGCATATAAGAAAGCCCTTAAAGAGCTACACAAACGTGTGAGAATGGCAAGAAGAGATTATCTAGCAAAGAGCATTAAGGAAGCTATTCAAGGTTGTGAATGCCTACCTGACAGACCGATTGTAAGGTTCCTGAGGCGTGAGCCGGGAACAGCGATTTTTAGCGATTTTAAAAAAATTTGTAATTTGTGTGTTGCTACTTTTAAAAGTATTCCCTGAGCACTTCCTACCTTTTGCTTACGCGTGCGCTCACCGCGTTGAAGCTGGGGCTATAGCAGCCGATTAAACGCCGCAATAGATAACTATCACCGCCATCTTGAGTGAGTCAGAGGGCGAGCAGACTAATTGCTCGGCCCTCCCACCCTGACCACTATAAAAAGCCCATTCACTCGGCAACCGCCTTACCTGACAGACCGATTGTAAGGTTCCTGAGGCGTGAGCCGGGAACAGCGATTTTTAGACATTTTTAAAAAAATTGTAATTTGCGTGTTGCTACTTTTAAGAGTTTTCCCTGAGCTCTTCCTACCTTTTGCTTACGCGTGCGCTCACTGCGTTGAAGCTGGGGCTATAGCAGCCGATTAAACGCAGCAATAGATAACTATCACCGCCATCTTGGGTGAGTCAGAGGGCGAGCAGACTAATTGCTCGGCCCTCCCACCCTGACCACTATAAAAAGCCCATTCACTCGGCAACCTCCTTACCTGACAGACCGATTGTAAGGTTCCTGAGGCGTGAGCCGGGAACAGCGATTTTTTGCGATTTTTTAAAAAATTGTAATTTGTGTGTTGCTACTTTTAAAAGTATTCCCTGAGCACTTCTTACCTTTTGCTTACGCGTGCGCTCACCGTGTTGAAGCTGGGGCTATAGCAGCCGATTAAACGCTGCAATTGATAACTATCACCACCATCTTCGGTGAGTCAGAGGGCGAGCAGACTAACTGCTCGGCCCTCCCACCCTGACCACTATAAAAAGCCCATTCACTTGGCAACCGCCTTACCTGACAGACCGATTGTAAGGTTCCTGAGGCGTGAGACGGGAACAGCGATTTTTAGCGATTTTTTAAAAAATTGTAATTTGTGTGTTGCTACTTTTAAAAGTATTCCCTGAGCACTTCCTACCTTTTGCTTACGCGTGCGCTCACCGCGTTGAAGCTGGGGCTATAGAAGCCGATTAAACGCTGCAATAGATAACTATCACCGCCATCTTGGGTGAGTCAGAGGGCGAGCAGACTAATTGCTCGGCCCTCCCACCCTGACCACTGTAAAATGGTACCCCCTCCCCGGAAGCGCAGCGGACGGGCGCAGCGGGCACGCCAGCGGCGCGCCGAAGGCTCGCCAAAGGCAAGCCCGTCTGCGCCTATCCGAGCCTGTCCCGAGCCTAGGGCAACCCACCCTGGTCCACAGACATCTCGTCTTTCACACTCAGGTATCTACTACGATGCTGGCTATTTGAAATCACTTAACATCAATAACACCCACTGTGCCTCGACGAATTTACATACTCTCAACTATGCCCCATATACCTGTCCCCATTGTGCATTTCATATTATGGACCACCCCCACTTAACAGCTCCAGCTATTCCACCTCACATTAAATCTCCCAACACCATCAAACCAGCCCTTCTAAATGTTCGATCACTCCCGAAACACAGGTATGAGATTGAACACTTTATTGAAAGCTGGAACTTGGACATCCTGCTACTTACCGAAACCTGGGGAGACCAGGCTTCCGACCAGGATTTCACCTCAGCCACTCCGGAGGGTTTCTCTAACATTAGACTCGACAGATCGCTTAAAAAAGGGGGGGATAGCGATTATATATCGCGATACTTTTCGTCTACGCACAGAACCCTTCAAAATTAATACTTGCGAGGCTCTGAATTTCACTTTTGTTACTCCCTACTCCAGTTCCTTTAGAGGCATTCTGCTCTATCGCCCCCCAGGTCCCCGCTCTACTTTTTTATCCTCTCTGAGTCACCTTTTAGAGCCAATGCCTGGAGAAAATAACTTTACCATCTTAGGTGATTTTAATTTTCACCTAGAGATGAAGGAGGACCCTGACATCACTCCCTCCTCACTAAAATGAACGCAGCAGGCCTCACCCAATTTGTCCACTCCTTCACGCACTCAGCAGGACACATGTTAGATGGAATTTTTTCCAACCGTAACTCTTTGACTATAGAGAACATAATACCACTTACATGGACAGATCATTCTGCTGTCTGCTTCAATACTCTCCCTACTACCCCATCCCTCACGAAACCTTCTAAACCTAACACTTTTAAATCATGGAAAAATATCAATATTCCCGAATTTAGTAATAAGTTAGGCCCCTTGAAAGAAATTGACACCTCTGATCCAGAAACCGCGGCCATTCACTATACCACATGCATTAAGATTGCAACCGACACTTCCGTTCCCATAAAAAAACGCTCTGCAAATAGACTGTCAAACTCTGCCCCTTGGTTTACTGAGGCCCTTAGATTAGAAAAACAAAGCTGCAGACGACTAGAACGCAAGTGCTGAAATAACTATGACCCCCATGAAAAAAGTTGTTACAAAGAGAAGCTAAAGAACTACAAACTATCTATCATCACTCAGAAAAGCATTTTTTTTAACAATCAAATTGAATCAGCCCAAGATTCAATTAAACAACTTTTTCAGGTCGTCTCCCACCTTTCCGGCCACAACAAATCCTCTACCACAGAAGCGTCTCAACCTATGTGCAATGCACTTTCTACTTAATTCCAAGAAAAGGTCTGTGACATTTATTCCAATTTTAATAAACTCACTAATGATACACAGCAGGCTCACGCTATACCTAAATCCACACCCCCCAATTATCCCAATTTTTCTTTTAATCACACTTCCCCTGAGCTAGTTCACAAACTTATGATGACCACTAACTCTGGCTCACCCAATGATCCCTGTCCACCTTTAGTTTTTAAAATGGCCCCACAGACTATCTCAACTGTTCTTGCAGATATTTTTAATGCCATGATTACATCATGCACCTACCCTACCATATGGAAAAAGACAGTAATTAAGCCACTGCTCAAAAAACCACCTTAGAACCCTCCAAAGTCACTAGTTACAGATCCATAGCATGTATTCCATACCCATCTAAGATCATTGAAACAATTATGAATATTCAACTATCTGAATACATAGATATTAACAACTGCTTAGATGCTACCCAATTTGGATTCAGGAAGGGACATGGCACGGAAACGGCATTAATAAAAGCTTCAGATGAGATAAGAATGATCCTCGATAAAGGAGGTGCCGCGGTGCTCATACTGCTTGATCTGTCCGCGGCTTTCGAACGGTCGATCACTCCATTCTTATCGACCGTGTCTCAAAAGCCGGAATCTCACCAAATGCCGTCTCACTCCTAGCATCCTTCTTGACAGACCGACAGTAATCGGTTTCCATGGGCGCATTCTCCTCTGACTCCTTTTCATTACCTTGTGGAGTCCCCCAGGGATCATCGCTGAGTCCAACACTTTTTAACATCTATGTGGCGGACTTGACGAGGGTCATTATAGCTCATCGTCTAGCAGTAACATCGTACGCAGACGACACGCAGCTTGTCCTGGCCATTAATAACAACGGAATGGAAGTGGCCACCAACTTCCAAAAAGGAATGCTTGCCATATGTAATTGGATGAACTCAAACTGTCTGAAGCTTAACTCAGATAAAACCGAGGTGATGGTGTTTGGGAAACTCACTCCTGCATGGTCTTCCACCTGGTGGCCCCAAGACCTTGGCCCTCCACCTAACCCTGTCACCAAGGTTAGAAACCTAGGTGTAGTCTTTGACAATAAACTCTCATACACTCATCAAGCCAGTTCAATAGTTTCTGCTTCTTTTTTCACACTCAAAATGATTAAAAAACTTCAACCTTACCTTCCCTCAAACACCATAATCACCTTGATCTCAACATTACTAATGTCCCGAATTGACTACTGCAACGCCCTCATGCTTAATGCTCAAGAACAAGTGGTCAATAAACTCCAGCTGGTCCAAAACGCGGCTGCAAGACTTGTCACAGGCACACCCAAGTTCAAACCCATCTCCAACATCATCCGCAAACTCCATTGGCTACCGATTAGACAACAAATTAAATTTAAAGCCCTGTGTATAGCTTTTAAAAGCATTCATGAAAAAGCGCCATCCTTTCTTAAAGATGCCCTTTGCCCCTACCAACCATCACGCACTCTCAGATCTGCTGATGCTAACCCTCTGAAGGTAGTAAAAACCAAGAAGGCTACTTGGGGAGACAGATCCTTTGCAGTAGCCACGGCTAAATTATGGAACACCTTGCCTTGTCACCTCAAGAACATTCCTACACTAACATCATTCAGGAAGCAGCTAAAGACTTGGCTATTTAATCACTAGACTCCACCAATGTTCTTAGATCTGTACCTCAGTTTTTCTGTCAAGCGCCAAGACACCCTTGGGTAATCGTGCGCTCAATAAATTGTATAAATAAATTAAGCCCAAAGCACTACAATGCGAAGCCCAATCCTCTCTCTCACTCTCGCTATGTGAGAACATTGCTGACTTCTTTGATAATAAAATTAGGACAATGCATAACTCTTTCATGGAAAGTGTTGCTACGATGAAAAGTGATACAAAAGAGAGCAACCATCCACAATACTTGCTTAGCGAATTTGTCCTGGTTACGCTGCAAGAAGGAATGACCCTGATTCTTAGCTGTAAATCAGGGTCTCTAGAGGACCCCTGCCCCCTGAAACCATGGAAAGTAGTGGCTCACTCAATCATTAAGATGCTGATTCATATTTGGAACACTTCCATAACATCCGGCATTTTCCCTGAGTTGTGGAAACATGCCATTGTTCTCCTCCTTAAAAAAATACTTAACGGAGTGCCAGGCGATCTGAGTAATTATCTCCCAATCTCACTTCTCCCAGACCCCGCAAAAATGCTGGAAAACTGGGTACAAAGACAGCTATCCTCCTTTATTGAGGAACATGGCAGTCTACATGATACCCAATCTGGTTTCAGACCAGGTTTTAGCACCAAAACGACCCTCTTGGAGGTGGCAGATTCAGTAAGAATGTCAGTGGACACAGGGGCATCAGCAATGCTGGTGCTCCTAGTCTTATCCCCAGCATTTGACACGGTGGACCATTCAAGACTGTTCCAATGGCTCAAGGATATTGGTGTGGCGGTGTTGGTCTTGGGTTGGTTGAAATCCTTTCCCTCCAACCGGGCACAACAGATTGCCCTCCAACCACACAAATACAAACCGAAGCAAATTTGGTGTGTTGTCTCCAAGGTTCAGCACTTGGCCCTCTCTTATTAAATATTTACCTGGCCATCCTGTTCTCACTCATACCCAACTGGGGGGTGAATTAGATATCATACGACGACGACACCCAGTTGGCGTTCTCGTTCAAAGAACATTCGGTCGACGCCTTTAAGAGCTGTAAGGGTTGTCTGTTATTATTCATCCATAGGAGATATCTTTCAAACTGAAACTAAATGCAGAGAAAACGGAGGTACTTTTTTTTGGGAAATACTTTTTTAAAACATGCAGACCAATGGTGGCCGCAGGAAATGGGTCCACCTCCCCCTCCAGCAGACTCGGCTAACAATCTGGGGGAAAAGTGGGAGATGGACCTCTTGTTTTCAGCTCAGATCAAGCGGGTGTCTTCTACCTGTTTTGGCAAACTGAAAAAAAATTCATTAGTCTGCTACCAGAGGACTGTTGCCTAGTCATAATACATGCTATGGTGAAGGCTAGATTAGACTACGTGAATGGCCTCTATGTAAGTGCAGATGGTGCAAAACGCAGCTGCGAGAATGATTAGGTGAGTACCATTCCGCAATCATATCTCTCCGCACATCAAGAAGCTCCATTGGCTGCCCGTGGTCAGGAGAATCGAATTTAAGGCATTGACATTTGTCTTCCGCTCACTACATGGTCAATGCCTGAGCTATCTGAAATAGCGTTTATGCAGCTACAAGCAGAATAGACTACTGAGAACTAATACTCAAAACCTACTGTGTATTCCTTGGTTCAGGAAAGCGCAAATGTTTACGGCCGCTAAGCTATGGAATACCTTGCCAAATTACCTGAGACAGTTAGAAGCATAGCCATTTTCAGGAGAGCACTGAAAACTTGGCTATTTAGTCTAGAACAGCAGGACTAGGTATCAAAAGGAGTCTCTTCTTAGCGCCAGGACACCCCTGTTCGAGGTAGCTGTTCGTGCTTTACAAATGTGGATATTATTATTAAGCAGAGAACAGGCCTTACACAGGAAGTCAGCAATCAGATCATGTCATGTGGGGGTAGACCGGAAATACACTGTGAATCCTTTGGTCTGAAAATCTAGAGAGACATTCAAGTGACTATATTTTCCACCAGGGGGGACACGGTTGCAGGATCAGCCAGTTCACTAAATGGTGGCAACACTCCTGTAGGGGCACGTTGTATGGGGTTTAGCTGGTGAGATTGATCTTCATCGCCCATGCTAGGCGTGTCTCAGGGGTTTGATTTGGCCTCTTAAGTGCTGGATGTTTAATGGTGGACGCTTCTTACTGCATGTCCCTGCAGCCATTTCCTCATGGCTCGGCGTCTTTTGATGAGGATGGTATTGGTAGGCTGTGTCGCATGGGCGAATTTTGCGAATCTGGCATTTGCGAATTTGCGTATTTGCGAACTCGCAATCCGCAAAATCCGCGAATTCTCGCGAATTTTTTTTTTGTGTTCGCAAGGGTTTCTGCCAGTTCGCAAGGGTTTTGTACCAGTTCGCAATTGCGAACTTACTTGTAGGCTTGCAACGGTCGCGACTATGTTGTTTCTACGTCTGGTTCATCATCACAGGTTCCCAGCACCCTCTGTTTCACCACTGCCACCCTCTGTTTCACCCATGCCACCCTCTGGTACATCAATGCCACCCTCTGGTTCATCATCACTGTAGATTATGGGGGGGGAAAGCAAGCACACCTGCCCTGCTTCAACTGACATGAATTAATTTGGGGTTGATTTATTAATGTGTCACTGTTTTAAAATTCCAGTCTGGCACCTGCTTCCTTATCTGTAATTTGCTTTCTGTTGCAGTGCAATTTTTTTTTCCAGGACCTTTGTGGCCTACTTGTAGCTATTCTATGAGCCTGCTGTGAGGGTCAGAGCAGGGTCATACAATTGGTGCAACTAGCAACTGAACTCTGGAGGGGCCCCAGTAAGGAAGCACTACAGTGAATGGTTACTAATGATGAGTATGAACTTTTGCACCTGCTGAGTGCTTTCAGTTTTGCAAAACTCGTTTTCCTGCAATTTCGCGGGATTCGCTGGGCGCGAACGTGCACGAGATCGAATTCGGAAGCTGCGAATTTGTGCGAATATGCGATTTGTTTTTTTGCGGCGTGTTAGTTCGCAAGGTTTTGTGCGTTTTAGCGAGCCGCTTGTAGCGCAACGGCGCAAAGTTACCCTCATGGTCGTTCACGGGCGTGGCCATCTTGTTTGCATGATGTATTTACGTTTCCGGGCGCGATGTGTAATCTCGCAAATTGTGCGGCTCGCTAGTACAATTTCGCGTGTGTTCGCGAGGAAAATCTCGCGCTAACTTACCCACACGGTCGTGAACGGGCGCGTCCATCTTGTTTCTCATTCATTGCTATGGTTCTGGGCATGCTTTTTCTATCCTCTCTGAATCTCTGCCATCCTTTGCTTGTTTGAAGTTTTTTTGGATCTATTTTACTTATTATCTATCCCTCTATTTTTCTAGCTCTATATGTTTGTGTTTTCTGCTACTTTTGGTTAATTTTAAACTACTTTTTTAAACTCTTTTCTTTTCTTCTTCCCTATTCTATTTTCTTTATTATTTAGCTTCCTTTCTGCCCAGACCATGGCAAAGGGAGCCGGGAAGCATCCCGAGAAGGGTCCCGCACCCCGTGCCCGGCTCCCGTGCGGGCGTTTGAGGGGGGAGCAGGTCGCACCCCGGGAGATCTTCAGCCCGGAGGAGGTGGCTGCACTAATTTTTTATGTTCAGCGCCGCCTCCCCAGGACCATCATGGCAGGCGGCAAGATCGCTCCCGGGTACGGGATCCAGGAGCGCCGGAAGCGGTGGGAGAAGGTGTGCCGGGCCATGTACCAACACTCTCGGGTCCGGCGCACCTACAACCAGGCCACCCACCGTTGAACGGATCTTCTGGACCGGGAACGCGATCTGCTCGACCTGCTCGGCCTTGAGATCCCCGGGCTTGGTGAGTAGTAGTAGCTATTTCTTTACTACTCTGTTTTTTCCTGCTCTGTGTGTTATTATATTGCAAATTTTTGTTTTTTACCAAAAGCATTAAAGCTGCTGATTACATTGTAGGTAAATTATATTTCAAAATGTTCTGTGCATTTCAGGTGCACTGCTCTCCTTCTCAGTAGCGTTGCTACTATGCTTATTTGTTTTCGATTTTGTGTTCATTTCATTGGCCTGTGAAATTATGTATGAGTGTAATTTAAAGAACTGCGTAATGCTAGACACTAAGGGTCAGATTTTTAATTACCGGCGCATCCCTGCAAAGTAGCAGGGATGCGCCAGTAATTGTGCGTCACGCCACCACCACCCATGGTGCGCCGTATTTACAATGCGGCGCACCATGGGCCCAAAACGTCACCAAAGCGTTAAACATCTGTGCCGTAAAGGTGGCGCATTGCTGGAGTTGCGTCGCAACAATGGCGCAGCTCCAGCAATGCTCTGGGGTGCCCTATCTCCCCAATGCTGCGTCAAGCTGTACGTCTGCTTCAAGCAGGCGCAGGGTTTGAGTCACGCATCATTGTCCTCAAAGTGACTGATTGAAATCTTGTAGATTTCCCTCAGCCACTTTTAAGATGCGTTCCTGTGCAGGAACGCCCTCCCTTGCGCCGGAACGCCCCCTGATGGCGCAGGGCTTTACAACGTGATGCATCTCCCATATGCGTCACGTTGTTAATATACGCCGCACCATGGCGCCTCTTTTGTTCGGCCGCTGCGTCACAAAAGTCACGCAACAATGGAGCAAAAGAGCCGCAAGGGGCTTCTAAATCAGCCCCTACAGACTCAAGTCCAGTCCTTCCTTTGTACACATGGCGATAAGAAGAAATAGTGGTGGTGGATTGATAGTTTGAGTATTTTTATGACTGTTTAATGTAGTAGGAAACTTTTTAGTGTTGTCGCTGATCTGCAATCACGATGGACTTTGTCACTTTGCGTGCAAATCAAGCAATACTAATAACGTAGTAGACCACATGAGATCGGTCAATATATCCCGAAGGAATAGTTGTCTATTTGCTATTTCGCCAAAATATTTTGTTATTGTTCTTTTGAAATGTTTGATTTGGTTGACAAATATCATCCATGTTTTCTGGTCTTTCTTTCTTTCATGTTGTACATCAGCTTCCCCCAGGGGCAAGAGGGCACAGGAGGAGGAGGCTGCTGTTCAACAGGATGCAGGCCAGGGTCGGGCAGGCGAGGGCTCCTTTGCTGGCCCCGGTAAGTTTTAATTTTAATATAGAGTACCTATTTTTTCCTAGCGTTCCTCATTCGATTTTTTCTAAATCGTCTTTGATCTTCTTGTAGACTGTATCTAAATTCTTATCCTGCCTCGACTATGACTTCCTGTGTATTACTAGATTATTCTTAATAGTCTGTCTGTGTAGCTAACTAAGATTGCACATTTGGCAATTCCATTGGACTCCCATTCTAGTCAGCAATAGCTCTATGCACTGAGTGCAGTCCTCTGGGATTGTCCATAATGTCTTTTCAAGTCTTCTAAATGTTTATGCTTTGACAATTGCCAACAATAAAAAGGTGAATGACCACCAAGAAAGAAAAGGATACTACTTTACTTTTGGTTTGGATAGGAGGACAATCCATTCTACTACTGTTGCAGGGACAAATCTGCACAAACAGAACTATGGACACTAAATAATGCATTGCTTAGCTTATCAATTATAATAGGCGCTGTTAGACTCTCCACATACCTCAGTGATAACAGACTTTGTAGTTGAACTCCCAATCTCCTTACTGACTAGATAGTGTGGCAGAGTCATTTAGCTCCCAAAGTCACCGATGATTGATCCCCAATGATGATTATCCAACGCAGGACAAGAGTACGGAGTCAGAGTCAAGAAGTGTCAGAGGCACGGACTCATGCTTGCAAAAATTGCAAAACCTTTAGCTCAGCCACTCTAGTCTGGAGGACCAAAAACCACAGAGTCTATTTAAGTTTAAAAGCTTTATTAAAAGTAAACACATTTATTAAAATCAAGTTTGTCATAAAACTAAACGTTTAACTGAAAATGTTAAAGTGCTTAGTGCTGACGATTAATTGAACACATTTCTTGTGGTCGAGCCGAGCTCTCACCTGGTATGAACTTGATCTTCCTCGTGTTCTTAGAAGTCAAGCTTCTGTCTGTTAGGAGAAAAAGTGGTGCGTGTTAAAAATAAAAAGCAAGCATTCATCAGTTGTGCCAAAAAGTGCAGCAAGACAACAGCCTTCCCTGGAAAAAGGGACATTTTTACTTTAGAGTAGACAGTCACAAATTATTACATTGTTTTCTGTTTTTTTCACATTTCTTTATTCCTAGACCAAATATTATATAGTAGTGAGTGAGTGGTGCATTCTAACATTCTTAAATATACTTTGTAGGTGGAACATCTGGTGGCGGGGCCAGCGCGGAGGTGGTGGTGCTGGATGAGGAGAACACTTCTGGGGAGGAGGCGGTGCAAGTGCCGGACGACACCAATGTGCCTGTGAGGGTTCACACGGTGGTGGCGGGCAGAGGTAAGCTATATATTCCTTACTTATTGAGATTGAAGACTGCAGAGTGTGCTTTCTGCACGGGTGTATTATAAATCAACCAGGTAGTAGCCTCCTCTAAATGCACTTCGACTTAGCTGTGAAGTTTTTGGCGAGAAGAATCCCAATCAGATCTGAGATGAACTTGATGGATGGGATGAATGAAAAGCGAAAGAAGGGTGTAAATAAGTGTGGCAGGACGAGAAATGTAATGATGACTGGCAAAGAAGAATGATATGTGTTTGCTTGGTCCCCGAGGTGGCTGGGAAGGAAAGAATATGGTATGGTGCATGGCTGGGTGAATGATGAAGCAAGGATGGGTGGAAGGAGAACAGCCTGGGTGGGTGAAACAGAAACTGTATGTGTGCATATACTTTGAATGGATGGATGCCTGGATCATGGTACTATCTGACTCTTAGATAGCATATGTGTATCTAGAGAGAGTAGACGGTCACTGGATGAACTAAGTGTTACTTAGAAGAGCATGTAACACCGCACCCGCACGTCCGTTCCAGTGTAGGAAAGGCAAGGAAAAGAAGTTGTAATTTTGTCCAAATACTACCATGAATAGTAGCAGTAGTTTGTATTGCAAATGCAAGCACAGCATATATCCGGTTATTACGGTGGACACTCCCTACCTCTCTTAATAAGTTTAGTTTAGTAGTAGTACGTCATTCATGTGTGGGTGTATCACTGTTCACTCAATAAAAAGCAAAGCACCTAAAGTCATCCCATATGTAATCAAATACATCCCATGTGAAGTGATAGATAATCAGATTTAGCTTCTTCATTTTCCTTTTCTAGTACTCATTTGCACTGTAGGGTGAAAGTTAAATTAATTAAGCAGTAGCTCTTTTAACAGAGTATGCTCAGTGCCACCCGTAATAGAAAAGTAAGAGCTTCACCACCTGCATGTACTGGACCGGTACAGTAACGCAAGTCTGTCTCACTCATCATGGTGTGCGTCGCTTTTTCTCGGATGCAAGTTCACTGCGCTGGCATTATGCCGGCTTGCATAAGATAACGTACCAATTTTCCTAAACAAGAGAGAAGAAGAAGAAGAATAAGACTGGTGTACTGTCATAGTCGACTGTAATGGAAGTCCATAGTGCTCGTAGAATTTGTTCCTTAAACTCCCACTAATGTTAGAGCAAGGATGAAGAAGTGGGAGGTTAGATAGATACTGGCCTCAATAGTTATGTACTGTGCTTTCAAGTTGCTAGTTGTACTGTGACACAACTTTCTGCTCAATCATTTTGTGTTAATCTTAAGGAGCATTGGTTACAGACTATGTCTTTCTTTCTTCATATAGTTGTTCCTTCCAAATCAACAACACCAACAAGGAAGGAGCGGGCTCGAATGGCCCGGCAACGGAGGCTGGATGCCACTGTCGCCGAATATCGGCGGCTGGTGGCCCTGGAGGAGGAGGACACGCAGTCTACTGGTACAACATCCACTGGGACAGCTGCATCCTCCTCCGTGCCCCCACGGGCTGCCATCCAGCGCAGTGCTCCAGCGGTACCGAGCCGGGCTACCAGAGCCAACCGCCACCGCCGAGCAGCAAAGACAGCAGCTGCCCCCCACAGGAGTTGCAAGGCACGCCAGCACCGCTTATGCCTCAGAGTGTCCTACCTGGAGCAGGAGGTCCTAACATATAAGACCTTGGTGGAGGGCCTCCGCTCCAACCATGCCACCCTCCGCAAGGAGTATGATGCCCTGGCCGCTAAAGTGAACAGCATCCTGCCGTAGTGTCCCTTGCCCCTTTTTTAGAGACTTTTGGGGGGTGGGAATTGGGAGTTGGGTTGTTTTTGGGACTTTTGAAGGACAATTGTTGGGGTTAGGGAGGGTCTTGCGGGAGATTATTTTGTTAGGGCTACACAAATATACTTTCTGAAACTTTATCTGAGCATACCTGTTTTTTACTGCTTTTGAGTCTGGTGGGTGGGGGTTTAACAGTAAGTTTGTTTTCCTGACACTTAAGTCTGTGTCATTTTCTTCCTTTAAGTGTAAATGGCTAAATGTTTTCAACACTAAGTGCCTCTCACAGAGTTAGTGAATTCAAGAGTCCTAGGACTTTAGTAGTACTACCGTCAATCTCTCGTCTCTCCTAATACTCCATCATACTACCTCCCACCAAATGCTTATCTTACCTGTAATTTGTGTTTGAAAGTAGGGCTAGGCCCAGGGCTGGCTCCACGGGAAATGGCGATTAAGGTTGGCAATCCTGGGCGGATGAAATGTCCTCATTGCGGTGGTACTAGTGGTGTGACACAGTGGCAGTTGCATGCCCATGGAAAAAAAGAAAATGAAACCTGGTTTGTCCTTACTGGAGCATTACAACGGTACGATAGAGAATATAGCAGGTGACAGTACACTAGAACAGTGCCACAATGTAGCCTAACAAATGGTAAAATATTGAAAGTATAACTAGTACTTGCATTGAATTTCTTTGACATTGGCTACTACTACAAGAAATAGTACTGATGCTGAGTAAGTCTAGAATATATCCTCGGATTCCTTCACCAGCCTATTGCTATGACCTTATCCTCCCCAGCAAGTGTGTGGAATTATTGATGTCATTTAGTCACACATCAATCAAAACCACACAGCCCGGGGGAAGAGGGTTAGGGTTTGGAAAATGGATGGGAATGGGGATTTCTTTTTGGGTAGGTTTTGTTGAGAGAAGAAAAAAAAGCACAGCATGGACAAACAATAATTGAAGATAAAGAAATTTTTGGGGTACAAAGCTAACCATAAATCTTTTAAGTGACATAAAGGAAGTGCATGCACTACTGCATGCATTGTTACTGAAAATTAAGTAGTACTTTCGACAACCGTGAATGACAGAATGCGACAGTACAGGGCTACAGCGTTTTCACTTGCCTATCTCTGCACTCAGAGAAACACTTCTTACATTAACTTAGGTTTAAAAAATAGCCGAAGTAAAACCCATAGAATGGCTGTAGGGATCAATTTAGAAGCAGAGAGAGATCCAAGAAATGCAGAGTCACACTCATAGAAGTTCACAGCAATAACATTACTTAAAAAAACATTACAAAAGAATGGATACTGTATCTGTATGTTGTTGTAGTTGTCCTGTTGAATTTGGTAAGTAAGTTGCACGCATCAAACCATTCCTCTTATTAGCGGCACTCCTCCATTCCAGCTGACGCTCCGTCCATCAATGTTGGTGACCAGAAGACACCCTGTCCACTACCTGCCTGGCGGATGCTAAATTGCGGCTCGCTAATGTGAAGCCTGACTTCATCCTTTTTTTCCCATTGCACAGACTGAAACCCGGCCTGTAATTATTGATGGAAAAACAGGAAGTGATATTAGAACACCACTGACAAATAAATATAAGGTATGTACGCTGTGTAGTGCAAAAAGTCACACTTTGAGTTTCCTAATAGACAGTACAATATTTTTGAAAGTGCGTACTCTGTCTGAGTCTCCTTTTGAAGGATAAATAAGTATGGGCAAATTATGTAGCTGATCTTTTCCCTCAGCTATGTGTACTGTAAACTGTGTTTTAGAACAAAATTAGACCTTCCCAGCAGTGCTCCCACACAGACCCTTACTAAAGCCAGTCGCGAAAATGTAGAAGACCCCCAATCAGATCTCAATAAACGAGGCCTAGTAGAAAACTGGTGACAAAACGTACTTTGAAAGTAAAAGTAGGCCCAAATACCCCCTTACCCACCGTGGATTGTATTCAAACCACTTGCAAGAAGCAAAAGTATCCATACCCAGCATCGCTCCAAGACTCGCAAACCCCCCCACAAACAGCCCCCCCCAAACACATGCAATACAAATACTGCTAACCCTAACGAGCCCTAAGTTAAGAATAGTGGAAAACGCTTTTGTTAACTATGCCAAATCCCCCCTTTCCCACCATGGATTTTCTTCAAATCACTTGCAACCAAAATTACACATTCCCACGAGTGCTCTAAGAAGACCCCAGAACTCAGTTGCAAAAATCTAGAACACCCCGAAACACATGCAATCCTGCTGCTAGGGCTAACCCTAACGAACCCTAAGTTACAAAAAGTGCCAAAAGGCTTTTCGGCATGGATTTTGTCCAAACCACTTCTATCCGGTATTAGACCTTCCCAGCAATGCCCCAAGACCTGCCAACCCACCCGCAAAAAAGCACAACACCCCCAAACAGCCAAAAAGGAAAATATACTTACAATATTTATCGGCCTTCGGTCCAAACGCGCTGTGCAGCTAGGTCATAACTCCCGTTTTCCACCACGGATTTCCTGAAAAGCAAATGCAATCAAAATTAGACTGTCTCAGCAGTGCTCCCAGACCCCAAAACTCACCCACAAACACCCGGAACCCCGCCAAAGAGCACCTCAAAGGCAAGCAAGTCAGCAAAAACACAAAAAAAAATTTGCCTCCGATTTGGTCCAAACCACTTTTATCCGGTATTAGAGCTTCCCAGCAATGGCCCCAGAGCCGTCAACCCAGGCGAAAACTAGTAGAAGACCCCCAAACAGCCAAAAAGCAAAAGTACAAAAATGGGGACTTAGTCATTTTCATGGCAATTTCCAAAATCACTCCGCGCGCGCTCTGCAGCTAGGCCCTAACTCCCCTCTGCCACCATGGATTTGGTTCAAACCTCTTGCAATCAAAACTATCCATACCCAGAAGTGTTCCCAGACCCTGAAACCCACCCACAAACACCAGGAAGCCCCCCAAACAGGCCCCCGAAAACGCTACATGGAGCAAAATGTCAGAAATAGCAACAAAAAAAAATCAGCATGGATTTTGTCCAAACCACTTCTATCCGCTATTAGACCTTCCCAGCAATGCCCAAAGACCCGCCAACCCACCCGCAAAAAAGCACAACAGCCAAAAAGGAAAATATACTTACAATATTTATCGGCCTTCGGTCCAAACGGGCTGTGCAGCTAGGTCATAACTCCCGTTTTCCACCACGGATTTCCTGAAAAGCAAATGCAATCAAAATTAGACTGTCCCAGCAGTGCTCCCAGACCCCAAAACTCACCCACAAACACCCGGAGCCCCCCCAAAGAGCACCTCAAAGGCAAGCAAGTCAGCAAAAACACAAAAAAAATGTTGCCTTCGATTTGGTCCAAATCACTTTTATCCGGTATTAGAGCTTCCCAGCAATGGCCCCAGAGCCGTCAACCCAGGCGAAAACTAGTAGAAGACCCCCAAACAGCCAAAAAGCAAAAGTACAAAAATGGGGACAGAGTCATTTTCATGGCAATTTCCAAAATCACTCTGCGCGCGCTATGCAGCTAGGCCCTAACTCCCCTCTGCCACCATGGATTTGCTTCAAACCTCTTGCAATCAAAACTATCCATACCCAGCAGTGCTCCCAGACCCCGAAACCCAATCACAAACACCAGGAAGCCCCCCAAACAGGCCCCCGAAAACGCTACATTGAGCAAAATGTCAGAAATAGCAAAAAGAAATTCAGCATGGATTTTGTCCAAACCACTTCTATCCGGTATTAGACCTTCCCAGCAATGCCCCAAGACCCGCCAACCCACCCGCAAAAAAGCACAACACCCCCAAACAGCCAAAAAGGAAAATATCATACTTACAATATTTATCGGCCTTCGGTCTAAACGCGCTGTGTAGCTAGGTCATAACTCCCGTTTTCCACCACGGATTTCCTGAAAAGCAAATGCAATCAAAATTAGACTGTCCCAGCAGTGCTCCCAGACTCCATAACTCACCCACAAACACCCGGAACCCCCCCAAAGAGCACCTCAAAGGCAAGCAAGTCAGCAAAAACGCAAACAAAATTTCGCCTCCGATTTGGTCCAAACCACTTTTATCCGATATTACAGCTTCCCAGCAATGGCCCCAAGACCCGCCAACCGACCCACAAAGAAGTAGAACACCCCCACAAGTGCAGAGTCTTTCTTCATTGGGCGTAATCCAGCCCTCTGCTTTGAGGGAAATAGGAGTCTGGAGGAGGAGGATAGAGGAGCATGTTCTTGTGAACTTGTGAACCTGAGGAATGCAGACTGCGGCACCTTCAAATCAATAAGCAAACAAGTGAAGACAGTTCTGCTGATGGGCTTGTTTTTGTGATTAGGTGATTAAAGTTTTAATTATATTAACTGTGCAAAACAAAGAAAGACAGACACAGGAATAAAAGTGAAAAAGGACGAAAAAGAAAGTTATTGATTCATTGGCTCATTTTCAAGGCTCGGTGTCAGGGAATAAGAATAAGAGTTTGTCCTCATACTCTGCAAATTCAGGCAGTAGTAGGTCAGTGTCACCTAACAGAGAAGAAATTCCTTCATCTATGTTGCTGTCCTCCTCGTCTTCATCCAGCGTGTGTTCTCGTACTTTGTAATCTGGTGGTATGAGGTGCTGATTCATCTTGATCATTGTTAACCTCTCCACATTTTTGGGCGAGAGGCGGCTCCGTTTGGAAGTTACAATGTCACCAGCAGCACTGAAAACACGTTCGGAAGACACGCTTGCGAGTGGGCAAGACAAGTAGTTTATAGCCAGGTTGGAGAGCTGTGCCCACAATTCTTTTTTCCCATGCCAATACGCCAATGGGTCAGCATTAACATAGACCTCTGTGGAGTCATCCAGATAGTCCTGCACCATCGACTCAAGGTTCTCCAAGGTTCCTCCACTTTGCTTACTTTTTGCTGGGACCTTTTGAGAACCAAACCAAAGGAAAGTTAGCCAATCCTCTTCTTCACCCAATGTTACTGTTGGGTCTGGTGCAGATGATCAGGTTGCCGGTGTCTTTAACGGCTGAGAGGTCATTTGTGCCACAGCCACAGGTGCAGAAGTGGATTCTTTTGACTGGGGATGGCCTGCTGATGCTGATGTACCGCCTTTTCCGTCAATTTGCTGCCGTTCTCTTTCAAACCTCATGGCTGACAAGGCTAGCCAACGTTTGTACTTTGTAACATCTTCATCATCAAAAGCAAAGAATGCTCGGCCTGCCAGCGCCTTTTTGTAGCGTGGATCCAGAATAGTAGCACAAATGTAATGTTGTTCTGAGTGAATCATTTTAAGACGTTCATCGCCAAGTAGGCGCTCTAATAATTTCTCCGCCAAAACAAAAGCGTCTTTCTTTTCTTCATCTTTTTGAAACATAGAAGACACCGCCTTCAGTTGGTGCTCCAGCATGCGCAACAATGGGATAGCTTTTCCAAAATTACAGTCCTCCCTGCTGACTGCACGCGTGAAGACCTCAAAAGGACGAAGCATGACTGTCAGGCTTTTAACTAGCTTCCATTGTGCCGCATCTAGCCTCAGGTCCTTCTGAGCTGTACTCAGTGTTAAGAAATAGTGATCGAGTACCGTATACTGCTCATACAGACGCTCAAGCATGTAGAAGGTTGAGTTCCAACGTGTTGGCACCTCCTGGATGAGTGCTTTCACTGGCATTCGACGTTCATGTAGCAGGCTCCTCAGATGCTTCCGGGCCTTAAAAGAATGGCTGAAATGGTTGCACATTCTTCGGCAGGTGGCCACTAACTCGCACGCTGAACTGTCTTCACTCAAGAATTTTTTAACAACCAGGTTTATACAGTGCGCCAAACACAGCACTCTGAAATAGTTACCCAGCTCCATGGCCTTAACTACATTGGCGCCATTATCCGTGGAAACATAACCAATCTGGCCTTTTTTTGGGGACAGCCAGCGAAAGACCTTTGTGTTAAACACATTCAAAATGTTTTCTGCTGTATGACGTTTCTCCAAGCCAAACATGGCTAGTGTTGCATGTTTCCGAGCAGTTTTAAAAACTTGGTCCGGGTCAACACCTGCGTTTAGCTTTGCTTTAACCCCTGAAAAAGAGACCCAGTGTGCAGTGATGCACATGTAATCAGCACCTGCGCCACTGGTCCACATGTCTGTTGTCAGATGTATAGTGTGAACAGCGCTCTTCTGCAAAGCTGCCCCAATCACCTCCAGCACATCTTCATGTAGTGCTGGAACCGCAACTCTGGCAAAATAGAACCGGCTAGGAACCTTCCATTTAGGGCAGAGCGCTGCCACTAATTCTAGAAAACCAACCCCTTCTACAAAAGAAAAAGGGAGAAGGTCCAGAGCTAGCATTTTAGCCAGCTTAGTGTTATACAGACGCGTCAGTGGGTGGTTGCGATCATATGGCGCCTCTGAAAACAACATGGTTCTAATGTTGTCCTGGACCATGCATTTACGGGATGATGATGATGATGACTTCTTCGACCCAGTTACACTCGCTGATGAACTTTTTTGCATTGGTGTCTCACTCTCTCCCACACTCTTAGTGTGGCTCACATGGGGTGTGCTGCTGACAGGGGTACTGGGTGTAAGTGAAGTGTTTGACACGTCTTCTTCCTCCTCGTCATCATCAGATGAAACATCAACGTTTTCTTGACTTGCAATTCGGGCTTCCTTGATCTCCTTTAGGTGCGCAAACCGTTGGAGAGCGTGCTGTCTCTTAAGATGACCTCTCTGGCCTCCGGTACCATAGTTGGTACCAAACTTACCACGACTAACTGCAAGCTTACAAATGCTACAAATGGCGAAGTTTTCCTTTTTTGGGCAAACACTAAAGAAGTCCCAAACTGCGGACTTGAAATGTCTGTGGGGGCAGGAGGAGGCGGCGGTCATGCTTCTAATGCCAGATGCAGTGGAGGATGTGGATTGCCGAACTTTACTACGTTGTGCACTTTCACCACCACTAATTGAGGTCGAGGTGGATGGAGGTCCCTTCTGGCGAAGAAGAAATATGGAAGCGGTAGGTGTTGGTGTACTAGTTAACTCCAATGATTGTGGTATTTCCATTGCCTCCTCGTCGACAACATCATCACGCTCAGCAGCTTCTCGGGCTAGGGTCAAAATGTCGGTTTGCTGCATGCCCGCTGGGGCTGCAGTGACCTTTATGATGACTGGGTCGTCGACGTGAGAGTCTTCATCAGCAGCAGTATCCGCCACTTCTTGTTGAGCCTCATCACACTCCATAACTATGAGACTTTGGACGAGCTTCCTTTTACGCTTAACTACCTTTGTCAGATCATGGTGTGCCTCACTCTCAGACGGCAGTGGTGCTGGTTCCCAATTTTGATCCGTATCATCAGAAGGAGGTGTGCTTGAAGAAGATGTAGACACCACCCTTGATCTCTTCCTTGGTAGGGATGTGGAAGACAATGAATGATCATCAGGAGGAGTGGCTTCCTCAAATGATACCTCGCCTTGATTGTCGATTTCCTGATGTGCCCCTACTTCGGGAGGAACAACTATTGTGGGCACTTGTGACCCTCCATGCACCTCTGCTTGCGCATCTCCTTGCGCTGCCTCTCCTTCCACTTGTACTTGGGCTTGTACTTGCACATGTGGTTGTTGTTGCGGCTGTGGTTGTTCAACACTCGTCAGATGAGTTACAACAACCTGTGTTGATTGAGGGACATTGCTGCTACTTTCTTGCGATGAGCCAACATCACTGGTCGATGGTGATTGAACAACTAGACTAAGTGCCTCTGCAGCACTCAAGGGCTTGGACTTAAGTTGGCGTGGTGGTGGTGGTGGCACTGAGCCCAATGGAGCGGGGGTGCTGCTCCCAGCTTGGTCCCCAGCAGATCCCGCTGCTGCTGCAGGCGTACTATTTTTTGTACTCCCAAAAAATGTGGCGGGTGGCACACCAGTCTCCTTGGTAACTTGCTTCTTCTGCTCCTTACTGGCAACTTTCTTGCTAGAGGAGCTACGGGGAACTTTTTTTGGGGCCATCTTCTTCAGAGGTCAGAGCAGCAGGCCGCAGTTGCACGAGTGGCAGAGTTGTCTGTGGCCAGACGTGACGTCGCGTGACGTTATGCTGCACACACAAACCGCTGCAGGACTTCTTCCTGGCACTGGTGGTTCTCTTGAGTCTTGTGCACCTAAAAGCAAAGGAAGACAGAGGAACATCAGTTCAATTATACACCCCAAAAACTCGAAAACCACATACAAATCAGCACAATCTCATGCCATCCATGCCCTCCATGATGTTTAAATTCAAGACACCCCACAGAAAGACTAGGCCCATGCACCACTCACTACCCCTGGTCAAAAGGCCACAACAACAGCCCAAAAAAACGAAAAACTCAGAAAGATCAGCACAATCCCATGCCATCCATGCCCTCCGTGATGTTTAAATTCAAGACACCCCACAGAAAGACTAGGCCCATGCACCACTCACTACCCCTGGGCATAATGGTTGAAACCTAGGCAAAATGGTTGCAGACCTAAGAACACTGCCTGCATTCCAAATGGCCCCCTGCCTCCCAGCACATGGCCTGCCTGTACCAGCACTCAAAATGTCCCCCACCCACATGGCCTGTCCCCATGAACACCCCAAAAAAATCGAAAAACACAGAAAAATCAGCACAATCCCATGCCATCCATGCCCTCCATGATGTTTAAATTCAAGACACCCCACAGAAAGACTAGGCCCATGCACCACTCACTAACCCTGGTCAAAAGGCCACAACAACAGCCCAAAAAAACGAAAAACTCAGAAAAATCAGCACAATCCCATGCCATCAATGCCCTCCATGATGTTTAAATTCAAGACACCCCACAGAAAGACTAGGCCCATGCACCACTCACTACCCCTGGTCAAAAGGCCACAACAACAGCCCAAAAAAACGAAAAACACAGAAAAATCAGCACAATCCCATGCCATCCATGCCCTCCATGATGTTTAAATTCAAGACACCCCACAGAAAGACTAGGCCCATGCACCACTCACTACCCCTGGGCATAATGGTTGAAACCTAGGCAAAATGGTTGCAGACCTAAGAACACTGCCTGCATTCAAAATGGCCCCCTGCCTCCCAGCACATGGCCTGCCTGTACCAGCACTCAAAATGGCCCCCAACCACATGGCCTGTCCCCATGAACACCCCAAAAAATCGAAAAACACAGAAAAATCAGGCAAACAATCCCATGCCATCCATGCCCTCCATGATGTTTAAATTCAAGACACCCCACAGAAAGACTAGGCCCATGCACCACTCACTACCCCTGGTCAAAAGGCCACAACAACAGCCCAAAAAAACGAAAAACACAGAAAAATCAGCACAATCCCATGCCATCCATGCCCTCCATGATGTTTAAAGTCAAGACACCCCACAGAAAGACTAGGTCCATGCACCACTCACTACCCCTGGTCAAAAGGCCACAACAACAGCCCAAAAAATCGAAAAACACAGAAAAATCAGCACAATCTCATGCCATCCATGCCCTCCATGATGTTTAAATTCAAGACACCCCACAGAAAGACTAAGCCCATGCACCACTCACTACCCCTGGTCAAAAGGCCACAACAACAGCCCAAAAATCAAAACATCCAAAATTGTAGTTGCAGCAACTGTAATGCCCCAAACAAACTTACTTGTGAAATTTCTAATCCAAAAGTGATCCAAAGAAAGTCAAAAAGGCTTCAAATCCAAATATCCAGCAGCATCCACAAAAAGTATCCTTACAGGTCAAGAATCCGAATGAAAGTGACCAGCACATGAGGAAAGCACTGGGAGGAGCCTGCTGGACAGGAACAGGAAGTTTCGAGACTGTGGGGCACTTCCTTCCTCCCACCCCCCCCCCCCAAAAAAAATGGACTCCTTGCAAAAAAAAGTGCAGGCAAATGTCAACCTGAGGAGTTATTCTGATAAAAATCATCATTTTCAGAAGGTTTATGCTGCTTGCTGGTGGATTTCTTGTGCAGAATTTCAAATTTTGTAATTTCGCGCGTGCAAGATTGTTGCTGCTCACCGCATCTACGTGTTCGCAGTTGCGAACTCTCGCGATGCGTGCTGTGCAAGGTGGCAAGCCGCGATTACGTAATCGCGGTCGCCAAACTCCCGCGGGATCCCGCAGCAAGATCCAAAATGGCGCAGCACTCGCAAAATATCGAGAAAAACAACTCGGCAAACGCTGAATGACGGTAAGTGAACGCCGCACGCCGCAAAATTGTATCACCAAGAAAAAAAATCCACTGTGTGCAAATTTGCGGATTTTCGGTAAATTCGCGAGCGTTCGCGGATTGCGAATTTACCGAAAATCCGCAAAATCCGCGAGCGGAACGGATTTTCCGCCCATGCTTATGTGTCACCTTGCTGGTGCTAGGAGTTGCTGTGGGGGTTTGCACAATGCTGTTTTTTCCCCAATATATATTGTCCATTTTCCTCATTTTATTAGCTTGTTTTTTTTTTTAATTAGCCACTGCTTGTTTGTGTGACTGTGCTGGTGGTGCTTGCAACGTTCAGGTTGCAGGCCAGACACAATGCGTGGGCTCAGCCCACCCTCATCGGTAGTGTGGCGCCTCAATGTGTGCTTTGTTCTTCGTAAGTTGGCAGGGTATGCCCAGACGTGGGTCCCTTGCACACTTTTGTCACTGGATACCAGCTAGCTTGGCTGATGAGGGATGTTACCCCGAAACCGGTCCCAGGATGCTTGTTTCTGGTCCAGGGAAGGCTTGGCTGTTCAGGCTGGACTGTTCCCATGAGGCACAGGGTCAAGACTGATTTGCATATAGCGGGGTCTGAACTGAGGTGGCGAAGTGAGCTAAAGAACGATGATGGATTCAACCCAGATGTGTAACTGAAAGTGAGTGTCTGAAAAATGTCAGTGCTCCGTCCCTCATCGGCTTGTGAATGTAAATGACAAGAATACACAAAATGCCTGCGTCGGAGTATGACCTTGAGCATTCCACTCCCTTTTATTTAGCCCCTCTGGCAATGCCTGGTTAAAGTATGTGGTGCATTCACATCTCCGGTGGTTCCCAGATAGCATTAGATAACCTGCTACACACTCCAGGCTGTCAAGCAGGCCCGGTTCTTAGATTTTTTTCTTTGGAAGGGCCATAAGAAAGCATGAGCCGTGAAGATGAGTGGGTACTGGCCAAACAACAACTAAGTATTTAATCACTAACATTTTAGGTATTGGCATCTGTCCGTATTTGACATTTTTAACACAATAACCAGCACCCTAAGAGCTACATAATTTCCTTTCTGTGCCTCCGGCTTTGGGAAAGGGGAGCGACTCTGCTTCTCAAATATTGAAGATGCAGAACTTTAAGTCTATAGCATGCTCCTGGTCATGTTCAGCAGCAGAAATGTTTCTGCTGCCATAAAGAGCCACTTTACAGCTTGTCGCACAAGTTACTACTTGTGTAACGATATATCTGTAAGAGACATTAGTTAGTGATAGATTCCTTACCTTAGAATATCCCCAGGCATCAGACTGGATCCGGAAACTTTTGCGTAGCAATACCCCTGCGCGCCGGTAGGCGTCGTCTGCGGCTCCGCGTCCGTCGTCGGCGTCGTGAGCGCCGGGATGACGTCGCCGGAGTACTTAGACGGCGCCCATGCGCGCTGACGTCAGTTCTGATAACACAGCTTTTCCGCGCCAGATACGCAGAGCCATGATAGAACTAACACTGGTGCCATGAAACTAGGGCCCTGAAAGGGGATGACCTTAACCCTAGATATCGGTTCGCAGAACGGGGAGGATGGGTGGGTCGGTAAGGAATCTATCACTAACTAATGTCTCTTACAGATATATCGTTACACAAGTAGTAACTTGTGCATCTGAAAGAGACACGTTAGTGATAGATTCCTTACCTTAGAATAGATACCCCAGCAATACCAACCCCGGTGGTGGGTCTGCGAACCAATATCACACCAGAAAGTCCTGGAGGACGGAACGGCCAAAGAAGCCATCCCTCCGGACTTGACTGTCCAGGCAGTAGTGTCTTGCGAACGTGTGCAGCGAGGCCCACGTAGCTGCCTGGCAAATGTCCTGCAGGGGGACACCGCGGCCCAGGGCAGTTGTCGTTGCCGTGGCCCGAGTGGAGTGAGCCCGCAATCCAGCTGGGGGCTCCTTCCTCGCCATGGAGTAACATGCTTGGATACACAAGATGATCCACCTAGAGATGGTCCTCTTGTGCACAGCCTTTCCCTTCTTCGCGCCCACGTAACCAACGAAGAGTTGGTCATCCACCCGGAATTGGCGTGTGCGATCTAGGTAGTAGGAGAGCGCACGTTTTGGATCCAGACGGTGGAGCCTCTCCTCCTCTTTCGAGGGATGCGGAGGCGGAAAGAAGGTGGGCAAAGTGATGGACTGCCCGATGTGGAAGGCCGTGACAACCTTGGGCAGAAAGGAAGGTCGTGTACGTAGCACCACCTTATCAGGATGAACAGACAGGAAAGGTGGAGAAGAAGAAAGAGCCTGGAGCTCACTCACCCTCCTGGCAGAGGTGATGGCAACCAGGAAGGCCGTCTTCAGAGTAAGGAGACGAAGAGGACAGTTATGAAGTGGCTCAAAGGGAGCACACATCAAATAAGTGAGAACAAGATTCAAGTCCCACTGGGGCATCATGAAGGGAACAGGAGGGAACATGTGTGTGATGCCCTTCAGGAATCTACTTACAATAGGGGACTTGAATAAAGAAGGCTGATCTGGTAGCCTCAAGAAGGCTGAAAGAGCAGAGAGGTACCCTTTAAGAGTGCCCAGAGCAGAGCCCTGCTGGGCAAGGGAAAGAAGAAAGAGCAGCACTTCCGAAAGGGGTGCAGAGAGAGGATCCACAGCCTTTGCTGTGCACCATGCCACAAATCTGTTCCACCGGCAGGCGTATACCGACTTTGTGGAGGGACGCCTGGCTGCCAGAATGATATCACAGACTTCGGGAGGCAAGTCAAATGGCCTCAACTGCCGCCGCTCAATCTCCAAGCTTGTAGGTGGAGACTGGACAGGTTCGGGTGCAGGACCGTCCCCTGCTGCTGCGACAGAAGGTCCTCCCAAAGAGGCAGACGAATCGGGGGATCGACTGACATGCTGAGTAGCTCGGGATACCAGTATCTTCGTGCCCAGTCCGGAGCCACAAGGACGACCTGGGCCCGGTCGCGCCTGATCTTCTTCAGCACTCTGGGCAGAAGTGGTATAGGCGGAAAGGCGTACAACAGACCGCAGCTCCACTCGCGACGAAAAGCGTCTCCGAGCGAGTGCCGCCTTGGAAACTCCAACGCGCAGAACTGCTGACATTGCGCGTTCTCTTCTGTGGCGAATAGATCTAACCAAGGCTCTCCCCACTGTCGAAAGAGACCTTGCGCCACATCCGAGTTCAGACGCCATTCGTGATCCATCATGCACCGGCGGCTGAGTTCGTCCGCCCTGGCATTCAGAGAGCCCGCCAGGTGTTGAACCACCAGGGTCACGCCCTGATGTTCCAGCCACTGCCAGAGGCGCAGAGCCTCCTGGCAAAGGGTCCACGACCCCACACCGCCCTGTTTGTTGCAGTACCACATGGCGGTAGTGTTGTCGGTGAACACTTGCACCACGCTCCCCCTGACAGAGGGGAGGAATGCTTTCAGTGCAAGACGAATCGCCCGCAGCTCCAGAAGGTTGATGTGGAGCCGGGACTCCGCCGGAGACCAGAGGCCTCTGATCTCCGCCTCCCCCATGTGGCCTCCCCAGCCCTGGAGTGACGCGTCCGTCACAACTACGTGCTCCGGCTGGGGTAGGGAGAGGGGTCTGCCACTGACCCAGTCGCGGTCCGTGAGCCACCACTGCAGTTGCTTCGCAGTGCCCTCCGAGATCAGGACATGATCGGACAGGTTGCCCTGATGCTGGGCCCACTGAAACTTCAGGTCCCACTGCAGAGCCCGCATCCGCCACCTGGCGTGACGCACCAGAAGGATGCAGGAGGCCATCAGTCCCAGAAGCCGCAGCGTCAACCTGACCGAGACCCGGGATAACGGCCCGAAGACAGGAATCAGAGCCTGAATATCCCGAACCCGCTGCTCGGGTGGGTAAACCCGAAACTGCGCCGAGTCGAGAACCGCTCCGATGAAGAGGAGCTTCTGAGAGGGACACAGGTGTGACTTCGGCACATTGATGGAGAACCCCAGCAAGTGCAGGAGGTCGGCCGTAGTCTGGAGGTGGCTGACGACTGTCTGGGGCGAGCCCGCCTTCAACAACCAGTCGTCGAGGTAGGGGAAGACTGACACCCCTTGCCTGCGCAGATGGGCTGCGACCACCGCCATCACCTTCGTGAACACCCGTGGGGCGCTGGTAAGGCCGAAGGGGAGCACGGTAAACTGAAAGTGCTCGTGGCCTACCGTGAACCGCAGGTAACGCCGGTGGGCCGGCAGGACGGGGATGTGGAAATAGGCGTCCTGCAAGTCCAACGCTACCATCCAGTCTCCTGGGTCCAGGGCAGCCAGGACCTGAGCCAAAGTGAGCATCTTGAACTTCTCCGTACGGAGGAAGCCGTTGACGTTCCGCAGATCCAAGATAGGGCGTAGGCCCCCTTTGCCCTTCTTGGGTACCAGGAAGTAGTGGGAGTAACAGCCACGTCCTACTTCTGGCCCAGGAACGCGCTCGATGGCCCTCTTGGCCAAGAGGGCCGAAACTTCCTCTTGCAGAAGTCGCAAGTGATCCCCCGACACACGGTGGCATTGAGGTGGCATGGATGGAGGGGAAGACTCGAAGGGGAGGGAGAAACCCCTTCGGACAATTTGCAGCACCCACCTGTCCGAAGTGACTGTATGCCAGTGGGAGAGGTGATGGCGAACCCTGCCTCCCACAGGCGTCACATGGGCCTGAAAACTCGGACTAGGAAGGTTTTGAGGCGGGGCTGCTGAGGGAGGTGTGGACTGGCCTCGCCGCTGACCCCGACCACCGCCGCGGCGGTTCCCACGTCCGCCACCGCGCTGCTGGACATTTTGCGGCGTGTGGCTGGCGGCCCGTGGTGGGGCGCCCCTTCCGTGGCCACGAAAGGAGCGAAAGGCACCCGATTGCTGGCGTGGGGCCGTAAGGCCCAAGGACTTGGCCGTGGCCCTGGAGTCCTTGAAACGTTCCAGCGCATGGTCTGCCTTGTCGCCGAAGAGGCGACGGCCATCAAACGGCATGTCCAGGAGGGTGGCCTGGACATCGGCCGAGAAGTTGGCGGACCTCAACCAGGCGTGGCGTCGAACCGCCACCGTCGTTGCCATCGCCCTGCCCAGTGAGTCCGTGGTATCCAGCCCACACCGGATAGAAAAACGTGCCGCATCTCGGCCGTCCGCAAGGGTTTGGCTGAGTTTAGCCCTGACCTCCTCAGGGCATTGTGGCAGCACCTCCGCAACCGTGTCCCACAGAGTGTGGGTGTAGCGGCCCAAGAGACAGTTGGTGTTCACTGACCGTAGCCCTAGGCTCACAGACGAGAAGACTTTCTTCCCGAACTGCTCATATCTCTTGGATTCCCTGTCGGGCGGGGCCGACGGGAATGCGGTCTGGGAGTTGGAGGCCTGGATGACCAGACTCTCGGGGGTGGGATGGGTGGACAAAAAGCAAGGGTCGCCCGGTGCCGGGCGGTAGCGTCTGGCCACGTTCCTGTCCACAGGGGGGCCTGTGGCGGGCTTGGACCAAGTGCCCAGAAGAACGTCACACAAGGCCTCGTTGAACGGCAGGAGGGGCTCTGCGGAGCCGGACTGCTGTTTGAGGACCTCAGTGAGGAGATTAGTCCTCACGGCCGCGACGGGGAGCTGAAGGTTTAAGGCCTTAGCTGCCTTCGTCAACACTACACTGTAAGCAGAACCCGCCTCCGAAGCCACAGTCGGGGGCGACGTAAATCCAGTGTCTGGCGAGGTGTCAATACCACTGGCCTCCCCAAGCTCATATGTCCAGTCCTGGTTTGACTGGCAATCACGTGCCAGAGGGTCCTCGGACCCCTCCCACTGCTCCTCGTCACCTGGCTCCTGGAGACCAGGATCAACAGCCAGGGCCTCCTCGTGGAGATAGAACTCTCCAAAGGCCGTCGGAATCGGCGCCCAGCGGCGCCCCTCCGACTCCTGAGTAGGACCGTAGGAAGCATTGGGGTCGGCAACCACATCGGCTGCCGGGGACAACACCTGAAGGGACGGCGCCGGCGAGGTCGTAAGGTCGACCGGCGGGGTCCCGGATCCGGAGCCGGATCCAGCGAGGTCGCGCGGCGCCGGGACCGAAGTCGCCAGCGGCGCCGGGCCCGAAGCACCCGACGTCGTCGGGGCCGAAGCGCCCGACCCGGAAGGACCTCCAGACGGAGCCGATCGGCCCGAAGGCGCCACGGGAACCGACTGAGGAGGGAGGGCCCTCATGGCCATGAGGTACCTCTCGACCTCCTCCTGCGACGCGCCGTGCCCAGGGACCCGAAGGTGTGGGGCAGGCGGCGACGCTTGCGACTCCCGCGGAGCCGCGCGGGCGGTGTCGCCCGAGTCCCCGGTCGCATCGTGCGAGCGACGGGGCGGGTCGGAGGATCGATGGTGTCGCTCCGACCTCTCATGCCTCTTACCTGAGGACTTGGAACCAGACGATCGGTGTCCACTCCCGGAACGTCGATGACTCCGACCTCGCGACCTGTCCCTCGACCTCCCGTGGGACCGGGACCGGGACCTGGAGCGGCGCGGGGCCGACTGCCTCAGCTCGAGACGCTTGCGGGACCGCTCCCGCCTAGCCTTCGACGTCAGGGCCCGGCAGTCGGAGCAGGTTCGATCGTCGTGGTCGAGGCCTAAGCACTTCAGGCACCGGCGATGGGGGTCCGTGACCGACATGAGTCGGCCGCACTTCGAGCAAGGCTTGAACCCGGGCATCCCTGGCACCGATAGTCGAGGATCGACTAAATAGAGGATCAAAAAGATCGATAAAGTTTTCAGTCAAAAAGTGACTGGGGGTAGAGCTTCTTCCGGATCTGCGCTAGCTGGCGCGGAAAAAAGAAGAACTGACGTCAGCGCGCATGGGCGCCGTCTAAGTACTCCGGCGACGTCATCCCGGCGCTCACGACGCCGACGACGGACGCGGAGCCGCAGACGACGCCTACCGGCGCGCAGGGGTATTGCTACGCAAAAGTTTCCGGATCCAGTCTGACGCCTGGGGATATTCTAAGGTAAGGAATCTATCACTAACGTGTCTCTTTCAGATATGCGTGTTTTCAAAAAACGTGTATAGCTTTTTACTTTGCAAAGCATTGAAGTTTAAAAAGACGATGCAATAAGCCCAGAATCATAATTCAGTTTTCAGGATAGCCATGCTGGTCATTTGTGCATCATAGCAGCTAATAAACGGTATAAAATAAATGATAAAGGAGAGCCCACACGGATAAACGCCCCTGTAAAACATTATGGTGAAAACGATTGTTTTTTAGTCCTGAATGGCCTTGGGTGGGCCAGTGTATCCCTTGGGTGGGCCTAGCCCACCCTCTCGAACCGGGCTTGCTGTCAAGGCTCTGCCAGCGAAGACCAGATACTTTATATTGAGCTCTGCCTCATAATAAAGACTGGCCCAGCCTGTCACCAGGCACCACAGGTTCAACATTACACATCAAAACCCGCAAGTGGGGTGTGACAGAGGGGCGACAGCCGGTGCGGTACCCGGGGGCACCACTGAGGACGCATTCCTGCCGGCTGGAAACACAAGTTGAGCACAGGAATGAGAAACGGCACACAGAGAGGCGGAGTAGGAGAGGGATGTGTGCAGCAAGGACGCGAAAGCAGCGGGAGGCTACGAGGCGACAGCTGTGAAGCAGGAGAAGACAACCGCAGACCCCAGGGAGACGGAGGAAACAGCACCGAAGGCGTTTCAGCAGAGACTGGACAATGCCGAGGGGAGCGGAGGAGGAGTGAGCGGGACCAACTGGGAGGAGCCAGCGGTAGCAGAAAGAAGACAGAAGACCCAGGGCGGAGAAGAAGAAGACTCCCTTCAGGAAGGCGCTCTGGGCCAGACCCCCGTGACCCTGTTGACGGGTCACGGTTCCAGGCAAGTGACAGTTGGGGTCAGGGGGTGTTGCGGAGCTGGATGTTTTGTCGGGTGGTGTTCTTCGGGGTACTGAGGGAGGGAAGAAAGCACGCAGTGAGCGTGGTCTTTGAGGTGGGTTATTAGATAGGCACGAACTGCTGCTACAGAGGCAGAAAAAACATTCTGCCTGTTACGGGACAGTATCATAGAGAACTCCACCAGTTCAGGGTCTTGCCTTTCGGCCTCCGCAGAGCACCCATCACGTTCCAAAGATTAATGAACATAGTACTGAGGGCCCACCAGAAGTTCGCAGCCGCGTACCTGGACAATATTGTCATTTTCAGTTCTACTTGGGCTCAACATATCTTCCACTTTCAGAGCAGTACTGGATGGACTATGGCAAGCGGGTCTCACCGCAAACCCTGCCAAGTGTATGCTCGCAACTGACTCAATACGGTTCCTCGGCTATCCTATTCGGGAGGGACACATCAGGCCACACGTGGACAAGGTAGATGCCATTAGAAACCTATCCCTACCCACCACCTAAAAAGGGATAAGGGCCTTCCTGGGCCTTGTGGGATACTACCGCAGGTTCATACCCCATTTCTGAGAGGTGGCAGCTCCGCTGACAGACATGCTATCAAAGGGTTACCCCAACACAATCAGGGAATGGACAGTCGAAAAACAGCAAAGCCTAACCGCACTAAAAGATGCATTGTGCCATGAGCCTGTCCTACAGTGCCCTGACTTCACCAAACAGTTCAACCTCCAGACAGACACCTCTGACCGGAGATTAGGGGAGGTCCTGTCCCAATCCGATAAAGTGGGCAACATGCATCCCATTGTCTATCTAAGTTGCAAATGGCTACCCAGGGAGGCTTGTTACTCAACGGTAGAAAAGAGAATGCCTGACCATCAAGTGGGCTATCCAAGCCCTCCAATACTACCTATTGGGCCGCTCCTTTCCTCTGATCACACCCCTTTGGTGTGGATGGTGGCTCTGGTATCGTTGTGCAGCGCATTGGAAACTGCTTGTAACCTATTGCCTGCTGTGTGCTTTTGACTGCCGCTTTGCTTATTTGTATATGCATTTTAAAATTGCCAGCGCAACTTTCTTGCTGTATCTGGTATCGTTGTGCAGCGCATTGTAACGGAAACTGATTATAATCTATTACCTGCTGTTTGCTTTTGACTGCCGCTTTGCTTATTTGCCTTTTAAAATTGCTAGCGCTACTTCCTTGCTGTATTCGCGTTTTCCCCCAGGCGCTCTTGCCGTGCTGACCCCTCCGCCTCCATTTTGTTGTTGTTGTCCTCCTCCGTTGCCCGCCCCGCCTCCCAGCTGAGCCGCCCTCCCACAAACTACAAACAGCGCTCCCTTACCTGGAAGCGCTGTGACTCGCTCTTCGCTTCTGTGCTGAGTGGTCGCTCCCCTGTGGCTCTGGTATCGTTGTGCAGCGCATTGGAAACTGCTTGTAACCTATTGCCTGCTGTGTGCTTTTGACTGCCGCTTTGCTTATTTGTATATGCATTTTAAAATTGCCAGCGCAACTTTCTTGCTGTATCTGTTATCGTTGTGCAGCGCATTGTAACGGAAACTGATTATAATCTATTACCTGCTGTTTGCTTTTGACTGCCGCTTTGCTTATTTGCCTTTTAAAATTGCTAGCGCTACTTCCTTGCTGTATTCGCGTTTTCCCCCAGGCGCTCTTGCCGTGCTGACCCCTCCGCCTCCATTTTGTTGTTGTTGTCCTCCTCCGTTGCCCGCCCCGCCTCCCAGCTGAGCCGCCCTCGCCCCTCCCCCTCCACCATCCATATATGACAGTTGTTCCCGCGCGCAGCGTTTACGCCCAATCCGCGCCGAAGGTGCGCCAAAGGTAAGCCCGTCTACGCCCGTCCGCGCCTGGACCGCGCCCAGCGCCAGACCCCCTGGCCCTCGCACTGCCCAACAATCCCGCATTACCTACGATGCCACCACCCTCCTAGCCCTTAACCCCGGCCGCTCCCCCAACTGCGTCCAAGCCGCTCCTGGACACACCCATGGACCTTTCTCATGCTACTCCTGCAAATTCATCGGCACTGTCAACAACTCCGCAACGAACACACCACAGATTCCCGACCCCAACCACCTACAATGCATCTTGCTCAACACCCGATCGGTCCACAGGCACGCCATTGACCTATGGAATCTACTAGACACCATCTCTCCGGACGTCGCCTTCCTTACAGAAACATGGATGAACGCCTCCTCCGCCCCAGACATCACCATTGCCATCCCAGAAGATTATAAGATCATACGCAAGGACCGTACCGGCCACACAGGAGGAGGAATCGCTATCGTCCATAAGAAATCCATCCACATCTCAACCAGCTCTGACATCAATCTCGCCAACTCTGAACACCTTCACTTCCAGATCCACATCGACCCCAAGACCACACTCAGAGGCACCCTCCTTTACAGGCCTCCAGGACCCCGCGCACAATTTAGTGAGGACATCACGGACTTCATCACTCCACACGCACTCCCCTCCAAAGATTACATCCTCCTGGGAGACCTCAACTTTCACCTTGAAAAGAACAACGACCGCAACTCCACCACCCTTCTGGACAACCTCGCCAACCTCGGACTTAAACAACTTGTCACTTCCCCCACCCACATCGCAGGTCACACTCTCGACCCTATCTTCTCCTCCAGCAATCATGTCTCCTTCAGCCACACTACGGCTCTCCTCTGGACTGACCACAGCTGCGTTCACTTTACCTACAACAAGCCCAAACCCAACAACCACCCCCAACCAACTCTGCAAAGAAACTGGAACAAAATCACCATCGACCAGATCTCCTCATCGCTTCTTCTTAACCCCCCAGCCCACTCCTCAAACCCCGACCAAGCCGCCACCAACCTCTCCCTATGGCTATCCAACAGCGCCGACATCCTAGCTCCACTGAAAAAGCGACAAAGCAAACTTGGCAGCAAGAAGACCTCATGGTTCAACGATGATCTTAAGAAATCCAAGAAACTCTGCCGCTACCTTGAGAAGGCCTGGAAAAAAGACCCAACCACCAGCACCAAGGACGCCTTCAAAAACGCCACCCGCATACACCACCAACTGATCCGTAAGGCCAAGAAAACCGCCTTCAAGGAACGACTAGATAACAACGCCCACAACAGCAAGGAACTTTTCAACATCGTCAAGGAATTCACCAACCCCTCAGCCAACTCCAACGACATCACCCCCTCTCAAGCACTTTGCGACTCCCTAGCCTCATTCTTCCACAACAAAATTGCAGACATCCACAACAGCTTCGACAACCAACCCGGAGTCCAACCCTCCCAACCATCTACTGGACCTTCACCCCCCTCGAACACCCTTAATGACTGGAACCCTATCTCCACTGAGGACACCATCCGCCTGATGAATTCCATCCACTCAGGATCCCCCACAGACCCTTGCCCTCACCACATCTTCAACAAAGCAGACTCCATCATAGCACCGCACCTCCGAGACGTCATCAACTGCTCCTTCAAATCCGCCACCTTCCCAGATAGCTGGAAACACGCTGAACTCAGCGCCCTTCTGAAAAAACCCACAGCGGACCCCACCAAACTCAAAAATTACCGCCCCATCTCGCTCCTTCCATTCCCGGCCAAAGTCATCGAGAAAGCAGTCAACAACCAGCTCGCCGCCTTCCTCGAAGCCAACAAATCCCTCGACTCCTCACAGTCCGGCTTCCGAGCAAAACACAGCACTGAGACCGCCCTCATCGCAGCAACAGACGACATTCGAACTCTACTGGACAATGGAGACACAGTCGCCCTCATCCTCCTCGACCTCTCCGCAGCCTTCGACACAGTCTGCCATAGCACCCTTCTACAGCGCCTCAGAAACATCGGAATCCAAGGAAAAGCACTGGAATGGATCACCTCGTTCCTCACCGGAAGAACCCAGAGAGTCCGCCTTCCACCTTTCAAGTCAGAGGCTACTGAAGTCATCTGCGGCGTACCTCAAGGGTCCTCACTCAGTCCCACCCTCTTCAACGTATACATGAGCCCCCTTGCGGCCATCGCACGCCAACACAACCTCAACATCATCTCCTACGCGGATGACACTCAACTGATCCTATCACTCACCAATGACCCTAGCACCGCCAAAACTAACCTACACGAAGGAATGAAAGAAGTAGCCGAATGGATGAAACACAGCCGTCTGAAACTGAACTCAGATAAAACGGAAGTCCTTATCTTAGGTACCTCCCCCTCTGCATGGGACGACTCTTGGTGGCCAGAAGCCCTTGGAAAAGCACCCATCCCGACAGACCACGCACGGAACCTGGGCGTCATCCTGGATTCCTCACTTTCGATGAACAGACAAGCCAACGCCGTCTCTTCATCTTGCTTCAACATTCTTCGCATGCTCAAAAAAACCTTTCGTTGGATCCCCACCGAAACTAGGAAAACGGTCACCCACGCTCTGGTCACGAGCCGACTGGACCATGGAAACACCCTCTACGCCGGCACTACAGCTAAACTCCAGAAAAAACTCCAACGAATCCAAAACGCCTCAGCCAGACTCATATTAGACATCCTGCGTAAAGAACATATCTCTGATCACCTGAAAAACCTCCACTGGCTTCCTGTCAATAAGAGGATCACTTTCCGGCTCCTAACCCACGCACACAAAGCACTCTACGAAATCGGACCAGAATGCCTCAACACACGACTGTCCTACTACACCCCCTCCCGCCAACTACGATCATCCAACCAAGCCCTTGCCACTGTACCCCGCATCAACAAAACCACCATGGGAGGTAGATCCATCTCCTACCTGGCAGCCAAAACCTGGAACTCACTTCCCACTTACCTTCGCCTTACCCAGAACCACCTATCATTCAGAAAGCAACTTAAATCGTGGATATTTGACAAGTAATTCCCCACCCCTCCTTAAGCGCCTTGAGACCCTCTGGGTATGTAGCGCGCTATATAAATTCTCTGACTTGACTTGACTTGACTAATGTTCGGGTTCTGTGCTGGTTTTTAGGTCTCGCCTTTTCCATTCCGAAGGAATGGGAAATGGCGAGAATTCAAGTGCTCAAAATACTCGTGAAACCACGGGTTTTTTCGTGAGGTTTTCTTCGAGTTCACGTGGCCACAGGCACGCGCTTTTGGGCCATAAACTTTCACGGCCAACTGTTCCCCAGCTCCAGCACCTCCCCTCTCTCTCCCCGCACACAGCCTTACTTGCATTTCTCCTCCCCCTCCCCAGCCAGCTTCCCCCAGGCCGTGTTCCCTCCCACCTTTCCTCCTCTCTGTCCCTTCTTTTTTGGTGATGTTCTCCACTAGCATTTTACCTCTTTGCTCCATTTCTTGCTACCTTTGCCTGTTTTCTCTCTCCTCTCTTTTTCCTTTCCCTTCTAATAAAATGTAATCTTTTTATGTATTATTTTTACTCACTGTATAATATCCTTTTAAACCCAAAAAACGCTGAAAACGTCAAATTAAAATATATCTTTAGCCTATTGTTCATTTTCTTACTTTTATTCTGCTGATTTTAAACTATCTTTAAAAGACCTTCCAAAATGGCCGCTTTTAACACTCACTGTACAGTTACATCTCCCTGCAGCTAAAACACTCGTCCTTCTTCTGTGTCCATGGCTTGCATGGTGAATGACAGCGGCCAGTGTCAGTATCCGGAAGGAGCCGGCACCGGGGCACGAGGGTAGAGCAGGGTTCGGA
Organism: Lissotriton vulgaris; assembly: GCF_964263255.1. Classification (NCBI taxonomy): domain Eukaryota; kingdom Metazoa; phylum Chordata; class Amphibia; order Caudata; family Salamandridae; genus Lissotriton; species Lissotriton vulgaris. The sequence goes on along the minus strand of NC_141693.1, from coordinate 1,867,111,725 downwards.
GGTTGCTCTGTCAGCTGTAGTAGCACCTGCAGGCGAAGATGTGGTGCCTGAAGCTACCGCTCCTCACGGCAGTCTTCTATTCTTTTTATTGGCATCCTGTCCTGGGCGCAGATGACATCGTAGTGGGCTGCGGAGGATTTGTTAAGTCTGACATGGAGATCAATTATTCTCTGATAGAGGTGAGTGCTGCCTGTATAGAGCATTGTGAAAGTCAGCTGTCGTGCTGATGGTGTAGACGAGCTACACCATATCTCAACACACTGCATGCTAGGTCTGAAGGCAGCCTTCCGCCTACCACCACTGTACACTTACTATCATAAACACTTCTACGAGCCGCGTGCACAGCCAGCAATGCAGCTGACAGTGCCATATGCTAGTATCGGCCCCCTGCTAACCCTGGTTACTATTGGCAGAAAAGGGAGCCTTACACTGCCACACAAAAGCTAAATTCTGGAATATAGGCAACCCTACGCCATTTAAGTTAAAATTAGAAGAAGAGATGGCGTGGCCTTAATCTGTCTTTAGGGGAAAGATAGTAAGTACATAGGAAGATTCTTATTATGCCACTGCTGAGGGTGTCTGAGAAGATTTGGTGTTATTACAAAACGAGGAGAGGGTAGCCTCACACAACAGGATGTGTAAAACATTTAGTGGACACCTCAAACAAACCCAATTGGTGAGGCTCGGGGGGTGGGAGTTGATGGTTGTGCTATCATGTTAGGAATATCACTAAGGTTTCTCACCTTTTAGGTGTTATAGACTGTGACAAGGGGCGGGGTAGTGATGCTTTCCTATATTTTATACTCCACTCAGCACCACAACAGCACTGTCCTTGCTGGCTAACAACAAGCATTCCCATAGCCAATAGGACTCGCATTAGCTATTGGCTTTGTAAATAACAATGCTATTAATTTATATATTTTCAATGCCAACACATATTAAAAAAATAATTGTCATTTACAATACCAATAGCTCACACTTTCCTAATGCGAGACCTATTGGCAACGCCAGTGCTTGTTGGCCTTACAGTCTTTCTCATTCCAGGTGTCACATCGGCCGGGTGCCCTGCAGATCAAAGTGGACTTTCTCTCCAGACCGGGCGCTGTTTCGTGGCCTGATCGGCCATGCCTGGTTGGGATGCACTGTAACAGAGCAACGACAGCCGGTACCCAGGTACCCCACGGGCACCACCGAGGATGCCTTTCTGCCGGCTGGAAACACAAGCCGAGCACAGGAAGGAGAAAGGGCACACAGAGAGGCGGAGCAGGAGAGCGGTGTGTGCATCGAGGACGCGAAAGCAACAGGAGGCAATGAGGCGACAGCTGTGGAGCAGGAGAGGACGGCCACAGACCCAGGGAGGTGAAGGAACCAGCACCAAAGGTGTTTCAGCGGAGACGGGACAACGCCAAGAGGACCGGAGTAGGAGTCAGTGGGACCGACTGGGAGGAGCCAGTGGTAGCAGAAAGAAGACAGAAGACCCAGGGCGAAGAGGAAGAAGACTCGCTTCGGAAATGCGCTCCGGACGAGACCGCCGTGACCCTCTTGACGGGTCACGGTTCCAGGCAAGTGACAGTCGGGTTCAGGGGGGTGTTGCGCAGCTGGGTGTTTTGTCGGGTGGTGTTCTTGGGTTACTGAGGGAGGGAAGCAAGCACGCAGTGAGCGCAGTCTTTGAGGAGGGTTATTAGACAGGCACAAACTGCTGCTACAGAGGCAGAAAAATCATTTATAGGGCTGCCTGGGCACTTAGGCATCAAGAGTACGGTGCTACTCGAGGTGCAATTTCTTTTCCCTCACAATCTATACCCCTTATCTGACTTCGTGTGAAGGAACACGGCAAGCCACTGGTAGGTTACCTGTGCACAAGAGGGCAGGAGAAACAAGCCTATCAACAAGGTCAGTTAACACTAACCGTCTCTCCATTTTCTGTTTCCCGAGGGGAGGACCCCTAGAGAAGGCAAACAGAAGACCCTGGAAGGATCACTGTGAAGAGGCCGTAACGGAACCCTGAAAACGGACAAAAAGACACTCCTTGAATGACTAGTATGCAATAAATCTCCTTACCCAATATACCCCTGAGTCCCCTGTCATTCTTGGTGCGTGACATGGGGTCACGTGTAAACTAGGGCTCAGGGCAAAGGTCAGACGTGGCTGCAATTTGCAGTGGTCAGATATTTGTAATACTGTAGATTTGTAAGGTTGTTACTATCACAAAATCTCTTCACAAGAGTGACAGGGTGTGAGCCATATTTTCATTTTTTCCATTAAAACATACATTTGTTCTTCAGGTTATGTGGCAGACCCACTGTTTCCCTTACTCCAGCTCAGGCACATGAATTTAGGAATATTATGTTTCTGCCTTTCAAAAACTAAGTCCATATTCGTTTCGAAGTTGCTCTACACCTCAGACTTCAGAACAGTTTTCAGCATGGGGCTAGCTGCTTCAGTCTTGACATCACTTTAGATTTATAGGTTTCACTTAGCCAGCACTTGCACTGATTCTTCGAGACATCGTTATATTGGGAATATAGGCTTTAAGCTCCGCCTAGCACTGCCTGCCTTTTGGAAATTCCTTTACAGTGGTTGGTCAACAGTGTCCATCTGTCCCGCCTTAGGTCCTTGGTTTCCTCCCACAGGTACCTCACAGATTGTTTCTTTTGGTTGGACATCGCTGGCCATCTGTTGCCTCCTCGATAGCAAACCACCCCCTCCCTCCCGTTATTGCTGATGCCCTTCCTGTTTTTAGGTCTCGCCTGCGCAGCGCATGTGATCTGCAAGACATTTAGTATGTGGGATTTTGAAAATAATCCCACGCGCTTTTGCTGGCCTAGCGCTTGCGGTTACGCAAGCGTGCCCGCGCGCTGCCGCAAACTTTCAGCGCCCGAGGCGCCATCTGGAGCGCGATCACTTTTACCGCTACTGCGCGCGCACCACTCGTGTGCTTTTTTTTAAATGTCCTTTTAGCGTGCGCTCATACACAATTTGCTCACCACAAGCGTTTTTATTAATTTCCTTTTTGCTTGCGCGTGCACACACACAACTCCGGGCTTGCGGTATGACCAGGCATAAAGCATGCGCCCAATTACATCACTCCTTTACTCAAAACATCTGCCTTGTGCAACTTCTGCCTCTGCAGTAAATATGTGATTCTCTGGGTTTCCGAAGTCTCCACGAAGGCTTTAAGGAACAGCGCATCACCCCCAGGGAACTATGTTCACTCTATTCACGCCAATGGTCCGAGAGTGGCATAACGTATTCGTGTCTGTATGCTTTCAGAACCTCAAAGTGATACAAAGCAGGCACTTAAGCGCTGAATAAAACCCCGGAAGCAATAATAATTGATTAACCGTATTAATCTCGAATGCCTATCCCTCAAGCTGTAGTCCCCACAAAACCAGCACTGCTCTGCACCGTATAGATGTAAGCCATTGCAGAAATTGCCACCTCATGTCCAAACCAACGTGCTGTTTTCTCCGGTATCCCGTAAACAAGGTCACTGTAATACTGGGGTTTACAGCTGCTGTGCTTCCAGCAAGGTTATGCCTAAACCACACTTGTCGCACAAGCCACCATCTGTACAGCCTAACTTGTACATTTCAACAAAGGATGTGTTTCTAGTTCAAACGGCTCAAAGCAACTAAATAAAAGCGCCACGAGAGGTGATAAAGTGGCAGACGCTGTGCAAAGTTTAACTAGTGAACTCAGATGCTGTCTTCAAGTGCTATGCTCGTAGTTATGTGGCAAAGTGAAAAAATAGTGAATACTGCCACTGACAAATTCATCTTTTCCATCCTTAAACCGTACATACAGAGACTGCTGAGGTTTATTAGGCCCGCTTCCCATTCCAAAACATCTGCAAAGAAATGTACCGTCATCCCTTGCACCACTTGAAAACTACATGTAGCACTCCGCCACTCTGCATCATTTGTCACTTCCCTTCACCACATCTTCAATAAACTGCCTTGTACATCATTAGACAAACTCCAATGAATTGAGGGTGCAACTCAAATTCAACAAGAAATATGGACATTATTGGATTTTTTCGGTGGATCCAAATGAGGTTTGAGCTGACATTGGACTGTTAACTATTTGTACTACTTTATATATGAATTTGGTTATTGTCTGTGCTGACTGAGTCACCCTCACCATCTTCTGTGTACTAGTATTTGCCTTGTACATCATTAGAACCACTTACTCCAGCTCACAGATAATAAGTTTCTAAACATATCACTCATAACACTCCTAAAATCCAACAATTGTTCCTGAACGCTCATGCCAATTAAACAGTGTCCCATCCATCACCACTCCCAAATTTTTAGAATTTAACAGCAATTTAATTAAATATTCTACCCCAATTTCTCTTGTTGACTACTCTTTGCCCTATCCAGCCATCGCACACCATCACACTCCAGCTGAACAGTACATACCAGAGCTTGGCTCTTTCCCGCCTCCTGCTCTGATATTTGCCATTGAGTCGAATAGTTGAATAGACAAGCATTCGTAATGCCAGTCGGGCTTGCTGACCTTTACATTCATCCAAGACTATTTGGTATTGCCAATGCTTGTTCATGGTAGGCTTTTAATGCTGTATCTTCTACATTTCCGCAACAGTTTTTCTAGTGACTAATAGGTGGCACTAAACGCGGCAAACTGAAGTTGTTTCAATGTGGCTCAGTTTTCATAGATGCAGTGGAGTTTGGAGCAGGATAAATAATAATCTTCAGATGGCAAAACCAAAAATCTCCTGTTTGTGGATCAAACACAGGTAGAAGAAAACGCAAAATAATAAGAGCACTGATTGACACGAAAGCCACCCAGTCTCGAGTAACATTTGGATTTGTGGTGTATTGTATACAGTGCTGTGTACGACAGACAGCTGGAACTGTCTGTAGCAAAACAACAACAAGCATTGGCATAGCCAATAGGTATCCCTTTGGGAACCTTATAAGTGTTTAGCCATGCAACAATTCATGTTGTTGCACCAAGGATATTGTGCTGCATACCTAAATACTTATAAGGTCCCAAAAGCGAGACCTATTGGCTATGCCAATGCTTGTTTTCTTTGCAGTGCTTTCGTCACTGTATTCTTCCAAATTACGTTGGTTCTGGTGTTCCCACTTCCTGCGCTCAGATTAGCTAGTCTAACTTTTAAATGTCCCGTGCCTCCTTGCTCACAGAGGAACCCGCTCTCTCCACGCAATTTTGCCTACTGTGAAATAATATACTACATAATTGCAGTGTAGCGTATTTAGCTCACAGGCAGCTTGTAACTCGTGCCTTAGCTGCTCCGCATACCTCGTGTCATACGCACACCTTGTCGTGTTAAAATTATCCCCGTTTTAGCGTCAGGAAACTGCCGCTAAAGCGGCGATAATGGTCTTGCTAATATGCATTATAGAATTCCAATAGAAGCCCAGGTTAGATGTGCCGGACATCTAACTTGGGCTTCTATTGGAATTCTATAACGCATATTAGCAAGCCCATTATCACTGTTTTAGTGGCAGTTTCTTGCCGCTGAAACTGCGATAATTTTAACAAGGTTCTTGCTAATATGCCCCTATGTTTTATAGAGCATGCTGCCAACGAACTAAACTACGTCATGGCACATTACTGACGACCAGTAAGTCCTATTAGTCGAAAGTTATCAATTTCAGGACTCATCTGCTGTGCTTCTGGCTAAACATATAAACTTCAGATTGCGGGCACACTTCCTAGATAGCTGGTCTGATCACCATGCTATTTTACGGACTTTGCGGCTATTGCGTAGGATTCTTTTAGGGCCACCGGGGGGCCACAGCTACCAGTCTTCTACACTACCACCTGTTTGTCGTAACCATGTGGGTAGCTTGCTTATTAGAAGACCATGCCGTGAGCAGATGGCAGAGATGGGGGTGAGACTGTAGTGTGGCCTAAAGCCTGCTTTGCACGCATGTTATGTTAGCATGGCTTATTAGAAGTTTAAACGCCATTTTGCCTTTGGCACACAACACTGCATATAGCTGTTTTTGTAAGTTAGGCTTCGTGAAGGTCTACACATGAGAAAAGGTTTGTTTTCAACATCTCTAGACTTACATCGTGCCCCTAGTCTGCACAGTGAGTGCTGAATCCGTCAAGGTTATCATACCATGGTAGTTGTTGTTCGACATGATAGAATAACGCTTTTTAGACACAACAATTTGGGAGCTGTGAGCCAACTGAGATTCTGGCGCCCTTATTATGGCACAGTTGCCATGAATTCACACAATTGGAAGATTTTGCGTTTCCAGGGATGCAGAGAGCTTTTGCTGATCCTGATGCGATTTACTCTTACTGAGCGGAAAGGTAATGGGGTCCCCCAAACAAGCCTAAGAGACCTTGTATAGTTTATAAAACATAGTTCCTATATAGGGAGGGTGTTAAAACTAGGCACTATAAGACCTGTTTTCACCATCATTGTAATATGATTTCTCCTTTTGTATTTTATGGAATTGTAACAAAGCTGTCCATATTATTTCTAATCATATGTCTGCTTATGTTGGCTAAGATACTGCATCTGAGATCACATTGTTAAATAAATATTTTAACCTTACCGTGTCTCTAATTTACTCCTGTTGTGGACTGGTATGAGAGTATAACGAAAGAGTTTTCTCACTTCCCACCATTCCGGAGTTTGTACTAAGTCGCATGTTCTAGGTTGTCTAATCATTGGTTACTTTGCTATAGGACGAAGAGCTAATGTGACGCGGATGCTGGCTCATTGGGGTTTTTCTAGGTACTGAGATTAAATTAGCCATGTAGCGTACGTATTTTCACTGGCTGACTGTACCTAAGTAGGAAGGACACTTGCAGTCTTGTTGCAAGGATCCTGCACATACACTGAACTTTACACAGAGACCTAGGACATCAGTGAATTCACTGATGTCCTAGGTCTCTGTGCAAAGTTCTGTGTGTGAGCAGGATCCTTGCAACAAGACTGCAATTCACTGATGTCCTAGGTCTCTGTGCAAAGTTCAGTGTATGAGCAGGATCCTTGCAACAAGACTGCAAGTGTCCTTCCTACTTAGGTACAGTCAGCTAGTGAAAATACGTATGCTACCAGGCTAATTTATTTATTTTTTTAAAAATTTTATTGCAGAAACATAGACAATACCAGCTTGCAAAGAGCACTTCAGCTGAACCATATTAGGAAGAGTCATAATGATTAGTATAGTTTCACACAGCCATTCAGCCCACACCCCGGAGGTCGGGCGGCAATTGTAGATCGCACGCTGAAGGCATACCTTCAAGAGCCAGTTTAGGCATTCAAAGTATTATCAATCTTCTGCTTTTTTTTCTTTTAACCCCCCCCCCCCCCCCCCCCCCACCCCCAAACTGTTCAATTTAACTGAAAACAGTGCTACAATCATGTGATGAGCCACATCTTACACTTCAGGCTGCAGTCATGATAGTTTCTCCGGATACATATGCATACTAGTGTGCAGCCCATCTTCCCCTGCCCCAACACCCCCCAACACGAAACCTTATTCTTCAGATTCTTGTTTTCTCGCATTGCACTTCGGCCCTCCAATGATCTCACATAAGGCTTTATAGTCCTTTCAGTTCCATTCTAGATTACATTTGCGGTCTCGCACCCTCCCTCTCCTCTGGTGTACTCCCTCACTGCCCCCCCTCCAATCCATGATACTGTCTTCACTTGGCCCATACTCTGCGGAATTTTTTGGGGCAGCCTCTCGCCTTATAGGTCACCCTTTCTGCTGCCATATAAAGGTCTAGCCCCCGTCTCCATTCCTCAATATCTGGTGTCTCTGTGGCCCCCCAGTATTTTGCTATGTCTCTTTTGGCTACTACCAGTGCTAGCACCAGGAAAATGAGCAGCGGGCGTGGCAGGTCCACTTCGTTCGTCATGCCCAGTAGGGCCAGCTTAGGCTCCAGCGATAGTTCCACCCCTAGGACTTCCCCCAGTTCAGTGAAAATGTGTGACCAGAAGGTTTGTATATGTGTGCACGCCCAGATGGTGTGGTAGAAGTCCCCTTGTTGTTGGCGGCACCGAAGGCATGCCGGGTCGCTTATTTTCCCCATTTTCAGGAGTCGTATTCTATCCAAATACGTTCTGTGGAGCACGTTTAACTGAATGAGGCAGAGCCTAGATTTGATCGCTACTTCCCGGGGATGCATGAGGACGATCTCCCAGTCCAGATCTTCCATTACCCCCACATCTGCCTCCCATATGCCCCTAAGTTTTGTCAAGTCACCTAGCATGTTATTAGTCAGAGTTTTGTATGTGAGGGAGACCGCCTTGCCCATTATCTGTTCCTGGAGGAGTCTACCCTCCAGTGGCGCGTATTCCGGCATTTCCGTGAGCGTGATATTTTGGGCCCTCCAAGCATGTCTCAGCTGTGTGTATTTGAACATTTGTGAGTGGTGTAGCCCAAACTCAGTCTGAAGTGCCTGGAATGATTTCAGTTCTCCCCTGGAGATCACATCACCTATGCTCAATATACCGATGTCGTCCCACCTTTGGAAGCCCCGCAGCTTACAGAGTTCTTTTAGCCATTGGCAGTGCCATAACGGTGTTTGTCTGGTGGGTTTCCCTTCCCATCCCATACGTTTCGTTGCATTGAGCCAAGCTCTCAGTGTGATTACCGTCGCCGGTAAGAGCGACTTCCTCGCCTGACCACCATATAGATAGTATAGTATGTTTTTGGGTGACATTTTGCACCTTTCAAGTGCATATGTCGGGTGGTCCGCCGGAGCATGGATCCAGTCGTTTATCGGGGTCAAGTGTTCCGCCCAATAGTAGGCCTCTAGGTTGGGTAGAGAGATCCCCCCACTGTATTGGTGTCGTTGGAGCGTCTGCAGGGCTATCCGCGGTTGCTTTCCTAACCATAGAAAGGTACGAAGATCCGCATGTATCTTCGGTATCGTCGTGGTCGGGAGTGAGTAATATTCATTTTGGAGCGCGTATAGGATCTTAGGTAAGGTAATCATTTTGTACATTGCCGCCCGGCCCAGAAGAGTGAGCGGCAACTGTTTCCACCTGTTCATGTCCAACATTGCATCCTCCATAATCCGTTCTATGTTTTTGGCAAATGAGAGTGTCCTGTCTAGGGTAATATATATTCCCAGGTACTGGAAGCCTGCGGCGGTAGTGACCAGTCGCTCAGGCAAGGACACCCACTCCTCCCTCCCCTGTGGATCATATAGAACTGACTTATGCCAATTTATGGTATGGCCTGCTCTCGCTCCAAAACTGTCTAGTTCCCTAAACAACTCCGGCACCGTACTGTCAGGTTTAGTGATGTAAAGTAGTACATTGTCTGCATAGAGTGATATTTTTTCTTGCACGGCCACTGAGGGTTCTCGCGAAAAGCCATGAATATCTGGGTTGCGTCTTATCTTCAGTGCCAGGATTTCGATGGTAAGTGTGAATAGAAGGGGGGATAACGGGCACCCCTGGCGTGTACCCCTTTCAACTCGGAATTCGCGGGATAGTCTCCCATTAACTCTCACTCGCACTCTCGGGGCAGTGTATAGGAGCTGTATCCACCCCCGAAATTTTGGGCCGAAGCCAAACCTTTGAAGCGCCGCCATGAGAAAGGGCCAGTGCACCGCATCAAACGCTTTTTCGGCGTCCAGTGAAAGAAACCAGTGGGGTTCACTCATTCCCTTGACTTCTTGCAGCCAGTTGTGTGTGCGCCTGAGGTTTAATTTGGTTGCTCTATCCGGCAGAAACCCCGACTGGTCCATATGGACGAGGTCTGGGATTACCGGTCTCAGGCGATTTGCTAAAATAGTCGCTATAATCTTCACCTCCATATTAAGGAGGGAGATGGGGCAGTAGGAAGCACATTCATCTTTAGGTTTGCCCTCCTTATATATCGGCACAATGGTGGCCAGTGCGAGGTCTGGTGGCAGGGTCCCCTCCTGGTATGATTCGGTAAAGAGGGTTTTAAGGTGTCGCGTCAAGAGATCGGTTGCCTTTTTAAAGAATTCCGCTGGGAACCCGTTTGGTCCCGGCGTCTTACCCGTTTTCAATTTGGTTATAGCTTCCGATATCTCGTCTAACGTGATATCCGCTTCCAGAACCGTACAGGTTTCGGAGGACAGTGTTGGTACCTCCGTCTGTTCCATATACTGTAACGCCACGCCGGTGTCCCCCAGGGCTTTGGCTTCATAAAAGCGTTCGTAGTGGGTCGCGAATGCCTCTGCTATCTCCTCATCATTGCACACAATTCCCCCCTCCGCCGACTCAATTTGTTCCACCCACCTTCCCGCCCTTTCTTTCCCACTCAGCCTTGCCAGGAGCCTACCAGATTTATCCCCCACATCGTACAGACGATGGAAAGTTGCCAGGGATTGTGTCCTCGCCTCATTCGAGACCACCCCTCTATATTTCTGTTGAGTATCAAGCAGTTGTCGCAGAGTCTCCGCGCCCTTGTGTGCTTGATATTCCTCTTCCAAGTTCAAAATAGTGGCTTCCATGTCTGCTACCTCCGCTTGTTGTTTCCGTCTCTCCTCCCCCAGCCTCCTCTGTATTCTATCTCGTAACACCGGCTTCATCGCCTCCCAGAAGGTTATCCCAGAAGCAACTGATCCTTCATTCTCCGCTACATACACCTTAATGTCAGCCCTAATGCCACGTGCGATTTCCGGTGTCTGGAGATCCCAGGCCGCTAGACGCCATTCAGCATCTCTCTTCCCCCTCACACCTCCCACCTTTGCATATAGGGGTGAGTGGTCCGAAATTCCCCTCGCTTTGTATTCTACCACATCATCTGCCGTTAGGTATTGCCTCGCTATGAAGATATAGTCGAGTCTGGAAAAGACCTTATGGGCCCCGGAGTAGAATGAGTAAGCGGTTTGTGTAGGATGTCGCCATCGCCATATGTCAGTGAGTCCTATATTAGTCATCAGTTGTGACAGCACTGTCTGCGCTCCCCCTCTACGTGCTTGCCCCGTACGATCTTGCTCTTCAGACATTGCATCATTGAAATAGCCCCCCACTATTTGTATGGTGTCTGCCGTATCTAAGAGAATGGACGTGAGTGCCTTGAGCATGCGGGCTTGGAGCTTCGGTGGCGCATAGACCGAGATTATAGTGTATCTATGTCTCCTCCAAGTCCCTTGCACTCCCACGTATGTTCCTTGAGGGTCACTCCATGTGCGTGTGGTGCAGAATGGGGATGACTTTTTAATTAGGATCGCTACTCCTCTGGAGTCTGAGGTGTATCCTGCATGTGCCAAGACCTTGTGTCGACCTCTCGCTATGAACGCACACTTATCCCCTCTAAGGTGTGTTTCTTGCAATAGAATGATGTCCGGTGCTGTTCTCTTAAGATATGCATTCACCAATCCCCGTTTAATTTTTGGCCTCAGGCCGTTCACATTCCACGTTAAGATAGAGACTCCCCTGTCCTCCCTTTGCGGTGCAGCTAATGTACCTGCCATTGTGTATATCGATTCTCATCTACCGTCGGTACCGGTGGTGGATGTATGGGACGGTGTGTCGAAGTGTATGTTTGTAGCTCTCCCCCCACTGTTCCTCCCCCCCAACTTTGCTCTCCCCCTCCCCAACTTGTTGCAACACTGCACCCCCTCGCTCCCCCCTCCTCCCCACCACCCTCCCCTTCCAGACTCATCCCAGTATAGGACAGAGCTTTCAGCGGGAGCCGGTCTGTCGCCCACCCTTGCCCCCCCATTGTTAAACTACCCCTCACCCTTCCCCCCAAAGTGGAATGCTGTGAGGTTACTGGCCCAAATTCTGTGTCCAGTCGGACAACCAAACCAACTCAAAAAACACAAACTATTTAGATGATAAAAAACAAGGGGCAGTGTCAACTTGCGTGTCTCCGGTCACCCCGGCCGTTGTCTCTGGTAACCCACTCCATCATTGTTCATGAATGTGAATCTTGTGTAGCTGAATCAGTCCCGCTATTCTTGTCGGAGGAGTCCTGTTCTAGGTGGCGTATCTCCTTCACCAGTGGATGCATCGAGTTCTGTCCCTCTCCTTGCTCATCTTCCTCGGCTTCCGAAGCTCCACGGCCTGCGTCGTCTTCTTCCTCTCCTTCTGGACGTATCGGCTGACGAAAACCCTGCCTTCTGGAGCCCGCTGTGGATGATTCCCCCGGCGACTCCGATCGCCCTCTCCTTACACCCGTGGAAGTGCGTGCCTGGTACAGTGTCCCAGGCGTGCGGGAATGTAGCCTTTTAGATGTCCGTCTTTGGGGTTTCGGAAGTCCCCACTGTGCCTTCTCCCTTAGGGACCTGTCCACTTCCTCACGCCCTGCCGCTTATCTGCTATTTAGGATCGGTCTCTCCTCGAGCCACTGCCATGCGTCTTCAGGGTGGTTAAAGAATATTGATTTTTCTTTGTATATGACTTTAAGTTTTGCCGGGAAAAGCAGCATGTAGGTGATATTCATTGCCCTGAGTTTCGCCTTCACCGCGTCGAAGGAGCGTCTCTGTTTCTGCACCTCCTGGCTGTAATCCGGGAAGATCATGATGTTCGTGTTCTCCAATCGAATCTCTCCCAGTTTTCTTGCTTCCCGCAGTATCAAGTCCATGTCCACAAAATTGAGTAAGCGCGCGATAACCGGTCTAGGTCTCGCACCCTCCGGTGGTTTTGCTAGTAGTGCTCTATGGGCTCTTTCAATGATAAAGCACGCAGAGAATTGTGCCGCTGGGAAGGTAGCAGACAGCCATGTGTGAAGGAACGCCGCCATGTTATTCCCCTCGATTCCTTCTCTAAATCCCACAAAGCGCAGGTTGTTGCGGCGTGCCCTGTTTTCTGCATCGTCCACCTTCCATAATAGTTGTCCATGCGAGGCTTGGAGTTCCACCATATCTTTCCGGAGCGTGGTGAGCGAGTCTTCCGCCTCCCCAATTCGCGTTTCCGTCTCTGTGACTCTAGCCGACAAGTTCCTGAAGTCTTGTCGCAGGAGAGTGACCTCCGACCCCACCTCTCCGATTTTGACTTCTAGGGCCGCTCGGGATTCCTGAATGTCCGATCTTGAGGCTTGAATAGCTGCTAGAAGCCTACCAGTGTCTATTGGCCCCTCCGGCGCTGTGTTGGGGGTCTCCCTGCCCGGGCGTGATGTCGCGAAGTTATCCATTGGGCCTTGTTTCAGAGGTTTGGGCAGTGCATCCTTTTTCCCCATGATTGGCCGCCTCGGGTCAGTGCTGCTCATGTGCCGCTATACGGTATTGTCCACTGCACTCGGCTCCGTCGCGACTGTTGCTCTGCCCTTATGGTGTCTGTCCGGCTCCAGATCCCGCCAGGTGTGCCAAGTGCGTCCTCTAAATGCCAACCTCCTGATCCCTTAGCACTGCCAGGTATCAATGATACCGCCGAGGCATGAGCCTTCCACCGTGTGTCGTCGCCGCTCCGTGGTGCACCCACTGCCAGCCCGGGTCCCCAGTGAGTGGTCACAAATGCTCCCAGGTGTTCTGGCCAACATCCGGAATGTGTCCTAGCAGGGGACCACCCCCATATGCTTTAGCTCGCCGGAACTCAGCCTCTCGATAATTATACTGTTACGTTTCTCAGTCAGGGACGTGGGTTCTGTGGATCATCTATGCCAGGGATTAGCGTGGGGCTCCCCTAGCAGCCCGCCTGCTGTCCCAACCACGAGTGCCACCTCGTTCCAGTGCCTGCCGCTCACACACTACTGAGACTCCCTACATCTGCCGCCGCTGGGTCTTCCCGCTTCCGACTCCCCCAGCCTGTTCAGCCGCGGTTGCCTCCCTCCTGTTGGAGGCCCAGTGCCACGATCTTGCTAGCACCCGCAGGATCCCCTGCTCCCAGCAGTCCCGGCTTCAGCCTCTGTCGGGGCGCCTCACCCTGCCCCCTCAGGCGCCGTCGCGTGCTTTCCGCCTACGGTAGCGGTCCCTCTTCACCGCGCCGCCATGTTGGTAAAGGGCGGCCGGTTGTGTACTGTCCTGGTGGCTGCTCCCCGCTCCCAGGATGGTTGTCAGCTACATCGCACACCTTGTCATGTTTTGGCATTTTGCGGTAACTGTTGTGAAGTACGGTGGGGACCCTCACAGCCCCATGTGCCCCAAAATCCACAGGTCTAGGTTGGGTGTGGCAAACTTCTGCCAAGTGCCTTAAATTGAAAATGAAACGCTTAGAAATGTCACGCCCCTCAGTTATCTGTTTGTCTACTGGTTAACTTCCGGTTATTTATATATCGCTTAATACCAACATTTAACCAGTTTCTAAGCTTTTCTAAGTTCTACATGTAAAGAAACAGAGGCACAGGGACATGACTCACTTTCTCAGGATCACACACTTTGGCTAGGTGGGACCGCTCCCACAACAGTGCATGCCCTCACCCATCACCCCACTAAGACTCATGACGGTGCTTTTTCAGCTTAAGTGCCCTGTGTGTCGTCCCACCCGGTGAATTAGTGAAAAACATTTCCATTATAGCACCAATAGCTTTAACTCTAAAAAAATACAAGACCCATTGCATTGCAAATGCTTGTTAAATTATTATTTTGAATTAAACATGCTCAAAATATCTTAAAAAGTCCAGGATTCAGTATAGTTTAGTAACCTAATTCCAATCCAAAATGATTAGAAGGAAAATAAACAACTCAAATACCTTAGTCAAATTAAAATCCTACAAATATTAACTGCTTCACTGCGGCGCAAATTGGTCGGCCCCGGCCGCCAACGCACAAGCCCACCGTTGCATCGGACAGTCGGGGGCCGTCCGACGCATCGAAGAGGTTAAAGAAACTGCATATATTGGAATTCATTTTTTGACTATTTTAACTCAAATGTTACAGACACTGGGGACAGTGCATACATTGAGATGGTCGCATTGACTTCAATGAATCAGGGTTTGTAAAGTGGGTCTACTCACCCGTGAGGGTCTCAAGGTGCAGGGGCCTGCTTATCCATCTGAGCAATGGGGTCAGCCTAAGAGCCAGGTCTTGAGATCCTTCCTGAATAGGGTCAGCTACAGCGATTGTCTGAGGTGGAGAAGCTTGGTTTTCCTGGTCTTGCCAGCTTGGTGGGAGAAGGATTTTCCTTCAGTTTCAGTCTTTTGGATCTGAAAGACAGTGGCAAGGGCCAGCTGGGCGGAGCGGAGGTGTCTGGTGGGTAAGTGGAATGAGAGGCGGTGGTTCAGGTATGCTGGTGGGCTTTGTAGGCGTGCGTAAGTAGCTTGAAGGTGATTCTTTTGTGGACTGGAAGCTAGTGGAGTTCTCAGAGGTGTTTGGTGATATGGCAGCGGCGGGGGATGTCGAGGACCAGTCTGGCTACAACATTTTAAACATTCTGTAGTTTCCGGAGGAGGGTCTAGGTGGCGCTGGCGTAGAGTCTGTTGCCGTAGTCCAGTCTGCAGCTGATGAGTGCATGGGTGACCGATTCGGTGGGGATCCATCTGAAAGTCTTTCGAAGCAGGGGAAGTGTTTGGAAGCATGATGAGGAGACGGCGTTGATCTGGCGGTTCATTGTGGGCGAGGACTCCAGTATAATGCAGAGGTTTTGCGTGTGGTCCGTGGGGATGGGCAGGGCTCCCAATGCAGAGGGGCACCAGGAGTTGTACCAAGTTGAGGGGACTTCACGATTCAATGTTAAATTGACCAAATATTTGGTAATGACCACACATTGGGTGTACAGCGTTAAAAGCATACATTTGGGGGAAGAAGGGGGCATCAGATTTACTATTCTAACTCCAATCTAACAAACACTGGTGAAAGTGCATACATTGGGAAAGTTAGATTTACAATTCTAACTATAACCTACCAAACATTCTTGGAAAGGAAAATACCTTGGGAGGGCCAAAATGAGTAGTCTAACAAACACTGAGAAAAAGGTTAGACCTACTATTCTAACTCTAGTATAAAAAAAATCACTGGGGAAAAGCATATACTGTGGGTGAGGGGGACGAGTGTCAGATGCACAAGTTACTTACCTTTAGTAATGTTTTTTCTGGTGGATACTATAACTGCCAATTGCTCATCTTGTGAATACCCCCCAGTTCCCAGACTGGATACATAGCTTTTTCTCAAATTCCCTCGAGCGCCGGTTGGTGGCTTCATTCAGCTAAGCGTCGTCCTCAATATCAACGCCAGTTTCTTTCTGATATCTGTCCAGGCAGTCAGGCATGGAGCCCTTTGTAATCAGATTGCATGAGTGTGCAGATCTCAATTTCTTTTTGGTATGGACCAAAAGGGTCAGTTTCACAGAATGGGGGGGAGGGTGGTTAGGCAAGGATCCGCAATCAGACACAGTACCCACCAGAAATAGCGTGACCAAACGTAAGTAACTTGTTATTAGGATGGATACTTTTAACTGCAGATTCCTCAACTTGTGAATAGATACCACAACAGTACCTCCGAAAGTGGTGAGTCTCTGGAATGGCTCATACCAGAAAATTCTGCAGGACTGAACAGGCAAAATGACCCTCCCGCCTGACCTGGTTATCCAGGCAGTAGTGCTAAGTGCACCAGAGCCCACATACCCACCTGGCATATATCCAAGACCACCACTTCACATGCCAGCACAGAGGAAGCAGCACAAGCACAACTGGAATGAGCTTGCACACCTTCCAGTAGCTGTTTCTTGGCCAGTCAATAGCAGTTTTTATACATCTCCATATGGAGATGGTCCGTTTTGGCACTACTTTATTTTTCTTTGTGCCCCGGAATCCAATGATAGCCCCTGGTGTAGAAGCTCAGGGCACTCTTTGGGTCTAAGCAAATAAGTCTTTCTTCCTCCTTGGATAGAGGAGGAGTGGTAAAGAACAGCAGCAGAATGAAAGACTTCCCAATTTGGAATGATAACTTTCCTGAGAAGTGAAGTATTGGTCCATTGCACCAGCTTATCCAGAAAACAAATGTAGTACATGGTTGCTAGACAAAAAGTGCTTGTAGCTCACTCACCTGAGAAGTTGACGTCATCGCTATGAGGAATACTGTTTTCAAAGTTAGTGATCTTAGTGAATAACTGTGCATTGGCCCGGACGGATGGCACATTAGCAATGTGAGAACCAAATTTAGATCCTACTGGGGCATCACAAAAGGTTTCGGTGGTAACATGTGAGTGAGTCACAACAGGTGATTTAAGCATAGATGGCTGATCAGGTAAATGTAAAAAAGCCTTTAAGGTCCACAAATACCCAATAACTGAGACCACAACAAAGCCTTGCTGGCTAACGAAAGAGAAAACATCAGATAACTGGGTTTGCATAGGCTGGATATGCCTAAAAGAACAACACACAACAAACTTCTCCCAGCTTCCTGCATAGATGGTTTTGGTGGAGTGCCACCTAGCCGACAGACTGACATTCACTACTTCAGGACTTCAGGAGTCACATCAAAAGCAGTTGGTTGTTGATGCTCAATCTCCAAGCATGTAGGTTTGAGTTGTGTAGGCTTGGGTGCAGGACCCTGCTGTTGAGATAGAAGATCCTCCCAAAGAGGAAGACCGAGGACAGATGCTCAAAGGCAGAAGCTCCGGGTACCACACTCCTCTGGCCCAAACCAGAGCCACAAGGATGACTTTCTTCCCAGTCGTTCCTGATATTCTTCCGAACTTTGTGCAGGAAAGGCAGATGTGGCAAGACGTACATGTGTCCCAACCTTAGAAACAACTGAAAGGCATCTCTGAGGGAGTGCTGCCCTAGAAACTCCAATTAGCGAAATGATCCACACTCCGCATTCTTGGAGGTGGTGAAAAGCAAGACAGGGTTCTCCCATTGATTAAAGATGCCCTGAGCTAGCTCTCCGTGTAGCTGCCATTCATGATCATCTAGGCAACGTCTGCTGAGTATGTCTGCCTAGGCGTTTAATGATCTTGTCAGGTGTTGTACGACCAAGGAAATGCCCTGACTACTCTGCCAGTTTCAAGGGCATTGAGTCTCTTGACACAGTTTCAACGATCCAACCCCACCCTGCTCGTTGCAGTATCACATGGCAGTAGTGTTGTCCGTAACAACCTGTACCCATTCGTCTATGATGGATGGGAGGAAAGCTTTCAGAGACAAATGAATCACCAGCAACTCCAACAGGTTGATGTGGAGAAAGGTTTCTGCCAGAGACTAGAGTCCTCTGATTTCTACAAGTCCCAGATGGCCTCCCCAACCCAGCAACGATACAACTGTCACATCTGTTAGCCATGGGTGGGGTAGAAAAAGGGGTCTGCCGCTGGTCCAACTGCAGTCCAGCAACTTTGCAGTCTCCTCTGACTCCTTGATAACATCTGAGAGGTGTCCTTGGTGCTAAGCCAAAAAAGGTTTCAGGTCCCATTGCAGAGCCTGCATATGCCACCTGGTGTGGTCCATGAGCAGGATGCACACTACCAAAAAGCCAAGAAGCCTCAGAACTGCTCTCACTGAGACCCACGTCAAGAGATGAACCATTGGGATCTTAGCCTGAATATTTTGGACTCGTTAAGGTGAAGGAAAGGCTTGAAACAGTACGGTGACCAGGGTGGCTCCAATGAAAGGGAGCAGCTGTGCAGAGTCAGGTGTGCCTTCAACACATTCATGATCATTTCCAGGTATGTGAACAGTTTGGCTATCATCCGGAGATGGTTCACAACAGTTTGAGGCAAGACTGCATTTAGCAACCAGTCATCGAGGTATGGAAAGACTGGTATTCCCAACCTCCTTAGATGGACAGCAACCACAGAACAGGGGAGTATTTAGAGCTGAAAGTGCTCATGGCCTAGCCGAAACAGCATCTGTGGCATCTGTGGGACTGCAAGACTGGGATGTTGAAATAAGAGTCCTGTAAAACTGATGTCACCATCCAGCCGCCTTGATCCCGGGCAGACATTACTTGGGCCAAAGTGACCATCCTCAATGTGTCCTTCTTGAGAAAGAAGTTCAGAGGGAATAGATGTAGAATAGGATGAAGTCTTTTTTTTTTTTTTTTGGCACCATAAAGTAACAGGAGTAGCAACCAGTCAGAACTTCTGATTCCGGCTCCCTTTCTACAGTTCCCTTCCCTGTGAGAGTGTGAGATTCTTGTAGGAGATGGACAAGTGGTCTCGGTAGCATCTCTGGAGGGGTGGAAAGGACGTATGGGCCTAACCATGTTGGACAATTTGAGGCACTCATCTGACTGATGTCTTGCTATGCCACCCGTGAAGATAATGAATTATCCATAGTCGAACCAGGAGACAGTGTGCCGCTGAGGGCAAACTAGAGGGGGTTTGCAGTGGTGTCAGCGACGGAGTTGAGGGGGGTGGGAGAATGGGAAGTTTGTTGGCCCAGGATTCATGGACATTGTTGGCCAGTTCTCGGCCCTCAACCTCAAAACAACCATAGAGGTCTGTTGTCTCGGAGGCGAAGTCTGGTGTGGTATCTGCTGTATCTCTCTCCTGAAGCCTGGAAAGGGGCAATATTTTTACGGAAACTGTCATACTGGTGGTGTAAGGCCAAGAGAGCGCTATGTTGCTTTGCTTTCTTTGAAGCTATCTAATGTGGTGTTTGACTTGTGTCCATAGAAAGGAGTGCCATCAAATAGCATGCCCATGAGGGACTGCTGGGCATCCCTGGAGAAGCTTGCAGTTCTTATCCATGCGTGGCACGGAAAAATGACACTAGTACCATCTGCCCTACTCAGACAGCCAGTGCTATCCTTGTACTTTGAGGTATCTTGGCCATCCTGAATTATTTATTGAAGATTGGAACTAAGGTCATACAGGACTGTGGGCTAGACATACACACCATGACACACAACTAGTGTGAGTAACGCCACAGGAGGCAACTCAACTTTATAGACTGAGGACTAGGGCTGGCTGAGGAGAACATCCATTTCCTGAATGCCTCCATATGTTTCTACTCTGTCTAGCGGGGTGGTCGCAAACACATTTGGGTTAAGCGGACTGTTGGAAGACTGAATCACTGTTGGGTGCTGCAGAAGGAAAGGCGGGTCCCCCAGAGCCAGTATGTGCTTTCGGGCTATTTGGTATTAATAGGGAGGAAAGATCATGGCTTTGCCCAGATGCTGAAGAGGATGTCCTGTGAGAGCCTTATTAGATTGAAGTAGTGGTTGTGAAGAGGTCTACACTTGTTTTGAACTCCACTGAGGGAAACTGAAGAACAGGAGCTTCTGCCGCTCTTCGGATTACCATGGTGAATGAGGTATATTCCTCCATAGAGATGCCAGGTGAGAATTCAGTCCACTGTCCAGTGAGGTGTGTAGGTCCAGAAAAAAGATTCTCATCATTATATACTTGTGATTAGTCATTGCCATCATCCTGTATCTCTGGGTCTTAAAATCTATGAAGCAGAAGCGTGTCAGTGTCAAAAAATGGGTTTGTGCAAGAAGTTGAGGTGGGCGTGACTTCTAACAGGTCACTGCAGATTTGCTTATCTCTACCTGCATCGATGCATGGGGTTCTGATGCGGTATTCAACGCTGTAGGAGTTGGAGCGGGTGTCTCAATCACAGGATGTGAGAAGTTGGCCTGCTATATGCGGACCACTAATTATAGTGGGGTTATACATAGTGTTAATTATAGTGATTAGGTTAAAGACAACCTTTATTGAAAGCTATCCTAGTGGTAGCTATAGAGAGCAGCCTTCAGGCTAAGCCTCGAAGGAATGTAAAGCAGCTTGTTTCACCAGATGAGTACCTCCTGAATGACCAAATGAAAGGAGAACCACACAAGGAATATATTAAATATATGTGTTTATTACTAAACACTCTCTTCTAACATCTATATAAGATTAGAGAATAAAGTACACAATGTTAAATCACTAGAACGACAGTAAATGCACAATGCACAGTGGCTCCAGGGGGAGACCAAACCATATACTAAGAAAGTGGAACAACAACCACAACTTAACTAGACACACTGCCTAAAGCACGTAGGGTCACTGGGACCCCAAGGAACCACCCAAGGAAATGACGCAGGGGACCCACGGAGGACGGGTGCAGTGTGAGAACACAGACACGAGCTCCGTACAACTCTATGGGAAAGTCACGGTTGGAATTTTAGAGATTAAGGACACTTAGGAGAGGACTTTAAGCAAACCCTTTCAAGGTTCTAAGGCCAGCACCCTTGTGAGCACCGGAGTACCCATGTTACATTACCCAGGGAAGCCGGTGCATAGGTGTCAAGTGGTGTCGGGAATTTCCGTCGTTTTCAATGGTGTGATGCTGAAAAGTGCTGCTGCTTTGAAGATGAAAAGTGTCCAGTGTGATCCAAGCCTGGATTAGAGATGAGAAGAACCTGAAAGCAGAGGGGAGAGAGTCTGGGTCACTTCGGGGTGACCAGGGGCTCGGTAGAAAAATGCCCACCGATGTCAGGTGCTTCAGGTGAGAAAAGGTGAAGCTTGACTCTGCAGCCACGGGGACCAGGAGACGTCCACGATGACCAAAGTCTGGAGGTGAGCTGTCCCACAAAGGATGTCGAGTGCTGGGGGGTCAGTGTCCGGATTGAACACCAACAAGCCTTGGCAACTGCAACCCACATTGTCAGAGGAAAGATGCTTCAGTTTGGACTAGCAAGGGCCTGCAGACTCCCCATGCTCTGGAGAGTCAGGGCACATCTGGAGCAACCAGGAAAGCCCAAAGAAAGTTAAAGTTACCTTCACAGGGACTAACAGGCCAACGGACAAGGGATCGCGAAGGGACCTCGAGAGGAATCACAAAATACCAGCCCACGGAACACTTGTGGAGTGTAGGCTGGAAATCTTTGGTGAAAACACTACTCGGGTCGGGACTACAAGTAGCCCAAAGCACAGCCTCAGGGGTCGCCAAAAAGCATATGCTGCTGCAAAAGAACGCGGTGTCCAGGGGTTCGGGTTGCAAGGTCCCCACGAGGGATGCAGGCCTCAGAAATGCTGAGAGCGCAGATCAAACTCAGGGACCCCGAGAACCCACCTCCTGTGTTGCAGAAATCTTCAGAGTCCTCAGGAGCTTCGTAGATGCAAACCGGTCAGATGAGTTTAGGTGCCGGCTTAGCAGGGAGTAACTCCTTTACTCCAAGGGAGATTCTTCAGTTGCCCAGCGTCGTGCAGATCATCGAAGTACTTGGTTTCTGTAGCAGAGTTTAGTCCAGGTAATATCTAAAGTCCTGTAGTCAGGGGTTCCTACTTTATACCCAAGGAAGGGGTGGGACAAACTCTTCGGACCCACCTATGGGATCGTCAGGACAGAGGGGTGGCTACACCCATGTCCTTTGTCCAGAGCAAATGGGTCCTGCAACCAGTTTGAGCTGGACTATGCAAAGGGACACCAAATGTGCCCGCAGTGCAGACATCAAAGCACTCTCAGAGTGCACCCACCCAGCCCCAATACACTAGAGCCTGTCTGGGAGGTGGACACACCTCCCTGTGACAGGAAACCTATTGTCAAGCCTTCGCTTGCTGGAGTTTCGTCCAGCAGTAGGAAGACTCGTGTCTGTGGCTGGCAGCATCCATCTTGTGATGCCAGGGCCGAGAAAGCTGGTACCGGGTGTACTGGTGTGGTCATATTTCTCCCTCTAGGAGGGTGGAATCATACCTCTGACACCAGTTACTGGTGTGGCGGTATGATTCCAAGGTGTTTGACACCAAACCCAACATGTTTCCATGCAGCCGTTTTAAAGTTAGCATTTTCCGCAAGGTTATAATGCACTTAAGTATAAATGGTTTGGCTGCATCACTAACCCTGGAGGATAGATTCCGAAGGCTGCAGACAGGCTTTGCTCTCGCATGGGCACCCTCTCACACAAAACCCAGCACCCTGCCTTCAGGATTGATAAGGCCTGCCATAGGAGTGACTGATAGGTTTATATGTGTAGTGATATAAGGTAGATATAGTAAATCTATATCTAAGTAAGGGGTGCATGCACCACCTTACACAGGTTGCAGACTTTGAGTGGTCTCTCAGGGGTGGCACAATACATGCTGCAGCTCCTGGGAGGCATCAGGGGTACCTATGCCCTAAGTACATAGTATACCATATACTAGGGACTTATAAGGGTACCCCAGAATCCAATCTGGAGGGCACCTAAAGTAAATGCAATCAATTTAGAGGAGAAAGCAGCTAGGCTGGGGTCCTGGATAGCAAGGATCCCAGCCAGTCTAAGTTGAAAACAGTGAAACATCAGCAAAAAGTGGGGGTAACTATAAGAAGCAGATCCTATTTTCCTACACCTTCCAATTTAGACCACCTGTAAGAATAGACAGACTTGGTGGAGTGTCGCCTGGCCGATAGTATAACGTCCACCACCTCAGGCGGAAGAGAAAAAGAATTCAAGTTGCCCCGTTCAATCTCCAGGCATGAAGGTGCAGGCTCTGGAGGTGGGGGTATAGAACTTGCCCCTCCATCTGAGAGAGGAGATCTGCCCTGAGAGGGAGACGGAGCGGAGGGTGCGACGAGAGGTGAAGAAGGTCCATGTACCACACCCTTCTTGGCCAATCCAGGGCGATCAATATAACTTGGACCCGGTCTTGGCGAATCTTCCTCAGAACCCGAAGAATCAAAGGTATGGGAGGAAACGCCTAAAAGAGTTGTGAGCTCCAACTCAACTGAAACGCGTCCCCTAACGCTCCTTGCCTCAGAAACGGGAGACTGCAGAATGACGGGCAGTGCGCATTCTCGAGAGTGGTAAACAGGTCCATCCGAGGAATTCCCCACATCTGGAAGATGTGACAAACTAACTCTGGATGGAGCCTCAACTCGTGGTCGGTGGAGAACTGTCGACTGAGACTGTCCACACGCACGTTCAGCAACCCGGCCAGATGATTTGCCATCAAGCAAATCCGATGATCCTGAACCCAGAAAAAGAGTCCCAACGCCTCTCTGCAGAGACGGTACCACCCTTCTCCTATCTGCTTGTTGACATACCACATTGCAGCAGTGTTGTTCGTCAGGACTTGAACCGACTGACCGCGAAGGGAAGGGAGAAAGGCCTTGAGTGCCAAACGAATCGCCCGCAATTCCAGAAGGTTGATGTGAAACAACCTTTCCTCTGGAGACCAAAGACCCTTGATCTACAGATCCCCCAGATGTGCACCCCACCCTAGGGTAGAGGCATCCGTTATCACTGTGGCCACCGATGGAGGAAGGTGGAAGGGCATTCCTTGAGACAGATTGCCCTCCACGCTCCACCAAGACAGATCCACTGCAGCTACTCTGGAGATCCTGACTGACTCTATGAGATCTCCGTTGTGCTGATACCACTGCCTGCGCAGGCACCACTGGAGCGCCCTCATGTGCCAGCGTGCATGGTTGACCAGCAGGATGCAGGAAGCGAGCAGACCGAGCAGGCAAAGGACCTTCAGAAATGAAACAACCGCTTCATTGTAAAACAAGGGAATCATTTCCTGAATGTTGAGAATCCTTTGTGGAGGTAGGAAAGCTCGACACACCTATGAACAAGATGCCCTGGGAGGGCACCAGGTGAGACTTGGGTACATTTATGGAAAAAACCCAATTTGTACAATAGCTGGGTTTTAACCTGCAGATGATGACGCTCCATCTCTGGGGACTCTGCCTTCAAAAGCCAGTCATCCAGGTAGGGGAAAACAGGGATCCCAACCTCCTGAGATGGACAGCTACAACTGCCATCACCTTGGTGAAGACTCGAGGTGCAGTAGTAAGAACAAACGGAAGGTCCGCAAACTGGTAATGTTGAGACACAACCGTAAAGCGGAGATACTTCCTGTGCGACTTCAAGATTGGGATGTGAAAATACGCATCCTGTAAGTTGATGGACACCCTCCAGTCCTCTTGTTACAGCGCCTGACGAAGCTGCGCTAGGGTGAGCATCTTGAACCTCTCCTGCTTGAGAAACAGATTCAAGATTCTGTGGTCCAGGATAGGACGTAACCTACCATTCTTCGTGGGAATCAGGAAATACCGGGAGTAGCACCACTGACCCCTTTCCTGCTCCGGAACCACCTCTATTGCACCTTTCTGTAACAGGGTAAGAACCTCCTTCTGAAGGAGAAGCAAATGATCCTCCGTGCAAAACCCCTCACAAGGAGGGTAAGGAGGGGGAAATTCCCTGAAGGGAAGAGCGTACCCATTTTCAACAAGATCTAGAACCCAAAGGTCCGAAGTTATTAGTTTCCAGTCTTGTAGAAAATGGGTAAGCTGACCTCCCACAGGACCCACATGATCCAGGATGGCGGATCTAGGGCTGCTTTCCTGCATTACTGGGAGGGTTAGGGAAGATAGAGGTGGAGGAGGAAGAAGGATGCTGTCCAGCTCCACGAAGGCGACCTCTGCCTTTACCTCTGTAGGACTTATACAAAGGGTTCTGCCGCTGCTGCTGTGGCTGACGGGAACGAAAGGAAGATTTCACAAAACCCTGGTACCTTCTGAATCCATAGCCTCCTGCCTGAGACTGTAATCCTAAAGATTTAGCTGTGGCTTTACTGTCCTTAAACCTCTGAAAAGCAGAGTCAGATTTTTCCCCAAATAGCTTAGAGCCGTCAAAGGGAATATACAAAAGAGCAGCTTGCACATACGGTGAAAATCCAGAAGACCTCAAACATACATGTCTCCTAGTATCAACAGATGATCCCATCACCCTTGCCACTGAATCTGCAGTGTCCAAGCCCTATTGGATTACTTGGTGAGTAGCAGCCTGAGAGTCCGCCAAAACGTCACTTAAATTACCTCGATCTTCTTCAGATAGTGTAGGAAGAATCTGCTTGGCAGAGTCCATAAGAGAGTGAATATATCTGCCCAACTGTCACGATCTCCCTGCCAGTTATTCACTGCCTGCCCTTGTTGTTGGTGTAGAAGTGATCCATGTTTCTCTCCTCAAACCCTCTATCCGACCTGTGAGGAAACCTCCCAAGCCCATATAGGTTCAGCAAGACCAAGAGTTTGAGGTGAAGGGTATTCTGGACACCAAGGTGGTACATGGTAGGTTGTGGTAACTTGTCTCCTGGAAGGGATACGGTCCAGAAGAGGACTCTTGGGAGCCTGTGGCTGCCGTACACCCCCAAGACTGATTGCTAAATTCCATCGTCTGCATCCAGACAAGCCATCTAGCAGTCAGCGAACCTTGGGAGAAGGATGTTCTGTCATGCTCTCCCTGCCAGTAATTCACTGCCTGCCCTTGTTGTTGGCGTAGCAGTGATCGGGGCGATTCAGGAACGATAAACTACATTCCCCAGCATCACGTGACACGCATGCAAACCCGGAACCAGGATATAGGGGCGATTGCTGATGGCCGCGGTGCCGATAATTCCAATCTGGTGCCCGCTGCTGATTTCGTTACTTGCTTCCCCGTTCCTGTAAGGCGGTAAGAGTGCACATGCACTGTTCCTTGTTATCGCCTAAAGCCTTGGAGTGCTCTTCGTGCGAGGTGGTTCCCTCGCTACTTTGCCAGTGCTGTCTTGGCCGTGTTACTCCGGTTTTCTCAGAGATAACACTGCTCCTTCTTTGTTGTTTGTTCATTTGTCCCGAACTCCTCTGTTGGAGGAGACCGAGCTTTTGGTCTTGTGCAGAGGAGCGCTAGAGTTAATTTTTGGGATCCATTTCCTATTCTCCTCTGTTGGATGAGATCGGCTGCGCCCAGTCTTGTACAGAGGAGCTCCTTTTGTGTTACATTAGAGAACAAGACTTGGAGAGCAAACAATTGTACAATTATATCAAAGGGTCTGGTAAAGAAGAGATTTATCGGGATCAAGTATTTTGGTTACATACATATGGTGACAATGTTCTTTACTTGTTCAAACCTATGATCAGGGCAAAAGACAAGAAGTTATTGATCAGAGCTCTGGAAACTAAGCCTCACAAGCTTTTGCCTTTTGTTCTTTGCTTTTATCATAGGAGAGGGGTTCGGAGAGGGTGTGTTGCCGGTTATGCTAGGCGCCTGTCATCTCTTGCAATCATAGGGTGTTGAGGTGATCTTGCCGCTGCCCTCTGCTCTCTTCTGTGTTTTAGGCTCCACTTAATTTTCTTTCAGGTGAGGGGGGGGGGGGGGGGGTGAGAATCATTCATGCTGCATTATTCATCATTCTGTGTTTCTGTAGACCTAATTCTGTAACCTGTGGTGATACTGTGTTTATCTCTCCTCCTCAGATCTCTCTCCCCGCAGTCCCTACCCTTTCCTTCCCCCGCTCGATTACCCCAAAAGTCTGTGTTTACCTCAATGCCAGTCTTGGGGTTGTCCAGAGGTGGGCCCCTTTAGAGCATCAACACAGCCCTAAGGATTCGCGTGGAGGAACCTGACAGAATTATCAGCCCATGAATTTTATTTCCTCTCGGCTGTGTTGAAGTCAAGGATGGCCTCCTTGGATGACGTGATAGCAGCGTTGGGATTACTTCAGGGAGAACTGGCTGCCTCACTTCAAGAGACAGCGGTCTTACAAACAAGGGTTGACTTGCTACAGAGAAATCCGTTCAATGCGGGTACCCCTCACCCAACATCAGTGGTGGTAGAGATGCCCATCTCAAGTACCATTAGCCCCGCCTGAGAGGTTTCACGGAGATAGGAAAAAGGTCCAAGTGTTCATGACCCAGGTTTCTACTACACTTTACGTGTAAGCCGTCGATGTTTCAAACAAACCAGGCTAGGGTGGCATTTCTAATCTCCTAGTTGGGTGGGAAGGCAGCAAAATGGGCGGTCCCCATAGTCAGGGGAGATGACCCACTGCTTTATGATTGGGACAGTTTTCGAAACGAGTTTGAGAAAACTTTTGATCGGAGGGCTGAGACGTTTTCAGCTGACAAGGATTTGCTGGAGCTCAAACAGGTTTCCTTGGATTTGGTCAGCTACCTAAACCATTTCTGTAGGCTGATAGCAGAAACAAACTGGCCTGAAGCCAAACAATCTGCCATCTTTTATCAAGGTCTAACAGATTAATTGTAGGACATTCTCACTCAAATAGAACTACAACCCAGTACCTGTGCTGCCCTCATCGAACTGACACTCTGGTTGGACCACAGATTACGAGAACGGAAAGGTGATCACAAAAAGAAGGAGAGGCATGCCGCCATAAATGACAGAGGGTTTCCCACGGAGAAAACAGAAGCAAGGCCTGAACCAATGGAAATTGGAACAGTGAGAGCATCATTAACGCTCAGCGAGAGGGATCACAGACGAAAGCAGGGATTATGCTTATATTGCGGTAAGAAGGGGCTTTTACTTAGGGAATGTCCTGTTAGGCCCAAATCTGGTCGGTTTTGCCCTGGTCAATTGGCTAGAGTTACAGCGGAAAAAGGGGCGGAAAACTGCAGCGCTTGAGTCCATTGTAAGGGAACCTCTCAAGCGAAAACACCATCCCTTCAGTTAACCTTGATGTCTGACTGTAACATGATTACACCCTAAGATCTGTGTAACAGGTGTCTAGCACACTGAGAACCAACTAACATACATGTGATCAATTTTTATATAAAAAAACTTAAACTTTGAATATTTAGTTTCCTCTAGTACAACAGTGATAGGACAAGAATATAGCGAATTATATTATATGCAACAATGATATATAAACAAGTGTCTAACCCTTAAAAATGTGATCGGGCTAAATATAACTGGCTGTCAGCAAGCGAGGCTGCGCATTCACCTGCAGATGAACACTCATGTAATGACACAAGTCGAGTACGATGGTGAATAAAAGATTGTGTCATTTTGTACCAAGCGTGTATGTTTTTAAGACATATACATAACAGAGAAAAAATCCATTTTTTCTGTTAGGAGTGGCAATCCGGAAAAGGACTAGTGGTAATCTGGATCTCGATCTGACAATACCAATCGGTAATTTATACATTTACCCCCTCATTTTTATGTTACAGCAGCTCGAGGTCACGGTGTTCAATTACGCCGATGACCTCCAGCTAATTTTCGACCTTTCCCACTCCCCCTCCTCTGCTTCAAATGTCCAATCCGTTATGCTGTTCATCCAGGATTGGATGAACTGCAACCACCTCAAACTCAACCCGGACAAGACGGAATTAGTCTTGACCAGAGGTGGTTGCAGTCCCTGGTCCCCTTCTCACTGGCCCTCCTCCCTTGGTGTTCCCCCGCTCCCAGTTCCTAAGGTCAAGACCCTTGGCATCTTCCTGGATCCCTCACTTTCCATTCACTCTCAGGTCAATTCAGTTGTTTCCTCCTGTTTCTTTTCCCTTCGAATCATCAGGAAGATTTCTCGTTTTTTTTCTTTATCCGCCCTAAAAATTATAGTGATGGCCATGGTGCTTTCGCGCCTCGATTATGGGAACATCATTTACAATGGCGCTCCAGCTTACGCCATTCGCCGTTTGCAGCTAGTGCAGAATCAGGCTGCTCGCCTGATTCACGGCCTGCCTAAATACCATAGAGCTACTCCTCTATTGCAGGCCTTGCACTGGCTGCCGGTGAAAGAGCGTGCCCTGTTCAAGCTTGGCTGTACCACTTTCCAGGCTAAAACTGGCACTGCTCCGGAATTTATCTGTTCTGCCATCACCCCCTACATACCTGGACGAGAGCTTAGGTCCACTCATCAGGCTTTGTTAACCATCCCCCGTTTCAGTAAGAAAAAAAATGGCGGTACGAAATTCGCAGTGCTTGCTCCTGCGTTTTGGAACTCCCTCCCCCCGGAACTCCGTATGTCATCTTCCTATATTGAGTTCCGGAAGGGTCTTAAAACTTTTCTTTTTTCCCGAGCCTACAATGCTTAATCCCCCTCTGCTCCTGCCTGCTTCTTACAATCTAACAGCGCCAAGAAACCGCATGGTAAAAGTGCGCTATAGAAATGTTTTTAAATTCAAATTCAAATTCAAATGGAGCGAGTTCGTGCGCGACAATAACAAAAAGATTGTTGGAACGCAACGCACGGGGACTCATTTCGAGGCCTGACAGAAAAATGGCTACGTTTCATAGCGAGGCTTGGAACCCGGTTGAAACGCGGCATCGGATCCCAGTGCATGCGTAGCAGGCCACGGGGTAAGAAATGATGAAAACAAGGTTCACCTGATATAACAGCGGAGGAGCCAATAACAGACTTATGATTCGGGTTTAAATAGAGGCAAAAAAAATCTAACGGTCTCTTCGTTTTTGGCGTGAGACGACCGGAGACCGGAAGAAAGCTGAGGATTACGTGGGGCGCGGGAGACTAGAGCTTTGCTATTTACCGGTAAGAACTTGCCCCAGCCCAGATTAAAACTGCGCTAGTGAGATAACACTAGTATTTTTACAAACATAAGACTGACCCTATGTATCGCTTATTTTATCACGGTATGAACAAGCCAGGAAAAAGGACCCACCCCCGAGAAAATATAAGCTTACGAAACCACAGAGAAGGGGTAAGACCTGTAGATCTTTTTTTATCAGATAGCCCAGTGACTAACACGTTACAAGTAATAAATAGGTCGTGTTTTTGGTTGCAGACATTTGAAAAGATACCTGCAAATCCAGAACACCTCGTCAAAAATCGAACTGAAGATAGAATAGTGGACCATCTTTTGCCAAAAAATAAAAATCAAAGGTAACATAACAAAGAAGCGCTTAAACATACTAAAAAAGTTTAGCCTATTAATATCAACATAGGGTAAGCCTTTTTCTTCTCATCCATAGGGGACACAGTGGGACAAAAAGGTACCAGAGAGACGGCTTCCCAATATTAATAAGAGAGAAAAAAAGAACGGGGATAAGATGGTAAATAAAGTAGTGGCATTAAAACCAATAAACTATTTCTCGCTATTTATAACCAGTTATGATAATATAAAAACATGCATCTACATTGCAGTATAAACAGATCAGGATGAAAATTTGAACGTTTTACGCAAGAAAACCCATGAAATCCTGTACTATGTGAACAGGTAAATAAGGACAGAAAAAACTGTAAGACATGGAACTTGTGCAATACTGATTGTATATTCGGACTCTATTTGTTAACACCTAAGCTATGTGCACTATAATACAGTATATCAGTTCCCGAGGAACCAGAGAAGCAGGCAGTCCGTCGTGAAACAACAGGAAAAGATTCTTATAACACAAGGACATGACGGTAATGCCTCTGGTTCTACAATTTAAAGATTAACGGTTACCAGAGAAGTGAGCAGTCCTTTGCGGATTATTAGAGAAACGGAATCTATCTCTGCAAGGACAAGACTTAGGCGCCTCTGGATTTTAACACTGTAGAGAAGAGCAGCAATACACATTGGGCACAACAATTCTGAACTGACTGTATCAATCAATCAATCAGGAGTTTGTTAACGCGCGACTACTCACCCGTAAGGGTCTCAAGGCGCTAGGGGTGGGGGGGGTGCAGGTTCCATTCCATCAAGGAGGGGGTCTGTCGAAGAGCCAGGTTTTGAGGTTTCTTGCGAAGATGGGGAGCGATGTTGTCTGTCTGAGGTGGAGCGGAAGGGCGTTCCATGCTTTGGCCGCGAGGAAGGAGAAGGAGCGGCCTCCCGATCTGGTCTTTCTGGTGCGGGGGACCACGGCGTAGGAAAGCTGGGCTGATCGTAGGGTCCTTTGGGGTGCGTGGAATTTGAGTCGGCTGTTCAGGTATGCTGGTCTGGTGCCGTGGAGGGCCTTGTGTGCGTGGGTGAGCATCTTAAAGGTGATTCTCGCCTCGACGGGGAGCCAGTGGAGTGTGCGCAGGTGCTGGGAGATGTGGCAGTGTTTTGGCAGGTTGAGGACCAGTCTTGCGGCAGCGTTCTGGATGTTCTGTAGCTTGCGGATGAGGTTTTTGTTTATTCCGGCGTAGAGTGCGTTGCCGTAGTCGAGTCTGCTGGTGACCAGGGCGTGAGTGACTGTCTTTCGGTGTTCGAGGGGGATCCATTTGAAGGTCTTACGAAGGAGGCGGAGGGTGTGGAAGCAGGAAGATGAGACAGAGTTGATCTGGCGGTCCATTTTGAGCTCGGAGTCCAGGATGATTCCCAGGTTGCGTGCGTGGTCTGTGGGGGTTGGCGGGTTTCCGAGGGCGGTGGGCCACCAGGTGTCGCTCCAGGCGTCGGGGTTTGGGCCCATGATGAGTACTTCTGTTTTGTTGGTGTTTAGTTGAAGGCAGCTGTTTTTCATCCATTTGGCGACGGCTTCCATGCCTTCTCGAAAGTTGCGTCTGGCGGTGTTGGGCTCGTTGGATAGGGAGAGGATGAGCTGGGTGTCGTCTGCATATGACACGATGTTGAGTCCGTAGGTTCTGACGATGGGGGCAAGTGGAGCCATGTAGACGTTGAAGAGCGTCGGGCTGAGGGAGGAGCCCTGGGGGACTCCGCAGGTGATCGGTGTGGGGTCCGAGAGGAAAGGGGGGAGTCTGACCCGCTGCGTCCTGCCGGAGAGGAAGGAGCAGATCCAGTCGAGGGCCTTGTCCTGGATTCCTGCATCGTAGAGTCTGCGTATTAGGGTGCGGTGGGAGACTGTGTCGAACGCCGCTGATAGGTCGAGGAGGATGAGGGCTATTGTTTCTCCTTTGTCCAGTAAGGTGCGGATGTCGTCTGTTGCGGCGAGGAGGGCGGTTTCCGTACTGTGGTTTTTTCTGAAGCCGGATTGGGAGGAGTCGAGGATGTTGTGTTCTTCAATGAATGTGGCGAGTTGGCTGTTGATGGCTTTCTCGATGACTTTCGCTGGGAACGGGAGCAGGGAGATGGGTCTGTAGTTTTTGAGGTCGGTGGGGTCCGCTGAGGGTTTCTTTAGGAGGGGGTTGACTTGGGCGTGTTTCCAGTCGTCGGGGAACGAGGCGGTCGCCAGGGAGCGGTTGATGGTTTGGCGGAGCATGGGTGCGATGGTGTTGGCGGCTCTGTTGAAGATGTGGTGGGGGCAGGGGTCCGTGGGGGCCTCTGAGTGGATTGACTTCATTGTCTTCAGTGTGTCTTCCGTTGTGAGGGCTGTCCAGTCATCAATCGCTGGTTTCCGGGTGTCGGGGGTGGTTGGTGAGGGTTCAGTGTGTTGGTTGTCTTCGTCGAAGTTGTCGTAGATGCTCTTGATTTTGTGGTGGAAAAAGATGCTGAGTTTGTCGCAGAGGTCTTGTGAGGGAGGGATGTCGGTAGACTCGCTGGTGGGTTAGGCGAACTCCTTGATGATGCTGAAGAGTTCCTTGCTGTTGTGTGCGTGGGTGGAGATTCCGTCTTCAATCGCTTTTTTCCTCGTTTCTCTGATGAGTTGATGGTGGGCGTTGGTGGCGACTCTGAAGTTGTTGTGGGCTTCTGTGGATTTGGTGTTTCTCCAGGCCTTTTCAAGGCGGCGGCATGTGCGCCTGGACTCTTGAAGTTCGGTGGTAAACCATCTGGCTTTCTTGGCACGGGTATTGTTTTTCTTGAGGGGGGCTATGGTGATGGTGCTGTCCGAGATCCATCTATGCAGGGTTCGGGCTGCGGTGTTGGGGTCGTCGTTTTCCGCGATGGTTGGGGTCGAGTTGTTGAGTGAGGAGGTGAGCTGGTCATCGGTGATTTTGGTCCAGTTTCTTTGTGGAAGCAGGTGCTGGTGTCTGTGGATGGTGGGTGTTCTGAAGGTGAAGTGGACGCAACGATGGTCGGTCCATGGGAGTTTGGTGGTGTGGCTGAAGGTGATGGAGTTTCCTGTAGTGAAGAGGGGGTCGAGGGTGTGTCCTGCTGAGTGCGTGGGCTCGGTCACGATCTGGCGGAGTCCAATGTTGTGGAGGTTGTCCAGGAGGGATGTGGTGTTGGGGTCCAGTTGATTGTCGAGGTGGAAGTTGAGGTCTCCCAGCAGGGTATAGTTGGTGGATTCGATGGCCTGCGGGGAGATAATGTCCGTGATGGAGTTGGCGAAGGGTCCGCGGGGTCCAGGGGGTCGGTAGATGATGGTTCCTCGGAGGGTGGCGGTGGGGCTGGCCAGTATCTTGAAGTGAAGGTGTTCCATCAGTTCTGTGGACTCCTCAGGGAGTGTGCTCAGGCGGAGGCTGGATTTGTGGACGATGGCGATTCCTCCTCCTGGGTGGATGGGGCGGTCCTTCCTGGAGATCTTGTATCCTTGGGGGATGGCGATGGCGATGTCCGGTCCCGAGGTGGTGTTGGTCCAGGTTTCGGTGAAGAATGCTACGTCTGGGGTGGTGCTGTCGAGGAGGTCCCAGATTTCTGTTGCGTGTTTGTGGAGGGATCGGACGTTGAGGAGGATGCATTGCAGGGTCTTCGGTTTGGTTGTGTTCTTGTGGGCGGGTTGTGCTGGATCTGTGTTCTTGGTGGTGATGCAGGTGTGCCGGCAGCGGTGACAGCTGAAGGGTCCATGGGTGTCGGCTGGTGATGCTAGCTTGCAGTTGTTGTTGCAGCCTGGGTTGAGTGCTTGGAGTGCTGCTGGGTCGTAGCGTTGGCAGGGCGGAGGTCCAGGGTTCCTGGCGCTGGTTGCGGTTGCGGACGGGTCGCAGACGGGCGCAGACGTGCTTGCCTTTGACGCGCCTTCGGTGCACCAGCGGCGCGCCCGCAGCCCGCGGCCGCTGTGCGGCCGCGCAGTGGCCGCCATTAAGTAGGGGTCGGGGAGGGCTGGACAGCTGGGAGGTGGGGAGGGGAGCTGGATTGGGCCGGTCGTGCTGGGGGGGAGGGGCCGCGGGGGCAGCAGCGGCGGGGAAAGGTAAAGGGAGGAAAGAAGGGATAAAGAAAAAAGGGAAAATGCCCACGTACCTATAGTAACAGGAGCACCATATCGGTAGCACGACCCAGACACACAGTTTTATAATTTGTGTCCAACAATGGATTAACATAAAAATTCAATTCAACCCTCGCATACGGACTCCAAGGGTAACTATATTGACCCCAATACCTCGACAGAAATTAAAAGGTGTCTTGATAAAGGTGGACAAAAATTTGTAAAATCACCGAAACGCGTTGACGCTTCACCCAGTATAATTCAGGATCTCGACATCTTTGCTGATATACTGTATTATAGTGCACATAGCTTAGGTGTTAACAATAGAGTCCGAATATACAATCAGTATTGCACAAGTTCCATGTCTTACAGTTTTTTCTGTCCTTGTGATTCAATCTTGCTGGCCAAAATTGAATGTTAAAAAAAACGTTTTATTGTTTTATCTGTGTTGAGTTGGCTCCACTTTGGACCACTCTCCTTTTAACATTTGTATTTTCAAATAAATTGTAAGAATTCTTTATATATACTTGTATTTTGTAATAATTTTTCTCCTTGACCCTCTGGCTTCTCCCATTTATTTACGTTCAAGGGAACACTTTATTTCACCGGTTAGTTAACCCTATTTCCCTTGACTCTAGTTAAGGGGTACCTCTCATATTTACCCTACTAACAGGTAAATAAGACAAATCAATAAATTAGGTCTTATCAGTAATAGGGGTTTGGACCTATTGAGAAACGATTGGAGAATACATCCAAAAAATCACATTAGGAGTGGTAATGAAGGAAATTAGATGCTGTTAATAGGAAGGATGCTGTGGAAAACCTGGATGAGTAGTGGGCCAGATTATATAACGATAATAATGGGTTGATATAATGTATTATGGAGGATTATGAAACTCAAATGTATTTGTAATGAATTATAAAGATTATCAAGTAGGGATCTTGTAGCACGACAACCATTATGAGTTATGATACCAGGTACATTAGGACTGCTTGTAATGTAATTATTAATTGCAAGATGTTTTGTAAAAACGTAAAATGCAACATATGCAAGACACTGATGGAAATATGTTTATCCGCAGGAGGTCTATACCAGCGGCAACCAACCAGTGCCAAAAGTAGGAGAGACTTATTAATATAGTCTTGATAAAGATGGCAATACATCAATAAAAAACCATCGAAACGCGTCGACGCCCCTCTGCACGATCAAGGGATCAAAAACCTAGCCTGTAGACTAAGAATTATACATGTCCAGGAATGTGTTTATGTTAAATCTCAAAACGTGCAAAATTTATTGACAAGTTTTATGTCTTTGTATGTCTCTCCTTTCTCTGTATCTCCTAGTTTAACAAAGGCCAAATGAAAATTGATTGTGTTTTTTAATTTAGTTTTCAATTTATGTGTAGTAGAAATTGTATTTTTATGAATTTGTCTATGAGATTTTAATGTAGGCGCGCAATGAGCTGTTTTTAACATAAAATTGTACTTGTACGAATATTTTATATTAATAAACAATGTACTACATTGCTGTTGTAAGAGTGTATTAGATAGCGAAGGGATCCAGTAGGCCTAACTGGGGTGGCCGAGACAACCATTTTGGGTTGTTTTATGCAAAACGGTTTGCCAAGGGAAAATCCTTCTTCACTGTTTAAAGTACCCTATTCCCCTGGTTGTAAGGGGGTCTCTCTCTAATTTGAAACAATTGGCTACAGTTACAGCGGAAAAAGGGACGGAAAACTGCAGCGCTTGAGTCCATCGTAAGGGAACCTCTCAAGCGAAAACACCATCCCTTCAGTTAACCTTGATGTCTTTCGTGACTTTGAATTTTTTTTTATCTCTATGGAGATAGGAATAAACCAAGAGTCCAAACCCATCAGAGCTATGGTGGATTCAGGGGCTACCGGCTGTTTTATGGACAGAGAAGAAGCCATCCAACCAGGAGTGTTGCTTATCTGCAACAACACACCTGAACTGGTATATGCGGTGGATGGCTAGGAACTTCAATCCGGACCAATTAGCCATAACACCCCTGAATATGAGCTCACCTATGAGGGGTATCATCAAGAACTAATCTCCTTTAATATCATTCAAGCTCCCCACTATGGGGTGATTCTAGGACTTTCGTGGCTGCGGAAACATGAGCCGGTCATCATTCATTGGACCAACAAGACCTTACTGTTACAATCCAACTATTGCCAGGAGTATTGCAACCAGTGGTCTACTCGACCTTCGACGGTATTAGCCACATTGCATCATATTACAACAGCAGCTGAAAAGGAGGTAGTGCTTCCAGACTGCTATAGAGCCTACAGCGAGGTATTCAGTGACGTCAAAGCCGAAGAACTCCCCCTCATAGGGATTATGATTGTTGCATCGACCTGGTCCCCGGGGCGGTGGTACCTTGTGGCCGGATCTAAGCTCTTACCCAACCTGAGAACCAACACCTAAGGAGTTATCTGGATAAACTTCTGGAACTGGGATTCCTCCGTCCTTCGAGGTCTCCGGCAGCCTCTCCCCTTTTCTTTATTCCTAAAGCCAACAGAGAATTGAGGTGTGCATTGACTTCAGGGCATTAAATGCCATCACGGTAAAAAAACAATACCCGCTCCCATTGATCCCCGTCTTGTTGGAGCAGGTTAGAGCGGCATGTATTTATACAAAGCTGGACTTAAGAGGGGCATACCACCTTGTGGATTATGCGCAAAGGAAATGAATGGAAGACCGCCTTTAAGACGCGGTATGGGCTGTTCGAATACCTAGTGATGCCCTTTGGGCTATGTAATGCCCCTGCCGCGTTTCAATTCTTCCTCAACGAGGTCCTGAGGGAATATTTGGATATTTTCATTGTCGTTTACATCGAAGACATCCTCATATACTCCACAACAGAGGAAGAACATGTCTTTCATGTGTGCCAAGTCCTGCAGGCACTACAGACAAATCATTTGTTTTGCAAGCTCACAAAATGTGAGTGTAATGGTGGGTGATCTGCGGGCCGGAAAAGCAGGCGAGGAGGCCGTATGTAGTGGGCTATACTGTAGGTTTATTTTACAAGGAGGCAGAATCAATGTCACAACAAAAGGAATGCAAGGAGGGTTCCAGGTTCACAGTCCGCTCCGGGTCTTGGGTGTAGTCCTGGGTCTAGGAGTCTCCCACGACAGCTCCGATGCAGGGGAGTTCCACGGAGGGCAGTAAGAGAAAGAAACAAAGGACCGTTAGTCTTATCCTGGTGATCCGACGCTATACCGAACACCGTCACCCGGGCAGTGAAGGGGGGGGGGAAGAGAAAAGAGATTGTGAGGAAAGGAAGGTACAGGGAGGCAGGAACACAAGGGGGGGTATTCTTTAGAAAGGGTGTCGGGAATGGACGTGAGGGGATGGGGACACGGGGTCACTTCAAACAGTGCGAGTGCTATACAAGTATACTATAGTGCAGGGGCCGTGATGCTAAAGAGAAGAGTTTATTTACAGGGTGTAGAAAATTAGAAATATTGATGTACATAAGCAACGTTCATTTCCCTTTTCCCATTCCTCTCCCTGCGCGTACCATGAATACCGTAAAACTATTGACCGCATCACTCTGCCAGTGAGAGCCCATACCCCTATGCATATGTACCGCCATTCTAGGCACCATGGCCCTTTACCCATTGGAATCCCCGGCTTCCCTCCTGCGCGTATCTCATGCATAGACCATGAAACCCTCTCCCTCTGTGCGACCCTGCTGCGAAAGGCAACTCTCCTGCTTGACCCGCACAAAAAACCCCCCCCCGCTCTCTCTTGGACTGATCATAAGATCTCTCTCTCTATGTGACTCTGTCCCCGTGTCCACCCTGGCTCTCCCTCCCTTCTCCTCACATGGGCAAGCCGTAAACCTTCTTCTGCAAAGACCCTGTCCTTGGAAGCCACGGCCACGCCTGACCAACACCTCCTTTCCTTCCATGAATGCCCCTCTGTTGACAAGCCTTCTCTCCGCGCTCGATTGTCCATGCAGCATGAATACCACTCCTTTGATGACCCCTTCCCCCGAGTCCGGCTGACCACACGTGTCCGAGGCCATCGCCTGAGCCAGGAGATACCCTTTACGGCCCTTATTGTATGAAGTCACTCCTCTTCAAAGGACCCACTATTGATCCTAGCCACCCCACCCCCTGGGCTATGATCAGGCGCACACATTCTAAACAGTTGACGGAACACTCAGCTGCGTGATTGCCCTCCCCTCTTATCAGCAGGTCAAGGGTCCCTATTGTGAACATATGTGGGGTAGGATTGACACGAGGATTATAGGGATGTCTTTTCCTTTGCGTCACACTGTCCTGATTGTACTATCAAGTGTTTTGTAAGGTATAAAAGGAAGAGTCTCAGCTCACTTGTTAGAGCACCTCCTGAAAGACACTGTGTTTCGTGTCCGAAATGACTGGCTCTCCTCATGAGAATTAAACTCTGTTCTTGATTCCTGCTTCCAGCGCCCGTCTCTTTATTTGGTAACTATTCAACATGGGAACTAAGAGGCGGTTTGCACCAGCGGCCTGGGCATCGGTAGTAATCTGGGCTCCTGTTCCACAATTGGCGTCCCAACGCGGGGTCCATCAGTGACATAAGGTTCGGTAAGAGAGATCCAGACGAAGAAGTGAACATCTAAATGATCGGGGTATGCCTGCCTTGAGAGGGCCCTCGCCCGGCTGCCGATCGAAAGAACTTCACCAATTCTGAACGGACCTCTCTTGAGTGACCTATTGTCCTGACTGGAATCCCACAGGAATGCTACACGGAGTAAGAGAACGATCGGGCGCTGGAGGAGGAAGATGAAGAACTGTCCGTATGGTCCGGTCCGGGTAAGATTAAGTAGGGTGTTTTTACGCCTGATTGGTAGGGTGGTTCTATCCACCTGATTGATTGATTGTTTGTATTGAAATCGGTATTTGTATACTGATATTGTTGGTATTGGTTCATTTAGCTTTGAATGCTACTTGACATATTGGTTCTCTTTTGAGAACGAGACATTCTCTGTTTGCAAACAGCGGCGAATAGGAACGTCGTCCCTCTTTGCAGATAGAGAAGGGTAGGTAATGCAGACTTTTGTCCCCGATGTAATCCGTCATGCCTACTTTTCTCCCCACTGGATTGTTTGAAATCGATTAATAATCGATTGTTGCTCTTTGAGATCTTCCCTGTCTACAAACTGAGACGAGTAGGAATATTCTGTCTTCCTTTCTGGATAGCGAAGGGCAGGTAATGCAGACGTTTGTCCCCGTTGTAATCCGTCATGCCTGTTTTTCTCCCCACTGATTGGTTGGTTGCCTGGACATTGTTGTTCCAGGAATTGTTTCGTTTGAGGTATTTTCTGCCTGCAAACAACGTGGAGTAGAAATATTCTATCTAGTCTTTGCAAGTAGTAAAGGGTAGGTTATGCCCCTTTGTGAATTCGTCAGTCCTACCCACTCCCCACTGTTTGGTTATTTGGGGGGTAGCTCGCATGGTCCGCCCAGGAGACTACCCTTATGGAGGACATATGCTCCCCGCTCATGGGCCATTTAGTGGAAGTAGACCATCTGGTCCGTCCAGGAGGCTACCCTAGTAAATGGAAGTACATCGCTCGGTCTGTCCAGGATGATACCCTAATGAAGGAATATATGTCCCCCTTTTGATCGATAATCTCGTTCCACCCCGGACCATTTATTGGAGGGAACTCGTCTGGTCCGTCCAGAAGTACCCCCTAGTGAAAAGGACACATAAAAATATGAAGTGATCACCGTTCCCTACTAACAGAAAACTTTAGCTCGAAACACGCTAAGGAAGAGAAAGAAAAATAAAAAGAAATCGGGCTAAGTCAGTAACCCCCTGATGAGCTTTTGACTTCACTAAAAATAAGAAACATTAGAAATAGTTCGTAATAAGAAATATAAAATGGCGAAAAGTTTGGCAGCAAAGATAGCCACGAGGTAGCTAGGCTCTACTGCCTATTCCTGCTCCCAACATGTCTGCCTCATTGCCCGCCACGCCCAAATAACGGTCACATGAAATAGAAACAACTCAATAAGTACCTATCCCCATTCCGGAAGCTCCCGAAGTGCAACAGGTCCGCGGTTACGCCCATCCGGAAGGCGAGGCCTCGAGGCACGAGGGGCTCGCCTGGCCGCGGTCAGTAGGAGATGATGTTGGGCAGGCGGTCTAGAGAATGGCCAGGACCTCTCCATCTCTTCTCTTCTGCCGCCCTGCAGGCCGCGGGGAGAGAGGGGGCTGTCTTGCCTCGGCCACCGACCACCCCTCTCTCTCACCCGATCCGGCTTTCGTTGATGGGCGAAGCCAAGGCAAGAATGGCGGCATTTCTTTGTGCTATAATGGCCGCAACTACACCCAACGCCTGACAGTTGCAGGTAGTCCCGCCACATGTCGACGCCTGGACGATTGTAGGTAGTCCCGCCACATGTCAGGAGAAAAGGGGGGGGGGGGCTGTCTTGCCTCAGCCGCCGACCACCCCCCCCATCTTCAATAGCCAGCACGGCCAATGTCGAAGCGACGGAGCCGAGGAACGGCGCGGGGTCGCTGGAAGGGGGAGGCGGCGCGAACGAGCCTCCCCCACCTCCCTCTAGGTGGAGGCTTCCAGCGACACCCCAATGCTCTTACTTAAAGAGGGTCAACATCAAAAAGCGGTCTTCTGCCCAGGACGGGCACACGCCCTATGTCTGTTCTTCTCCTCAACCTTGAAGATTCTATAAGAGCCGGGGGGCACCCCGATCCCTCCGCATGGGCGCCCCCGCCCCCCTTCACTGGGAACCACGACGTCGGTGCAACTCCTGCCGGCGCCAGCCTCGGATTGGAAATGGCTAAAAAGCAGCCACGGCATAGACTTGTTCAGTTCCGGTGGAACACCAGAATGACCCGGTAGGAAAATTGTTGCCGCCCTCCCCACTCTTTGACTAATGGTCCATATTGTTAGAACTGTTAACCACATGATTCAAAACTTTTTGAACTTCCAACGGAAGGCTCCGGTCCAACCACGAATCATTGGAGACATTCTGACTGTGCTGGAACTCGCCTGACCCCACCCAAAATGGCGCCGACACAAAATGAGACTTTTTGAATAAACTTTGTTGCACCCTGATTGCGCAGCTTTTTGTCCCGAGATATATATGCAGTTTTTGGATAATGAAAGTAGATATGAAGGATATTGAGTATGTGCTTGGACAATGAACTGACTTAGGGTGGGTACTGATTATGATTTGGAAAATGAATTGGTGTAATTTAGGTAACGAATGAACTTGGATAATGAATTTATGAATTTATTAAAGATGAATTACTGACATGCATCATGCTTGCTCTGTAGGGAAGTTTAATACGATTTTATTGCACTGCTGCACTTTATGCAATGAACTGCCACCAATTTCGTTCTTCTTATGTACAGTTTCAATCTGCTTTGTAGCCGGCCCACCGAGTTGCAGGCCTGTATTTGTACCTCAACACTTTTTATTAAAAGTATTTTGAAAAAGAAAGCATGGTTGTAGCAGTTGCATTAATGAGTTTTGGATGTCTTACTACTGTGAGCGAAGAATAAGTATGATGAAAGATGTAGATCAAAAGGGATCAGATATTTAGCAGCTACATTATGTGTCACAGGCAGCCAGAAAAGTGTTTTAGACACCCTTAAAACGACACCACCGAAATGCCACCTGACCGTCACCCTTGCACCTGATGAAGAGGGTTACGACCAAGTAACTCATGTAGATACGCAGATCGTCAATGATTATCTATCTGACATTACTGGTCCCCCTGGGCTTAAACGCCGAGATGGTAAAGCAAGGCGGTACGTGGAGATAGGTCGAGTAAGTGGTAGGTAAAAGCATTTTCGGACTACTGCATGCTGATGTACTTTGAATGCTGTCCCCCACCCCTTCTTTTTCCTCCCTTCTGCAGGTCACGTCAGAACGTCGGCTGAAGTGTGGGAGAGCGATGGTCGAACCACCGACGAAAAGGGAAAGAGGGAATAAGTGTATAGTCCTCATAACGATAAGTTTTAAAAAGACGTAGACTTAAACATGACTGTTCCTCCTTAGAACATAGCGACTGAGAGGATGGACTGACATAGAAACTGGACAGGTACTGAATGACGAAAAGTTGACTAGAAATGACGCGTTAAATAATGAAACTGAACTCGGACAAGACAGAGGTCCTCATCCTGGGCTCCTCACCCTCCGCCTGGGACGACTCCTGGTGGCCCCCCGCCCTGGGCACCGCACCCAAACCAACTGACCATGCACGAAACCTGGGCGTCATCCTGGACTCCTCCCTCTCCATGACCAGGCAAGTCAACAACGTCTCCTCGGCGTGCTTCAACATCCTACGCATGCTACGGAAGATCTTCTGGTGGATCCCCACCGAGACCAGGAAGACCGTCACCCAGGCCCTCGTCACCAGCCGACTGGACTACGGCAACGCCCTCTACGCCGGTACCACCGCCAAGCTCCAGAAGAGACTCCAGCGGATCCAGAACGCCTCAGCCAGACTCATCCTCGACATCCCACGAACCAGTCACATCTCCGGACATCTGAAAGACCTTCACTGGCTCCCCGTCAACAAAAGAATCACCTTCCGCCTCCTCACCCACGCACACAAAGCCCTACACGACCAAGGCCCGAGCTACCTCAACAGCCGAGTCAACTTCTATGCTCCCAAACGCCACCTCCGATCAGCCAACCACGCCCTCGCCGCCGTCCCCCGCATCCGAAGAGCGACTACAGGAGGAAGGTCCTTCTCCTACCTGGCCGCCAAGACCTGGAACTCCCTCCCTCCCGACCTGCGCCTGACCCAAGACCACCTCTCCTTCAGGAAGAAGCTGAAGACCTGGCTGTTCGAGCAGTAGCGGCACCCCCCCAGCGCCTTGAGACCCTACGGGTATGTAGCGCGCTTTATAAGTGTCAATGATTGATTGATTGATTGGTTTGACTAGGTAGGGAAAGAAAAATATACGGGTAAGGGTTGCCACGGCACCACCCGTCTAGGAAGTTAGAAATGTTGCTGATGTTCAAAATGCACTGCCCCCCTTTCTCACACTCTTATAGATATAGCCAAGCTGCCCGACTGTTCTCCCGATCAATACTTGCCGTTGCCTCAGCCTGGAGAACTTCCCACCAAAGGAAGGAACTGAAAATGGTTTAAGATCCAACCATGGGTAACTAGCACGACCAGGTTAATTTCTGATCGACCAACCGAGGTGTGAGTATTGGCAATTGGGAACGCTCGCAGACATGACAAGCGAGAAGAAAAAGGAGGGAAGGGTAGAAAGAGCTAAGCACGTAGATAAATAGGATAGTAAAGATACGTAGGACATATAAAACAGATCTTGTTGGCTAACAATTGTTTCCTGTCTTGTCGTGAATGTCTTATATATGTGTAATACATGTGCCGTCTTCCCTGTCTGAGTTTGTGTGTG
Source organism: Lissotriton vulgaris (assembly GCF_964263255.1). NCBI lineage: Eukaryota > Metazoa > Chordata > Amphibia > Caudata > Salamandridae > Lissotriton > Lissotriton vulgaris. Next base: position 1,867,067,888 of record NC_141693.1, on the reverse strand, counting down.
TGTAATGTACGGATTTATGTCTTCCCTCTGTCTGTATCTGCGTGTTACCTGACCTTGGCTGTTCTGTGTTGTGAGCGCACTAAATGACCTATTTACGTACACGTCTCTCTCTCTCTATCTCTCTCTCTCTCTCTCTCTCTCTCTCTCTCTCTCCCTACATGTCATACGTGTACCGAATGGCTCGTTTAGATTGCGGACGACTCTCGCTCTCTATGAGAGTCTCCCTATTTTCTCTCCCTCTTTTTGGTAAAATTGTGCCCCACCGGCACCAGTCTGATTTGATACATATTGAACGCGAAGGTGTTCAGCGAAATTGACCGAAACTAAAATGATTGTATCTCGCCATATTACTGCCTCTCCTTTCTGCAAAATGAATGAACTTGAATTGGCTGAGAAGGAAAGGACAGGTAAGACGACTAAAGTCCCCCAAATCTGGCCATTTATAGGGGAACTGTATGTCCATGGCACCTTATGTCTGTTCTTCAGAGACGAACGCCAACGTCTAGATTGACCCCCAATGCCCAGATTGCCCCACCCCCTTTTGCACCCAAGCGCGAGCGCCCGAAGCATCCCCGCCCCATTTTTGATAGACCCCAGTCGCTGTCCTGGATATAAACATGATGACCATGAGTAACTGTTGACCATCGAGAAAATATTGTTTTGCCTGACTCTCGATGGTGGCACCCCCGCCCTGTTTGAAAAGGTTAGCCAGTCCTGAAGTGAAATGCTCCTAATATTGAATATGATGAAATGCACAGTTGATGGGAATATTATTTATCCTCACTTGAGTTATAAATAGGACGATGAATGAACCTGCCATGAACTCAGTAGGAATGCTGACACATGCACTGCTTGGTAACGGACCTCTGACTGTGACCAATGAGCGTATCTCCCAAATGCGTAGAATTGAGGGAGGAATTCACATGCGTAGATATCTTCTTCTGCCATTTCTCTAAAACCTTGTCTTGTACCTATTCAAAGATTCACGATCACCGAAGGAGATGGGTCAGATGTGATGTACAGCCCGACTGCGGATCTTGGGACACGTGTGACCTCGACCAAAGGTGGAGCCGCAGAGCAACAGGATACGGGACGAGACCGCAATTTCAACGTGGAAAATGAAAAATGATGGGCCGCCTTGAAGCCCTCCGTCTGCTAACCCACGTGTGCCTGGAGTCTCCGTCCCCCTTCTTTGGGCTCGATTGATGGGCCTGCCTGCTTGTTATCCTTTGCTCCCTTGGTCCCTTTTGTGTGTCCCAGGAACTATGACCCAACTCCGCTCTCTCTCCTATCGACTATTTGAACCATGCTCACCCTCTTTTCCATGTGACTTCACGCCAAAAGGAAGAACGGCATTCAGGTGGGAATAGGGTGTTGCCACGGAAATATAGGTGCCGAGCATAAGGCGCCGCTAAACGGATTGTTTAGGGAACAGGACTGTGGTCTAACAGCAGAGGACTGACCGCACCCTGCAACGCGTAAGGATAGAACCGAGCTGGACCTATAGCTCCACCGCCGGTGCTCAACAGCGCCAACGAAAGGACACGGACTAGAGCCTACCAGTGATGGCTCACTGCAAAAAGACACTGTGACGAAGAGACTTTGTATATTGAACTAGATTCCGCCCTCAGCTACTTGGTCAAAGTGTTCATTGGTCACATTTTTTAAGTCAGAAACATTTATGCTATGTAATGCTTTGAAACGATAGGAACTTGACAAATGCAATCTCCTATGTGCTGCATTCTGCCAAACACATCAACTGTCCATGATTATATGCCATATGCTAATATCGACAATGCTAATTCTGCGACCGTGCCTGTTTATATGTACCATCATCGATTACGAAAATGAACTTTTGCTATGTAAAAAGGGGCGACTGTAGAAAATTAGAAATATTGATGTACATAAGCAACGTTCATTTCCCTTTTCCCATTCCTCTCCCTGCGCGTACCATGAATACCGTAAAACTATTGACCGCATCACTCTGCCAGTGAGAGCCCATACCCCTATGCATATGTACCGCCATTCTAGGCACCATGGCCCTTTACCCATTGGAATCCCCGGCTTCCCTCCTGCGCGTATCTCATGCATAGACCATGAAACCCTCTCCCTCTGTGCGACCCTGCTGCGAAAGGCAACTCTCCTGCTTGACCCGCACAAAACCCCCCCCCCCGCTCTCTCTTGGACTGATCATAAGATCTCTCTCTCTATGTGACTCTGTCCCCGTGTCCACCCTGGCTCTCCCTCCCTTCTCCTCACATGGGCAAGCCGTAAACCTTCTTCTGCAAAGACCCTGTCCTTGGAAGCCACGGCCACGCCTGACCAACACCTCCTTTTCTTCCATGAATGCCCCTCTGTTGACAAGCCTTCTCTCCGCGCTCGATTGTCCATGCAGCATGAATACCACTCCTTTGATGACCCCTTCCCCCGAGTCCGGCTGACCACACGTGTCCGAGGCCATCGCCTGAGCCAGGAGATACCCTTTACGGCCCTTATTGTATGAAGTCACTCCTCTTCAAAGGACCCACTATTGATCCTAGCCACCCCACCCCCTGGGCTATGATCAGGCGCACACATCCTAAACAGTTGACGGAACACTCAGCTGCGTGATTGCCCTCCCCTCTTATCAGCAGGTCAAGGGTCCCTATTGTGAACATATGTGGGGTAGGATTGACACGAGGATTATAGGGATGTCTTTTCCTTTGCATCACACTGTCCTGATTGTACTATCAAGTGTTTTGTAAGGTATAAAAGGAAGAGTCTCAGCTCACTTGTTAGAGCACCTCCTGAAAGACACTGTGTTTCGTGTCCGAAATGACTGGCTCTCCTCATGAGAATTAAACTCTGTTCTTGATTCCTGCTTCCAGCGCCCGTCTCTTTATTTGGTAACTATTCAACATGGGAACTAAGAGGCGGTTTGCACCAGCGGCCTGGGCATCGGTAGTAATCTGGGCTCCTGTTCCACAAGGGCTTTACCAGGACTCCTAATGAGTAGGGGTAAGAAAGGCTTAAGACACTCACCCGGTCCGCCGTAACTCTCCAAGTGAGTTACGGCCGCTCTTCAGCCACCTCCTGTGGGCTCCACCACTCTTCGGTCCACACCTCTTCGTCACACGTCTGCTCTCCTTCTCCAGCTCCAGTCCGAATCTCCTGCCACGATACTCCGACGGGGTGCTCTACTCGGATTCCGGTTTTATCCTGTGCTGACTCTGCCCCTAAGGCGGGACTTCCGGGATCGGAGGGATATGCTTCCTCCGGGCTCGTGGTTCTGGTTGGTCCCTGGGGAAGAGAGAAGGGCGGAGCCTCGTGGGTTATGGCCGGATTGCCGAGTCCTGTCTTCACCATATGGTATGGTGTGCGAGTTTGTAGTCCCGGTGGGGGAAAAGACCGAGGTAGGTGCGGGGTAGAGCGGCCCTCCTGGGGGGGCCGCGGGGACGCCACCTCACATACCCTTCCCCTAGCTGTCCTTCTTGTACTGGATGGAGTATGAGGGTAGCGTGACAGATAATCGGCATTGCCCTGGTCTGACCCTTTTCGGTGTAGAGTTTTGAAGTGAAACGGCTGAAGGGAGAGAAACCAACGGAGGACCCGGTCGTTCTGACCTTTGTTCCGGGCCATCCACTCCAAGGGGGCGTGATCAGTATAGAGGACAAAGTCTCTGCCCTCCAAGTAGTAGCGTAGGTTGTCAATTGCCCATTTTATGGCCAGGGCTTCTTTTTCCACCACAGCGTAATGTTTTTCCCTGGGAAACAGCTTTCGACTTACATAAAGAATGGGTCTTTCGTTACCTAAGGAATCTTTCTGTGACAGCACCGCCCCCAGCCCATGTTCGGAAGCATCTGTTTGTAGGATAAAGGGCAAGGAGTAGTCAGGGGGTATCAAAACAGGGCTTGAGGTCAGGGCGTCTTTTAGATCTGTGAACGCGTGCCAGGCTTTGGGAGAGGGGTTTCGTAACAACTCATCAGAGCGGTTCGTCTTCTTCAGAAGATCCGTCATGGCGGCGGCTCTCTGGGAGAAATTGGGCACGAACCGCCGATAATATCCGAGAAGCCCTAAAAAAGCTCGAAGGTCTTTCTTTGTTTGGGGAAAGGACAGGGACCTGATAGCCACGGTTTTGCTTTCCTGAGGTCTTATTAGCCCATCCCCCAGAAGATACCCCAGGTATTTAACAGTCTTCGCCGCCAGAGTGGTTTTGGCGGGGTTAATGGCGAATCCAAAAGAGCACAGGGAAGAGACAACACTACATAGATGTCTCACGTGTTGTGGCCAGTTATCGCTGAATATGACGATGTCGTCTAGATAAGCGCCGGCGTACTGTGCATGGGGTCTCAGAACATGGTTCATTGCACGCTGAAAGGTGGCGGGCGCGCCGTGAAGACCAAAGGGCATGACTAGGAACTTATATACCCCCTCAGGGGTGGAGAAGGCTGTCTTTTTCTTGTCTTGTTCCCTGAGAGGTATCTGCCAGTACCCTTTACAGAGATCCAGGGTGGAAATATACTTCGCCTTCCCTATCCTCTCTATCATTTCGTCAACCCGGGGCAAGGGATAGGTGTCAAATGTGGATATTTTGTTGACCTCCCGAAAGTCAATGCAGAAGCGGACCGACCCGTCTGGTTTTGGGACAAGGACGATAGGGGAATTCCAGTCGCTAACTGAGGGCTCTATTATTCCCATCTTTTGCATGTCTTCTATCTCCTGCCTTATAACCGCCCTACGGGCCTCGGGTACTCTATAGGGTCGCAAACGGACAACCCTTCCTGGTTCGGTTTCAATGGCATGCTCAGTAATACTGGTTCGACCTGGAGAAGAGGAGAAGACTCTCTGAAGGGGCCCTAGGGCTTTGTGCAGTTCCTGGACTAGAGTGGGAGGTAGTTCAGGGTCGACACAAGGGTCAAAAGGAAAGGAGAGGGGTTGGCTAGTTCCTGTTAACACCGGACGGGGTCCTTCCCATTTCTTAAGCAGATTCACGTGGAATATCTGGGAGGTACCGCGTGTGGCGTCCAGTTCAACTTCATAGGTAACCGGCGTCACCTGCTGGAGAATGGTGTAAGGGCCTTGCCACCGACCCAGGAGTTTCTGGTCGGATGAGGGCATCATGAGAAGGACCAAATCGTTGACAGCAAATACCCTGGGACGAGTGCCCTTGTCATATTGCTTCTTCTGGCTGGTTTGGGCACTTTCGAGGTTCTGTCGGACTATATCCCGTATCATGGCTAGGGGGGTTTTAAGGTTATCCAAATATTCCGGGAGTGGCCGCGTGCGATCCGGCTCTGCTTCCCAGGCCTCCTGTGCCATGTCTAACAGGGTGCGGGGAGGCCGTCCATATAGCAGCTCATAAGGGGAGTAGCCTGTGCTGCTTTGTGTCTTACAGCGTATGGCGAACAGGGCCAGTGGTAGCATATCCTCCCACCTTTTAGCTTCCAGGCCCAAAAGCTTCTTGAGAGTTTGTTTGAGGGTGGCGTTGTACCGTTCTACCAAACCATCTGTTTGCGGATGGTAGGCCGAGGTACGGATTTGCTTAATCCCCAGCTCAGCACAGACCCGTTTCATAAGGGCTGACACAAAAGGGGTACCCTGATCAGTCAGGATCCCTCTGGGAAACCCTACCCGAGAGAACAGGGTGATCAGGGCTTTTGCTATCGCCTGGGTAGTGGGTTGGCGCAGGGGTATGGCTTCCGGGAAGCGGGTGGCGTAGTCGACTATGACCAACGCATAGCGACACCCGCTGCGGGAAGGCAGGAGGGGGCCTATGATATCCATTCCTATCCTACTGAACGGGATGTCTATGAGAGGAAGGGGTTGTAAAGGGACTCTGGGAGGCCGGTAACGGCTGTTTTTCTGACAGACCACGCACTCCCGACAGTAGGTTTTGATCATTTGGTATACCCCCGGCCAATAGAATTTCTCTAGAACTGCTTGGCTGGTTTTCTCATCCCCAAAATGACCCCCTAGAAGGTGGCTATGAGCGAGGAAGAGGACTTTGTCCTGAAAGGGGCCTGGGATTAGCAACTGTGCGTTCTGTTGTGTCCCCCCTCCCCGGTACAACAACCCGTTTCTCTTGAAAAAGTAAGGACCTACTTGCAAGGGGTCTTCGTGGTCAAGGGCCCTTCCCCAGGCTTCCTGTAGGAGGGGATCCTCCTGTTGTGCCGCCCTGAATTCTCTATCGGTCTGCCAGGGGTGTTCTTCGGTTAACGCGGGATATGCGCTGACATACTCTTTCTTTTCCTTTCTCTTCTGGCTTTTGGGTTTATGCGGTTTAGGTGTTGACTCCGGGGGAGACTGTCCCGGATAAGGAGCGTCCTTCCACCATTGGGCTAGAGAGTCAGAGGTCTCCTGAAGTAGTGTGGGTAATCCCGGATAATCACTCCCCAGAATGGCTTGTTCAGGGAGAGCAGGCACGAGACCAACGGTGAGGTTGGTTCCTGGATCCTTCTGATGATGGATCCTCACTTGAGTAGTAGGGTAGTGCTTGGTGTCTCCATGGACGCATTGGATGGCTACTACTCCCGTAGGGTGCCGGACAGGATGGGCCAGATCTTGGGGTCTTATTACACTCTGACGGCACCCAGTGTCAGCCAGGGCCATAAGTCGTCGTCCATCTACAGAAACAGGACAGTGGAACGGCGGGGGAGCGGCCCCTGGAGGGTGACACAGGTAGTTCCGTACCAGGCCGATCTCCATTGGCTCCTCCTTCTGCGGGCACATCCGGGCGATGTGTCCAAACCCACCACATGAGTAACACTGGGGTCCGGGGTTGGGGGGTCGGAACAGGACCGGAGAGGGTAGAAGGGGAGAAGGCTCCGGTCTTCGTGCTGGTTGTGGACGAGGGGGACGTGTGACCATAGTGTTTGAATTCCTGTTTGGATGTTCCTCCTTTCCCCGCTGGAGCTCTTGAGCCCGGCTATAGGCGGAGGCTATCTCTATGGCGGTTTCAAGAGTGAGCCTGGAGTGTTGCCTCACCCATCGCTGGGTGGCCGGGTGCAAGGAGTTCAGAAATTGTTCCAGATATATTTTTTCAAGGATATTGTCTTTGGTGGATGTCTCGGGTCGAAGCCATCTGTTGGCGAGATCCCTGATCCGAAAGGAGAGGGCCCTTGGATTCTCCTGGGGTCTCTCCTTCGCTTGACGCAGTTTAACCCTGTAGGTGTGATCATCAATACCAAGGCGTTCCAATATGCACCGTTTTATATCTGCATACGGGGTGGTGCCTTGTATGTTGGCCTGCTGGTAGGCGGCCTGTAAGTCGCCGGTCAAAAGGGGACCCAGGTATTGACCCCAACGGTCCGCAGGCCAATTGGCCGCTTGGGCTAGCCTTTCAAAGTTAGTGAAGAAGTAGTCCGGGTCCTCTCCCGGGACATACTTCTGCAAGACGACTGACGGGAAAGAGGTGACCGGCCTAGGTTGTCCCAGGGCGGTAGTTAGCTTTTCCATGGTTTGTTCGTGGGCGACCCCCTGACCCTTAAGGACGTCATGGAGCTGTCCCCTGTCGGTCTCAGCGGTCTTTAGAAACTGTTCCATAAGTTTCCCGAATTGCTCCTGGGATTCCGCCATCTGTTTCACTACGGCCTCCATGCTTCCAGCAGATCCCACTTCTGACACCAGATGTAATGGTGGGTGATCTGCGGGCCGGAAAAGCAGGCGAGGAGGCCGTATGTAGTGGGCTATACTGTAGGTTTATTTTACAAGGAGGCAGAATCAATGTCACAACAAAAGGAATGCAAGGAGGGTTCCAGGTTCACAGTCCGCTCCGGGTCTTGGGTGTAGTCCTGGGTCTAGGAGTCTCCCACGACAGCTCCGATGCAGGGGAGTTCCACGGAGGGCAGTAAGAGAAAGAAACAAAGGACCGTTAGTCTTATCCTGGTGATCCGACGCTATACCGAACACCGTCACCCGGGCAGTGAAGGGGGGGGGGAAGAGAAAAGAGATTGTGAGGAAAGGAAGGTACAGGGAGGCAGGAACACAAGGGGGGGTATTCTTTAGAAAGGGTGTCGGGAATGGACGTGAGGGGATGGGGACACGGGGTCACTTCAAACAGTGCGAGTGCTATACAAGTATACTATAGTGCAGGGGCCGTGATGCTAAAGAGAAGAGTTTATTTACAGGGCTTTACCAGGACTCCTAATGAGTAGGGGTAAGAAAGGCTTAAGACACTCACCCGGTCCGCCGTAACTCTCCAAGTGAGTTACAGCCGCTCTCCAGCCACCTCCTGTGGGCTCCACCACTCTTCGGTCCACACCTCTTCATCACACGTCTGCTCTCCTTCTCCAGCTCCAGTCCGAATCTCCTGCCACGATACTCCGACGGGGTGCTTTACTCGGATTCCGGTTTTATCCTGTGCTGACTCTGCCCCTAAGGCGGGACTTCCGGGATCGGAGGGATATGCTTCCTCCGGGCTCGTGGTTCTGGTTGGTCCCTGGGGAAGAGAGAAGGGTGGAGCCTGGTGGGTTATGGCCGGATTGCCGAGTCCTGTCTTCACCATATGGTATGGTGTGCGCGTTTGTAGTCCCGGTGGGGGAAAAGACCGAGGTAGGTGCGGGGTAGAGCGGCCCTCCTGGGGGGGCCGCGGGGACGCCACCTCACAGTGAGTTTCATGTGACCGCTGTGGAATTCCTGGGAGTGATGCTCACCCCCTCTGGTCAGGTCATGGCAGAGAGAAAGGTCAAGGCCATAGTGGATTGGCCACATCCAAAGAGCATCAAAGACATCCAAAGCCTGTTAGGTTTTGCAAACTTTTATAGAAGGTTCATTGGGCACTTCTCCAACATGGTGGCACCGCTGACCAGATTAACTAGGAAGAAAACACCATTTGTATGGAGGACGGAGGTGTAAAAGGCATTTGAGAGCCTCAAAGAGGCTTTCACCATGGCTCCTGTGCTTACTCATGCTAACCCTGGGTTGCCCTTCATTGTAGAGGCAGACGCTTCCGAAGTTGCAATAGGAGCTTTACTGTCTCAAAAACACGAGACGACAGGATACCTCCATTCCATTGCTTTCATGTCTCGGAAGTTTAACTCCGCCGAGCAAAACTATACAATAGCCGAAAAGGAGCTTTTGACTATCAGGGATGCCTTCCTTGAATGGACACATTGGCTTATGGGAGCATCTCATCAAGTGACGGTATATACCGACCACCGTAATCTCCAATTCATGAGAGCGTCTCGACACCTCACTCCAAGACAACTGCGGTGGATGTTGTTTTTTGCGGAGTAAAAGTTCATTGTTACCTTCCGCCCAGGCATCGACAACAAAAAAGCAGATGCGCTCACGCGTCCAGAAAACGCTCTGCAACCAGAGGGGTCCCCTGAAAGGGCCATCATAGAGCCTGGCAGGGTTCTGTGTGTGGTAAAGACTGATGATTTCCTACAAAGAACCAGAAGAGGAGTACAGACCTTTAATTAGAGGAACTGGCTCAAACATCATCCCGAGTGGCGGAGGCGACAAGGTATCCCCATGAAAGGTAGACAGGTACTTGTTCCGAATACAACACTGCAAAAACTGGCGTTTGCATGGTGTCATGACCTACCATGCGCCAGTCATATGGGAGGAGAAAAGACTCTGGAAAGGATGTTGCATCAGTTTTGGTGGCCGACTATTCGACCAGATGTCCTTTCATGGGTACGTGACTGCAATACCTGTGCACAGATGAGAATGGATCACCGCCGAGCACAGGGTCTACTCCAGATCATGCCCACACTTGAGAGGCCATGAGAAAGGATCTCTGTGGACTTTGTGGTAGGGCTACCTAAAGACCAGGGAATGACCGCTATCATAGTGGCGATGGACTACCTGTCCAAGATGGGCCCTTTTATTGCATGTAAACAAGCCCCCACGGCAAGCCAACTGGATCAGCTCCTGCTCACCCACATAGTCCGTATCCATGGTCTTCCCCAAGTCATAGTGTCTGATAGGGGAGCTCAGTCTACAGCCCGGTTCAGGAAGACTTGGTGTTCCATGTTACGCATCACCTCTTCCCTCTCCACGAGTTTCCATCCCCAAACCGATGGCCAGACAGGGAGGTTGAACCAAACTCTAAAGCAATACCTGAGGTGCTATGTTGATGCTGACACTTGGGTTGATTGGTTACGGGCAGCTGAGATAGCCTACAATAATGCCATACATTCATCAACTAAACACACCCCTTTTTTCTGCACCTATGGGTTCCATCCAAGGTTTACTCCCTTAATCTTGCCTGATACTAACACCAAGATACCTGATTTACGCACAAGGATACTGCTTATGCGTAACACCCTGCTAGAGGCTAGAAAAAACTTGTTGAAAGCCAAGGAGAGGTATAAAGCACAAGCAGACAAACACCATAGGCTTGGTCACACATTCAAGCAGGGGGACTGGGTATGGCTGTCCACCAGGCACATTAGGTTTCGGAAGTACAGTGTGTTTAATCCCAAGTACATAGGCCCCTATCGGTTAAACTGAGGCTACCTGCACACTTCAGCGACAAAACATGTGTTGGCTAAGAAGTCCTAAAGATCTTGAATTAAAGACATCTTAAAGTATAAAGACACGCATCCGTTTCAGGCAGCTGTCTTTCATCCAGGTGGAAACAGCCTTTATTCCGCTGTGGAAGTTGTAATTGTCTACATGAAGAAACAAGCATTAAATTATTAACACATTAATTATATGTTTAGAAAGTTATTAGTCCAATCCCTTCAGAAAAACTGAGACTACAGCATTAGACTTGAGGCACCAATGATTCAACAACAGTACTTAGCCCAGTGGTTGAAGTGGTCAGCCCTTTGCCATGTAGTTCAAGACTGCCATGATTGTCTTGAGAAAAGTCGAAATATTCTTCCCAATCATGTTCAATGCGGAACCTTCTACCTAAACATTTTAAAGTCACTGACAGCCAAAATCAATCCCAGATTTGGACCAAAATTATCCAAGCCACCCAAATACGAATGCATATTTTACAGGTACTTGATATTCCACGTCACAAAGCAAATGAGGTATTGTTAGAAATCGAATTCCTGGTTGGCCAAGTTATGCAGCCAGTCCATGAAGGAACCACCACTCAAGTCAGGGTAAGATAAATAAGATGTAAATGACAATAATCCAATCAGTAGAAGTTGCAATATGAGTTTTAAAGATTAAATGCAAAAGTAGTTCTTAGAAGTCACCAGCAGTCAAAAGGTTACTTGAGGTTGTGAGGGACCCGTGCAAATCCAAATTTGTGGCCGATCGCGATTAACAGCAGGCCAGCTACAGAACCCAGACAGGTCCAGCTAAAAAAATACCTCAGATGGCGCATTTGTCGATGTGGAGAACCTACTGCTTAATTGTTGAAACAAAGGGGTCCGCATTGTCATCGCGCTCCATTGAAGTGAACACAATGCGTTGTCCTTGAGCTGAGCATCGTCATCAAGAAGGGCAGGCTGTGAATTCAATGTAGTTGAGCACCCTCTGTATCGGTGATGCAGCAGAAATTCTCACACAGTTGATGCATCAGTTTTTGCAGAAGTCAGCTAAATAACACACTTTTGTGGGCAAGAACTTGGAGGGGACACCTTAGGCAAGGGCAGGACTCGCAGACAGCAGAGTCCAGCAGCACTGGCAGGACGTCTTTTATGTCCTTGAGACTTCAGGAATAGGAAGCAAGCCTTTGGAGATCACTTGGAGGGAAAGTAGAGTCCTTCTGACAGACGTTCAGTCCAAGATCCAGAAGTGTCCGGTTTCAGAGGATTAGAGACCCAGTACTTATACCCAAAAGTGGCTTTGATGTAGGGTGTGACTTCAAAATAACTCTTAGTGCATAAGGATCCCTTTCAACCCAGTCATGTCTGCCAGGCTATGGGGGGGGGGGGGGAATGGGAGGGGGGGGGGGGTAGTCACTCCTCTGCGTGTGGACAGTACACTACCCATTGAAGTGTAAGTGTCAGCCCCTCCCATTCCTCCCTGCCCAGAAAGACCCATCAGAATGCAAATGAGTACTCAGCATGCAGATGAGCCTCACCTTCCTATGTTTATGGCAATCTAGGGGAATGCACAAAGTGTAGCTGTCACCCAACTTAGACATGTATTGGAGAAAGGCTGTCATCCACAAACAGTAGTAAGTACAGAGAAATGCTCACTTTCTAAAAGTGTCATTTCTAAAACAGTAATGTTAAATTCAACCATACCAGTAAGGAGAATTTATCATTACCATTCCAAACATTTCAAACATGAAAAAGCTACTTGTAGGAAAGTAGGATCTGCTTTCATGGTTAACCCCACTGTTGCTGGTGTCATTCTGTTTTCTGACTAGTCTGACTGGCATCCCACTAATCAGGACCCCAGTCTCTGTGCTTTCTCCCTAAATTGAATCATGGTGATAAGTACCCCACAGATTGGCTACTGATGTATCCTTTCAATTCCTTAGTATATGGTACTAAGGTACCCAGGGCATAGGTACACCAGGGGTCCCCCAGAAGCTGAAGCATGTATTGTGCCACCCACGGGAGACCACTCCAATTGCGACTACAGGCCTGCCATTGCAGCCTGTGTAAGCTGTGCTAGCCCCACGTACAACAGATCTGGGGTCACTACACTTAAAACCTATGAGTCACCCCTAAGGCAGGCCTTTCAATCCTGAAAGCAAGGTGCTTGGTTACACAAGTGTGAGGGTGCCCCTGCATGAGCAGGATATCCCTACAAACCCCGGAGTCCATTCTCCAGGCGTTGTAAGTGCGTCAGTCATTACGATACATATAGTGGCCATGTGTCATTACGCAATAGCTAACTATAAATTTGGTGTAACAAACCCTGGCATGTTTGATATCAAACATGTTGGAATCATAACCCAACATCATAAACAGTGTTGGAAGTTATGATTCTATGCACTGTGGGGCTCCTCTGGGAAGCCCCTGTTCTCCGGGTACCAGTTTTCCAGAGTCTGACAGCAAACTCGGCTGACCACAATCACGATTCTGCCCTCCTGCTGTTGAGCCAAGCTCAAACAGCAGAAGGTAGAACAATAGGTTTCCTGTCACAGGGAGGTGTGACCACCTTCCAGACAGGAAGACACCCAAAGGAATCTCCCTTGGAGTGAAGGAGTCACTCCAGTGCATCTGCAGGCACCGCCACTAAGCCGACCGGTCTGCCAGCCACGCAGGTGGTGGTTCTGCAAGTCCCTCGAGGCCAGCACTGTCTTCTTACTGAGTTTGAGGGCAGGATACCTCGTCGGAACCGCTGTACCAGAAACCCTGTGCACCGCGCCGACTTGCCTTTGCCAAAGCTTGTTGACTCTCTTCTACAGAGATCCTCAGGCTCTAAGAAGCTCCAGCATCTCTTCCTACCAAGATCTTCATCCTCACCCCCTCTTATGCACTGTGGGCTCACATATTTTGTGAGCTGCTCAAAATCCTCTTGCGACTCCTGTGCCTCCGGCCTGTGGGTCCTCTTGAGGGTCTTTTTTGTCTTCCGTGGGCTCCCCTGCTTGCTTGAGACCTACTCTGACTTACCTGCTCATGGTGAGTCCCTTGGACCTTGCTGGTCCCAACACTGCACGATTTGTTGCCTGTGCTAAGGATTATTGGTGCTCCTGCCAGACTCCAACTCCCTTTCTCTTGACATCAGACGTGGAACAGCTTGTGAACAGCTCCTGGTCTACCACAGCGTCGCCTGGTCTGCACAGCTGCAGTGCCAAGGTAACCGTGAACTCTCCTGCATCTCCTGACATTGGTGAGTTTTCGTCTACTGTGCTTCCTGGTCACTCCCGAGTGGCATAGACTCTGTCTCCTATGCTTGCAGGTACCTCTCTTCCTGAATACACCCTTGGGTTCCATCGGACTCTTTCACCCTCTTCCTCAGCCGAATCTTTTACTGAAGTCCTCCATTGTGGTCTACGGCGGTTTCCAACGTCAATTCGCACCTATGCACCCGGCTTCCCTGGTGTTGGTATCCTGGTACCCAAGTTATCCACGGGTGGGGTGACTCTACAACCTTCCACCTTCCACATGGGTTTCTTTAGGGTCCTCTGGGAAGGGTTCTTCTTCCGGAAAATGACAACTGCGACTTCCCCATCGACTTGTATTGAGTAAGTGGCTGTGCCTCAGTGGGCTTCCTGGGTACTTACCTTGGGTGGTTCCTTGGGTCCCCAGCTGGTCTAAGTCATCTGGGTCCAGTCTCGACTTCCATCGCAGTTCATATTACACTTTATTAGTGTATGGTTTGGTCTACCCTTCGCGACCACTGTGTATTTGTGCTCCTTACCTGTTCTCGTATTGAAATATAGTGTGTATTGTGATAATATCTACGGGTAGGAGACATTGCAATGTGTTTATAATAAATACATATTTTTATAACTACACTGTATGGTTCTTTTTCACTTAACCAACACTCTATGATTAGTACTGGTAAAACAAGCTGCTTCACACTCCTTTTGGACTAAGCCTGAAGGCTGCTCTCCACAGCTACTACTTAGAGAGCTTTCTAAGGTTGTCTAATTCACTAAAATCACCATATGGGTTGTCTGGATTAGTGCAAGGTACTCCTCTTAAATAAGTGTGCACGATATACTAAGCCAGCCTCCTACACTACTCATCTCTGCTCAGTAATTACAGCTTAAAAGTGTAGTAAGGAATTCCCAATGCTGGCCTACAAGAGGGATAGGCCCTCACAGTAGTGAAAAACTAAACAAGCTATTTTGTCACTACCAGGACATGCCAAAAAATAAAAGGTACATGTCCTATCTTTTACTTACATAGCACCCTGCCTTTAGGGTTACTTAGGGCCTACCTCAGGGGTGACTTATATGTAAAAATAGGAAGTTTAAGACTTGGGAAGTAAGTTTAAATGCCAAGTCGAAATAGCCGTAAACTGCACACAAAGACACTGCAGTGGCAGGCCTGAGCCAGGTTTAAAAGGCTACTTGTGTGGGTGGCACAATGAGTGTTGTAGACCCACTAGTAGCGTTTGAAGTACAGGCTCTGGGTATATGGCATGCCACTTTACAAAGGACTTACCAGTAAACCATGCCCCTCCCCAGCTGAAAGTGGGGAGAGCTACCCAACCTCTACTGAGCTCTTATCACTAACGTGGAAAAACCTGGACAGATCATCAGCATTAGTGTGGTCTACTCCTGGTCTCTGTTCCACCCTGAAGTCCATACCCTGTAGGGAAATGGACCATCCCAGCAATTTTGGATTCTCCATTTGAATGAGCCACCTGCGGGCTCTGTGGTCAGTCTAAATCAGGAAGTGAGTGCCAAACAGGTATGGCATCAACATATTCAGTGCCAAGTCCACAGCAAAAGCTTCTCTAAATAGCACTCCACCTCTGTTCCCAGGGGAGTAACCTCCTGGAGAGGATGCCTACAGGTTGGTATAGGCCCTCCTCATTAAGTTGACATAGTATGGCCCCTATGCCAAGCTTTGAGGAATCTGTCTGGGCGATAAACTCATGTGAGAAGTCAGGGGCTGTGCACATGGCTTGCTGCGGGGAGTCAAATGCAGTTTGGCATGCCTCTGTCCAAATCACATTTCTGGGCTACTTCTTGGAAGTCAGCTCAGTCAAGGGGGCAACAATTGTGCCATATCCCTTTACAACCCTCCTATAGCACCCAGTGAGGCACAAGAATGCTCTGACCTCAGTTTGGGGTTTGTGGGGCTGCAGGCCATGATGGTTTCCATCTTGTACACAAGCTTGCCCTGCACTCTTCAAAAAGGTTCAAATGTAGGCTTTTACATCTCATTTAGCTGTATCCATGTTACAAACGATCTACAGTGCACAGTTGTTTTCCCAATTAAGGAAGTCGGTGAAAGCTCATGATTTATTCTTTATTCATGATCTTGAAATTGAAACAGCCAATGCGTTTCATCCTCTATCGGACTTCTTCAGGGCTACAAAGTACATAAAACAAAAATACTATTACAATAATGATGACAAACATTTCAAAACAGTTTTTTTTTTAAACCAGATCTTTCTAAGGAATGCCATAGATTGTACATATCATACACATGTATTAACATGGGGAAAACATTCTTACAGTGCAGTTTTATTTAATTAAAACATTTGAATAATAATCAGGGTAGGAGAATTTATGGAAATCCAAACATTTTTAGTGGTAATATACCACCCAATTTCTGAAAATGAAAGCATCACCCATGTATTTATTTATTTATTTTTTGGGAGAACCTTTATTATTACTTCAAGCTATTACAAGTATGGGCCTACAACCACCCCGGCCGGCCGCTAGTCAGAGCAACAATACAGCAGAACAATGTGAAGAATTGTAGCAGTGCGAAACCGGGGTCTTACAAACATCCAGAACACGGCTTGTATTGAGGCGTACAGGTCCGAATACAAGATTGTAAAGGTTCATTTTATAGTAAAGGAAAAACTAAAAGTAAGTGCCATACAGCCATACATGGTCCCACAATAGCGAGCAAAAAACAGGATATCCGCAAAGAGTACAAATACAAATGAAGCATTGGGGGGGAAGGCAAGCAAATCAGGATAAATGTAGGCACTAACCCGTTACGTAGCAAAGCTCAGCCCCACCCCTCAATACGAAACATATTGTAGGAGACATGACGATCGACGACACTAAAGAAGGAAAAAGACTAAAGGGCCATAGAAACAAATAACGGACAATTTAACAGACCCCATCCCCCCTACCCCCCACCATGCACCCCTGCAGAAGGCCACGGCCTACCCCCCCCAGCAGCGTGCCTGTCGCCCTAACAGAGACCCGAAATATAGTAAAGAAAAGAAAGAAGAAAAGAAGAAAAAAGTGGAGGAGGGCCCTTGATCTTGCCACCCGGCCCAGCCCTGCACCCCTGCGACCAGGAGATTTCCCAAAAGCAAGAGCAGGATATACATGGAGAACGTCAATCATCGACCTAACCAGCCTTATAATCCCGTTCGAATGTCCCCCAAGCACCGTCAGCCGACAATAAGTTCACTAGACCCTGGACGGTGTCATCCCTGGCCTTTTCTATCAATGGAACCAACAGACGTCCACTTGTCAATCAGTACACAGAGCGGTGTGGAGGGTCCAAGTGATCCGAGCGGACAGGGTCGAATTGCCGCTTCAGAGGACTGCAGCAACCCAAACCCATCCGGACATGTATGGCAGAAATCCGTTTGCGTCGACATTGATCACGCGAACATCCCCAAGGCCAAACACAGTCTCATCATCCAAGGAGGGGGAGTCACACAACCCGGCAAGCGCCGAGACAGCACCGGGGCAGTCCAAAAAGTAGATCGGCGTTGTTCCCCCAGCCTCCAAGTAGACATGTGCCCCGAAAAGACACTCGCATGCACCACCAAGCCGTCCAGGGCAATAACAGGAGCCGGGTCTTTCAGCGGCTCCAGGAACGTAGATGTAGCTGGAGCACTCCGCATGGACACAAAAGCGGGCGCGTCGGCACTCCGTTGAGGACGAACTGTGCCCGCGTGGAACGGCGGGACAACAATGGCGGCCATCCTGCTTACCAAGTCCCGGGCATTACAGATCAGGGTTTCGTGCATATTCGTTAGTGCAGCCAGTACATCTTTGGACGTGGGCTCCTTCTCGCGCCACCAGTCCCCTGATCTCATCCACCCGGCAGCTGCTTGACCTGGATGTGGGCCGCACAAGGGGCCGCCGGCCGCCATCTTAGCCGATCCGGCCACGTCTTCCTGGACCGGGCCCCAAACCAGGGCGCAACAGGATCCACAACCGGGACTCAAAAAAGCAAGGCAGGCTCCCCGGAGAAGAGTCACCAAAAGGCTAAACAAACTCTCTGCCGCCCCCCGGGAGCCGCCCGCCAATTCCGGGGATAGTTCTTGAGTATGCCCGGACACGGAACTGGGGAGGGGGGGGCTAGATATTGTGCACCCCCCTCGACCCTGCTCTGCCATGCAGTCCCACGAGGCACTCCGTTAAGTGGACTGGGTCGTCGCTGCCTCCATCGGCCCATCAATTCACCGGCGTCCTCCGGCCGGCTACACACCACCACCAGTGGCCACTGTTGTCGCAGTCGCGGCCGGCTGCTCCTCTCAGGTGACACCCCGGTCCCAGCGCCGCGAGGGCCTCAGAAGAGTCGGGGACATAACTCCGGGTCCGCCGCACGCAGAAGTCTCAGGAGCAGGCGGTAAGTGGTAGTTCTCCTTTGCCTACTTAAATATGCCGTTACGGCTCAGGATAATAGCCAGGATGTATACGCGGGGTGAAAGGGCTCACGGAGCCGAGCGTCTATGCGGCCATCTCGGTCGCTGGCTTGGCTCCTCCCCCGCATCACCCATTTATTAAACAGAATATACATAAAAAGTAAACCTCATTATTTGGTTCTGTAGATTATCCTGTCACTCTATAACGAAAAAAAAGTGCACATACCTTGAAAGGTAAGTAGTCTTGGTTCATAGAATTGTTCTTTGTAAATTGAACCCAATAAGTCCATAGAAAAAATAATATATAATAGATACACGTGTAAGGTTACTGCTTCCAGCGTCACAGAATGGTGCATATTAACGTCAGTTTTTATTTTTTAACTTTGTTATTAAGAGAAAGGTCAACGGGACCTAACATGTATTGCTGAATGACACTCTTGTTATATTCATTTAACAACAAAGGCCTAATTTTCAACTGATTTCATATCATTTATCAAAAGCACCTCTAAAACCTAATTGCACCCAGCTCTCTGTTATGGTTATTTCTCATATTCAATTTACTGTAAAATATATGTGTTAGCCTCAACACTTACTTGAGAGTTGTATATATTCAAAAACGGCTGTATAATATCAGCTTTATTGCTCAGGAGCCAAGAAAAGTGTATCCTGAAAGAATATAAATAAGACGGAACATATGTCACAAAAAAAATCTTAAAAATCCTTATGAGTATTCACTAAAATGGTCTATATTGCATTAATATTTTAAAAACAGTATTGGCTCCAATGCCCTCTATGCATTCATGGCTACTTCTTTATGTCGGGATGAAAAGATCACCTGGTACATTTCCATACAGGAAGTGGCTTTTAAATCAACATTTTCAGGCTGTATAGCGTTCATAAAGTAAAAATAGCACGTTCTAGGTTCCGGGAAATAAGAACATTTCGGCTGCCATCTTTGAGCATAAGGATCATGAAAAAGGTAGGTAATCATACATTATTCACCCACCAACAAAGCCAACACACTGTTAGCCATAAAGGGTAGCGTGATCAATACAATAATCTATACTTGAATCTTCGGCTGATTGCAACCGTGATCGACATTTATATATGGGTATCTTGACTAAATATCATTGCTGTCTAAAATAGTGATTCCTAAGGCGGCCATCTTTGTATGTAGTTGCATACAATTGAAGCAAACACTGATTCTGTCTTTAAAGAGTTTACAATAAGAATCAACAAAAGAACGGACCTTTGAACTAACTCGTAATTACAATATGCTCACGACCGACAATTCTCTTCCCAAGTTTTTGTTATAAGCATCAAGCTTTAATGTATACTCACAGCGAAAAGTTAGCGCCTCGTCTCTCATGCGGTCATCTGGATTGAATGGCTTCACAGGGAACACAGAAGCAGCACGTTTTTAAATGTTAACGAGATTGGATAATCACCCAATGAATGAATGAATGAATGAATCAATTAATCAATCATTTGTAAAGCGCACTACATACCCGCGAGGGTCTCAAGGTGTTGGGGAGGCCGCTACTGATCGAACAGCCAGGTCTTGAGTATCCTCCTGAAGGTCAGCAGGTCTTGGGTCTGTCGTAGGCTCAGTGGGAGGGTGTTCCATGTCTTGGCGGCGAGCTGGGAGAAGGATCTCCCACCGGTGGTTGTTCTTCGGATGCGCGGGACGGTGGCGAGTGAGAGGTCGGCGGAGCGTAGCTGGCGGCTGGGCATGTAGGAGAGCCGTCTGTTGAGGTAGGCTGGGCCAGTCTTGTGGAGTGCCTTGTGTGCGTGGGTGAGGAGCTTGAAGGATATCCTCTTGGTGACGGGGAGCCAGTGCAGGTTTCTCAGGTGGGGGGTTATGTGGCCGTGGTGTGTTACGCCGAGAATCAGTCGTGCTGAGGCATTTTGGATGCGTTGTAGTCGTTTGATGAGCCTGGTTGGGGCTCCCGTGTAGAGGGCGTTTCCCTAGTCAAGTCTGCTGCTGACGAGAGCCTGGGTGACTGTCTTTCTTGTATCTGTCAGGATCCATCTGTAGATCTTGCGGAGCATGCGGAGGGTGTTGAAGCAGGAGGAGGAGACGGCGTTGACTTGCTTGGTCATTGAGAGCGTTGAGTCGAGGATGATTCCCAAGTTGCGTGCATGGTCGGTGGGTGTCGGGGCTGCCCTAAGTCTCGTCGGCCACCAGGAGTCGTCCCAGGCTGAAGGGTTGGAGCCGAGGATGAGGACCTCCGTCTTGTCCGAGTTCAGCTTCAGACAGCTGGTCTTCATCCAGTCGGCGACAGCCTTCATTCCTTCGTGGATTTTGGCTTTGGCTGTGATGGGGTCCTAGGTGAGGGAGAGGATCAGCTGAGTGTTGTCGGCGTAGGAGATTATGTTGAGGTTGTGCTGTCGGGCTACGTGTCCGAGGGGGGCCATGTAAATGTTGAACAGCGTTGGGCTGATGATGTCGGAGGCTTTGGAACGGAATGGGGGGAGGCGGACGCTCTGGGTTCTGCCGGAGAGGAAGGAGGTGGTCCAATCCAGAGCCTTGTCTTGGATTCCTGCGGCATGTAGGAGTGCGCGTAGTGTGCGGTGGCAGACGCTGTCAAAGGCGGCAGAGAGGTCTAGAGGATGAGTGCTGCGGTCTCCCCGTTGTCCAGCATGGTCCTGATGACGTTCGTGGCGGCGATGAGGGCAGTCTCGGTGCTGTGGTTGCTGCGGAACCCTGACTGGGAAGGATCCAGAATTCTATTTTCTTTGAGGTATCGGGTTAGCTGTCTGTTGACGGTTTTCTCGATGACCTTGGCCGGGAAGGGGAGCAGAGAGCTGGGCCGGAAGTTCTTGAGGTCTCTTGAGTCTGCCTTAGGTTTTTTGAGTAGGGCGTTGATCTCGGCGTGTTTCCAGATCTCTGGGAAGGTCACTGTCTCAAGGGAGAGATTGATGACGCTGCGCAGGTGAGGTGCGATGGTGCTGCTTGCTCTGTTGAAGACGTGGTGCGGGAATGGGTCCGACGGAGAGCCGGAGTGGATTGAGCGCATGGTCTTGATGGTGTCATCGATGCTCATGCTGGCCCAGGCTTGCAGGGGGTCGTGGTCGATGGTGTACAGAGGGTCTGTTGTGTTGCTGTCTGTTGGGGCTGTCTGGGCGTTGAAGCTGTCGTGGATGTCTGCTCTATCTTGCGGTGGAAGAAGGTGGCGAGGGAGTCGCACAGGGCTTGCGACGGCGGGATTTCTTTGGTGTTGGAGCTGGGGTTGGAGAGTTCCTTCACGATGTTGAAGAGCTCCTAGCTATTGTGTGCGTTGTTGTCGAGGCGGTCTTTGAAGGAGGTCCTCTTGGCCGCCCTGATGTGGTGGTGGTTATGGATGGCGTCCTTGTGTGCTGCGTGGCTCTCCGGAGTTTGTTCACTGTGCCATTTCTTCTCTAGTTTCCGGAAGGCTTGCTTGGAGGCTAGGAGTTCTGGGGTGAATCAGGTGGCCCTCTTGCTGGTGTCTCTGTGGGGGGGTTTCTTCAGCGGGACGAGGGTGTTGGCGCAGTCCTCAATCCAGCGTCTGAGGCTGTGGGCAGCGTCGTTGGTGTTGGAGGGTTTGGTGGGTGGGCTGAGAGTGAGGTTTGCATGTAGTTGGTCTTCGGCGGAGTGGGTGGGCGTTGTGACAAGTTGGCGAGGTTATCAATCAGGGTTGTGGAGTTGTTGTGGTTGTTGTTCTCAAGGTGAAAGTTCAGGTCTCCGAGAAGGATGTAGTCGGTGGAGGTCAGGGCGTGCGTGCTGATCAAGTTGGCGATGGAGTCACTGAACTGGGGGAAGGGTTCGGGGGGTCGGTAGACGAGGGTGCCTCTGAGGGTGGAATTAGGGTCTGTGTGGATCTGGAAATGCATTATTTCGGCGGTGCTGAGCACGTCGTCAGTGCTAGTCGAGACCCTGATGCTGTTCTTGTGGACGATGGCGATTCCTCCTCCGAATCCGTTGGTGTGATCCCTGCGGGTGATCTTGTAGCCAATTAATCAAAATTATCACACACTTGTTACTGTGCGTCGCACTTTGAATGATGCGTATCAGATCTCATTGTGGGCGCCATCTTGGAATGGAGTCCTGTACAAAGACCCACACATCGTGGCCAATCGGCCCTGCGCCCGATGTGTCACATCTATAGACCTATTCTCAACATACAAAAACACTACGGTGGAGGAGGACCTAGGGGAGGTTTATAGACCACGTTCTGGATACAATTTCCAGAAAACTTATTAACAACACTAGGTACCAGAGGGTCTCAAGAAAAAGCGCCCATGAATGTAAAGAAATTACCCAAGTCACCCGCACCACTAAATCAATGCAACACAGGAATTTCTCAAAGGATGAGGAAATTACCCATCAGTCACCATTCGGATCCGCCCTTGGTTAAATTGGTTTAGAAAAGGCACAAGATAATATTTATTCTATGCGTGCCTTATACACCAAGATTAAAAATATGTGCAGTCTGATTATGTAGACTGCCTGAGGTAGGGGTGGGTCAGACCACCCCTACCTCAGGCAGTCTACATAATCAGACTGCTTAAGGCCGCACATATTTTTAATCTTGGTGTATAAGGCACGCATAGAATAAATATTATCTTGTGCCTTTTCTAAACCAATTTTAACACACTCTTTTGTCTTGGTTTCTTTTCTCACTCACTTTTTCTTGCACTGCACACCCCAGTCCCATATTTTTGTCCACTCAGTATCATCGAGTGGTAGACCACACTGTTAATGTCCATAGCCTCTGAGGGACCCCCTTACCACCGGGTTGACCTCTGTTTGTGGCACTGATTTTTCTCAGACGGGTGGTTCGGACAAAATCCCAAATGATGAAGGGCGGATCCGAATGGTGACTGATGGGTAATTTCCTCATCCTTTGAGAAATTCCTGTGTTGCATTGATTTAGTGGTGCGGGTGACTTGGGTAATTTCTTTACATTCATGGGCGCTTTTTCTTGAGACCCTCTGGTACCTAGTGTTGTTAATAACTATTCTCAACATATTCATGCCAACAGTCATGATGGGTTGCAAAACAAAAAAGTGAAAAAAGATAAGTCCTAACCAGAAATTGAAAAATTGGAAAATATGGCTACAATATGCATCGCAAGGTAAATTAAGTGCGTGATTATTTTGATTAATTGGGTGATTATCCAATTAAGTTAACATTTAAAAACACGCAGCTTCTGTGTTCCCTGTGAAGCCATTCGAACCAGATGACCGCATGAGAGACGAGGCGCTAACTTTTCGCTGTGAGTATACATGAAGACTTGATGCTTATAACAAAAACTTGGGAAGAGTATTACCGGTCATGAGCATATCGTAATTACGAGTTAGTACGAAGGTTCGTTCTTTTGTTGACTCTTATTGTAAACTCTTTAAAGACATCAGTGTTTGCTTAAATTGTATCCGACTACATACAAAGATGGGCGCCTTAGGAATCACTATTTTAGATAGCAATGATATTTAGTCAAGATACCCATATATAAATGTTGATCACGGTTGCAATCAAACGAAGATTCAAGTATGGATTATTGTATTGCTCACACTACCCTTTATGGCTAACTGTGTTGGCTTTGTTGGTGGGTGAATAATGTATGATTACCTGCCTTTTTCATGATCCTTACGGTCAAAGATGGCGGCCGGAACGTTCTTATTTCCCGGAACCTAGATCATGCTATTTTTAAATTATGAACGCAATACAGCGTGAAAATGTTTATTTAAAAGCCGCTCCCTGTATAGAAATGTACCAGGTGTTCTTTTGATCCCGACATAAATAAGTAGCCATAAATGCAAAGAGGGCATTGGAGCCAATACTGTTTTTAAAATTATTAATGCAATATAGACCATTTTAGTGAATACTCATAAGGATTTTTAAGATTTTGTTTGTGACATATGTTCCGTCTTGTTTAAATTCTTTCGGGATACACTTTTCTTGGCTCCTGAGCCATAAAGCTGATATTATACAGCTATTTTTGAATATATACAACTCTCAAGTAAGTGTTGAGTCTAACACATATATTATACAGTAGATTGAATATGAGAAATAACCATAACAGAGAGCTGGGTGCAATTAGGTTTTAGAGGTGATTTTGATAAATTATACGAAATAAGTTGAAAATTAGGCATTTTGTTATTAAATGAATATAACAAAAGTGCCATTAAGCAATACATGTTAGGTCCTGTTGAACTTTATCCTTATAATAGACAAAGTTAAAAAATAAAAACTGACAATATGCACCATTCTGTGACGCTGGAAGCAGTAACCTTACACGTGTATGTATTTGTATATTATTTTTTCTATAGACTTATTGGGTTCAATTTACTAAGATCAATTCTATGAACCAAGAATACTTACCTTTCAAGGTATGGGCACTTTTTCTCGTTATAGAGTGACAGGATAATCTACAGAACCAAACAAGGAATTTTACTTTTTATGTATATTCTGTTTAATAAGTGGGTGATGCTTTCATTTTCAGAAATTGGGTGGTATATTACCATAAAAATGTTTGGATTTCCATAAATTCTCCTGCCCTGTTTATTATTCAGATGTTTTGACTAAATAAAACAACACTGTAAGAATGTTTTCCCCATGTTAATACATGTGTATAATATGTACAATCTATGGCTGTTCTTAGAAAGATCTGGTTTAAAAAAAAAAAAAAAGAAACTGTGTTTGAAATGTTTGTCATCGTTATTGTAAATAGCATTTTTGTTTTGTGTACTTAATATCCCTGAAGAAGTCCGATAGAGGACAAAACGCATTGGCTGTTTCAATTTCAAGAACATGAATAAAGAATAAATCATAAAGTTCAAAAGCTTTCACCCACTTCTTTAATTGGGAAAACAACTGTGTACTGTAGATCGTTTGTAACATGGATACAGCTAAATGAGATGTAAAAGCCTACATTTGAACCTTTTTGAAGAGTGCGGGGCTAGCTTGTGTATATTGTTTTAGAGTGATAAAGGGAATTGACCTTTTGTCTCTCTATTTGGGACATAGGGGATTGTGTCCTAAGCCCCTTTGCACCTTTTTTCGCTGTACATTACCTTTTGGGATGCTAGGACTGGTGAATGCAATAATGCTTTGATCTTCATCTTTGTGTGCTGGTTTTTATCTTGGCCTGAAGGAGTTGCACCTTCCTCCTGCCCACAAGGCGTCCCAAGTACAACACAGACCCCTGGCATTTGCTCTGCCTGTTGCAGAGCCTAAAGCCCTTCCTGGAGGTGAAAAAAGTGGTCCTCCCAACTTCTACTGAAGACAGCCATGTCATCCTGATAATCAGCAGACAAGGCCTCGATACAAGCAAGGACCTGGTTTACCAGTGTCTGGAAGGTGGCAGGTGCATTCTTTAATCCAAAGCGCATCACCCAAAAATGATAGTGACCCTCTGGAGTGGAGAAGGTGGACCACTCCTTTGCTCCCTCTGTTAGGGCGATCTGCCAGTATCCTGATGTAAGATCAAAGGTACTGAGATACAGGGCAGCCCTTAACCGATCAATCAGCTCATCAGTCCATGGGGTGGAGTGAGCTTCATTTTTATTCCCAGAATTTAGCCTCCTGTAATTCACACAGACCCTCAGTTGAGGTGTGGTCCCCAGAAGGGCACCTTTTGGTACCAGAACCACAGGACTGGACCAGGAGCTACTGGAGGGTTCTATCACTCCCAACACCAGAACCTTGGACACTTCAGCCTTAACGCTGGACCTCCCCTTATCTGACAACCTGTAAGATTTATTCTTAACAGGGAGGTTGTTCCCCATGTCCACATCATGGGTAGTCCTGGGTGGGTATCCAGAGGGATAAGGGAGAACAAGTATTGCCCCAACACTTGGTGGCAGTCTGTTGTACACAAGTTAGTGGGGTAAAGGATCACTCTTTCCATAGATCCTACCTTCTCCTTGTAGTTCCATGAGGTCCGGGAGTGGTCCACTCTCCTCTTCCTCCTCGCCATCAGTCATCACCAGCATGGTGATCTCAGACCTCTCAAAATGTGGTTTGAGGCGATTTAAATGCATCGCCCTGTGGGGGGGCCTAGGGGTATTGAGGTCCACCTTTTCTTTCAATCACCTCATATGGCCCATTCCAGTGGTCCTGGAGTGTCCTGGGCTCTACCGGCTCCATCACTCCCACTTTTTGACCAGGTTGAAATTCCAGTGGTAGAATTTTTCTCATGCCACTCCTTCATGACTTCCTGGCTGGCTTCAAGGTTACTGAAAGTTGATTCCATAACTTAACCATCTGGCTTCTGAAGGCTAGCATGTAGCTCACTACATCCTGTGGTACCTTCCGAGGAGCTTGCTCCCAAGCCCATACAACAGCTCTCTGTGGCACCTCTCTCTAAGCAAACAGGCATGGTAATAAGATACCTACTTTTTTCACAGGGCCTCAGGCAGGCTTCTGATCATGGTTACACAACAAATACTGAGGAACAGGAGTGCTTCAGTATTCAAAAAGGGCTGAGAGAAACTCTGAAGGAGGAGTACACCATCCCTTGTTTTTCAACACTAGTCCACGTACAGTTACTCCCCTCTTGATCTAACCGTCAGGGATGGTTATATCTACGGTTAGGTGTTTAATAAGGCAATGGTGGAATGTCCCTACATGAAGTAGTGGGTGTAATACCACTCAGCAAAGGTGAAGGAGGAAACTCTTTTTCTTTTTTATTCCCTCACACACCCTAGTGGTGTCATGCTTCATCATCGGGACACCACGACCCCTATAAGTCGTGGTGGGCTCGACCAATATTCTAGGGAGCACTTAAACCATATATATGGCCGGGGGGATTTTGTCTTAAGTAAGTATTTTGTTTTAAGTTAGTATTTTGTCTTAAATTAGGATTTTGTTTTAAGGTTTGGTCTTAAGACAAAATCCTAACTTAAAAGAAAATCCGAATTTAAGAGAAAATCCGAACTTAAGAGAAAATCCTAACTTTACTTCTACTAAATGCCTTCTGTGAATACCAAAAGTAGTAAGTCTAGGATTTTGTCTCAGATTAGTTCTGTGAATCAGCCCCATAGACACCAGCAAAAGTGGGGGGGACCATGAAAGCAGATCCTACTTTCCTACACAACCCATCCCTCAAAACGTAAGATGAGACTAACTTTGCCCAGTTGAGCCTTCATTTTCTAACTGGAAATATCTGGAGAGTCCATCTGCGTTGTCATGATTACTCCCAGGCCTATGTTCCACCGACTAGTCCATCCCCTGTTGGAAAATAGACCACCTGAAAAGTTTAGTATTTTCACCCTTTATTTGTTTAAGCCATAAGAGGAGCTTATGGTCTGTCTGACCAACGAAGATAGTACCAAACAGGTATGGTCTCAACCCAGACCACAGCAAAGGCCTCCCATTCTATAGCTGAGCAACGTTTTTCCCTGGTGGTCAACCTTTTGTTTGGTCCTGGCCCTCTGCATTCAGTTGTGACAAAACAGCTCCTACCCCTATCTCAGATGCATCTGTCTGGACAATGAACGTTTTGGAATAGTCAGGACTTTGCAAAATGGGAGTATTGCACATGGTCTGCTTCAGGTCATCAAATGTATTTTGACAGCTAACTGTCAACTGAACTTTCTTTGGCATTTTCTTGGAGGTGAGATCTTCTAGGGGAGCCACAATGGACCTATGCCCCTTAACAAAGCCCCCGAGGTACCCAGTCAGGCCATAGAAAGCTCTGACCTGAGCCTGGGAAGTGCGAGCAACCCAGTCTATGATGGTCTGGATTTTGCTCTCCAAGGGCTGAACCAGGCCTCCAGCTACCAGGTGGCCCAAATACACAACCTTGCTCTGCCCGGTCTGGCACTTGGCAGCCTTAATAAGGAGTCCTGCCTTTTGCAGGGCCTCCAGATCATTTCAGGAGTGGACCAGGAGATCCTCCCAGGTGGAGCTAAAGACAGCAATACCATCTAGATGTGCTGCATTATAGGCTTCCAGACCTGTTCGGACTTTGTTCACCAGCCTCTGAAATGTGGCAGGTGCATTTTTCTGATTAAAGGGCATCAAAATAAATTGATAGTGCACACTGGGGAGTTGAAAGTGCTGTTTTTTGCTTGGCACCTTCAGTTTGTCTGATTTGACAGCAGCCAGCCCTCAGGTCAAATATACTCCAAAACGTGGCTGCGGTCAAGGTATCTATGAGCTCATCTGCCTCTAGAATAGGACGGGTATCAGTCCTAGTGACTGCATTGAGGCCTCTTAAGTCCACACAAAACCTCATCTCTCTTTTACCACCCTTGGTGTGAGGGTTTGGTACCAGGACTACTGGACAAGTCCAGCGGCTATCTGAAGGCTCAATGACTACCAATTTCAATATCTTTTGGACCTCTGTCCTGATGCAGTCTCTGACATGGTCAGGCTGTCTGTAAAGTTTGTTCTTTACTGGCAGACTTCATGGGTACACCAGGTGGTTTGACTGGGTGTAAGAGAGAATATATGCTTGTACTGATTGAAGACCTTCCTGCAACCAGCTTGCTGCTGGTCAGTGAGGCTTCCAGCCAAAGCTACTCCATCAACTGACCGATCAACAGGGTTCTGAGAGAGGAGATCAGGGAGCGGGTCACTCTCTTCTTCCTGTCCCTCATCAGTGGCAAGGAGCAAGCTCATGTCAGCCCAGTCTACAAAAAGTTTTAGGTGAGTTCACATGAAGTACTCTGTAGGGACTTCTTGGAGTGCCCAGGTCTAAGCGTAGGTTACCTCACCTTTATTTTCAAGGATAGTGCAGGCCCACTTCCTTTGTCTTGGAGGGATGCTGGGGCCACAGGCTCCAACACCCACATTTTCTGGTCCGGCTGGTAAACAGTCAGGACAGTCTTGTGGTCATGCCAGGCTTTCCGAAGATCCTGGCTGGCCTTAAGGTTTTTACTGGCCTTCTTCATGTTCTCAGCCATACGTGAACGCAGGCCAAGGACGTAGTCCACAACATCCTGTTTAGGAGGTTTGAGAAGTTGCTCCCAGACCTTCTTAACTAGACCCAATCCCCTAACTGGATATCCAAACAGAAGTTCAAATGGGCTATAGCCAACCACCTTCTGAGGAACCTCTCTGTAGGCAAAGAGATGGCAGGGTAGTAAGACAACCCATTTTCACCTGAGCTTTTTCTGGGTGTCACATGATCATACCCTTTAAGGCCTTCTTGAACCTTTCAACGAGCCCATTACACTGTGGATGGCAGAGTGTGCTAAACGTATAGTTTACTCCACGCTCTTTCCACATTGCAGTTATGTAACCAGACATGAAGTTGGTACTTCTGTCTGTTAAGACCGACTAAGGGAAGCCCACTCTGGAAAAGAATCCCTGGAGGGCCCTGGCCACTACAGGAGCTGTAGTGGGTCTAAGGGAAAGTGTTTTTGGATACCTAGTGGCATGATCCACTATCACTAGGATGTAACTGAGTCCAGATGCAGTTGGAGGGTTCAAGGTACCAACAATGCCAATTCTTACCCTCTCAAATGGAACCCCAACCACTGGCTTGGCAAGTGACACAGGAGCGACAAAAACTCCTTGGTGTCCTCAGACATATGGGGCTAGTGAAAATGAGGGACAATCTGGTGTTAAGTCTTACTTTGTCCAAGGTCTCCTGCCAGGGGCATGTCATGTGCCAGGGAGAGAAGAAAACTCCTGAACTTCTGAGGTATTACCAAACTCCTGGTGGCACCAGGCTTGGTTGTCTCTACCTTCAGAATACGGATGCCCATCTTCCCAATAGATCCTATGGGGCCCACTGACATTCCCTTCTTTCTCAGCAGCAGCTTGCTGTCTGAGGGGTTCAAGAGAGGGGCTGGATTGCTGCTCCAAACTGAAGTCTGCCCTGGAAGGGCCACCTGCCCCCAAGAACTCTGCTGGGTCAGGTTCAAGTTCCTCTGGGACAGTTCCTTCACAGGGACTGAGATCATCTCCCTCAGGAGACTGATCGTCACTGGGAGTTTGGAGGAGGATAGTTCCTTGCCCTTCCTGATCCTTCTCTTTGGAGCAAGCTGGTCCATTTTTCCAGTATCCAGTGTTCCCTCAGTGCTGAGCTGTTTGGCCTGAGCCCTAGTTACAACATAGAAATGCCCATAATTTCTGCATGTGTCCTAAACTCTACTTCAGACCAGGCTGAAGTCTCTCAATCATTGCCCGACAGACAATCTACAGGTAGGTCTGGAGATACCACAACTCTTAGGTCCAGTTACCCCTCCCCAGCTGAGATTCAAAACTGCCAAGGAATGATCAGTCCTGACATTGCTAGCGTTGGTTACTTGGTAAATTTGTCCAAGTATGATTTGTTCAGGGAACACAAGTTTCTCTGTCACCATGGTGATACTGGCCCCTGCGTCCCAGAAAGCTATTGCTGCCTTTCCATTTATCAAAGGCTGTTGCCTGTACTTGCCCAAGCTAGTGTGACTTACTAGTAAAATGGCAGGATCAATGCCACCATCACAGACTAGAACAACCTAAGCTGGAGTTCTGACTAGGCCAGAACCCACCTCAGAACCCAAGGTTAACCCAACAAATCCCTTGGTTGCCGTACTACCACTTGTACTGGGCTAGAGGGCGCGGTTGACTTAGGGGCAGTGTTAGTAGGTTTCTTGGCATTTGGACAATCAGCATCTCTTGTCTATGGGTCTTTACATTACATAAATAACACCAAGGTTTCTTTTTGACTTTTTTTAGTGTTGGTACTCCCCCCCCGATGCAGGTTTTTGAGGACCTTGAGAAGACTCCT